>NC_071120.1:10377500-11117500 GCF_024256425.1 Clarias gariepinus
CAGTCTCCTTAGCCATCTGAGTTTTTGCCTGAACTCTCTGTTCATTACCATTTAGTAGTACTGCTGATGTGGTGCTTTCAGTATTTTTAGTGGTACTCTGCTTATGTCTTTGCTCTAACTTTCATTAAACCAATTCTGCATTCACAGAATTAGTACAGTTAGATAGATAATGCAAGTTCTCTCCACATCTGTAACAAAAACCTTTAACTTTGACATCTTTGGTTAAATACTTTTTAGGCTTTTTCGCAGTGGCATGCGTGGATTTATCAACCCCTTTCATTTTGTTAGGCAGATGATGTTGAGTTCCCACCCGCAAAATCTCCTCCTCCAGCTGTTTAACCTTCTCAACCAGTCTGATATTCTCCTCCCATGATGTGTCCGGATTACTTTCAGACTCTACACTTAACACTAGAAGCGCCGCGCCAGTGTCACCTACTAAAAGCGCGGTTCAGCGGTCATTTGACCGCCTATTGTTTTGAATTCCATTCATTCCCGCGTTGATAATAAGCGGTATCTTTTTTTCATATTCAACTGAGAAAACCTACTACAGAGTCTCTAAGGGGACAAACGAAGAGGGAAAAAACAAGTCAGAGGGAAAAAACAAGTCATGTTTGGAATTATAACCCAAAGTTTTTGACTTTTTTCTGCCGTTTTTTCTCCTCCTTTGTCCATCTAGGGGCTTCGTACTATAACAAAAAGGAAAGCTCTACTTAATTCTATATCGTATGGAGAAAATGTTATTAGTTTGTTCATTCTATTTGAAGCTTCTGAACGTCTCGGAGCAGCGATTTAGTTCTGAACTCGCTTCCGTGAAATTATCGCTAAAACAATATTAAATTTGAATAAATCAGATCTACTACAACAGATAATAAACTATGCTATGTCATAACCGAAGCAAACACAACGAATATGTCTCGTTTCGTTCAGTGTTGCTAGGCAACGGACCACGCGCCCAATCGGTTCACTTGGCCGCGGTGTATTATAAACCTGCGGGATGTTTCACTGCTTATGTTCATGTAATAAAAGCGAGGGAAATGTGGAGGTGATGTGTGGCCACTGAATGAAAACTAAATCAAAGATTTCGGTAACTACACTGAGTGTAACATCTGCATAGTGACACTAAACAGCTGAACACCTTCACTTTTCCGTTTACCTCTGAGAAAGAAAAAAAGCTGTATGTTGTTTGTTTATATGTTTATAAAAGTACACGAAGTAGGCGCGCGCGCGCGCACACACACACACCTCCCCTGAGCCCTTGGTCAGCCTAACGTGGTGTCGTGTCGGATTTCAGCGGTCAAAGAAAATGGAAAGACTTTGAAGCAGTTGCAGCGTTTTTTTTTTCAGTTTGCACAGCGATGAGTCCACGTTGTTTCACTGGTTATGACATAGTGACACTAAACAGCTGAACACCTTCACTTTTCCGTTTACCTCTGAGAAAGAAAAAAAGCTGTATTTAGTTTGTTTATATTCAGAGTAACACCTTCCAACCACCTCTCATAGTCTATTGTTAGTTTTAATGATTTGGCTGAAACTAATTATCACTACATAAGTACCCCAACACCCCTGATCATGAGTTTCAGCTGAAACTAATTCTATACATGCAACAGAAAATGTAGATGCAGATTCCAAATGTATAAAGATACATGCTATATATATATATATATATATATATATATATATATATATGTGTGTGTGTGTGTATTCGATGCATGCTATATATATATATATATGTGTGTATGTGTGTGTAATCGAGGCTGGCTCTATTCAGGGGCAATAGGGGCAGCGCCCCATCAACTAAATGTCTGCACATGTTAATATATTCCTAAAATTAATATATTACAAGTTGATAAACTGATCTGCGGTAGCAGAGAAATCCGCTGAAAAAGGGACACTACACAATAAGGTATTAGATGTCCCTCATGTATCTGTCCCTCTGCTGTGCGTATTCATTCACAGGCTGCAGCGCGCGCGCTCACACACACACACACACACACACCTCCCCTGAAGTAGTTGCGGCGTTTTTCAGTTACAACAAGCACAGCGATAAGTATAAGAATAAAATAAGGTAACAGTTTGATCTGTGTAGTTAGTGCCCTTGTATAGAATAAATAAATGAATAACACATTCCAACCACCTTTCAAGAGAGTGCCATAGTTTTGCAAAAATACTTGCAAAACATCAGCATACATTGGAGGGAACTTCTGAGGTGGTCAGTGATTGATGGCACGGTCGTTCGGAGGGGGTTGTGATCACACCTACAGTTCTTTTGTTCTAAGCTGTCGGTCAAATATCACTCCACTTGAAATGGAAGCACAAAATTGAGGGGCAACATGCAAGGGATTTCAGCATCTCGACGCACAGTAAAAGCTGTTTATAAAGAAGACACTCTTTGTTTTTTTATTTTGTAATCTTTCTCGTGTTTACCTTTTACTGTACAATGTAAATTCATTTTATTAATGAATTGCTGTGAATAAACTACATATGCAGTTGATTTACCAGAAAGGACTTTTCAGTTTTTGTGTGCTAAACTAAACTTCAGGGTCAAGTAATAGCGATTTTATTTGAAAAGTATATATATAAAGATTAAGAAACACGCTGAAGCGGAATATATATATATATATATATATATATATATATATATATATATATATAGCATGTATCTTTATACATTTGGAATCTGCATCTACATTTTCTGTTGCATGTATAGAATTAGTTTCAGCTGAAACTCATGATCAATGGTGTTGGGGTACTTATGTAGTGATAATTAGTTTCAGCCAAATCATTAAAACTAACAATAGACTATGAGAGGTGGTTGGAAGGTGTTACTCTGAATATAAACAAACTAAATACAGCTTTTTTTTCTCAGAGGTAAACAGAAAAGTGAAGTTGTTCAGCTGTTTAGTGTCACTATGTCATAACCAGTGAAACAACGTGGACTCATCGCTGTGCTTGTTGTAACTGAAAAACGCTGAAACTGCTTCAAAGTCTTTCCTCTCCGACACCACGTTAGGCTACGTCTTGACTCATTTGCATACCGACGGTCATTAGATGTTGACCGAGGGCTCAGGGGAGGTGTGTGTGTGTGTGTGTGTCTGTGCGCGCGCGCGCCTACTTCTTGTACTTTTATAAACATTCTACATATAAACAAACAACATACAGCTTTTTTTCTTTCTCAGAGGTAAACGGAAAAGTGAAGTTGTTCAGCTGTTTAGTGTCACTATGCAGATGTTACACTCAGTGTAGTTACCGAAATCTTTGATTTAGTTCTCATTCAGTGGCCACACATCACTTCCACATTTCCCTCGCTTTTATGCATAAGCAGTGAAACAATTCGCAGGTTTATAATACACCGCGGCCAAGTGAACCACGTTCCCGCCGATTAGGCGCGTGGTCCGTTGCCTAGCAACACTGAACGAAACCAGGCATAATCGTGGTGTTTGCTTCGGTTATGACATAGCATAGTTTATTATCTGCTGTGGTAGATCTGATTTATTTACATTCAATAATGAGGCTTTATATCCTCAGAAGGGGTCATTACATATGTAATATGTAAAACAATATTGTTTTAAAGATAATTTCACAGAAGCTTCTAACAGAACGAACAAACTAATTAATTTTCTCAAAACCTTATAATATTAAGTAAAGCGAAATTCCCTAAATGTCCTTATAAAATATCGCTGATTATCAACGCCAGAACGAATGGCGAATTGTCGATATTTTACGGAAGCATATATATATATATATATATATATATATATATATATATATATATATATATATATATAAACTGCATATATGGAATGAAACCTGAGATAGTTACACATACGCACTGAATGACGCATAGATAGTATGCGCGATTCCTTGCGCCATCTGCTGAGAGAAATGAGGATCGCAGGTTGGAAAAGACAGGAAACGTCATGCCGCCGCGCAGCTGTCAGCGATTTCACGTAAATAAGAGCAAAATAGCTTTATACTGGCTTTTACTGGTGCGATTTTAAAAATTTAAGCATACAGGTTGATTAAGCTCACAGAACTAGGAAAAGTCATGAAAGGAGGGTCCTGGAAATTGATAGAGTGTGAAGTATTATTTTTTTTTTACCCCCTTGCGGTCAAATGAATGCATTATCACATTCCATAGACCACAGAGCACTAAAAGGACGGCCACACTTTGCCCATCTGTTTCCACTCAAACACAGCATTACATCACTGCCATTCCCGAACAATTTCTCTCGGAAGAACTCTTCAGTGATAGTACTAACCTGACTACCAGTGTTGAGCAGACATGACACTAACACACCTCGAATTTCCAGATCCACCATTGGGCAAGTTCCAACCGCTAGTTCAAGAAATCTTTCCCGACTGGTGCCTTTTTGTAGTAAGTCAGAAACTACTCCCTGTGCTGCCTGACTCAGCGTGATAGAGGGACCTTGCCCTTCTTGCCCTTCAGTTGTCCTGGCGTCACTCTTTGGTCTCCCACCCCGTCTCACTGTGCAGCGCCTGGCCACATGCCAAACCTCGTTGCACCTAAAACAGATAGGTTCTCCCTCCTCTGTAAACCTAGAAAGGGACTTTGATGAGGACTTCTGCTGAACTGCCACTGACCGTTGAGCAGTCAACTCATTGACAGCCAGATCACCCGTAAAATATCACTTAAAACGGTAGATGTGTAAGTTTCAGGACCAGATCTATCTTTGGTTTCACCCAGTACTTCTGAATGGACAGGTCGACTATTTCAACTCTAGTTGGTTTGCTCTCCTCCATAGACCAGAGAAGGGCTTTATTACGAATCTCAAGAAGGGTCAAGTGTGGCTTTTCTCTGATCATTTTACACAACTCTCGCCTTAACACAGCATGTCGCCCACCCTCCACAAACAGATCACGCAAGATCCCCTGCTCGTTAGCCAAGCTGCCTGGTGACTGTTTTGTGATAGAGCTTAATAGACGAGAAAGAGCATGAGAATAATTTCGAAGATCTTTCCCTTCCAATTGCTTGCGGTTGTAAAATACCTGCAACAATTGAGTCTTACTCCACCGTTCCCCAAATGCTTCATGCAAAAAAGTAAACAAATCATTGGCCTGTCGGGACTGGTTCCCCACACATAATCGTACCTCTTCTAGTGCAGATCCTCTCAACAGTGAAATAATAAAGTCCACCTCCTCATCTGGTGTCTGGTCTCTGGCCCATAAAACCCTTTCTACCTCCTCAATAAACTCCTCGACAGACCTCCCACCTTTGTTATACTTCCCGCTAAAAGGTTGAATCTGACGTTCACAAGGAACATAAATGTAAGAGTGAGTGGAAATACCCCCACCAACAGCCCTATTGGCTATAAGTGTCTTTTCTGCGGTCTCTTTAATGTTAAAGTTGATCCCTCTGTTGTTCTAAGTCATTATTACCCACAGCTTCGGCAACAGGGGCTTGTTCCCCCACTGCAGACAGTATGTCAGCGTTCGACATTTCTCACCCAAATAGATCAAAAGAGAAATAATTCAGAATGAACAACTCAGTCCCCGATAACTGTGCTTGCTGCAAACTCGTCTAAGCCTCAGTCTTCCCAGTACCTCAGACAAACTCCACTGATGTGCAGCTCCTGGATGCAGCTGCAACCTCCAAGAAGCTATCAGATCCACAAAAAGGATCCGGTCACGCTGAACAAATCTTCTTAGCCGCCATCACTCTGGAAACCCCGATCAATTCTGCTCTGGCAAAATCTGCTGTAACTGCACCCTTCCATACCAGTTCTGCTCGGGATGTCCTCCACCTCTGTAAAACATTCACCACTGCTGTATTGTCTAAACAACCTACATCGCTTGTTGCAACCAAATCAGACTAAATAAACTACCCCACTTCTGGTACTAAAATGTGTGACCAGAGATTTTCCAAAAAGACATTATTTTAACACAATTTTATTAAAAGTATATGCTGCCTCAAAGCTTTCATTGGAAAAGGTGTCGGCACAAAAAAAAAATAAAAAAAAAAAACATAAAAACATAAAAATATATTTAGCACTTCTCAAACTTTCACAGCTCCGTCTCGCTATTTATCTTTCTAACATCAGCACATGGACAGTAAATGTACAGCTGTCATGAGGATCGAAAAAAAGTAAAATTTAACTTAAAAAAATATGACAGACTGAGGAAAAATGCTGCAATATTACAGAAAACCACCACACAAAAAAATGCGTTACTACTTAGAACAATACGGCACAATACGGCAGTGGGAACAATAACCATGAACCTCTACTTTGTTCACTTACTCTGTGTAAATAGTCACATTGTGTAAGGCACATGAGAACATGGAACATTGGGACATTTAAATGTATTCCACTTTTTAGGATTCACATCTAAACAAGCCTAAACTGCACTTAGCGTCATACCATCGGACATCATTGCACATGGTACAAACTTAACAAATACACTCAACAAAAATATAAACGCAACACCTTTGTTTTTGCTCCGATTTTTCATGAGATGGACTTAAAGATCTAAAATTCATTCCAGATACACAATATTACCATTTCTCTCAAACATTGTTTACAAATCAGTCTAAATGTGTGATAGTGAGCACTTCTGCTTTGCTGAGATAATCCATCCCACCTCACAGGTGTGCCACATCAAGATGCTGATCTGACATCATGAGTAGTCCACAGGTGTACCTTATACTGCCCACAATAAAAGGCCACCCTGGAATGTGCAGTTTGGTCTCACAGCAAAATGCCACAGATGCCACAAGCATTGAGGGAGCGTGCAATTGGCATGCTGACAGCAGGAATGTCAACCAGATCTGTTGCTCGTGCATTGAATGTTCATTTCTCCACCATAAGCCATCTCCAAGATGTTTCAGAGAATATGGCAGTACATCCAACCAGCCTCACAACCGTGTAACCACACCAGCCCAGGACCTCCACATCCAGCAGGTTCACCTCCAAGATCGTCTGAGACCAGCCACTCAGACAGCTGCTAAAACAATTGGTTTGCATAACCAAACAATTTCTGCACAAACTGTCAGAAACCGTCTCAGGGAAGCTTAACTGCATGCTCGTCGTCCTCATCGGGGTCTTGACCTGACTCCAGCTCGTCACCGTAACAGACTTGAGTGGGCAAATGCTCACATTCGATGGCATCTGGCACGTTGGAGAGGTGTTCTCTTCACGGATGAATATTACATTGTTCAGGGCAGATGGCAGACAGCGTGTGTGGCGTCGAGTGGGTGAGCGCTTTGCTGATGTCAATGTTGTGGATCGAGTGGCCCATGGTGGTGGTGGGGTTATGGTATGGGCAGGCATCTGTTATGGACGAAAAACACAGGTACATTTTATTGATGGCATTTTGAATGCACAGAGATACCGTGATGAGATCCTGAGGCCCATTGTTGTGCCATACACATCACCTCATGTTTTAGCAAGATAATGCACGGCCCCATGTTGCAAGGATCTGTACACAGTTCTTGGAAGCTGAAAATGTCCCAGTTCTTGCATGGCCAGCATACTCACCGGACATGTCACCCGTTGAGCATGTTTGGGATGTGCTTGACAGGCATATACGACAGCGTGTACCAGTTCCCACTAATATCCAACAACTTCGCACAGCCATTGAAGAGGAGTGGACCAACATTCCACAGGCCACAATTGACAATCTGATAAACTCTATGCGAAGAAGATGTGTTGCACTGCATGAGGCAAATGGTGGTCGCACCAGATACTGACTGGTTCTGAGTCCCCAGACCCCCAATAAAGCAAAAAACTGCACATTCCAGGGTGGACTTTTATTGTGGGCAGTATAAGGTACACCTGTGCACTACTCATGATGTCAGATCAGCATCTTAATGTGGCACACCTGTGAGGTGGGATGGATTATCTCAGCAAAGCAAAAGTGCTTACTATCACACATTTAGACTGATTTGTGAACAATGTTTGAGAGAAATGGTAATATTGTGTATCTGGAATGAATTTTAGATCTTTAAGTCCATCTCATGATCTTTAAGTCCATCTCATGCAGAAACAAAGGTGTTGCATTTATATTTTTGTTGAGTGTATTACCCCTCTTGGAAATAAAACAAAATATACATCCAGGCATAACATTCAACAAGAATATTTCTGAGAAATAATATATTTACCCCTGGATGGCATCAACTATGACGCGATTTCACAGAGAGCTTACAGCTCCTCCTGCTCACTGCACGTCACACAAAATGTCTGAAGACAAGAACGCATGCGCATTTCAACTACACCTGCCACACACAGTGGCCACTTAAGGTACATACAGGAATTAACTGTCTCTCTTTATTGCATAAATTTTAAACAAGAAATGACCATAAATTTAGAAATTTACTTATGTAGAGAAAAGAAAACAATAAATGTTAATTTACCACCCAGTTACATACAGTTCTCTGTTCAGTTCTACAGTTCAGTTCTCTGAAAGGGCGGCCTCTCGGGCACATTAACTCTGTGTTTCCAACATTGATTGGAGTTCAATCAGTCTTTCTCATCCATTCTTTGTGGTAGACATCGAGGATGATTGTATCTTGGGGTTGGACATTTTGGAAAGGTGGGGTGCGGTACTGAATCTCGCTGACGGAACTCTGCGTGGTAACTTCGGGTTAGCCAGGTTGCTAGTGCCCAAGGCGCAGCCGGACGTGTTAGTAGCACGCACCAGGGGGGCAGAACTTCCGGTGGACGTGCCATGTAAACATCCGGTAGCAGGCCGAGCAAGAATAATGGCCGAGCTTATGCAGCGTAGCAGTGTGGGGCTAAGTCAGACACAGACCGACACCGTGAAGTCCCCTTTACATGAGTTCGCTGACATTTTCGCGGTACGAGTGCACTCATACCAATTTAGTGCAGCCCACGATCGATACGGGTAATGCAGCTCCTGTTCGGCTACATCCGAGACGCCTTCCATTAGCTAAACAAGCTATCGCCAAACAGAAGCTGCGTGAGATGGCCGACTCGGGTGTCATAGAGCCAGCATCCGGACTGTGGTCTTCACCGGTTGTGCTTGTGCGTAAAAAGGACGAATCGTGGCGGTTTTGTGTTGACTACCGGCGGTTAAATAAGGTGACGCGCAAAGATTCTTATCCGTTACCGCGAATAGATGATGCGCTGAAACACGTTGCGGGCTCAGCGTGGTTTAGCTCGTTAGATCTGCGTAGCGGGCAAAGAGCATGCTATCGCCTACTTCAGCCGTGCATTGTCTGGACCAGAGAAGAATTACTGCGTCACACGGCGCGAGCTGCTAGCAGCTAAAATGCTAGAAGGGCTAAAATGTTAGATCTGCGTAGCGGGCAAAGAGCATGCTATCGCCTACTTTAGGCGTGCATTGTCTGGACCAGAGAAGAATTACTGCGTCACACGGCGCGAGCTGCTAGCAGCTAAAATGCTAGAAGGGCTAAAATGTAGCCCTTAAACATTTTAGGCCGTATTTATACCGGCAATCCTTCTTGCTGCGGACCGATCATGCTTCGCTGGTGTGGCTGCTTAGTTTTAAAGAGCCCTAGGGGCAGTAAGTGTGCTGGCTCAAGCGGTTGCAGGATTATAATTTTACCGTTCAGCATTGAGCGGGAAAAATGCATGCTAACGCCGATGCTTTATCCCGCCGGCTGTGCAGCAAAGAGCATTGTCAGTACCGCGAGCGGGTTGAAGAGCGCGTGGGTGGTTGCAACATCGAACACTCTCCGAACCCCGTGAAGCAGAACATTCTCCCTGCGCAGTCCTCCGGAGCCCCCGTCGGTAATCAGCTGTCCGAGCCGGCGTGCAGCCAAGTTACTGCGTCGTCTAAGCAAATGCCTGTAGTTGTTTCGCCTGTGCCACAGCTGGACTGTGATCAGCTAATCGCCGAGCAGGAGAAGGATCCGGCGCTGCAGCAGGTACTAGGTTGGGTTAAAGTGGGCCAGAGACCGGATTATACTGCGGTTGCTCACCTGGGCCTAGAGCTAAAAGCTCTCCACTTGCAGTTTAACCGAATAGCGTTGCGGGAGGGTTTACTCTACTGCCACTGGGAACAGCCGTGCGGCGCTGGCAAATATTTTCAGCTGCTGGTGCCGCGGACTCTGCGGGCACTTGTGTTAGGGATGTTGCATGGGCATGTGGGCGCGGGACACTTCGGGGTAACAAAAACTCTGTGGCGGTTGCGCGCTCGCTTCTACTGGCCAAGCTGTCATACTGATAGCAAACTCTTTGTGCACAGATGCGATGTCTGCACGGCAAAGAAGGGCCCTACCCAGCGCTCGCGAGCACCCCTGCAAGACTTTCGGGTGGGGGCACCTATGGAGCGTATGGGCGTGGACATTCTCGGGCTGTTTCCCATCTCCGATCGCAGGAACCGGTATGTGCTGGTGGCCATGGACTATTTCACCAAGTGGCCGGAGGCGTTTGCTGTTCCTGACCAGAGCGCTTCCACCACGGCTCGAGTGCTGGTGAATGAGGTGTTCAGCTGATTCGGCGCCCCGGAGCAGTTGCACAGTGATCAGGGGCGTAACTTAGAGGCGGAGGTGTTTGCGACATTGTGCGAGCGCCTTGGGGTGAAAAAGACCCGCACCACGCCCCTCCATCCGGGCCACCTCCACATTTGGATTTACCAACGAAGCCTGGTTTGGATTATTTTTGTTCGCTAAAAGATAAACTGTTCCGTGTCCACGAGTTGGCGCGTAGACACTTGGCGGACGCCGGTGTTAAGCAGCGCCGTGTGTATACTCACAGCCGGGGGCGAGACTTTGCTACTGGGGAGCGGGTTTGGGTGTATTCCCCCGGAAGGAAAAAGGGGCTCTCGTCTAAGCTTATGTCTTACTGGGTGGGCCCCTGCACGGTAATTGCCCAGCTCTCCGATGTAGTCTACCGGGTGCGGTTGACGGGGCGGTCGCGAATGGTCATGCTCCACCGTCTCGCTCCCTATCACCCCAACGCCAGCGAAACATCGAACTCTGTGGAGGCCGGTCCGCCTCAGGAAGAGGGCTGCGCCCCTCCTTCCCCCGCAAAAAGAGTCCGGCGTTCACAACGCCAGCACCGACCACCGTCACGCCTCCTAGACTGAGTTCGCCATGGTGACTGGGGACGGTCACAGCTCGGGTGTGGGCAGTGTGGCGTGGGCGGGGTTTCGATTAGCAACCATCATGTGTTGTTATGTGTTCACCCTGTTGGGGAAAGGTGTTTGGGTTAGTGGCTTCAGCCAGGTTGTGTGTGTGTGTGTTAGATGTGTGTTTTATTGTCTATTGAATGTGCCTGTTTGTGGTATTTCGTGCCGGTGCTGAATAAAGTACTCCCAGCCATTTGCATGGGGCAGCAAGAAAGCTCACTCGTCTCTCCAAGTTTCTTCTTAGTGGTGAAAAACGCTACAGAATACTTTCTGTACATTTGTACAATAATTATTTCTAGCATATATATTTTTTTATATTCCAAAAAAAAATTTAAAAACAAAGTTTAAATAAGTGTGCTTTGGAAATTAGACCAATCTTTCACTTAAAGTATATTTTCCTATAATATAATTTTGGAAAGTGTACTATAATACAATTATTTTGAAGTATGTTTAAAGTTTAATTCCAAATTTTAGTAAAAGCATGATGTTAGTATACTTTTTTATTTATTCATTGATGGTATACCTTTTTGTTAGCATATTTGTAATGTACTATTGAAGATTTTAATATATTTGTAATTGTAACGGGTGCTGTGCGTGGTCTTTAGATGAGGCATATGTGAGGCATATGTGCAGAGATGAATGCTTTGGAAAAGTCTTTTAATAAAGAAAAATAAAAGGCAGAAACACAGTAACAGTAATACTACTGACTGCTGGAACTAAACAGAACAGAGGTTTATCAAACAAGAACTGAAATAAACAAGGGCCAAGCTAAACAAGCTAAAATAAACAAGGGCTTAACAAGCTAAGAATGGATGGCAGAACGAGCGGGACCGGATGGTTCTTGGGGCAGGGCGGCAGAGCAGGCACTGGGCAGGCGAATCCGGTAGGTGGAGCGAGCACTGAATTGCTGTCGAAGCCAGGCGGCAGAGCAAGGAGCACTGGAGCTGAGTCACCATCGAAGCCAGACGGCGGCACAAGGAGCACTGGAGCTGAGTCACCATCGAAGCCGGACGGCGGCACAAGGAGCACTGGAGCTGGGTTGTAGCCATCAAAGCCGGCGACAGAGTGAGGAGCACTGGAGCTGGGTCTTTGCCGAATCCGGGTGGTTGGGGGCAGCAGCACGACGTCCTCGAGGTTGAGCGGCGGAGGCAGCAGCACGGCGTCCTCGAGGTCAAGTGGTGAGGGCAGCGGCACAACGTCCTCTAGGTCGAGCGGCGGAGGCAGCAGCACGACGTCGTCCTCTAAGTCGAGCGGGGTAGAGGGTGTAGCGTGACGTCGTCATGGTCGTTAAGATCGAAGCACGGCAGAGGCGGTAGCTTGACGTCGTTGAGGCAGGCGAAGCAGGGCAGAGGCGGAAGCACGACGTCGTCAAGGCAGACAAAGCAGGGCAAAGACCAAAGAGTTTCAAAATCCCTTAAATTAGCAGTAATTAAACTACTACTCAAGAAGCCTGACCTCTACCCCTTTTAGCTTTCCAATTACAGGCCGATATCAAACCTCCCCTTTATCTCTAAAATTCTGGAAAAGGTAGTATCACAGCAGCTATGTTCATATCTACATAGAAATAGCATGAACGAACTGTATCAGTCAGGATTTAGGCCTCATTATAGCACAGAGACAGCACTCGTTAAAGTAGTAAATGACCTCCTAGTGGCCTCTGATCAGGGTGGCGTTACTATACTTGTGTTACTTGACCTTAGTGCAGTGTTTGACACTATTGATCATAGTATTCTTCTTCACAGATTAGAAAATGTAGTAGGAATTAAGGGAACGTCCCTCTTGTGGCTCAGATCCTATTTGACTGATCATTATCAGATTGTAGATTTAGATGGTGACCATACCTCATGTTCTCAAGTTGTGTTTGGTGTTCCACAGGGTTCTGTTTTAGGCCCACTGTTTTTTTCCCTTTACATGCTTTCTCTGGGCAACATAATTCGTAAACATGGTATTAGTTTTTATTATTATGCTAATTTCACACAATTATACGTTTCAGCAAAACCAGACAAGAAAAAACAGTTTACTAAAGTTGAGCAATGTGTGCAGGACATAAGAGATTGGATTAATAATGTCCTTTTGCTTAATCCTGATAAGACAGAAGTTCTAATCATAGGACCACAAGCAGCTAGAAGTAAGCTTTCTGATCACACTGTGTTTTTAAATGGCCTTTCTGTTCCATCAAGTGCAACAGTAAAAGACCTCGGTGTGATTATAGATTCCAGCCTCTCATTTGAAGCTCATGTAGATATTATTACCAGGATAGCATTTTTTACCTCAGAAATATATTCAAGATAAGAAATATATTGTCACCAAATGATGCAGAAAAACTTGTTCATGCTTTTATCACCTCTAGGTTGGATTATTGTAACGCCTTACAATTCTGTTCAACAAGGTGCATAAACAAGCTTCAGTTAGTCCAGAACGCAGCAGCGAGAGTCCTCACTCGAATCAGAAGATACGAGCACATCACCCTTATCTTATCCACATTGCATTGGCTTCCTGTAAAATTTCGCATTGATTTTAAAATACTACTCTTGACTCTTGTAATATTGCATTAAATGGTCTCGCGCCGCACGCCACGCCTACTTCTATCAAAGGATGCAGGCTGCTTGTCAGTACCGCGTATATTTAAAACTACAGCAGGGGGCAGAGCTTTTTCTTACAAAGCCCCAAAGTTATGGAATAGCCTTCCAAATAGTGTCCGGGACTCAGACACAGTCTCAGTGTTTAAGTCTGGGCTAAAAACCTATTTATTTAGCCAAGCATTTTTGTAAATTGATTTGCTATAGGTAAAGGAGCAGATCTGGGGACGTAGAGTTTAAGGTGAACTGGTATGTTTAGATGCTGTCTTCCCCACTCTCATTGATCACTCAGGTTTGTTGAAATTGAGGTGATTGGTTGCTTTACATCTTAGCTAGCCCTCATGTTTGTGTTTCTTTCTGGCTCGCCCTTTTAGTTATGCTGTCACTCTGCACTCTGCACTAAATATACATTCACCTTATACAGTGTTTGACTGTGACCATACCTAACCATCTCTTCATCTCGTTTGCTCTCTTTTCTTCTGCTCTTCTCTCTCTCTCTCTCTCTCTCTCTCTGCCTCTCTCCATTTTCCTCTACCTATTTCTCTGTTGAGCTATACATGTCGCCCCTGAGCTGCCAGTGATGCTTCTGGTTGGAGATTTCATCACATGGATGCCGTGCACCCAACTCCAGCAGGGTTTGCATGCACTTATGATCCCTGGTTGCCTGGCATGCGTTGATCTGCTGGATGAGTTCTCCAGCCAGCTGTTGAAGTACTCACCTCTGCCATTGCTGCTCCTCACCTTGCCCCCTCTGCTGACACACAGACTGGGGTTTCTCCTTACCCCTGGCTCCATCGTCCGGAAAAGTGTCATGACGCCGAGACATGGAAAGTTCACAAGAAGTTAACTAAAAATCACTTGAACAACAACCGTATATAAACAGCACATTAAACTAAATAAATGCCAGACACGGAACAACTGAACAAAAGGCTATTTATAACTAAAGTAATCAGTCACCTCGGTTCAGGTGAGCGCTTCCATCACCTGACTGATGTGCACTCTGGGAACTGGAGTTTAAACAAAAAAACAAAAAAAATTAAAATGGTGTCTGGGCGCATGGCACCCTCTGGTGGCTAACCGTGACAGCAATTCACTAAAGTGTATTTTTTTTTCACTGGGGTTGGCTTGGTCATCAGGGACTATTTAATCAATTTAAACACATTCACATTTCATACAAATTACCATAATTTCTTTTGATTTTGTAAAACTGCTTGGTGACAATGACCCCCACCCCTCTTTAATTCTATGTTTTAGGTACAAACAAAATAAAAATCAACTAATTATAGTGTTGCTTAGAATCGGACAAATACTACCTTAGATAAACAACATATTATTTTTTTTCCCGGTGCTATTATTTGTTTAACAAAATTTAAGACAAAAACATGCTGCATGATTCAATAGCTTGTAGCTTTACCTTTATCAACAATTACTTAATGGAATCATTTCCTTTATGATTTTATCATTCTTTCATGTCATTTTGATGGGATTTTGACCCATTCTTCTTTACAACATTGCTTTACTTCGTTGATTTATAGGCATTCATTTATGCACAGCTTGCAGAATCTGGTAAAATCTTTGACTGGGCCATTCCAAACATGTCACTGCTCATTAAGGCCCACCAACTCCACTTTGGTCTCAATTGCCAATAGGAAATTGTTCCAGAAGTCTTCTGGTTTGTTAGGATGCAGTTTGATGAACAGACAGAAAAGGCTTTCTGCTGATAACCCTTCCAAATAAACTGTACTGGTTCACTCTGCTTGAAATTGTGCCGTCATGAACATTTAACATTCACAGTAAATGCTGTAGGGTGTGAGATTTTTTTTGTATTGTATTGAGCATTGCACAGTCTAAACATGCTGAGACGTCCACATCTCAATATATATGGCAGCTCCTCAAGCTCTTTTATTAAAAAAAAATATTTCCTGTGTCATTTTGAATTATATTCTATTTGTGTTTACTTTACAGATTTAAACAGCATCATGGATTTAGATGCAGCTTTTACAAGGAATTATTCAAACTGGAACGATCAGTGCCTGAACCTTCATCAAATTGCAGATATGGTATATGCTTTTCAGGCAACAGCTCTTGTAATTATTGTGGTTTTTGGAATCACTGGAAATGGTTTGGTGATCTGGATTGCAGGGTTTAAGATTAAGAAAACAACAATCTCTAATACCTCAGCCTCGCTGTGTCCAAGTTCCTCTTCTGTGCCTTTCTGCCATTATCACAATTGTTTATATTGTTAAAAATACATGGGTCTTTGGGCACTTTATGTGCAAGCTTACATTCTTCTTGTGGTTCCTTAACTGGTTCAGCAGCATCTTCCTCAAACAATTAATTTTGTTTAGACAGACTCTATGTTTCTCTCTGTCTACTGTTATTGTTATTATTAAAGGTCCTACACATAATATTTTTTTCCATTAAATGTTAATATGATCTTTAGGGTCCTAATGAAAAGTTTGTATTATACGTTAATTAAAAATTCAAAAGGATTGTGTAAAAAAAAAAACACTACTTTTACCTGGTAAAAACTAGCTCTGTTCTCAGCAACCTGTTTCAGTACATGCTAATTTAAATGCTCATGACCTCTGCTGAGCCCGCCCCCATGACCTCTGCTGAGCCCGCTTTGTGGGTAATGCAGTCCAAACTGGAAAACTATGGAATATAGAGCCTGAGCCTGTTTTCTTCAGTCGTTTTTGGTTTGATTTAAGTACGGAACCTACGCGGAAGTTTGTAATATCGCATGACAACGCAGAAATTGAAAGAATGGACATGCATCAACTCGATTTGTCTCTCATCACTGCATGGGCATGAATTAAAGGGCTGTTGCGCTGCCGCGAGCAACAACAACAAAAAGCGGAGAAACTTACCGAGAGAGATACGGACACGATGTGTTTACTGATGTGTTTACATGACTTCTTAATCTTCGACAGACATCGTTATAAACCATCTAACGTTATAAAGGTAAGCATAATATAGTTTTCCGACTACGTACACAGTTTGCAACTAGACAATCACAGTAATGCATTGTTTATTATAAACGGGCGATTAGGGATTATATAGAGACGGATGTACATAGAGAAGAAGCCATAACCATGTTCTATGAGAGTATAAGTTAACTTACACTCCGCATTCATCGTGATTATTAGAAAAGGCGATCTGCAAAGATTCATAGAAAAATAAATTACACTCACCGAGCCTGGTGAAGATGAAGCAGGAACACGAAGCGTTAGTACAGATCCATTTTTTAGGAGCAGCTTCCTAGTAAAACCTGCTTTATATTGACCCGCGTTTATAAAGCAGTCTGGTGAAAAATGATTATTGCAAACATGGAAGCATTTAGGTAAATCAGCGGGGACGTTAGCTTAAAAAACTAAATTCAGCCACTGCCTCCTCAGTGGCTCAGATACCTAACCCTAGGTAGGTACCCTAGGTCACTAACCCTAGGTAGTGAATGACGACTGCTGTGTTCGCTATTACACCCAACAACTGTACACAACACTCGCTTAGGTGCCATTTTGCTCCAGCGGCGAAAAACAATGGCCGACAGCTTCTTCTCACTCGGGGCGGGTCTTTGCTAAAACACCAGTGTCAATCAACTTGTGTAGGAGCGGCCTCTGTCGGTTTGGCGTCACATCGACAGGCATTTGTGATTGGCCTGATTTCAGAAGGGGGATGTTACTGTAATAAACGAAAAGAAAACCACTGGGCGGCTCTTTATCTTCGTAGAGTGGTTGTGTACGCACTCTCCTAACACACAGTTCAGTCCAAACAGCTTAAAATAGTGCATGTAGTGCTGTATGACCCCTTTAAAGAAAATAGCACAAACAACAGCTCAAGGGCTTGTAAAAACATTTTTATTTTTAACTGTAAAAATGTCAATTTTGGAGTCAGTGGTCCGAGCACAACGTAATGATCTTTGTATGATAAAATGACCCGTGGCATGAATCTACATGAGGCGCATCAGTTTTAAATAATCATTTATCGCTGAACCCAAACAGCAAAAGAACATGATAATAACAATCTAAAGAATAACATTCATCTTGATTTTAGCTGTTTATGTCCAGCAATAAATAATTATTTAATTATTAATAATTAAAGCCGCTCACATCGCGCACTTTCACTTAAAAAAAATGCAGTGTTTAATCAGCAAGTATATGTCGCCCCTCTTTATGATAGATGAATAATCAGATTTTTTGAAGCTGTTTGTGTCGGCTCATATCGGGAGCATTTTGATCAAAGTGGAGATGAAAAGTGAAAGTGTGTAACAACAACACAGCACAATGCATGTGTGTGAATGGCTGAAATGTGGTTGTGTATAAGCCTTTTAGTGAAATATAACAAACACACATTTATACGTGTTAAAAAAGCACTGTCTTTGTTGCGTTGTGCGAAACACACGCCGATGTGATCCGCTTTATTTCAGATGGTTGTGTTTCGAGTGATTAAAAACAATACAAGGCATGTTATGATAAGGAAACTTTCTATCTCTTCTACTCCAGTGATTAAAAATCGGTAAAAATGTCAATTTTGGAATCCACAGACGCTTAGTGGCCCCAGCACAACGTAATAATCTTTCTATGATAAAATGACTCGTGGCATGAATTTACACGGAGCATTTTGATCAAATGGAAGATTAGGAGGGGAAAAGTAAAAGTGTCTACAAACAACATAGCACAATGCATGTGTGTAAATGGCCGAAATGTGGTTGTGAATTAATCTTTTAGTGAATGTAAAATGTTCGCGTGAACCCGCGTGAACTTATCAATAATTCATTGATAAGTTGATGTCTTTTCGTTTCAGCTGTGAGTGGGTGCGCTGTAGTAATCCACGTTTCATACGAATTACATAAGCTGATTTTTTTCCCCATTGTTTTACATAAAGTATGTAAGTATATATTTTTCACGTCTGTAAGACGAGTAGACAAAGAGTTTTGGTTTATTTTTTGACACGCTCAAGTTCACCGAAACCGATACACAATAGTGCTGTATCCCTGTTTGCTTTCATTATTTTACAACATCATAACGTTTTGTCGTCATTGTGCGTGCACTTAAATAAAAGTAAAGTCTTACAGATGGAGCCACGCCAAATAGCCGCGGGCGTGTGAATTGCGTACGAATGGCGTACGGCTGCCCTATGCACGCCGTAATCCCCCCTCCTTTTTCTTCGAGAAAGGCGTGTCAAGATTTCACAGTAAACACGCCCATTCAAGCCCTATTTATGCATTTACCTGGTTCCACCACTAGATGGCGCTTCGTTCTCAAGGACACGTTAACACAAGCCAGCAATTTAGCTGCGCTGAGTTGCAATCACGTGATTTTAACAACCCGCTCCCACCCCCGCCGAACTGACGCTGCCAAACTGCACTAGAGATGAAGATGGCGGCTTAATGGACTATTCGCGGTAAGTGGTGTTTTAATTTATAAAATTTGTTTGGGATTAGTTTAAAGTTTATTTCCCAGTTTAGTTTTTTTATCGGCCATTTTGAAAATCACTGGCAGCACCAGCAGCGGTCAGATGTAACTTTAGATAACTTAATGATCTGTTTACCAGGTCTGGAGTTAACATTACAGCTTACTGTCAGTGTCACAAACTCACAATGTCACTCCTCTTTAACTAAAAAGACACTAAAGCTTCGAAAATACTCTTAATGTCCCTATTACAAAAGCTGCACTACCGGATGAGGAGTGTTTGTGGTCTATAAAAATGCCTTTAGAATCTGACCGCGTGTCTGGATAAATTCAGCATTTATTTATTCTTTGGGTAAGAGTTAATCTGCAGGTTATATCTGTGAATATAATGTGATGCAGTTCATGAAGGACACAAGCTGAGGATAGATGTACAGGAGCTCGCGAGCTAAACGCTCATAACCCGGTTTATATTTTTCTCAGTTTGGCCGTGACTTTGCGCGGTAGCGCGAGCGCTTAGTTACCGAGCTGGATAAAAACTTTGAAGTGTTTATCAGTTAAGGAGTGTGGGGAGGGGGAGGTGTGTGTGTGGGGAGGTGTGTGAGGAGGTGTGGGGGGTTTCAGTACTGGGTAAGTTATAGTTTGGCTTCAGAGATGAACTAATATATACGAGTGTTATATCGCCTAACTTATTTGTATGAAAAGCGCATTTTAATTTAATGCAGACGATAATACAGACAGACCGGGATTAACACTAACAAAGTTTAATGGTTAAAGTTATCCCAGTTTATTTACATTCCAGAATTCCCCAAAACAGTATTTCACCCACTCTGTGGTGTAGGTTTACTAATATCTTTTATATTTATTACAACTAGATATTCTGTAACGTTTATTTATCTTTGTCTTTACTAAATTCTCCTGTTGTCTTTAATCAGAGCTCCGCCGTGGAGGATTGGGGGGTCAGACGGATGACGGTTGGCCTTTTGGAGCTACTGGTGGAGCCTGAACAAGCTGTTGAGGGAGCTGTAGGAGGGATGACGTCACAGTGCAACAGCTTTAGAATGATGTTTGGTCAGGTCTACTGTATGTTTTGAACATAGAATTGCAAAACGTCTGATACTTTAGGGGAAAAACAAAGAATTAAACAGTTCCATCTTTTATATATATATATATATATATATTTTTTTTTAATGATATTTTAATATAAAAGAACCAGATAGAGACTGATAAGCAGCTGGTGTTATCCGGGTATTTTAATGACCTTTAAGCAAAAATTTAACATGTTTTTACCTGTTTTATACAAATTATTGTTTTAACTTTGACTAGTTTTGGAAGAATAAATTTTATTTTTAAAGTCATGTGTGCGTATTTTAATTGTTGGGGGATTGTTTGTGTATTTAAAAATACATTTACTTAAACCAACAACTTCAATGTGCAAAAATGGGACCCGACGTTGTTTTAAATAGTCAAAGAGTTAGGATAATAATAATAATAATAATAATAATAATAATAATAATAATTATTATTATTATTATTATTATTACTGGTTATAGAAACAAATTAAAACAACAGTTAAACACTTGATCATATGTATCTGTGCTAGTTTGTGACTATGTGACCCATAATAATTTTTTCTCAGTATAAAAGTTTTTTTTTTTTTTTAAGAACTCCATTAAAAGAGCAAAGACAAACTTAGAAGGAGTGGAAGGTAAGAAACCTCAGTGGAGAATACTGACTGTGACATGGTGCTAATTGCTCTCTCTGTGTGTGTGTGTGTGTGTTTGGCGGGGGGAGGGGTACTTCAGACTTACTTGTCTCTGCCCAAATGTTTGTGTTAAAGCAACGGAGAAATGCCGGAGCGCGCGCACACACACACACACCTCTCATCCACAAACGCTTTAACTGTTGTCTTGTAAATCGTTGATTAAACCTATGAACACAGCTGTTCAGCATCAGTCCTAAACACAAGCGCAGGGTCTGTTTTTGTCCTTAATTAAAAAACACCAATATGTTAATAATTTACACAATGATAACATGTTGTTTATGTTTAATGTTTATTTTGCGGGAAAAGGTAATAAGCAATATTTAAAATAAAACAAACCAGGAAGTAAGTGTTTCATACATTAAGGTGCTGTGTATAACCAAGTGCCCCAACAGACATAGCAACAGTGTAGAGAGTTTGTGCGCTGTGGGGGATTGGAAGGTGAACGAAGATAATCATTTACAAGACAAAAGACGTTCAGAGGTGTGTTATGCCCTAAAACGCCCCCCCCCCCCGTCACGGATTGCCCCCCACTACGCAATCGATATCTTCAAAGAAAAGCCGCCGCCCCTTTTCATTCAAACGTGTTAGCGAGTGTTTTTTCTTTCCCTCCGCTCGGTTTTGTGAACACAGTTGCGTTCAGTAACACGATTTTTATTGCTTAAATATTTCGCAGCTCTGTCCTCTTTGCATTGCTACGTGTTTATTTACTTCCTTTTCGCATCGCACGTATAATGCACTCTAAAATCGACACTATCAAACTTGGAAATGATATAATATCAAATCAAACATCACGTTATTAAAAGTAACGAATTTGTCACTACTCTTCTCTTATGCAGCACGGCTAAAAAGATAATAAAAATTACACCAAAGTGCTGCAGGTTTGGTGTCCGTGAGCTTTTCCTAATCAGAGTTACACAGGGGGCATTTTGTGGCTGCTCCACTTACACTCTACTTAGATATTGCACAGAGGGGAGTTAATTTTTGTTAATTTCATCTCATGAAATAATAGTAAGTTTTGGAGTTTTGGTATGAGTTCATCTCCCCAGCCAGTGTTGTGTATGGGCAGGGTAGCATCGTGGCAGGATTGGTGTAACTTTTCTTATCTTTTTAGCCGTGCTGCGTAAGAGAAGAGTAGTGACAAATTCATTACTTTCGTTACTAGACATGGTCTATTTTGTCTGCAAGTGAAATACATCGATACGTTAATAATTTACACCACGATAACATTACTGCAGAAGGATCTAGAGACGTGACTTTGAGACGTTCACAGTATATTCGAACCGTAGACAGTGTTTATTTTGCAGAACATTACAAAACAGCCATGTCCAATAAAACAGTGCATCTTTAATAAGCCACATTGGTTTCGAGTCAGTAGTAAAATTAACGAAAGACTGAGAAGCCCCGTAAACTTGACCCTGACAATAATAGTCGATCTTATATTTATGTTTATATATATATATATATATATATTTTTTTTTTAATGTTCGAATTAACGTTTCAGGGTAGCCTATATAATTTGTCTTGTCATCTGTTTACAGCGTTGGCTGATTTTGTGATTGAGACCCATGGGTTACATTGAAATATTTTTTATTAGTAGTAGTAAGCCAGGCTTTAGTAACCCTGGATAAATCACAATATAAGCCCTCTCTAACGCACGCTCTCTCTCTCACACACACACACGTACACACACGAACAAGTAAAACATGAAATCGCGTAAAACCAAATGAAACTATGGCAAAAATATATAAGCAGTAAAAATTACAGTTGTATCCTGTATGTGATCCCTGTCCTGATAACAGACACTGACCCTCTGGAACTGTTTAGTTCTGTTAGTATTGTGTTCAGGTGTGAATGTTTATGGGGATTCAGTCTGTCACTGCTGCCGCATCTATTCACCGTAGTGATAAGTGATTAATGTCCCATCAGATCTTTGATGGGGGAGACGTTATGCTGGTTAAAGACAGATTGATCCGTATGAACAGATATTTGTTCCAGATATTATGCGCCATTAATCGATTTGTTATGCCAATTTTTGACTATCAGCGAAAAAAACATCAGCGAAAACATCAAAAATATAACGAAAACAAACTCAAGCAGAAGTTAAATTTCAAGCTTTACTTTGCAGTAAAATATGATCTACCAGTCTATTAAACGGAAATAGATAAAAACACCGTAATGTAAAATACTGTACATAGCCCGCATTTGTATTTCGTACCTATAACGACTGGTATAGATAAATTACAGATTTTACCGTCTTTAAGTATTATTAAGGATATCGTGAAAAATATTGCAATAAGTAGTTTTATTAATTGATTTAATCATTAATTAAAATAGCATAAGCATCATGGGTTGTGTATTGAGTGATTTAAATCTGTTTTATGAATCGTTTTTTATCCCCCTTTTTTACCACATCATCTATTTATGAAACTATGTTGACGTAAGTTATGATATATATATATTAAATATAGTAACCGGCTGCTTGGACACTGCAGAAGCAGTCAATGCTCCATCTGGCGGAATTATACAGCATTGCAACCATCTTTTTAGAAAGCGCATGGGGGCGTTTATGGGGTGGGGCATCGTTAACTACGTCATCGCGGGGGATCACATTCCGTGCACGGATCGATCATGGTCCTGTCACGGTCCTGTCATGGACCTATCATGCTCCAAGCGGCTGTTTGACGTGGCTCCCACTGTATAAAGGCTATGTAGCCTATATAGGTTAATTATATAGTTTTTGCCCATTAATCTGACAACACCTGTGACTCACCCACGTTTTCTGATACACACACCCAAAGTTTTCTGGCTATGCGAGTGTTACACATGATAAAATATAAAGGCTCACTGTGTTAACATTTACTTTGCTTAAATTCGATGGAACTAAGAAACCCCTATATTTAAGTTCTAAATTTGTACTGTAATTTTAGTACTGTGATGATAAATTCGTTTAATGTTTCACTTGTATTTTATAAGGTTTTTGCCGGCGGTGGTACAGCGCAACAGGGGTGCTGGGATGTGAAAATGTAATTTGTTAAAATGTTTTTATTATTTATTAAATAACATTATGATGATTATAACAGCCTAATGCACTTAATTCTTATAATAACGCAAAAACACATCGACATTTGCTGACGCAGTCACACGGCCTGACAATGTTTTAATTTTTATGGTAATTAATTTTTGTTTATTTCAGATAATAAATCTACTACAAATTTAAAGAACACAAAATATAAGATGACGAAAAAACATACATGTGTAGTTTTTCTAATTACACATGATAAAATCTAAAGGCTCACTGTGTTAACGTTTACTTTGCTTAAATTCGATCCTAATAAGATTTAATTTAATTTAAATTCTACATTTGTACTGTATTTTTAATACTGTGATTATAATTTCGTTTAACTACAACATTTCACTTGATTTTATCCGCTACTATGTGCAGCTCTAACGGCGTGCGGCTCATTAATTCTTGAGAGAATGAACTGATGCCCGAGGCGTCAGTCTATAGTTATATAGCGCCACTCAGCGGTAGAAGCTAGCAAATGCAGAAACCCAAATGTCGCCACCGTGAGGCGTGACGGTAAAACCAGTACCGTAACCAAATACATTAACTTCGATAATGACATGCCTATTAATTTTTGGATTTGTGATTCCCTTACTGAACATCATTGTCTCTTTTGTCCTCATCACCCTAAAGGTGAAAAATAACCACATGCTGAAGTCCAATAGGCCATTTAAGATTATGACAGCACTGATAGCTGCTTTCTTCATTTGCTGGATGCCTTTCCATTTTGTTTCCATTTTGTTAATACAGTAAAGCCAAAATATGCCAGTATTGCCTTGATTGGACAAAAATTTGGACTCATTCTTGCTAGTGCTAAAAGTTTTATTAACCCATTACTTTATGCTTTTATGAGAAAGGACTTGAAGAGGAAATGTTAGGCACTTCTGTCTAAGACTGAAAACAAATTTAAGGAGAAAGCCCAGAGTACAAATAGAGTGACAGATATTACTGGAGACAACATACTTTCAAGAAAAGTTCATATCGGCTTTTTTGATACCACTACTGGATGAAGTTCATAACAGCCAACTCAGTAACAGCAAGCTAAATAATCCAAATGAATAGCATGCTGTTAAATATTAGATAGTAATATCAGTGCAAAATCATTACCTTGAGAGAGTGTGTTTGGCTATACAGTAGTATTACTTTTACTGCAGCTAAGGAAATTATTTTTTTAATAATTAAATGATGAAATGTCTTCCTGGTTGTAATAAAAAAGAGCTTGCTTGTAGCTGTTCTAACATAAGTGATGACAGAAACATCTTTCAGATGTTCCACATCATTAAATGTAACTAAAAATAGATCTTAACTGTACAATAGTTGAACTAAATAAATAATTCATAAAAAATATTAATTAAAAGCTGTGGTGAATGTTTTTTATTTCATTTAAACATACAATGTAAAAAATGTCTGTAAATTTAACAGTAAAATACCTTATAAATGCTACAAGATAAAACCGTATTTCACAAAACTTGCAATAACCGTAGAATTTACAGTGAAAATTTGTAATTACTGTAGTTTTACAGAGTAAGACCTTAAATTTAACAGTTAAAACATATGAAAATATGGTTTATTGCAGTAAAATTTTAAGATATACCGTATTTATAAAAAGGAAAACATTATTTTGTCTTCGTCAGTTCAAGCATTATGGATATGACATTATGTATTATAAAAGTAACATACTGTATATACTCACAGAGAAGGTATTTGCTACTAATATACTAAAGCATCAGTTTATATTTTACTAAACCCTTATTGATAGAGTTAAAAAAAACTAGACTTTTTTTAAATAGAAAGTGCATAGTAGGGGCGAGTGGCACGCGAGCAGGGCAATGGAACATGCTCCAAGGACTTCAAAGTCGTGAATAGTATTCCGCCCTTTGATCACTGCGGCAAGGACAGCCACGAACACACGCCACTTTGCCCGCTGCCATAGCTCACCAGCCTGTGCCCGCATGCCAGCAGGGCACTGACTACCAGACCTAAATAAAATTACCCCTTTTCAGTCCGTGTAAAACACCTAAAAATGTCCACCCTGACATTTGTATATTTGATTTTAAGAATTTAAATATTGTTTTGCTGTTTTTATTTAAAAAAGACATGGGACCATGATAATGTTCTAGTCTTGAATAGATTTTAATGATTTAATTTAGGTTAGTATTCATCAATATAATACTACAATCAATAGTATAAATGTACTCTTAATAGTTTCTTAACAATAAAATGCGAATGCTTAGCAATGTAACCTTCTATCTCTTTTAGCTCCCAGCTAGTGTGATAAAATTATGCTTTTACAGAATTGTTGAATGAATTCACTGTTGTTATTCATAATAAAAAATAGTCCAACAACGACAACAATTGTGTAGCAAGCACAGTAGTAGCATTTTGACCTCCACGGTCTGTTGAGATGATGAGTGGGTGAAAGTAAGTGAATTCGGAGCTGTAAAAAAATGGAAACAAAGCATTATTATTACAACATAAATCTTTAAATTAGACAGTTCTGAGCTGTAAAAACATGGTTATGATCTGTATTTGTTACAATGTAAACCCTGGAATTTGATGGGTATAAACTGTTTTTATAACGACAAATACATGTTAATTAGACAGTTATAAACCGTAAAAACACAATTAAAATCCATAACATATAAAGAGTAACATATTTTTTTATGGTAAAATTCTAGCAACCACAGCTGCCGTTTTTTTTAGCAAGTACTTGCCCGATTACCTGGGTGATATGTGATGTTGTAGCCTCCTGCTGCCAGGGGCATTTAGAGAGCTTTTAGAGCGAGCTATCTCAGACGGGTGGTATGGGAAGTACTCTCACATCTAGTGGCGGCCGGTCAATAATGGCAAAATGGCCATTAGTCATCATTAAGCAGGGTATGTTTTGCTTTATACAATGTTTTTTTTTTTCCTTTTTATTATATTTGTATTGTACACTTAAATCATTACAGGACAGTACAATGGTTACTTGCTGGGGGACAGAGGATACCCTTGTCTGCCCTATTTAATGACACCCTACCCAGAACCTAATCCTGGACCACAGACACACATTAATCTGGCTCATAGCCGAACACAGGCCAAGGGGGAGATGACCAAAGGGATCCTCAAAACTAGGTTTCAGTTTCCGTGTGGGCTCCTGGTTAGTCCAGAGAGGAAATGCGACATCATAGTGGCTTGTGTTGTGCTTCACAACATTGCCACTATAAGAGGAGAGAGCCACCCTACTTGTATTGAAGAAGGATGGCCCAGAGGAACCTCTACAGATGTTTGCACACAACAGAGATGAAGATGAACAGGAAGAATTTTGAAAGATGGGATTTGTCAAAATTACTTTGATTAAATTGTTTGCACTGGTCTGCTGTGTAGATCATTTCTTTATTTCCTAAAAAACAATGAAAGTAAAATGAAGGAAAAAAGTGTTTTTTAATGACATTGCTTATATACACAACACTTTTAACATGCAACAGATCAATATACGCACAAGTTCTCACCCTAAGGTGATGCTCCAGTATTTACATTTCTAGTGTTGCTTTTTTAATCGATAGCCTTTTCTTTTCCATTTGAAGCTGTATAAGGTCCATCTCCATGTCACTTATTCTTATTTGTTTTTGAAGATGGACCTTATACAGCTCCTTTGCTGGAAATAGAAAGGCAAAAATAATTAAATAAATAAGATTCTGTCAGACAATAAAATTTAAATATTGACAACTGCACACAAATCCTTACAATTCTTAGATAGTGCATTGAGGGATCTTCATAAGGACCTTTATCTGTGGGTAAATCCCCAGGTATGTACTGTGAAATAACAATGACCGTTTATTACTCTAATGTAAAAAGGAGGCATGGATTATAATGGTATGCATCCTACCTCAGTGGATCTACCAGCATTGTCCACTTCTCTCACAGCAGATGTGGTCTCTTCATCTTCATCCTTCAGTGGAAATATGCAGGTATACATTATCTGGCAAAAAGAAAAAAAAATATCTAAAAGCAACTAAAGGTACCTGACACCAAAACACTTACAACTGTAACAGACTGTGTTCTTTCTATGGGGTCCAATAATAAAATCCCTCTATCAGTATCTATAAGAAAATACAACCCATAAATTATCAAAGAAATAATATTATCAAAGAAAAAACAATAATGCAGGAAAAAACATGTTAAAGTAATACAACTAAAATCACGGTAGCCTATACATCATATGCAGTTAAATAAAGCAAGCCTGCATAAAAACGTTAAGCATGTTCAAAAGCCTTTAAGTGAAAGAGATAGTAATTTATTAAGTCATATAATAAAAACAAACCATAGTGGTAAACTTACAATATACCATGTTACTTGTGGTGCATGGTGTGTGTGATGAAGTGCCCCCTGGAATGCCAGCAACCACTGGTCGCCCATTATAAAGGGACAGAGCCAGCTCTTCAGATAGGGTGAGGGGAGGTGGTGCTGGGCCCCCACCAGTCAGATGGGCTTCAGCCTTCTTTTCATAAGCTACATGACAGAAAGAATATACTAAACCGTCTTTAATAAACAGTTCAGTGATCATGTAATCAAATATTATCTTTTTGCAGAATGTTTTAGTGTTTAATTTTCACTTGGCATCAGGCTCCAGAAGGATTATTACTTATTAAATAAGAAACCATAAACTCCTAGTCACTGTACATTGGTATTTTAACCTAAAGAAATTAATGGCAGGAAAAGTTAATCGTTTCATCTAACAGTCAAAAGGATGCGAAAGGGGTGTTTAATTATTTTGCATTCTAATAAAAGGGGAGGCGATGTCAAATTTGCTATTTAATACACTCAAGCATTTACTCTGTCCGGGGTTTTTTTTGCCAAACCAACTCTCTTTCTTTAGTCGGTGCAGCCTTATCGCTTTTTTTCATTATTATTGGCTTTAATTTCTCATATGAGTGCATTAAAACCTCTGTAAAGTGCTTTTTTTTAAGTCTTATATGGAAGGATCAAGTGTGTGTATGCAGGATGAATACATGTATCTAGTAAATATAAATAGTATGACTACATATTAAATATGCGTCATCGATTTTACTAGAAAGGACAAACCTGCTACTCTGTGGAATTCCTCTTTAATACCACGCAGAGGTTTATGGCCAGGAAACTGTAGAAATGTGTGTAAGAAGCATTTAAGTGCCAGACATACAGTTGCCTTTTCCACATGCTCTGCATTGCCCACATTTTACAAAAAAATGCCCTGACGCAAAAAAATGAGGTGCTATGTACAGAATGTTTTCTGTGCTAAGCGCATACCCACGGTTTGTGACATTTGCAATATGCGGTTTCAAGAGATGTGTGAAGTAAATTAACGATTCCCTTATATATTGTGTATTGTGTGTTTAGCTAGAGCAGATAAGTAGATAGGTGTGTGTTTGGCTAGGAGTGTGTTAAGCTAAAATCTATGTTGAGCTAACTATCATGCTTCTAGCCATAGCCCCTTTGTGTCTCTAGCCTCCCTAGTTTCCCAGTGAGCCTAGCCTTTGAGTGTCCCCTAGCCTTGCCTTTGAGTGTCCCCTAGCCTAGCCACTGGGTATCCCTTGTCTGTGTTTCTCTGCCCCAATTCCCTAGTGTTGTGTTGAGCTATTGACAACCATTATTATTAAAGGACAACCATTATTATTAAAGGACTTTTTTGGTTACACAACTCCTCTGCCTTTATGCCTGCTCTCTCCGCCCACGGCGATCAACATCGCCCCGTTCGTGACAACAACCAGTAAAAAGTTTGGACAAATTATCTTTCTATTTGTTCAACCCTAAAAGCATACGAAATATGCAATAACCTTCTTTGAACAGTTAATATTGAGATACCTCTACTTATGAGTTGTAAAGCCTTCATAACTCTCATCTGAGGTGCTGTTGGTTAATTGGTGATTTTTGAGGCTGGAAACTGAACTTCTCCTCTGCAGCAGAGGTAATCATCATGGTGTTTTTGAAAATCACTTGAGAATCTTGTTCTTGTAGGGACTTTTCCAGAACACCTGACCTTTATGTCCTAGAATAATAAATTATTGTTGTTGTTACTTAATTACCTAAACAATGAAAGATACCAGAGAAGTTTAAGGAGTCACATTAGTGTGTACATGTTCCAAAATGTTGTGCTCTCTACTGAAGCAGGAGATAAAATTGGCATAAGTGTTCTTAAGTTTAAGTCGTAAAAAATCCCATTATGGATGAAGCCTTGATCAGAATGCACTGTCTGCAAATTGTTAATAGCAACTCTAAGTTCTTTTATGGCTATTGTTATGGAATGTGCCAATGTTATATGTCATATGTCATATGTCCCAGCTCACTATAGGAGATGTATTGTGTGAAGCTAAAAATGTTTTAGATATTAAAGCAGGGTGAGTCGCAGCTTGACAAGAACGACAGAGTCTTAAGATGTACAAAGTTCTGGTGAGAGGAAGTGCTGCAAAGACCCTTCCTCCTAAAATAGCTGCATCATCTGTGGAGAAAGAACCGGTTGACATTTGCAAGGCTGCAGACAGCGAGGCTGATGTTATTAGCAATGTTCTTCACCTAAAATGAATGTAATGTAATGTGATGTAATGTAAGATGTGATGTAATGTCCGACAGTCAGCAAGACAATATGTATTCTGTTAATTATGTTAAATCTAGTTAGAAGCAGTAGAAAGAAGCTTAGTTTATCAGTGTTTGCCTTATACGGTTAAAACCCGCTGTTAGCAGAGCAAGGCTGTTAGAACATGAGTCACAGGACCAGAATAAAAAGAGTTCTGTTGCACTTCAATAGTGTTCTTAGGCAGTGGTACCATGAAATGTTCATTTAAGTTCACAAGACTTTGTGTTCTGTTATATTCCTTTGAACCCTGTGCTTAGTCAAAATGTACTTATTTACCATTTATTGCTTTTCTTTGCTATTTAGTTGCTTGCAATATAAAATAATAAAAGGACTGCCTCCCATTGCAAGGTTAGTGCGCCTAGTACTGTGCCGCAGCTGTAAGTTCTTTGTGTTCGGGAACAGACGATTCTGGAGACTACATTTCCAAGGATATCTTCTAAGGCGAGTCTTGCGCTGACCTTTACAGAATTTGACACCGGTAATGGTTCGTCCTTTGCAGATAGATATTTCCTATTTGGGTGTGTGATAAGGGAGTTTATCAAATGCAACGTTACACTATGCTAACCTTAGCATCCAGTGGGACATACACGCCTACCACAACACAAACTCACTTACTTGTTATAACCCAGCCAGAGACTGCATCAAACCTCATTATAATTCCTAACATTGCACTATGTTTACATTCACTTGAGTTTTAATCATGCACCTGTTTCTAACCAGTCACTCTCTTTATATACGGCCTCTGAACTTATGCTCTTTGAGAATTGTTTGCCCCATTTCTACTGCCTAACTTTACCAAGCATTAGTTTTTGTCATGTCTTGATATTTACCTTTCACCCTGTTTTTATCTGTGATTTTTTTTTTTTTGGCTTTAACTGTCAATCTATTTGCTCAGTGACTGACCATCTACCCTCTGGATGCCTTCACTTTAACACTAGAAGCACCGAGCACGGTCATTTTGACCGCAATGGGTGAAAAAAACAAAACAAAAAAAAATTTCACACTCGATCAAAATCCAGGACCCTTCTTTTATGACTTTTCCTAGATCTGCGAGCTTAATCATTCTACATGCTTACATTTTCAAAATTGCCCCAGTAAAAGCCAGTATAAAGCCATTTTGCTCTTATTTACGTGAAATTGCTGACAGCTGTGTGCCGGTCATGCCTTTTTCTGCCTTTTCCAACCTGCGATTCTAATTTCTCTCAGCAGATGGCGCAAGGGAACTATCTACGCGTCATTCAGTGCGTATATGTAACCATCTCAGGTTTATATATATATATATATATATATATATATATATATATATATATATATATTCGCTATTCATTCCCGCATTCATAATCAGCGATATTTTATAAGGAGATTTAGCTCTACTTAGTTTTATACTGTTTTGAGAAAATTTTTTAGTTTGTTCATTCTATTTGAAGCTTCTGAACGTCTCAGAGCAGCGATTTAGTTCTGAATTTGCTTCCGTGAAATTATCGCTAAAACTATGGAATTTGAAAAAATCAGATTTACCACAGCAGATAATAAACTATGCTATGTCATAACCGAAGCAAACACCACGATTATGTCTCGTTTCATTCAGTGTTGCTAGGCAACGGACCACGCGCCTAATCGGCGGGAACGAGGTTCATTTGGCCGTGGTGTATTATAAACCTGCGGAGTGTTTCACTGTTTATGGTCACATAAGATTCATGTAATAAAAGCGAGGGAAATTTGGAAGTGATGTGTGGCCACTCAATGAGAGTGACAAATGAGTCAAGATGTAGCCTAACATGGTGTCGTGTCAGATTTCAGCGGTCATGGAGTGAAAAGACTTTGAAGAAATTGCAGCGTTTTTTTCAGTAACAACAAGCACAGCGATGAGTCCATGTCCACTGAATTCGACAGACTGAAGACAAATTCCCGTTGTCTGACAGACCCCTACGTAAAGCCTATAGTAAAAGCATAAGTAAATGAATATAGTCAAATTTACCTCGTGTTTTCTACTATAAGATTATCATAAACCAATGAATACGAAACAATATCAATCCCGGATGAGCCCCCAATTTTTTTTACGGCCTTCCGTTGGATAAATTAATCTCCATAAATGGAGAAACAAAGAAAGGCAATGTGACATAAAAACAAGAAGACAATAAGATAAATCAATCAGTTTATCTTTAATTCAGATTGCTCGTAAAGCAAACAGACTGATTCCAAACCAACACTAACAATTAAACAAGCAGACTCAATATTTACAGACAATTAATACTAACAAAATGCATGCACAACATTCACACACTGGATTTAAGGCAAATAGGGGAAAAAAAAGAAAATACATTTACATAAGTGCCATTAGTCAAACACAACTGTGAAGAGTTGACTCAGCTGTACGGACATCTAGAGGAAGTTCTTGTCACCACCTAGGTGCCAGAAAAGAAAAGATTTTGGATATATGCCGCCCTCAATCCTGAGAGACAGTGGGATGAGATGGGCAGGTCTGAGGGATCGAAGGATATGTGATGCAGTGCGTGGTGTGATTAGAGCAAAGAGGTAAGAGCATGTGAAAAAAATAATAATAAGGAGACACACACAGAAAAATACAGATCAGGTTGTAACACATGGAAGCCAAAAAGGGGCATAAGAAGTTGTTTGTGTGTGTGCCTGCTCAATGATACCTGTGTGTTTAGGTGTGGGAAAGGAGCATAGACATGAGCTTGAACTCTGTTTTATACACTCATTAAAGTCTTACCCATTCATTTCCAATGGCTGGTCATTTTTTACCAGGAACACAATAAATGTATAAAAGTTCCATAAAACACACAAATTATTATACAAATATTTCAAATTAATTTTATGTGTTCAAATGCCATGTGCGAACAAAGTCATTGAACCTCATGATAAATGGATAAAATTTACTACTTTTTTTTAGAGAGGAAACTTGTAAATCAGTCAAATTTGACTGGAACAGAGCATAAGGGTTAAAGCAAGGATTATTTTGCATTGAGATTATTATATAATTTACAGAGTAGTATTTATTTTTATTATTTAGGTTGCAATTAGTTTCCTCCGGGTACTCTGGTTTCCTCCCACAGTCCAAAGATATGCAGGTTAGGCTAATTTGCGTTTCCAAATTGCCCGTAGTGTATGAATGGGTGTGTGAGTTTGTGTATGTGTGTGTGCCTTGCAGTGGATTGGCACCCTGTCCAGGGTGTACCCTGCCTCATGCCCTAAGCCTCCTGGGATAGGCTCCAGGTCCCTGCGACCATGAATACCCAATAAAGCAGTATCGAAGATAAGTGAGTGAGTTTGCAATTATTGAGCTGTCTGTTATAAGCCTCAGAAGTGTGATGACAGAAGCAGAGATGAATTTCTGTTAATAATTTTAAACAGTTGTTGAAAAGTTGTCATCTCCGGCCCTTGTAATATTCATCCCCCTAGATGTATTCTGGGCTTCCTCCTCAAATGTGCTCTCAATCTTAAACAGAAGTTCATAACATTTCTTCTTAACGTCCTTTCCCATAAAAGCAAAAAGCAAAGGGTTTATAAAACTGTTGGCACAGGCAAGAACAATTCCAAAAGTTCCTCCTAAATATACAGGCCATGAATATTCAGAGTTTAATTCCAATAAGTTAAAAAGGTGATAAGGCATCCAGCAAATGAAAAAAGCAACTATCAATGTTGCCATAATCTTAAATGGCCTGTTAGACCTCAGCATTTGGTTATTTTTTAACTTTTGGATGATAAGGACAGAGCAGATGATGATGATCAGTAAGGGGATTAGAAATAGAAAAATAAGCATGCATATATATATAACAACATATTCTTTATCCGACCCAAAGTAGTCACAGAAGTGTTTAACATTGCATTTGTATGTATCAAAGAAAATGGCTGCTGGCAAGCTGATTAATGTTGCAGTTATCCAGGCTAGTAGAACAATCACTAAGGCCCTGCGTATGCTGCGCTTGTTTCGTGCCCATATAGGAAACATCACCATAACACAGCGATCCACACTGATGATGACAAGGAGTAAGATGCTGTTGAACCAGTTAAGGAACCAGAAGAAGAATGCAAGCTTACACATGAATTTCCCAAAGATCCAATCATTTTTAAGAATAACTACAGTGTGTAAGGAAAGGAATGTACAAAAGAGGAAGTCAGACACAGCAAGGCTGAGGTACCAGACAGTGTTGACCTTTTTCTTAATCTTAAACCCTGCAATCCAGATCACCAAACCATTTCCAGCAATACCAAGAACTGCAATAATTATAAATGATGTTGCCAGTAAAACACACTCCACATCTGTGCAAAGCATTGAAGAGTTTGCATAATTAAAATCGTTGCAGTTGAATTTTGGGTAGTCACTTGCTTCAGCTATAGCAGAGATAGTGATGGAATCCATGATGATGTTTGAATCTGAAAAAAAAAAAATAGACACAAAAATAAATAAATAAATAAATCACAGATCTGGTCATATTCATTATGATGAATATCTTCCAAATTAAATAATCATAAATGAGATATTCTTGGAACCTGTTTTGCTTGTGTGTGTGTGTGTGTGTGTGTGTGTGTGTGTGTGTGTGTGTGTGTGTGTGTGTGTGTGTGTGTGTTTACAACTTGAAAATAATTTCAAATCTATATCACCTTGACATGACTTCCAGCAAAAAATATATATATTTCTCAAACCTCTCACTTTTACAAAGGGCTTATTTATTATTATTATTTATATTATATATATTTATTATATTTATGTTAGAAGATATTTGTTCCTAAACTGTTCTCTTTTTCACTTCATAGCCCTTCCCAAAATAATTTTCCCCAAACCTCCTTGTTGTAGCAAGCTCACTGTTTCACATTAAGGAAGTATAGACACACATGTAACCATACTTTTAGAATTATTATATTTTTTTTTCAAAAGGAAATCGTATAGTTCTCTGGATAAAGGCAAAGTTGTACATACTCCCCAACATATTTGAGGTACCACCTAAATGCAAAACATGAATTAGATTGTAATATCAGTATTACCACAAAGTGCATTGCCATTAGATAGTGTCATTGCAACCAGTACTGGACGAAGTACACAAGTACCTGAGTGAATACCCTAGTTAAAAAATATTACTCCAGCAAAAGTAGACACCCTCCATGTAAATTTTCCACTTGCTTCAAAAGTACTTACTGTAAGTATCAAATATACTGAGCTTGTTAGCTGACTATACTGTAGCTTTAAATATATTTATACCTTATAAATATACATTGAGTATACCACAATTAATCATGCAATATTGACAGAAGTTAAACGCAGTCAGACGTTGTATTTCTACTTCTGTCTGATTTTGAATAAGGTTGTATTATATGCATATGTAAAAATTGTGATTAATTGTGCTTGTGCTGTTCTAATGCCTTAAATTTGTAATTCTCAAAAAAAGTCAAAATTTCTATTTCAAACCCATTCACATCCATAGGTGTGTTACATTTGGCAATTATAACTGTTTTAATTGTATGAAGATTGAAGACTTATTTATGCATTAATGTTAACATAGTATTAAAAAAATGCGAACAGCTGTGAGACTGTAAGACAGACAAAAGAAAAATGCAAATAAAAAAATGTACAATGTTTATAAATCTCCATTATGTGATACCTACTAGAAAATTACACTGAAAAATAGTAATGTATCTACAGTTTTACTATTAAGCAGCCATACATACAGTACAACATAGAAATGCTTGAGAATACCCATTTTTTGGGGTAAACAAGTTGAAATGCTTCAATAAAAATCAAATGTTATTTCTTACATTGGCTGCTTTTTGGCTCACACTTAATGAAGTGATCAGCAGTAAATTACCATCTAAATGTTTTCTCCACTTTCACCTTCTAAAGGTCTTCTCCAGACCTTCTTTTTAACATTGAGGGTTAAATGTTTTGAATGATTCCTGTCTTTAGTTACTTTTTGAGGAGAGAAACAGTTCTTAGGAGAGTAATCTCTCTCTCTTTATCTTACACACACACACGCTTTCTGTTGCATGCTGCGAGCTGGTGGTTGAGAATGCCGCATAGAGAGTGTAAGTGTGAAGCATGAAAGCAACTACTTGAAGTTTTTTCATTTTATCTTTTTTTTCATCTGGTGGATCACATTAGACATATATAATTTTTTAATACATAAAAACTAAATATGACAATATAAAGTAAAAAAAAAACACCAACACGGGGCATGTTGTGAAGCAACATTTGGGAGCATAATGTCGACATCATGAGTGGCCAAAGCTGTTGTCATGTTTGTCAAAGAAAAAACACTTGTGGATCAACTTATCGAGAATGGAATAACTTGGCTCCAGAAAGCACAGGCTAGTGTAAAAGGAGGGCCAAATGTGTGGGAATAGAGGGCAGCAGTGTGGGAAAATACCTGACAGTCTGAAGTTAATGTAGAGGGCATGGCCACTGGTTATCCTGCTGCTGGTACTGAGTCTATTACTGAGAGCAGTGCTGGCGTTATTGTAGTGGTAGAGCAGGTAGGAGAAAGCAGTAATACCGGACTTTGAGTGTTTGGGAGGCTCTGGCGAATTCCAAGCTCCAAGAGCTTGTACCTGAATGTAGCTGAGGAAGGTGATGGAACAGGAACACAGAGCAGTGGTGTAATAGAGGGAAATGGAGATGAAGCCACATTTAATGAAGCTGATGGTGTGGGAATAGAAAATGTGGTTTGGTAGGAAATATTGTTGACAATCAAAAAAAAATGTGTAGTGTAATAATAAGGGAAATCAGCACAGCTAAAAACAACATATGCAAGATCCCAGAGAATGCTGTTGGCCCCAGAATATAGAGTAGTGCTGGGGTTTCTCTGGCTGCAACAGGACTGACCCGATCTGTCTTTAACTGGGGGGCATCAATGCACCATAAGCTGCCTTGAGAGCACCTGATTTCTATTCCTGCTTATTACCCCTTCCAACTGCCCCTCAGGACTACTGAGATGGAAAGCAAGTGTTCTCCAAGGGAGAGGCTCAAGAGCGCCTCCCTGGAGACCTTCCAGGTCCGTAGACCCACTTCCAAGGACCAATAAGAACCACAGTACACCAGACCCAAAGTAAACAAAAGCCTGTGTAACGGTACGCTCCCTGCTTGGCACACACTGGACCCCAAACTTGTTGGAGAGTTCCATGTGGTTCAAATAACTGACTCGAGGACATTAAGAGCAATCCATAGAGGAGAGGACAGTAACAATGTGCGTCTAGCAGAACCGCGAAAGAAAACTCTACACTGTTTAGAACGGGCAGATCCATCTAGATGTGCGGTTTCTGCTTATTTGTATATTATAGGGTCATGATTCCTTCGCACTAATACCTGTGCACTTTATGTGATCATTAGGTATCACCCTACCTAATGTATGGTATCAGGGCCTAAAAGAAAAAGACAAAGCTCGCATCAAGACCACAATCAAAGACCTAGCTGAAGTCTACATAGACAGTCAGCATCTCAGAGAGAGAAAGAACAGCATGGAAAATCTCGCTCATTAATCAAGTTAAAATTTATTTTAAAATTTTGCTGATCTTGCAAAACATTTGCAGTCAAAGTTACATGCAACCCAAGGTTTTACTGTATAGATTTTCAGTTTTCAGGCATTAACCAGGAGCCATCTTTAGTCTTTATTGTTTCCTCTTGTTTTCTTGTGTAACTAATTTCTGACAACTGATTGACATGCACATTAACATATGGGTCGATCTATGAACATTTCGGAACATTTCTGAGATAAATTCAAGAGTTCAACCCAGGGAATGCTGAAAGGACCAGAAAACACTTTTTTGTCTAAAACTTAAAAAAAAAAAAAAAAAGGTGCCTCAGTTTATTAAGATTTTTTTATACTGTGTGTTTGTGCCACAATGCATGATTTTCCATGCTTTAAGTGTATTTAAAAAACCTTAAATTGTGGTTACAGATGTAGAAATATTTTAAATTTGCCATAAGCAGAAACAATAATTGTATAATTGTTCATGTGATATCTAAGAACACAAGGGTATGAGGTCAAAATGGAAAAATGTGCATTTTATTCCTAGCCATGTCCCTGTCAGATCTGTGTTACAAATTCCTATCATGCACATATTCATGCATTTACCAGGTCCAATGACATCAAACAAAGTTATCACTGTGTCCTAGCAGAATGCACCATGCACTTACCAGGCGGTTATCACATGTTTACTACTTTTTATTTTTTTTAGATTTAAACATTATAACTGTATTAACTGCATAAAAATTGTGCATGCATTTTTATTTATGCATGCATTTTGAAGTATGCCACAGCATTAAAGAAATGCAAACAGCTATGAGAATGTATGATAGACAGGGGAAAAATGCAGCAGTGTGATTTTGATAATGTAAGGGTTCGCCACTAGAGGGCACTGTTTGGTTTTTTTGTAGTTTTTGTTTGCAGTTTCCCAGAAGGCACCTCGGTCAAGTGATGCGGGTGCTCACCTGAAACGAGGTAGCTCATTATATCGTTCTTTTTCTAGTCTCTCCGTTGCCCTAGTCCCGTCCTGTCTCTAGTCTCTCTGTGTCTCTAGTCTCTCCATGTCTCTAGTCTCATCTCTAGTCCTGTCTCTAGTCTCTCAGTGTCTCCAGTCTTATCTCTAGTCCTGTCTCTAGTCTCTCTGTGTCTCCAGTCTCGTCTCTAGTCTCTCCGTGTCTCTAGTCTTATCTCTAGTCCTGTCTTTAGTCTCTCTGTGTCTGTGTCTCTAGTCCTGTCTTTAGTTTCTCCATGTTTCTAGTTCCGTCCTGTCTCTAGTTTCGTCTCTAGTCCTGTCTTTAGTGTTTCCGTGTTTTTAGTCCTGTCCTGTCTCTAGTCTCTATGTGTCTCTAGTCCCATCTCTAGTTTTTTCTCTAGTCTCGTCCCGTCACTAGTCTCGTCTAGACCTGTTTCAGCTCCATGCGTGGTTTGTTGGACGTCTTAGCCTCTTGTTTCACCATAGAGCCCATGTTTTCTTTGGTACAGCTAAGGAGCCTATGTTTCGCCATAGCGCCTGTGTTTCCTTCTGTACAGCTAAAGAGCCTAGGTTTCACCATAGCGCCTGTGTTTCCTTCTGTACAGCTAAAGAGCCTATGTTTCGCCATACAGCCTGTGTTTGCTATAGTACCTCAAAGAGTCTTTTTATGTTTCTGTTTTTGATATTCCATGTTTTGTCCTATATTTTGTTATTAAAGACTCTTTTTGTTAGAACCAATCCTCTGCCCCTATGCCTGCCCTTTCTGGCAACAAATTAGCCAGTAACACCCTGTTTATGACAGATAAGTTATATTTAAGGAATAATATATAACATTAATAAAACTCACTCATGTAAGAGCTACTAGAAAATTACATTGGAATATTGTAATATAAATTTGTTACATTTTTAAACAAGCACATTTTGTGAGCAAAGGGATTCTTGCCTGCATTTTGAAAACAAATTATTTTCTGTATTTTTTCTTCATATAAGAAATGTATGAAACGCTTAAATTTATGTACAGTGCCTGTTCTTTCACGATTTGTGTGGGTGGGTTTTGATGAATGCATTTTACAAACAGTAAAAAACATATAATTTGGCTCTGCAGAGAGAAAGACAAAGAGCAAAACACCCTTATGGAATCCAGCATGTCTTTTAACTTATGAATACTAATATACTACTATAAAACGCAGAATTCATATCTTTAGTTTTTTCTGTGATCAGCATTAAATCACTTTTTAAATTTCTTCAGTAGCGTAATTTATACAGATTATTAACCACTGTATTTCCACACATGATCTCTTTCTCTCTCTCTCCCTTACACACACACATACACACACACACACACACACACACACACACACTTAAAAGCAGGCACTTTCTCTTTAACCCTGTGGCTTAAAAAATTTAAAACTATTGATCTCGGCAGAGCACGAGCCGAGGGTTTTCGGGCAAAACCCTGATATGAGCTCTCGATGTTTATCGCTGTTGAATAGACCTCCAGTCCTTTTGTTAATAATTCTTCAACAAACCCGATCATAGATGCTGCATCATCCCTGGCTCCTTCCTTTACTCCATATATTCTGATATTATTTCTTTGCGAATGCCCCTTAAAGTCAGTTCCATGTGCATTTTTTATTTTACCAGCTCCATCAAAACTTCCTCCGACGATTAAATCTGCATCTCAGCCGAGTTGATGTGTTTTTCTGTTTTTTCACCCTTTTGCAGACTACTGTTTAACTGGTGTTTAAAATCCTTCCTAAATTCTCTTTTAGTATTAGGCCCATGTTGGCTTCCTGGTCGGGCTCTCCATCTGTCGGGCTCTTCATCCATTTAAGTTATCTCAGGCACATTTATTACTTGTCATTGGGGCCCTATTTCTCCATGCTGTCATCACCTTACCCACTAGAGCAGAAGTCACCATATTATCTAATTAACTCAAAACAATTTGAAACAATTAAAACAAAACAATTAAATGACACAAAAAGTTATTGCTGAAGAAGCTGGCTGTTCACAGAGTGCTGTATCTAAGAACATTAGTGTAAAATCGAATGGAAGAAAAGAAATGTAGTAGAAAAAGGTGCACAGGCTAACCTTGCGAAGAAGTAGATTCCCGTAGTGACACAGAGACAACATTTCACTGTGAGATTAATTTCCCTAGCCACAGTTACGGTTTTTGGCCGCATGATGTTTTGCAAAAGGGGACAGATTTAGTCAAGTGGATTGGTATGCTTTATATTGTATATTTGCATCAAAGGTGTATAAGACTTACCTTGTACTAACTTGTGAACAAATCCAACTTATGAACATGCTCCTAGAACAGAACTCATACATAAGTAGGAAAAAAAACTGTAATTCTGAAAATCTTTTACTTTTGGGTTGAGATTTTAACTGTAGCACTACAGTCATTGACTGTAACCATGAAGAACCTTATATGCCCTCCTGAAGACGCCTCTTAGAAATAATAGAAAAACATCAGCTGTGTGATACTTGGTTTCTCCATAATTCAGATAAACAATACACATGAGCACATATAAGTAATAATATCATCTCCCTTGCCCAGCTAGACAGGCTTTATGTTTTTAAACACCTACTGAGCATCATTAAGACATCATTAAGACATTATTATTTGTTACATTAACCTTATTGAATTCTTTGATCACAGCTTAATTTTATGTAAAGCAACAGTCAACAACATAAAACCAAGTAGTGCACACTGGATTTGTAATACATTATCAGCTGACAAACCTTTTAGAGATGATTTTACTTTTTGAGAGGATTTTATTATTATTATTATTTTTAAAGAATGAAGATTTTGAATGTCTGCAACAAGGGTGAATCTTTGTAAAAAGATTCAGATTAAGCAGTTGTAATAACAGCACACTCTCAATACCACAAAAGGTAGGAATTATTCAATAATTCATTTAAAAATAGAAATTACATCCTTCCTTGTCCGCTTCCCGTGATATAACTCTTAATTAGACACTCAAAAAAGCAGAAACTCTCAGATCTCCACCAATCCAAGGTGCTCGAGTAAGAGCATGCTTCCAAGACGTTAATTAAATGGATGCATCTTCCAAATACTTTTTTTAGTTTAAAAAAGAAAAATGTAGATTTTATATTTTCTAAGAATAGAAACATTGTATCGAATGCCATCAATATTCGTTAGAGAGCTACTCAATTTTATAACATTTATAAAAAAAAATTTAAAAAAAAGTGACAGAAAGCTGCCTAGTCAAGAGGGACTCCCGTCTAGGGCCGCCTCCAGTGGAGAGCTGGTTAAATCAGTGGGAAGAAAAGTTGCTGCCTAGCGGAGCTGCTGCTTACACGGGACCACTCTGCAACTCTGCCTGCCACCATCACTCACCAGCCTGTGCCCGCATGCCAGCTGGGCACTGTCACCAGACTTGCACGTACACACACCTCCTTACTGTCGTTACTGTCGACACCTCCACAACCTGGTGGATCACTTACTGTCTGACAGATAGACCACAGTTTGTAAGGTTGCAGGAATGTATTTCAGAAAAAGTAAACAGCAGTACCGAACAGGCGACAATACTCTTTCCTTTCCTTTTTACATTAGACACTGCAGACTCAGTATACTCAGAATTTAGAAACCTGACATGTTCTCAGATGACTAGGTGAAGGTGGTGGAGAACTACAAAATACCTTGGAGTTCACAATAACAACAGATTAAACTGGAAATGCAACACAGATGACACTACTTCTTGAAGAAAACTTTAGTGTCTGTATCTATCTATCTTATCTTTTAAAAACAGGCACTAAACACAAAGGTATCTGAGTTTTTCTATAGGGAAGGATATTGGCACAAATTCACAGTCCTCGAATCACCGGTATGGATAACACTAGACACAAGCACCTGTTCTATACCTACCAATACAGAAAGAGGCCAGAGACTAACTGACCTGTTGAATGAAAGCTTTTTCCCTGAAAGTGCAAAGATCACTCTGAGCTAAAACCACTTTCTCTACAGAGAAAGAGGTTTTAGCTCAATTTAGCTGGTGCTGTGTTATGAAAATGTATTAATTATTAACTTTCAGTGTCAGTCAGTCTAAAAGATTTAAATACAATGTAAGCACTGCACAAACAGGATTATGGAACTTCCTCTTTTAGTCTGAAGTGGAAATAGCTCAGTTGAAATCCATACATACTTCTCAGCACTGATCCAAATGTAAATCAAATCAGGGTAAGGATAGGTTATTATTAGGTGATAGATTATTATTATTTGATCAATGTCAGTAACATCTGATGGAACTAATTAGCAGAATTATTACTTTTCTAACATTAAACTTGACTGTATTTAACCATGCAGATATAACATTAAGATTTCTAGATATTTACATGGTGCCATCTTTTTTGGTTCCCCTTGCTTGCTTATATAACCACTGTTATGTCTGGCAACCATTTAAAATGCACATTAACATTTGGATATACATATGGACAGTTCTGAACATAACAGAATTATAAGCAGAGACCAGATTCCGAAGAGATTCCGAAAATGGGTATTTTATTCCAAACTGCATAAAAATGTTCTTAGTTCATTACAATGAATTTTTAAGTTGATATTGTTTGTGGCTATTGGGTTGCTGCCTGTGATAAATATTCCCAATCAATAAGTAATATCTACTAGGTTAGGGTGAACCACTCTTTGTCAGATTCTTTAAAGATCAGTATGAGGAAAATTCAAAACTTACCTTAGAAAAGGTCCTTGACAATGTAACCCCAGAGGTTGTCTTTTCTCAATCTCCAAATTTTTTTTACAGGGACACCACACTTGTAGCACTATCCTCACAATAAGAGTTTTTTCTTTATTTATTGATTTAATATGTGAAGTTCAAATTAAGCAAAACAAAGCAATGCAAGTTAGATGTGGATAACTAAGTTACAATGGTTCTAAAGAAAAAACTTTGTACAGGGACCAATGTTCCCAGATTCCTCCAATTTAAGAATAAAAATCGAAGTACGTTAGAACTCCCTATATACTATGATCTTATGACTTATGCTCTTACCATACTTCCTTTCCAGCTTTCCCCTAAGCCATGCTTTTACCATTTAAGGTCATAAGCACTTTGCAGAGATGTGCTTTCCTACACAGAAAATTAACAGACATATAAGTCAGGCTTTGGGTTGACTCTCAGATTACAACCACAAAAGGCAAATAATATAGACATGGCAACATCCTTAGTGCAACATCTGCAACTAATATCTATGAACCAAGCAACTTACATATTCATGTGACAGACCATGTACAGTACTAGATGAAATCACAGAAGATTCAAGGTGCTAATGATTTCATTAACCATCTGTCCTAGTCCCACAACTTTTTTCCCTTCTCATTGCAACTTCTTTCTGTCACCCCAATTCTAAGTTGAGATGAGTACCTCTTACAAAAACCTTACAGAGCTTCGAGACTTTTCTTCTCTTTTTGGGCTGCCATCATTCTAGCATGTATCTTATCAATATGTTTAGTTTAGGACATTAGTTTGCCATAGGGAGTCAGGGACATATGACACCTCAAAACATTTGCATGATCCACAACACTTTTGATGCATGCTCTTCCATAAGAAATGTTTTTTGGCATTCCATACTTGTTGGAAATTATGTAAGTAGATGTGTTACATTTAAAAGGTATGACATTAATTGTATAAAACTGTTATGTATATTAATATATGCCATAGCATTAAAAAAATAAAAACAGCTATAAGATAGGACAGACAGAAGGAAAATTGCAGCAATTAGATTTTGGTATGTGATATTTAAATAACGTTAAATAATAAAACTCAACCAAATGTGAGACCTACTATAAAATTAAATTGGGATATTGGAATATAAATTTGTTACATTTTTTAAACAAGCACATTGCATAAGAAAATGTATTCTTGGCTGTAGAAAGTTTGAAAACACCCAAATTTTCATTTTTCTTTATATATAAAATCCATGAAATGTCTTACTGGATATGCAGTGCTTCTTTCATTAGTTGGATTCTGGTTCTCATTAGATTATTGCATTTTACAAACAATAAATCGCGGCGCCTAATGGTTGGAGCGAGAATCCAGCGAAGTGTAAATGCTTGACCATGCAAGCGAAAACACTCACAAGCACACACACAAATTGCAGGAGATAGCGCAAATCGAGGTTGAAGGGACAGACAGGGTCGGTAACAATTGTCCAGCAGCGAGAGAGTTTAAATCCAGAAACGCAATCGAAGTCGATAAGCAGGCGAGGTCATACACATAGGCGAATCCAAACGAGAAATATCCCAAAGAAGAAAAACAAAAACGTAATCCATAAACAGCCAAGGTAAAAGCAGAGCTACAGGGCACTAGAAAAAAATCACAGATGGCCGAGAGGCACGCAAGTAAGATACTTTAGCACTGAATGAGGTTCTAAGCGTCCTTTTAAAGGCAGGGGTGGATTAATGATGGGTTACAGGTGCGCGGAGGTAATTAGTTGGAACTCCCTTAGGTGAAATCATGACCTGGATGTGCATGGCTGATCATACTGGCTTGTGACACACTTCCTTTTGCAGAAGAGATGGAGATGCTGTTCTAAAAAAAAACAAAAGTTAGTAAGCATACAGATAACCTTAACACAGTATTTCTCATTTATAGTGTAACTACTTGTGACTTTTTTTTTCCTTCCATGTCCCTATAAAATTAGTAAATGTTAAATACAAATTGTCCCATCATTTTAAGTTTTAGGCTGTTATGACCAATGTTCCACACATATCAAGTTAAAGAAAGCGAGGACAGACTTTGTAGGACATTTTTTGGAGCCATTACATGACCTGACATCTCCCATTTAGTGTACACTATACGCACGCTACACAAACTGCATTATAAAATTATAAAATCCACAATTTTTGTCTGAAATGGGAAGAAATAATTTAAAGTCCATACATACTTGTGAGCATTTATCCAAATTTGATCAATTAAATTGATACAGATAAGGATTAAATATAGGCTATTATTACTGGATCAAGTCTCAAGTTTTGATATTAATCACATCTGACGGAACAAATTAACAATGTTTTTTTTTTTCATTAGGTGGTTTTTGACTTTTACCGGGTGATTACATTTTACAAACATATATAAAAACTGAATTCAGCTGTGCAGAGAGAAAGTGAAAAGAGCAGCGCAGAACATTCTCATGACATCCAGCATGTCTTTTAAACTTTTAACCAGCAGCTATCTTCTTCATTAGCATATTTCAGTTTTTTGGAGCCTTTAAATGCTCTGAAAACTTTATTTCCCATTTAGCATACAGTAGCACATGCTACACAGACAGTACTGTATTATGAATACTCATTAATTCTAGTCTAAAGTGGGCATAGCTCGGTTGAAATCTCCTTCCGGAAGGAAACTAGAGTCACAACATTTAGGATGACAAACGCAAACGTGTCTCTGGCAGACGAGCTAAACACTGTCTACGCTCTCTTCAAGGCTGCAGCTAAAGACGCTAGCGATGCTAATGCTAGCGGCGCTAACGGCTGCAGACATGAAGACACTGCTGGTCCCGGAAACCTGTTCATCATCTCCGAGCATGATGTGAGGAGAGCCTTCAGGTGAGTGAACACCAGGAAAGCAGCAGGACCAGACGACATCTCGGGTCGAGACTCCAGTGCCTGCACAGACCAGCTAGCACCTGTGTTTACAGAGATATTCAACCCTGTTTTTATCCCTGTCTGTAATCCCCACATGCTTCAATGAGTCCATCATTTTTCGTGTTTCAAAGAAACCCCATCCTGCTTCTCTCAATGACTATCGCCCTGTAGCCCTTACCTCAGTAGTGATGACATGCTTTGAGCAGTTGGTCAAGGACTTCATAATTTCTGCACTACCAGACACACTTAACCCACTACAACTCGTTGATCATCTAAATCGTTTAACTAACGATGCCATCTCCCAGCTCCTCCACACATAACTCACTCACCTGGACACTAGGATGGGGAATTATGTTAAAATACTCTACGGGTCCTCAGTAATAAACAGCTCATGATATGATCCTATTCTTTACAGGTAGCCTATGGCATTTATTCTAATATGCATTGTTAAGTAAACAGCATATGTCTGTACACTATATGTAACTATTTTACAATAAACAAACGAATGTTTTGTCAAAAAGCTTAAAGGTGCTCTTTTGTATTTTTGTATTTCAAAATCTGATGAAGGTGAGTCATCCATGGTGTTTGCACCATCTCATGAGCAAAAATGACATACACTCACAAATTATACTCCATGTACTGGATTTAAAATAATATCGCATGCAGCAAAACAGGAATATTTTAATTTAAAATATTAAAGGCATAAAATAAATAATTATATATAACATATAAAATCTATGTATAGTTTTACAAAATAAACAGAAGTACAGCCATAGCAATTAGCTTAGAATATTTTGTGTGTGGTTATTTTAATTTATTCTTTTATTTACTTTAATTTATTTTATTTACTCATCCAATAACTTAACATACATTTCATATTTTACAGCACATTATTTATTTCATATTATTTACACTGTAAAAAATGTTCGTAATTTTAATAGTAAAATACCATATAAATGCTACAGAATAAAACTGTATTTCACAAAACTTGCGACAACCATAGAATTTACAGTGAAAAACTGTAAATAGTTTTACAGAGTAAGACATTAAATTTAACAGTTAAAATCATTTGAAAATATGGTTTATTGCAGTCAGATTTTTTATATACTGTATTTATAAAAAGGAAACTCTCAGAGAAGGTATTTGTTACTAATATCATGAAGCATCAGTTTATATTTTACTAAACCTTTGTTGATAGTTTTTAAAAATCTGTAAAAAATAAACCATACATTTTACGGTAAAAACCTGGCAGCTGTGGTTGCCAGAAATTTACCATAAAAAATACGGTAACAACGTTATTGGTTTGACAAAATTGCACTCATTATACTGTAAATTTTACAGATTTTAATCGATTTTTCTACGGTTTATAGCCGTTAAAATTACATTAACCAAGGACTTCAAAGTCGTAAATGGTATTTATTTGTGTGGCAAGGACAGCCGCTAGCACGCACCACTTTGCGAGCTTCCACCACTCACCACCAGATCTGCACATGCACACCTTTTTTTCCCTTTTTCTCTTCCTCCCTCCTTTAACCCTATCCTTCCCTAAGTAAAATTACCCCTTTTCTGTAACACCTCGCCACATGTCCGTGTTTGTTGTTGCCCCCCTTGTGCCAAACCCATTACAAAATACATGAAAATTTATCACTCCAGTGTACACTTAAAAACCACAATGCAGGACAGAGGACATAAACAATTTTAACATGTGTGTGATAAAATAATTTTGTTTAAAGTTGTAATAAAAGCCCTTCTATAAAATTATATGTTTAGATTGTCTGCCCAAAACGCTTAAAAATGTCGACGCTGACATTTGTATATTTGATTTAAAAAATTTTAATTTTGTTTTGCTGTCTTTATTAAAAAAAATACATGGGGCCATGCTGATGTCCAAGTCTTGAATAAATTTTGATAGGTTTTGATAATTTGATTTAGGTTTGTATTCATCAATTAGTATAAAAGTACTCTTAATAATTTCTTAACAGTAAAATCCAAATGATTAGCAATGTAACTTCTATCTCTTTTAGCTCCCAGCTAGTGTGATAAAATTATGCTTTCTGAATTGCTGAATTGCTGAATGAATTAATTGTGGTTATTCATAATTTTAAAAAAAAATAGTACAACAACGACAGCAATTTTGTAGCAAGCATGGTAGTGTAGTGGTTAGTACTGTCGCCTTGCACCTCCAGGGTCCGGGTTTGATTCCTGTCTTTGTGTGCATGGAGTTTGTATGTTCTCTCCGTGCTAGGTGGGTTTCCTCCAGGCACTCAACCCCACCCCCCCCCCCTATATACAGGATAAAGCTGTATAGATGATGAGTAAAAGTGAGTTCTGAGCTGTAAAAAGAGGGAAACAAACCATTATTATTACAACATAAATCTTTAAATTAGACAGTTCTGTGCTGTAAAAAACATGGTTATGATCCGTATTTGTTACAATGTAAACCCAGGAACTTGACGGAATAAACATGATATATTTTAATAACAACATAAACATGTTAATTAGACAGTTATAAACCCTAAAATCTGTAAAATATACAGTATAATGAGTGCAATACCGTACAACCAAAAACATTGCTACCATATTTTTTACGGTAAACTTCTGGCAACCACAGCTGCCTTTTTTTACTGTAAAATTAAGTTTTTTTTTTTTGTTTTTTTTTTTTTTTACAGTGCAATAACGGTGCTACCATATTTTTTCTAGTAGAATTCTGGCAACCACAGCTGCCGTTTTTTTTTTTACCGTAAAATGCACAATTTATTTTTTACAGTGTAGTTTGCCCTGAGCTGGCTGTTATGAACTTTATCCATTGGTGTGGTCTCTCTGGTTGCCTCTTAATTTTTGACAGAAGTGCATAACATTTAATTTTAAAATCCTTTCCTATAAATGAATAAAGAAATGGGTTTATAAAGCTGGCAAGAAACTTGGTAAATATGATCCCAAATAAAGTAATCATGGTATATTCTGTATATAGTAATAATAAGATAAACAAGTGATAAGACATCCCACAAATTGGAAGAAAACAGCTATCAGTGCTGTCATTACCCTAAATGGCTCCACTGATTGTTCCAATGAAAAGTTTGTAAAACAATCATAGAAATAATCATTTGCTTCATCTAAAACAGAAACTGTGACTGAATCCATGATGCTGTTTGCATCTGTAAAATAAAGACACAAAAGAGTTCAAGACTTACACACAGATGTTTTATTAAGTGCAAAAAAGTACTATCCCTTCATATGGGGATATGAGACTATGAAAAGAACATCAAACTGATCTAAAGTTTAAACCAGCCCTTATATTTGTATGCAGAAAAACATGTACTGCAATAAAACAACAATTAGATCACAATGCCTTATCAGAAGAATATGAAGGTACTACTATTAAACAAATCATTGCTGTGTGACTAAAGTGGAGGCAATCAGGAGACAACACTGCAGGAGAACCTGAAAGAGCTCTAGTTATAGGAGACTATACTGAGGCCTGTGAAATTAGCGAGGCTACTGTACTGTAGGTGCACCAGCAGCAGTAATTATGTAGAGCCAGGGTGCTAAAAATAACAGGTCAATTTAGGTTCTTAGGCCAGCATATGTTTTTCAAGATATTTGTACATGCTGGAACTAACTATATATACCTTTGACAGTCAGAGGTTAGTAAAAGTAACTTTGTAGAGATGTTTACAAAGCGAAGGGGATGTCCAATTAAGTACTAAACAATTTTTTTATGTGAATTTTATTTGTCACATACACTACCATACACATTATTGTATGAAGTAAAGTGCTTACTATGCTTTCACCCTATCCCAATTTGACATGGCGACATAGCTTACAGCAATCTGCTGGATGTCCAGATGGTACTCTGACAACTATGTGGGCTTTATGAATAATTGCAGGATATTTGAGGAGAAAGCTGATTTGTTAGGGAGGGACAGTGTATAGCAGTATAGCTCATAGTCTCAGAGCAGGCCAAATTAATCATTGACTATTCAGAGTCATTTTATTGTCAGACTCTTCTATTGACTAGCCAGACTATTCTCAGGACAAGAAGCAGACAAACAGGTTAAACCAATAATCTTCTAGATGCACAAAGACTGTGTCTGTTCTCTAAGCTGAATAAAAATGTCTGTTTTAGACTATGTCCACACATAACCGGGTATTTTTAATAACCAAAATTTTGCAGACCAAATGGGAACAAAAGTCCAAAATCTGCAGTTTTGCCCTTTTGTCCACATTTAAATGCAGTTTTGGTTGTCGAAAATGGAGCGCATGGAAAACTCCATCCAAAGTAAAGATTTCCCAAAGTAGTAGATAATTACAAGTTTGGCCCAATGTTGGCACAACATTGGTTCAGTAGATAATTGCAAGGTTGGAAATTAAATTTACACATGGGAAGTGGTGATACTTCCTGACATGCGCAAACTCACTCACAGCATTGGTCAGCCAGTAGAGCCAACGCAAAGAAGTGTCGCCGCCTAACCAAACAATCGTTGATCCAACAGCGGAATACACTGTGTATTCCGCTAATGAGTTAGATATATAGTTCTTTCAATGTTATTTATGTACTAGATTGGTAACCAACCCTCATGTGAGCTCCTGATGTGATGGAATCACTGATCATGGTTATCTACTGAACCAATGTTGTGCTAACTTTGACCAAAAACTCCATAGTATGGTTTGCAGCTGCACATTGGGACAAGATTTGTCCTCTGGTCTGATAGAGGACCAAAAACAAAATATCTTTTTGGCCATAATGACCATTGTTATGTCTGGAAGAAAAAAAATGGGGGGGGGGGAGATTGGCTGCAACCCAGAGAACACCAGTTTCATATTGTGAGTGTGCTTTGCTTCAGGAAGAACTGCATAAAATAGATGAGATTTTGCTCACAAAATGGCAGACAGGCGATCTGAACCAACATCTGGCGAACTCAATGACTGAGTGATGTGAAGCGCCATCTTGTCTCCTTTTATGCTTCCTGTTTTGCGACCGTTTTACTTCCGGTTCCTAGTGCCGGTCGCAAAGCGGGTGTGTGTGACAGTACCCCCCTGTCCAGGACCGACTCCCGACGGTCCTGGGGTGGAGGATACCCGGTGACGGTAGTCCCTGATAAGTTCCGGGCCGAGAATAAACCGGGCCGGAATCTAAGATCGCTCCTCGGGACCGTAGCCTTCCCAGTCGACCAGGTATTGGGTGCCACGGCCCCTAGGGTGCGAATCGAGGATCCAACGTACGGTGTAAGCAGGACCACCGTCAATGATTCGGGGAGGAGGAGCAGGGGGGGAGGGTGGAACCATAGGAGAAGTGGTGAAGGGTTTCAGCTGAGACGTGTGGAAAACCGGATGGATTCGGAGCGCCGCAGGCAGCTGGAGCCGGTAGGTGACAGGGTTGATGCGGAGGGTGGTGCGGTATGGACAGATGAATCTGGGTGACAACTTCTTTGATTCTGTGTGGAGATGCAAATTCTTTGTTGACAGCCATACCTTGTCACCTACATTATACATTCGTCCCGGTGGATGTCGGTGGCGATGTTGGGTAGCGTAGCGGTGGTTGGCCCTTCGGATAGATTGATTGGCTTGTCTCCACAGCCGCCGACACCTGCGAACCAACTGTTGGGCCGACGGTACGTCAACCTCCGGTTCTTGATGTTCGAACATCGAAGGCTGGAAACTGTGGCATACCTCGAATGGACTGAGATTTGTGGCCGAAGATACATGAAGGTTGTGAGATAGCTCAGCCCATAAGAGATAGCGGGCCCAGGAGCGCTGACGATCAGCGCCAAAACATCTTAGATAGCGCTCCAGTTGTTGGTTGGTCCGCTCCGTCTGACCGTTAGTCTGAGGGTGATATCCGGATGACAGACTGCAGGTGGAATTGATCAGACGGCAGAAGGCCTTCCAGAACCGGGCAGTGAACTGGGGCCCCCTGTCCAGACGATGTCTTTTGGGAACCCATGCAAGCGGACTACGTGCTCTAGAATCAGCTCGGCTGTCTCTTTAGCTGACGGGAGTCCGGAGAGAGCCACCAGATGCACAGCTTTGGAGAACCAATCCACGATGGTCATAATGGTCGTCTTCTCTCCTGAAGCCGGCAGGCCCGTGATGAAGTCGACGGCAATGTGCGTCCAGGGTCGGCGAGGAACCGGAAGTGGCTGGAGCTCTTCAGGCATCGGCTGGTTGGTGGTCTTGGCCCTGGCGCACACTGGGCACGCCTGAACGAACTCTTCGATGTCCTGGGTCATGGAGGGTCACCAGAATTGGACGAACTGGAGGGTGCGCCTGGTGCCGGGATGTCCCGAGATGGGTGCAAGTGACCCCACTCCATGACGTCGCTTCTGACCGCTTGAGGCACGTAGAGTCGTCCAGGCGGCACACCTGCCGGTTTGGTCTCCGCTGCCTGTGCCTGGCGGACTCTGGTCTCTGGATCCCAGTGGAGAGGTGCGATGATTTTTGAGGGTGGGAGGACAGGCGCGGTCTGTCATTTGAATTACTCTCATTCATGTGAGTTTATTACGATATCAAGTGGTCAAAAAGAAGGATGTGAACCATTAAATCCCATTTTTGTCAGAGGTGGTTCAAAGGTGGCTAAACGGAAATGAACCCAATAGCAGACAAACTGTGATTAAATTATAAACACCATTTTCTAACCTTTATTTTACATACTGAGGCTTGGGCAGGCGCAGTAGGAGCAGAGGAGAGAAGCAGTGGCTTTGTGTGCTTAGTGACTGGGAAGGCCTTTAGTGACGAGAGAGGAGGCGGGGCTATGATGCAAGGGGATCTCCACAATCCCGGACGCGGGGAATCCTCTTGGTTTCTTCTGGGGGGAAAAACCTGGAGTGAAGTTTAGGGTCTGGAGGTGCTGGGTTGATCTGGCTGGCATGTGACAATTTTATGTCGCACCTGTTACACACATGTAGTCATCATGCACAATATCAGTTAATTTGTGGTTGTGAAAAGCTTTATAAAATCATTACCAGGACTAAAATAATGTTAATAACATCTTTACTGAATGCAATGCAAAGAAATTATAGCCCTTACCTTAGACAAATAAATCCAGTCAGAAGTAGTAGTTAGAAGCCTGTGTTTCCAAAGGAACAAAAAATAATAATAATAAAGCTCTGCCACTCTCTCTAAAAGCATGTAAAGAAAAGGTTTGGCAATACACCAAAACTGTGCTTTCTCTGAACCAAACAGCATCGCATTTATACTTAATTATGTGTAATTATGAGAAACGTCTGTGTCACATAAATTAAGGCAGGCCTGGACTGACCATAGAGCATACCGGGCAATGACGTACATTTTGGAGCTGGGGCTGTCAGTCATAATTTAATATTTTTTTTAAAGTTTATTATGCCAATTTATCTATTACGGCAAAGGTAGAGTATCTGAGACACGAATAGTGACGCATTGGTTGACTGTCTGAAAGGACATTGAGCTAGTCCAATGAAATCTCAGGCCATGCCCTGCCTCCCTCCTGGCCAGCCCTCATCTCCCCTTGACAAAATCTTCTATTTAGAGTTCGGGGGGTGCAGAGAAGCTGCGGGAGAAAAGACGCAAAACCTGTGGAAGTGGAAGCAGCAAAATGTGCCAAAATCACAGAAATGTTTGCCACCACCACATGTTCAGTTGCAGCTGCTGGTGTAGATCATCAAGATCTAGCAACAGTGCAGAGACAGTCCAGAGTGCTTAGGCTGCTGAAGTGGCACAAGGGAGTGTACAACAGAGTAATGTCAACGTTAGTTACACAGATGAAAAAGGAGTAGCTATTAAAATTGATTAGGAGGAGGAGGAGGTGGTGAGAGACGTGACCCAGCAGGGACAGATTGAGGAAGGCTTCAAAATAGCTACGAGTCTGGTAAGAAGTACCTGAAATGTTGGCAGATTGAAGGGAGGGACATGTATGTAGGGAAGACAGAGGGCTTTTTGTGGTGTGTCTGTGTGTGTGTGTCACTTATGCATTTGAGTTTTTGTCGACAACCTGCACCACTAGCCTACCTAGCTGCTACTCGCAAATTAACCGTCTGCCAATTAGGCTAGGCTACATTGCCATCCACATCAAATTAACGAGTGGTCTTACGTCTGTCACGTTTGATCGAAATTGTTGTCAGTCTTCACGCAGTACAACAAATAAACCCCCAGAGCTATATAAATGACATGGCTGACTATCGGATTTCTAGGTAGACACACGTAGGCCTACACACACACAGAATGATGATAGCCCATGGAATTAACAATGAAAATGTTAAGTGTAGCCTACATCTTCACTAAATAGTAAACCATCTGGAGGATTTGTAGGCTAACACTGTGCAAATGCTCAAACTATTGCAGTCAGACGTAAAACATTTAATAGTAGACTATGATAAAAGCTGCAGTAATAATGCAGTTTTGTGAGGTACAATAAAGTGCTGTTTATTCAGTACTAATTTAGTTACATGTAGTTGGAATGCTTATGCATATTAAAATATGATTCTGTAATGTTGTAGCTATTAAACAGTTCATTGCTAAAATAGTCTTATATTAAGGTAATTACCTGCAGTAACTGAAGTTATCCTGCTTTACATGCTTTTTAACATGTATAATTAAAGGCGGATGTAGCTTAAAGACAATGTAGAGAGGAAATATATGTGGTTATCTTATTTGCAGGTTTATTTACGCAGCTACTTATTGGTTTAGAAATTAATATTTCAATAAATAGTAAACTTGGCCGATTTCATTATCATTTTTTTGACAAGACAAGCTTGAAAATTCACCCACTATTCACACTTAAGTGGGGAATGACAGAAAATGTTTGAGAACCACTAAGTTATGTGGTGAGTGGGACCTTAAGTAACTTTTATTATTTTACAACATGATATATATTTTTTAAGGTGTTTATCTGGTTATTGTATTGTATCGCTATGCTGTGTTAATGGAATTGTTCTAAATGTGTGCGTGTTTTCTAATGTTAACCGCTATACTGTTAGCATGCTAAGTAGTTTAACCTGAGGTAGCCCACTGCTAGCATTGGATTCAGTTGTAAATGTATAGCCCAGTTTAACTATAGACCATATAAGTGCAAGTTGATTTCTTAATGTGTAACACTACACAATGTGAGAGATATTAAGAAGCAAATAAAATGATTCGGCTGTAAATGTCCTGTTTTTGTTTAGTCGTCCGTCAGCCCTTACACAAGAGAGAAGATTGAAGAGAAGGCTGTGTTCCTCTCCAGTGTTCCTTTTATCACCTGAGAGCGGACTCTGGGAAAGGGGAAGAGGGAGAAGGCCAAGAGGTCAGCATTAGACCCTTGGGAGACTTCACTCCTGGTAGGTAACATAGTTTTTCTCTTCCCTTTATTTTCCTAAATAAAATAAGGCTGGGCGCTTAATAAGATTTGTGGGGGGAATGTGGGATTCTCAGAATACATTTATATGTTTGCTTAGTCAGTCTTAAACCTGTTTGTCTACATGTGTCAGAAAGACTTCACAAGGTGGACATCACTCTGTGGAACAAAGGTGTGGTTGGATTTTACTTAATAAAATATATTAATCTAAAATCTTACACAGTCTACCAATGGTCCACTTTCTTTTTATGAATTCTATGGTGCCCATCTGGACAACACAACACTTCTCTGAGTTTTCTTCTTAATAAGCATTCGCTTTATTTGTTGTCTTTTGTTAATAGAATCCGCAAAGCCTTAAACTCCGCACATGACAGTAAGGGGACCCTTCCAGCCCAACAAGCAGCAGCTGTTATAGGTGAGTAAATTGAGTTAATATTTTTATTATATTTGGTCATTCCACAAATAATCAACCAGAGTGATTATTAGTCTGAATCTCTAAACCAATGTCCAATGCCAGAGTCATCAAATTCACAATACATTTTGAAATCTTAATTAATTAACAGGGTTGCTATCAAGAACAGCAAACTCAAGCCATCATTTAGCAATAGTTTAAAACATAATAACAGAAACAGATCGTTTCTCAGTAAAACATGTAAGGTTGAGTATATATGGAATGATTCCATTAATAATATTTAAATGTGTTTTCTACACAACTCTTAATGAATATTTGTCTTGCTGTTTGCTTTTTAAGAATGCCTTTAAGGTGGAGGAAGGGGAGATGAAAGTGTTCACTCAAACAAAGTTGAAGAATGAGGGGAAAATGTGGAGGAGGCGTCAAACCTCTCCAGGCTTCCAACTGCACACCTCAAGCCTTGTAATATATTCACATACTCGACCAGTCATACTGATTGACAGCAATGTTTCCTAGCTGCAGCACTGTTGTACAAGTGTAAAAGTGCTTTCACTGTCTGTTTTTATGGTTTTAAGTGTGTTGCTTTATTGTTTTTTTCAAATTAATTAATAAAATTATTAGCAATATTTTGTTGTAATGTAGTTATATTACACTACATCACACATTTATTTAGTGATTATAGAAATACTGTAAGTAATTTTTCAGCTTTATTTAAATTGTACAGTATATACCCGTACATTTTATTTGCAGTACAAGTGCTATATTAACTGCAGTAGCTGTTTAATATTAACTGTAGTATCACAGTATTACTGCATTATATCGCAGTATTACTGCAGTATGACAGCAGTATATTGCAGGATTACTGCATAATATTGCAGGATTATTGCAGGAGCACTGCATAAGATTGCAGAATTACTGCATTAGATTGCAGTATTACTGCAATATCACTGCAGTAAAAGATACAAAATGCAGTGGTTTCATGTCCAAATCACTGCGTTTCCTGTATATGTTGTAAACTGTAGTTATTTTTTGTAAGGGTAGCGTTCATTATTGACAACTGTCAGTTATTTATACACACACACACACACACACACGTACAGTAGGTAGACAAGGGGAATGGCTATTACCGCTGCGCTCATCGCCGAGACAAAACGACAGCAGCCAAAATAAATCAGTCACATTTTAAAATAATTTGTGAAATGACCGCCAGGTGGTGCAAAGTGACATATTCCATCGTCTTGGTTTAAAAATATAATTAGAGCTTAAGTCATAATAAAGTCATAACAATATCTTGTATCGAAGAAATACTACAATTATGGTAATTTCCACATTTGAGTAGTGTGTTCAACAAACATGAAAAATCATAACCACACAATGATGTCACGCTTCCGGTGTCTGGGTTTACGTGGCATAAATGCAGAGGCAGAGAGTGACGATTTTAGAATGTTCTTTTAATGATTATTGACACAAGCACTACCAAAATCCTTAAATGCAACAACTCTTACAAAAACAAAACACTCAAATTTAACCATGATAAATGCAAGATGTCAAACTGAACTTAAAAAGGCTATTTATAATATTTAAACTAATGAGTCACCTTGGCTCAGGTGAGTGCTCCCATTCCAGAGGTGCATTATGAGTTATTCAACTCAATAAACAACAATCGAAAACACAAAGAGTCTGGGTGTTTGGCGCCCTCTAGGGGTTAACCCTTACAGATAATGAGTTAGAAAACATTGGTTTAATTTAATTTAGACAGACTCTCTGTATCTGTTTAATGTTGTTATTATTAAAGAAAACAGCACAAACAATATCACAAGAGCTTATATATATATTTTTTTTTTTACAGTACAAAGGTGTAAAGCAAAAGTGAGAAATTCATACTTGTACAAATATGTATGCCGTATAATCAGGGCCTCTTAATTTGTTATTCATTCGCACTTCGTCTGGCAGAGAACCAAAATATATTGTCTTACTTTTGTGAAAAAAAAATCCTATGATTTTTTTTTCAGAGATTTATGTGTGCAAAATAATATTTATGCATTATAATCTTACATCTGTGAAAATGTTTTAGAGGATTTTTTAAGAGATTTGTTGTATTAAATATTTATGCAGTATCATCAAGGATTCAGAGATTTTGTTGTACTAAATAATATTTTTGCTGTAAAGTCATCTTAATTCTTTACCCTAGATTTTTTTTCAGCGCTTTTGTTGTACTGAATGATGTTTATGCAGTATAATCAAGGTCTCCTAATTTGTTATTCGTTCGCACTTTGGCTTGCACTGGCTACATTGCGTTTCCTGTTCACCCCGCTCACTACTGAGCTTCCAAGAATGGCAATGCATGCATACATACATTTATTTAAGATGAACGTTGAAGCACATACTATAAATGAATGTAAATTACATCGTGACACTACTTACCAAGGTTCTAAAGTGTCAAATTCAAATTCAAATTCAAATTTTATTTGTCACATACACAGTCATACACAGTACGAAATGTAGTGAAATGCTTACATGACCGCCAGTGACCTTAAAAAGAGAATTAAAACTTATAAGTAATAAATATCAATAGAAGAAATATGATAAAAAAATTTAAATAAAAATTTAACTAGAAAAAATAGAACCTGAAAATAGAAATATATTGTATACATAGAACTATAATATTTTGTGCAAGTATGCATAGTATGTATGCATAGTATGTAAGTCCCAATAATACATTTAAACTATTTATTTATACAGATGTACCCCTCTCTTCCTACCTATATATAAGAATGTGATATATGTGTCTGATAAAATACTCATGTAACTTTATAATAAATAACATTAATGTCTTTTAGCATATAATATTTTAAGTAATGATATTATGACGCTACATCTAATATTTATTTGCAGTTTAAATGAAAAAAACTTGCAAAAAAAAGCTACAGTCATTTACAGATATAACTAACTGCACTTGAAACCCTGAATAAATCTGAAATTGTGCAACATTTTGCTGCTTCTTCTTGAAGTTCTTACTTTTTGCGAGCCCTTTTCCTTTCTGCTCCACCTGACCGCTTTTATGGACCGCCATGAAAAAAACTTTTTTTGCAGCTTTTTGAAATGGCTCATACTGTAGTCTTTGACATCAATACTGTGTAGCCTGCGTTATTCCTAAGAAAATACATTGATTGTTGACTTAAACTTTTTGCTACTCATGCACAAAGCTCCTTTAGTTGGTAAGGTGGCTCCAAATATATCCTCCATTGCCCATTTTTTTCCTGAAAAGGTTTACTGATGGACAATCAAAAAGGTGGGAATAAGGGGGAATTGTTAAAATGTGCTGCCGCATAAAATGTGCTGCCTTGTGAACCTAAGAATAGGAATATTAGGTTTTATCTAGGTAGTCTTTGACAGTACTGTGTGGCCTGTTTATATGGAGATAAAAGTCACAGACCACTTCTAATGCATGATGTATAAAGTGTTTTTAATCTTCCTATATGTCTTTAATGAGGTTGAGAGAAAAGACGGTAGGCAGAGACATGCTTGAAGGTGTGGAGGCGTAAGTCCGAGCCCGTGAGATCCATCAGCATTGTGATCAGCAGAAATAACTAAGCAAAGGCGTGGTCAACGGAGTGAAATTGTGATTTCGAGGCTGTGAGATGTGTCCATGCTGCAGTTTGAATCGTTACGCTAAGCCTTGGTCTTAACCAGAGAGTGGAAACGATACTTCAAAGCCATAAGTCCAATCAGCGAGGTCGTAAGCAGAGCCTTAATCCAGAGAGCAAAAGTGAGAGCACAAAGCCATTAGAACAGAAGCGAAGTGACAAATCCAAATCGTGAAAGTGAGAGGGAACAAAACAAGGAATCAATGTAAAGGGAAATTCAATTTAATTCAATTTTATTTGTATAGCGCTTTTAACAATTGGCATTGTCCCAAAGCAGCTTTACACAATCAAAAGAATTATTTAAGTTTGTATGGAATATGAATGTGTATGAATCAAAATGGTCAGATAGTCCCTGGTGAGCAAGCCTAAGGCGACAGTAGCAAGGAAAAAATCCCTGAGATGGTAATAGGAAGAAACCTGAGAGGAACCAGACTCAACAGGAAACCCATCCTCATTTGGGTGAAACAGAGAGCAGGAAATGATCTGCATTCATACTGTGTGTTGGTTGGCAGGCAGTTCAGCATAACAGTTGATGTTAATTGATGTTAATATGGAGTCCAGTTATGTATTGAAAACTCAGGTAGACTTAGGAAGTTTCAGTCCTGAAACTATCACAAAGTCCTCAGAGAAACAGCTGCCAACACCAGTCAAGGCCTGAACTGTCTTCTAGGTAAAGAAAACCATCCCCAGACACGAGACGCATCCCAAAGAGACACACGGGGAATCCATGTGACGAGATCTCCAACCAGAAGCGGGGCACCAGGATGGGTCAGACAGGTCCGGAGGGCAGAGGGAGTCTGGATCACTGGCAGCTCAGGAACGACATGTGTAGCTTGACAGAGGGAGGAGGAGAGAAGAGATAACAGTTAGGTCTGGTCAGAGTCATATAATGTATAATGTAAATGTATATTTACTGTAGAACGCATGCAGAGACTCCGGCAGGACTAACTATGACAGCATAATTAAAAGGGAGAGCCAGAAGGAAACACAAACATGAGGGCTTCCTGAGATGTAAAGCAAACAATCACCTCACCGTCAGCAAACCTAAGTGATCAATGAGAATGGGGAGGACAGCATCTAAACATACCAGTTCACCTAATACTCCATGAGTCCCCCAGATCTGCTCCTTTACAGGCAAATCTATTTATAAAAATGCTTGATTAAATAAATAGGTTTTTAGCCTGGACTTAAACACTGAGACTGTGTCTGAGTCCCAAACACTATTTGGAAGACTATTCCATAATTTTGGGGCTTTGCAAGAAAAAGCTCTGCCCCCAGCTGTAGTTTTCATAATATGCGGTACTGATAAGCAGCCTACATCCTTTGATCGAAGTAGGCATGGTGGATCATAAGACACTTGCAGTTCACTCAGATACTGCGGTGCGAGACCTTTTAATGCTTTATATGTCAAAAGTAGTATTTTAAAATCAATGCGAAATTTCACAGGGAGCCAATGAAGTGAAGATAAGATAGGGGTGATGTGCTCGTATCATCTGGTTCTAGTGAGGACTCTCGCTGCTGCATTCTGGACTAGCTGAAGCTTATTTATGCACCTAGTTGAACAACCAGACAGTAGGGCATTAAATACGGTGGCCCAGAAGGGCAAATCATCTTTCTCATATATGTGTATGTTTTTTCCCATAAATGTGTACTTTTTACCTTATAAATGGGGTTTTTCCCTTGAAAATGTGTGCTTTTTCACTTGTAATATGTTTTTTTCCCCTTGTAATGGGTTTTTTATTCCCCTTATAAATGTGTGCTTTTTCCCTTATAAATGTGTTTTTTCCCTTGTAAATCTGTGCTTTTTTCCTTGTAAATGTGTGCTTTTTCCTGTTTGTGCGCGTGTGCTTTTTTCCCATGTGAGAACTCCCTTTCTCCATGTTTTACTTAGAAAGGATCTGTTTCTGTCATTATGTTCTAAACTATTGCTAAATGATTGTTTGAGTTTGTTGTTTTTGATAGCGACCCTGTTAATTAATTAGGATTTTAGAATGTAATGTGAATTTGTTGACTTTGGAATTGGGCATTGGTTTATTTAATTCAATTCAATTCAACTCAATTTTATTTGTATAGCGCTTTTAGCAATTTTCATTGCCGCAAAGCAGCTTTACACAGTCAAAAGAATTATTTAAGTTTGTATGAAATGTGAATTTGTATGAATCAAAATCGTCAGTTTGTCCTTGGTGAGCAAGCCGAGGGCGACGGTGGCAAGGAAAAACTTCCTGAGATGGTAATAGGAAGAAACCTTGAGAGGAACCAGACTCAACAGGGAGCCCATCCTCATCTGGGTGAAACAGAAAGCAGTAAATCATCTGCATTTATACAGTGTGTAGGGTGGGAGGCAGTTCAGCTATAATAGAAATTTTTTAAAGATTCAGACTTATATTTGTTATTTCTCCCTAAGTTTATTATTAACCTTTATTTTCTGAGGCAGTGGCCTGGAACTTCTGGTTGATTATATGTGGAATGATCAAATATTATTAAAATATTGATTCAATGTACTCACCTATTACAGCTACTGAATAAACTGTACTGAATAAAAAGTACTTCACTGTACTTTACAAAACTGCAGTATAACTGCAGTTTTTGTCCCAGAAACTGCAGTTATTTTTTATAATGGACAACCTTACAGAATGTTTTATGTTTCAATACAACTGCATTGTACTGTATTCCAACTGCATTGTACTGCATTATACTGCACAGAAACTGCAGTTCTTTTTTGTAAGGGATACACTCAGATTCAGTGAGTTTTCTGAACATTTATGTCACATGCTGTACAGGTTTCTGAAGCTATACAGAATGTTTTGGACAGTGGGAGAATTTTTGCTCACATCACACTGCTTATCATGCTACATACTGCATCATGCAGCTTAGCACAAACGTGTTAGCTCACAGTGGCTAAGCTAATGCCTTAAGCAGCTTTCAGATGTTTATGAATATCAGCTGTGGTGTAAATGTTTTAATGTATTTAACCACATTTTTGCATAGTTTTAGCCCACTGTAACTAATATATATTTTACTTTGACACTACTATCGGTAATGTTATTTAACAAAAACATGTTAATTCCCGGTGGCTTAAATATTGCCTTATGTAGTGTACAGCTGTTCGTGAATATCAGCTTTTGGTGTAATGTCCCTTTCCTACCTATGTGGTTTGACTCACAGTGAGATGCGGTGATAACCACCGTGAGTTGCCGCGATTGCCCGCCGACGTTCCGCTGACGTTCCGTGAAGTTCTGCAAGGTCCGCAAGCTTCCGCGAAGACAGCCAAAAAAATTAAACATGTTCAATTTTTCGCCTGGATAGAAGGAAATGTACTCAAAGCGGCAAAACTCGTGGTGAATCATGATGAACCGTACTTATGGCCACTGCACCAAACCGCGTAGGTAATATAGGGGTATAAATGTTTTTGATGTATTTCATTTAGCTTGTGTTTACAAATATCTGCTCAGGTGTAAATGTTTGGTTTTATTATAAAATTAACAGAAATGATCTAACACAGACATTTTAGATTAAAGCATGTCTATTGTGCATCAGACTTCAACACATAATATATCTTATTTGTGTTTAATCATCACTATTTTCCTCAAATTATTTTGTTAATTTAGTAGAATATGAGAATTTTACCAATATGTATATACCGTATAGAATACAAAACATATATAGAGTATGAGGATTTTTTTCTGCAGAATGCTGCCAAACAGGTAAGGAGGCAATACCAATGCTGAACAAACATGAATTCACACCAAGCCCAAAAGAGGAAGTAAGTAGCCATTACAGACCTTTGCCAAGCTCTCCAGGATCATAACAAATTTGCATCGTTGTGGATTCTGTGACAAATTCAGCTGTGTGGAATAGGAGTATATTACTGTTAGCATCAACACTAGTGTGAGCAGTTATGTGGGTTAAACTGCTTAGAATTAGTTTGACCTGGTTCTGATTGTTTTAAGGACTTTGACCCACACTTTGCCTCTTTAATATCTTTATCGTCTATCGCTTATGGATTTTGCATGCCAAGACATCCACAAACTCTACTTGCCATCACAGACCTATGCACGTTAAATTCCAACGCCAGTGTGCAGAGATCACTCACATTAAAGTACACTGCTGGATCTCACTGCGCTAAGGCATCAAACAGAGTATTGATTCAGAGTTGCACCTGTTTTTTGTTTCACTTTACTGAGAGCCTTTGCAATCATTACAGTTCCGTGTGTTACAATTACATTAGCAGTAACTCACTTTTAAAAAATCTTGAGTAGCAATTTTAGAGCTGGCTTTCTTTTAAATGGTGAGGAACAAATGGTTTGGATGATTTGTATCTTTATTTCAGCATTTTGTAAGCAAATAAATATGAGTAAAAAATATTATATGAGTAATAACAAATATGAATAAATCACAATAACAGATCAGCTAACCACAGTATTTCTGCGCACACCAACCCTCCCTTTCTCTCTGTCTCTCTCTCTCTCTCTCTCTCTCTCTCTCACACACACACACACACACACACACACACACACACACACACATCTAAAATCAGGTAGACAACGATTTTTTAAGCATTCTAACTCAGCAATTTTCTACTTGGTTCTGAATTAAGTATAATCTTGGATTGGTTGGATGAAATCTGAGCCAATCTAGTGCAATTTAGCTGATGCTGCATCGTAAATATTTATTAAATATTAGTGTCAGCCAGTTTAAAGGGTGTTTAAATATTATTTTATGTTACTTGTTATTTTATGCTCAATTACGTTTGTCATTAATTATGGTAACTACAGTGTCAGTGTAACTATTTTTCTTCTCCTTTCTCCTTCTATGTCCTTTGAAGCCTATAATAATAATAATAATAATAATAATAATAATAATAATAATAATAGAATGTATTGAATATTACCTCAGACAGTCTAAAAGATATTTAAATATCATTTTAAGTGAATTTGGTAGATGAAGAGACGCGATGGAGATGACATTTACATTTAGGCATTTGGCAGACGCTCTTTCCAGAGCGACTTACATTTTTATCTCATTACACATCTGAGCAGTTGAGGGTTAAGGGCCTTGCTCAAGAGCCCAACAGTGGCAACTTGGTGGTTGTGTGTGTGTGTGTGTGTGTGTTTGTGTGTGTGTGTGTGTGTGCGTGTGTGTGAGAGAGAGAAAGAGAGTGAGTTCACATTTGCGCAAATCCTGTGGTTAGTTGATTGGTGTGGTAATTGACTTATGCTTGTTTACTTAGAATTTCTTCTTACATCCTTTCCCAAAGGGGAACCTAAGACAGAAATCATCCAAAACCTTTGACCCTTAGTATTAAAAAGAAAAACAGTTTCGAAATACACTACTGAAGAAGACGTTTTATAATGTGAGACGTTTTATAACGTCTTATAATTCTGTACATGTTGCTCATAAGTTAAAATATATGCTGGATGCTTTTTATTTAAATAATGATATTTTAAATTGTTGTACTTCCCAGCTGTATTTAACCTTCACAAAATAATATTACATAGGATAAGAATGCTCAGAAGAATGTATGGCTTTTAACTCAGCTATGCCAATTTTAAACTAAAAGAGAAGACATGTGTACGCACTCATGTTCAAAAGAGGAAGTGACAATCACCATTTGATTCCATTGCCATACAGACAAGTGTTTTTTGCCAAATGAAATTTGGCCAAACAAAAACATGCTCCTCATGTCTGCTTACTTTAAGGCTCCACATACATTACCTGTTCAAAATGCAAAAGGGTAGAAAGTGATGAACTCAAGCGCTTATAGCTATTAGACTTACTGTACAGGTAATTAGACTTACTGTACAGGTAATTAGACTTACTGTACAGTTCCAAATCACTAAAACCTGTCTTGAATTTTAAATATAAATTTATTTACAAAAATACATAAACACACTGAGAGAAGAGTTGGTGAAAATATTTAAGACTGGGTACACACAATGAAAGAACTGAATGCATGGAAGGTACAATGACAGAACTAATAAAATGTTGTTGTTTTTTTGTAGTTCGAAAGAAAGGTTAGTAGTTTCAAGGAACTTTCTGTGTACCATTTTTGTGTGGATTGCGGCGCATAAATGAAGTAGAGAATTGTAGAGATACAATGTTTTTTTTTCACAAATTCAATGGTCTGTCTGATGTGTGTGTGTGTGTGTGTGTGTGTGTATGTGTGTGTGTGTGTGTGTGTGTGTGTGTGTGTGAATGACTCGGCATGTGTACATAAGTTGTGGTTAGCTGATGTGTGGTTATTACTGTAACTCACACTTAAGTTAACAGAATTTCTTCTGCATCCTTTCCCAAAGACGAACTAAAGACAGAAATCATTCAAAGCCTTTGACCGTATAAAATTAAACAAAAAAACAAGCCCTGAAATACACTACTGAAGAAGCGTTTTTATAAGGTGAGTTGTTGCTTATAATAAAATAAACCCAAGATATAAAAACAAAAGATATACGGTATGTAAAAGCCTAAGTGTTATGGTATATATTCTAATAAGTTAAAAAAATATGCTGAATGCTATGAGGATGCTTGTTATTTCACTAACAAATAACAATGTGTGTGCTCATACTCTGCACTAAAAAATCCTGTTCCTTTTTAGATAACATGTGCATGTCTTACCTATATTCATATGGTGTTCACACAAAACGACCACAGCGTTCATAGGCATTTTTAAAGCAAAATAAGTTATTTTTTTTTCATTCATTTTTTGCTGAGAGTTTTTGAAAGATAACAGCTTAATTCTTCACAATTTCTGGATTGTTACATCCCAAACCAACAAACTAACAATCTTGCAGGTAGGGTTCTATGTATTTTAATCTGCAAAATTTGCATAGATCATCATGTTAGTTATGTCAGTTATTGACTTAATATGTGAATATGTAATTAACTAGACTACGGTATTGTACACAGTACCATGTCCCATAAGTTATTATAAATCCCAGAAGTTATTATAAATAATTAAGTTATATTATAATTTGATAAAAATATTTATATAATTATATTATATAATATTATGTAAAATTGATTACATCAAAATGTATACAGTAAAGAAAAAAAAAACTTTAAATAAAAGATAGAAACACATTGGCATTTCATTGAGTGAAATAAGTATTTGAAGCCCTACCAACCATTAAGAGTTCTGGCTCCCACAGTGTGGTTAGACACTTCTACTCAATTAGCTAATTAGGATTTAGCTAGTTAGTTTTTGTTAATTTATGTTGTCAGGTTAATCTGTCTTGTCTCTGCTAGTCAGCCAACTAGGCCTCTTAGTTAGCTAGTTTAGTTTTTCTGTTAATTTTCCTGTAAATTTAGGTTGCATGTAGCACCTTGGTCCTGGAGGAATCTTGTTTCGTTTCACTGTGTACTAAATGGTTGAAGTAACAATAAAGCCTACTTGAACTTAAACCAGTACCCCTCATAAAAGACACCTGTCTTAACTAGTCACCTGTATAAAAGACACCTGTCCACAGAATCAATCAATGAAGCAGACTTCATTGGCATTAACTCAACTCGCCGTGTTTGGAGGATGAAAAATGTTGTCTATGACCCTCAAAACATCGTCCCCGCCGTCAAGCATGGAGGTGGAAACATTTTGCTTTGGGGGTGTTTTTTTCTTTTCTAAGGGCACAGGACAACTTCACCACATTAACGGGAAAATGGACGGAGCCAAATATCGTAAAATCCTGAGCGACAACCTCCTTTCCTCTGTCAGGAAACTGAAAATGGGTTATGGATGGGTGTTTCAGCACGACAATGACCAAAACATACAGCAACAAAGGAGTGGCTCAAGTAGAAGCTAATTAAGTCATGGATTGGCCTAGTCAGTCTCCGGCCCTTAATCCAATAGAAAACCTATGGAAGGAGGTGAAGCTCAAAGTTGCACAGAGACAGCCTTGAAACTGTGATTAAGAGATGATCTGCAAAGAGGAGTGGACCAAAATTCCTTCTAAAATGTGCGCAAACTTCATCATTAATTACAAGAAACGTTTGATCTCTGTGCTTGCAAACAAGTGTTTTGCCACTAAGTATTAAGTCTTTTTTTTTTTTAGAGGGTTCAAATACTTATTTTACTAAATGAAATGCAAATCAGTTTCTATCATATATTTAAAGTTATTTGTTCAATTTTCCTTTTGATGTGCTATCTGTCACTGTTAAAATAATTCCACCATTAAAATTTTACTGTTCTCAGACTTTTCCTTTTTTTTTGTCATTGGACAAACTTACAAAAGTCCCTCCCTTGTACGAGTGTATATATATATTATGGCAAGCCGTTTAGGAAAATATTCATGAAAGAATTGAATGAAAACTCTACATATATTGAATGAAAGTCTGAATATATTGAATGGATTCTGAATATATTGAATGAAACTCGATATATATTGAAAGGATTCTGAATATATTGAATGAAACTCGATATATATAGAGTGGATTCTGAATATATTGAATGAAAAGTCTGAATATATTGAATGGATTCTGAATATATTGAATGAAACTCGATATATATTGAATGAAACTTGATATATATTGAATGGATTCTGAATATATTGAATGAAACTCGATATATATTGAATGGATTCTGAATATATTGAATGAAAAGTCTGAATATATTGAATGAAACATGACATCATCGAAACACAGCGCCATCTTTAGGAAGGATGAGTGAGTCAGCGAGAAACTTGGTCGCTGCGATTCTGAGAAATGAAGAGATGGTCAACATGTTAGTGAGTGTGTGTACGGGCCAAAGTGGTGCCGTAAGCCTCACTCAATATCACATTTACACATTCGAATGCGTTTAAACCCGCCACGTGTTATTACTTTTTCCTCCCTAATGTGTCACAGCTGCTTTGGTTTTCCCAGTTAATTTGCGTTGTATTTAAGCCCAGCGTTTCGTCGTGAAGTGGGCTATTGCGGTCAGTTTCTTTGTGGCTAGCTCTAATTAATTTCGCCCTCTGTGAATGTTCTTGGCTACGAGCTCGCCTTATGCCCAATTCTGTTGTTTGCACATCAACTGGACTCTTAACTGCTTCGGCTTGATTGCCTTTGTTTTTGGCTTGAATACGAATCAGTGAGTGTAACCGTCTTTACTCTCGCTACCAAACATCACTTTATACAACACTAGTGTAAGTACTCGGACGGGGAAAGGAGAAGAAAATGGACTTTGGGCCGTACACGCAACTCACTAACATCTTGACCATCTCTGCATTTCTCATAATCGCAGCAACCAAGTTTCTCGCTGACTCGCTCATTCTTTCTAAAGATGACGCTGTGTTTTGATGACGTCATGTTTCATTCAATATATTCAGACTTTTCATTCAATATATTCAGAATCCATTCAATATATATCGAGTTTCATTCAATATATTCAGAATCCATTCAATATATATCGAGTTTCATTCAATATATTCAGAATCCATTCAATATATATCGAGTTTCATTCAATATATATCGAGTTTCATTCAATATATTCAGACTTTTCATTCAATATATTCAGACTTTTCATTCAATATATTCAGAATCCATTCAATATATATCGAGTTTCATTCAATATATATCGAGTTTCATTCAATATATTCAGACTTTCATTCAATATATATCGAGTTTTCATTCAATTCTCTCATGAATATTTTCCTAAACGGCTTGCCATAATATATATATATATATATATATATATATATATATATATATATATATATATATATATATATATATATATATTCACAAATTATATATGAAATAAAATTCCTTTCTGGTTGGTACCAAGTGTATTATTCATTATAATGTAATATAATATGATATTATATTATATGCAAAGGTGTCATGTCTATCACGTTGTAGAGACTGCAGATGCAGGGATTAGACAGATACTGGTGAACAAGTACACATGTAAACACACTAGGGGGAGACAAAGCGGCGGCTCAGTAATCCGGTGAACCAGACCTTTTTCCCCCGGACTGAGGTGGTACAGATGTTACAAGAGGTGAAGAAACTTTGGAAGGGTTTTTAATAAAGAAAACGGAAAATAAATAAACACTCACACAATAGAACTAAGGAACATGAAACAATGAAACTGGAAACTCAACATTACACTGAAAAACAACAAGGATTCATATTAACCATAACCTTTATCAATACTGCAGGACTTAAGTGAACAGGAGCTAAACAAGGAGTTAAACATAACATGAGCTAAACTAAACTTAAACAAAGGCTAGGAGATACACTAGACTAGGAGATAAACAAAACATTAGAAACACCAACCAGGAGAAACACAAACCACAATGGAACTAAAACAGCACTTTAACATAACAGTTCATAAACAGATGACATACAAAGAAACTGAACTTAACTGAACTGATTAGCTACCTTGGTTCAGGTGAGCGCTCTCATCACCTGACCAAGGTGCATTCTGGGAAATAAAATTCAAACTAAAAGAGAATACGAACAAAAAATGGATACTCAGCAAAAAAAGTAACGTCCCTTTTTCAGGACTGTGTATTTCAACAATAATGTTGTAAAAATCCAAATAACTTTACAGATCTTTATTGTAAAGGGTTTATACAATGTTTTCCATGCATGTTCAATTAACCATAATCAATTAATTAACATGCACCTGTGGAATGGTCGTTAAGAACTTAACAGCTTACAGAAAGTAGGCATTTAAGGTCACAGTTCTAAAAACGCAGGACACTAAAGAGACTTGTCTACCGACTGTGAAATACACCCAAAGAAAGATGCCCAGGGTCCCTGCTCTCCTGCGTGAACGTGCATTAGGCATGCTGCGGGGAGGCATGAGGACTGCTGATGTGGCTAGGGCAATAAATCGCCATGTCCGCACTGTGAGACGCCTAAGACGGCGCTACAGGGAGACAGGAAGGACAGCTGATCATCCTCGCAGTGGAAGACCACGTGTAACAACACCTGCACAGGATCGGTACATCCGAATATCACACCTGCGTGAGAGGTACAGGATGGCCACAACAACTGGCGAGTCACACCAGGAACACACAATCCATCCATCAGTGCTCAGACTGTCCGCAATAGGCAGTCCATGAGGAGGAGATGCACTGCAGTACTTCAAGCAGCTGGTGGCCACACCAGATACTGACTGGTACTTTTGATTTTGAGCCTCCCTTCATTCAGGGACACATTGTGAAACATTTTTAGTTTATGTCTTATGGTGTTGACTCTCACATTAAGTTTACTGAAAGTAAAAACTGTTGAAAGTCAGACGACGTTTCTTTTTTTTTTTTTGCTGAGCATATATATATATATATATATATATATATATATATATATACATACACACTCACCTTAAGGATTATTAGGAACACCTGTTTAATTTCTCATTAATGCAATTATCTAATCAACCAATTACATGGCAGTTGCTTTAATGCATTTAGGGGTGTGGTCCTGGTCAAGACAATCTCCTGAACTCCAAACTGAATGTCAGAATGGGAAGGAAAGGTGATTTAAACAATTTTGAACGTGGCATGGTTATTGGTGCCAGACGGGCCGGTCTGAGTATTTCACAATCTGCCCAGTTATTCACGCACAACCATTTCTAGGGCTTACAAAGAATGGTGAGAAAAGGGAAAAACATCCAGTATGCAGCAGTCCTGTGGGCGAAAAATGCCTTGTTGATGCTAGAGGTCAAAGGAGAATGGACCGACTGATTCAAGCTGATAGAAGAGCAACTTTGCCTGAAATAACCACTCATTACAACCGAGGAATGCAGCAAAGCATTTGTTAAGCCACAACACGCACAACCTTGAGGCGGATGGGCTACAACACCAGAGGACCCCACTGGGTACCACTCATCTCCACTACAAATAGTAAAAAGAGGCTACAATTTGCACAAGTTCACCAAAATTGGACAGTTAAAGACTGGAAAAATGTTTCATGGTCTGATGAGTCTCAATTTATGTTGAGACATTCAAATGGTAGAGTCAGAATTTGGCATAAACAGAATGAGAACATGGATCCATCAAATATATATATATATATATATATATATATATATATATATATATATATGAAAAATATATACGAAAATAATATGTATAAAGAAAATATAATTTATATATTCGTGTTTAATTAAATTCTACACATTTGAATGGTTAGTGATTGTTGCAGACATTTACACTATTTTTTGGGGGAAGAGCTTGGGTTGTACAGGTTACTATATGCTGATCGGCAGTCGGCGCCCCAATGTAACCAGCAGATCAAAGGAGTTATCTGCTATGACACGTAGCCTTCTGAGTTTGGAGGCCAGGGTTGGTTGGTTGGAAACACGTTTGAAGGAGAGGATAACGTCACAAACACACACACAAACTCTACGTGCGCACACACACACACACACACACACAATCTCTCCGTGCAGATACACAACAAAACAACTTCACTTTGTAATACACCTGGCCATGAATAAAAATGAATATTTAGGCCTAAAAAGATGCTTTAAAATTCATCTAAAATTCATTCATCGGCGTGTATAAATCCGCAGCTTTAACAAAAGGCTATTTTCTGTAATGTACTGATAAACATTAGACTTTCATATATTTCAGATTCATTACACAAAACTGAAGTAGTTCAAGCCTTTTAATTGTTTTAATATTGATGATTTTGGCATACAGCTCATGAAAACCCAAAATTCCTATCTCAAAAAATTAGCATATTTCATCCAACCAATAAAAGAAAAGTGTTTTTAATACAAAAATGGTCAACCTTCAAATAATTATGTTCAGTTATGCACTCAAGACTTGGTCGGAAATCCTTTTGCAGAAATGACTGCTTCAATGCGGCGTGGCATGGAAGCAATCAGCCTGTGGCACTGCTGAGGTGTTATGGAGGTCCAGGCCCTTCGATAGCTGCCTTAAGCTCATCCAGAGTGTTGGGTCTTGCGTCTCTCAACTTTCTCCTCACAATATCCCACAGATTCTCTATGGGGTTCAGGTCAGCAGAGTTGGCAGGCCAATTGAGCACAGTAATATCATGGTCAGTAAACCATTTACCAGTGGTTTTGGCACTGTAAACAGGTGCCAGGTCGTGCTAAAAAATTCAATCTTCATCTCCATAAAGCTTTTCAGCAGATGGAAGCATGAAGTGCTCCAAAATCTCCTGATAGCTAGCTGCATTGACCCTGCCCTTGATAAAACACAGTGGACCAACACCAGCAGCTGTGCACCTTGATTTCTGAATGACATGCAAAATACTTTGGACCACTGAGCACCAGTCCAGTGCTGCTTCTCTGTAGCCCAGGTCAGGCGCTTCTGCCGCTGTTTCTGTTTCAAAAGTGGCTTGACCTAGGGAATGCGGCACCTTTAGCCCATTTACTGCACACGCCTGTACACGGTGGCTCTGGATGTTTCTACTCCAGACTCAGTCCACTGCTTCCGTAGGTCCCCCAAGGTCTGGAATCGGTCCTTCTCCACAATCTTCCTCAGGGTCCGGTCACCTCTTCTTGTTGTGCAGCGTTTTCTGCCACACTTTTTCCTTCCCACAGACTTCCCACTGAGGTGCCTTGATACAGCACTCTGGGAACAGCCTATTTGTTCCGAAATTTCTTTTTGTGTCTTACCCTCTTGCTTGAGGGTGTCAATGATAGCCTTCTGGACAGCAGTCAGGTCGGCAGTCTTACCCATGATTGCGGTTTTAAGTAATGAACCAGGCTGGGAGGTTTTAAAAGCCTCAGAAATCTTTTGCAGGTGTTTAAAGTTAATTAGTTGATTCAGATGATTAGGTTAATAGCTCGTTTAGAGAACCTTTTCATGATATGCTAATTTTTTGAGATAGGAATTTTGGGTTTTCATGAGCTGTATGCCAAAATCATTAATATTAAAATAATTAAAAGGCTTGAACTAGTTCAGTTGTGTGTAATTAATCTAAAATATATAAAAGTCTAATGTTTATCAGTACATTACAGAAAATAATAAACTTTATCACAACATGCAAATTTTTTGAGAAGGACCGGTATAAAAAATAACAATTATGTTTATAATAAGATAATAAATTAAATAATTAAATTATATCAAATAAGAACTATATCTAAAAGCTAGACCGACCAAATTTCTCATTCACTGCTGAAGTAGTTAAATATGCTTATACTGTAAATATGCTGATATGTAGGTTACATTTTAAAAGTACAATCGTAAGTAAATTACAAACGGCATGTATTGTTGTAAAATATGAATTAAATATATAATATGATATAGTAGTATATATGCACTGAAAAAGCTATTTACACATAAGTGCTCAAATGTAAAGCAAACGCAATTATTATTTTATTGTGTATATTTAACTTTATTCAGCCGTTTAAGTTATAGGAAAAATAACGTTCCTACCAGCCCACTATTATTTTCAGTTCAAATTTAAAGATGCCCGCGTGTGAGTGCAAATAGACATTTTACAAAGAATAAAAGAGTGTATAATCTTTCATAAAGTTAGCCTAATACAATATTGTTTCCAATGCTGAAGCAAACATGATTGTGTTTTAGTCTATTCTTTGAATACAATGCGACAGCGCGCTCCGAGGTGAAGCACACCCACAGAACCCCCAGTTATGCCTCTTCTCACCTTTTATTCATAAGAGGTGTGAAGTTATCAAACCGGTTTCGCTGATGGGGGAATTTGCAGAATTAGGGGTTTTAAAACACGAGACCGAGCAGACGTCTCTGCCTATAATGTTTTTCCCCAGCAAAACGCATCTCTCTCTCTCTCTCTCTCTCTCTCTCTATATATATATATATATATATATATATATATATATATAATATATAAAAATATACAAATATATATTTGTAAAGTAAAAGTACGAGCCGCGGGTTTCCACACGGCAAAGAACAGCTTTATTTATTTCAGTCATAAATTCACAATCACATTCCAGCTCTTATTTCCAGCCGTGGTCAAATAATGGATAAAAAATTATTTAATGCTGGACACAAACAGCAAAAAACATGATGAAAAGACCTAATACTTTTGTGTTCATAAAATATGAATAATATATATATATATATATATATATATATATATATATATATATTAATTATAATATTCATTCATGTCTATTTCTATTTCTACTGTATTAGCGACACATTTTTACGTTTTTAAATAAGATATGTTGGCATATTCATGCATCAGGACATTCGTAGTTAACACTATCAAATTATAAGGTAGCCTACTATCAGGTAATTAAATTCATTTAAGACCATTTAAATTTATATAACATTTCCCTTATGTCTCCGCTGCGTGTATTCATTTACAGACTGCAGCGCACGCACAGGGAAATAGGAGACTGTTGTTAAGGAGTGGATTGGAGAGAAAAGAGCAGTTCTTTTACTATAAAAAAAATAACTAACAAATCTAAAAAATATATAAAAACATATGATCTGTTCTATAGCCCATCTGCTTTAACCTAGTTTTTTTTTTATTATTCATAAGACAACCTTTCAGTTTTGTAAATATTCTAGTTTTAGTGTGTTACGTCTTTCTTTAGGTTAAATGTTTTTGAAAATTAGACCATCCAGCTGGATGTTATGTCGTTAATTGATAAAATCTGGATTAAGCATATTTTATTTTATTTTGTTTTATTTATTAAATTTTTATTTTTCAGTTTCCCCCCTGAGGCATTGCCACCTTATTGTGGTCAGGGGGTTTGCGTGCCTCAGTGAACTCAAGAGCTATACCGGCAGGAGCTTAGTCTTCAAGTGGGACACCCAAGTTGGACAGGTCTGAAGGTAGAGGCCTGACAAAGTGCATTCCACTTCTCCAGGCTTCTGATGCAGCCAACAACACAATTCAGCAAGGATATTACTGTTACTATAAGCACAAGGGAAAAAAGTGCTTGAACATGATGTGTACACATGATGCCCCCTTCACATTACTCACTGCCCCCCCTATGTGCCTGTCTAGAACCGGCCCTGGCTGTGATTGCTTATGACAGGCACGGGAAGACATTTCCGTTTAAAGATAATGTGGGATTATTAATTAAGAAACTTAAAAGGAAACCAAAAGAATACTAACAACACAAAATAACCAGAGCTCCAGTGTCTACGCGAGAACGGACGGGATTCTGGAAACTAAAAAAAAAAACTAAAGATGCGCTCGGGGCTTATGCCCTTATGGATTTATAGGAAGAGAGAGAGTAGAGTTTGTGCTTTGTGCACTTTAACTCGAGAGCGCACGCTAAACTGATGCCCTCACTTTCTCGCCGGTGTCTTAGACAGACAGAGGCTTGGGCCTTGCCTGTGTCTTCTCCAGCGCTCTTTGTCTTTGGCCCTGACACCTTTTACTGGTGCGACCGAATGATCACACAGAGTGTCGCGGTATCATGACCCGGCCCGTTCTTAACAGTTAATATGCGGCTCTGCCCCTCGCGCGAGTCGCATCGTTACTTACATATTCACAAATACTTTAACAACATACAGTTATTATGAATTGCATGTATTAATGTTACATACACTCAAAGAAATAACTCGTTGAATGAACATAATTAAATTATGGAAAGAATGTCCACCTGATTTAATGGCTTTCTTTCAGCATTAAGCAATTTTGTTGGCCCAACTTAATGTTCTTAGGTTCAGTCAAATAAATTTTATTAGGTTCATTTAACTTATTTACTACAGCTGCGTCCAACATAATTTAATACTGTTAACATAGATGAATAGCTTTGGACCAACAAATTTTTCAGTTGTAAATTAAGTTGATCCAACTCAAGTAAATTTAACCTTCAAGCCCTGGTCAACAGAATTCTGTGAAGGAAGGAAGCATAAGACAAACGGGATAAAACAGAGATTTTTATTTTATATTTATTAAAAACACTGTTTTACACCAGCAGCAAATTACAAATGAGGTCTCAATTTGAAAAGATGTACAAAAATAAAACATCACAAATGAGTATAAATCATAGAAAAATAGTAATAAACACCAACAGAAACGTTTTTGTACTTAATATCTGTACGTTATGACTTTTAAATATGACCGTTAGAGACGGTTGGTCAGGAAACCCCTGAAGTCAGATGCAGAAAGGACACTTTCACTCACAAACTCCTGTGAAAAAATACAGATAGATATTTCATTAAAATTTATGATCCTTAATTTAGCAAATAAAAAATATTTATACTTTGTTCCTCTCGCTTCACAACTCATGAGAACAGACCGAAACCAGAACCGAACCACAGATTAAGCACGCGCATATAACCGTTTAAGTGTGATTGAAAATACAAGAAATAACTTACACCAAAATACTGTGACTAAACATCGCTAAAACGCAGGTGACATTCATGTTCAGTATTCCGTTTCTATTTAGAAAGATGGGAATTAATTCCTGCTTACCTTTTCCACACGCCCGCCAAACGTTTGGCTTCTCAACGAACTCTCTTCTCGCGATATCTTCTCGCGATGTTTGATTTGATTTCCGGTTTTCATAGCGACAAGAACTTTTCGGTTTATCTCAACATGATTGAATCTAATACATGTTAAGTTGTTGAATTTCATGATAATACAACATAAATTATTCATGTTCATCTTGGAAACATGAAATTATTATGTACAAAACACATATTACATTTTAGTACAGGTAGCCATGTTCATTTTTTTGAGTGTATTAGACGCGCGCACATACACATACTTTATAATATATTCACATACAAAAACATACTGTATACACATAAAAACATAATATATTCAGTAAATTTGTGAACTACACTCAAAGTATGAAGTCTGATTTGATTGGTACCATTAAAAATTTTATTTCTATTTATTCTATGTTTTGCTGGCAAAATACATTTTAGGCAGAGACGTCTGCTCTGTCTTGTTAAATAGTCTTAAACCCCTCAATTCTGCCAATTCCCCCATCCGCGAAACCAGTTTGATAACCTACATTGAAGGTAAGAAAAGGCATTAAAGTAACTGAGCGCGCTGTCGCGTTGTATACACACACACACACACACACACACACACATATATATATATTGTTCATTCATGTCTTTAGAGGATGTCGACACATTTTTACATTATATCTATCCCTAAGATATAATACCATTTAAACCGAGGCATTGCCGTGTCTTTCATTATTTTGTCCCTGTTAAGACATTACAAAAACTATATAAGAAACTTTTAAAGCACGAATTTGGGCATCCCATTTCATTATTATAAAAATAACATGAAGCACACATACACACGTTTATTATGAAATTTCTGTTGTAAAATGAAAAAAAATTCATGTTTGCTTCAGCATTGGAAACAATATTGTTTAAGGTTGACTTTATACACAGTTCATCGTTGTACTTGGTCCGGCTTTTAGATAAAGTCCTTCCATGCGCCATCTGGCGGATGTTCAGTGAAGCACAAAACATGGATTGTAAATTGCGGCATCTCGCGGAAAGACATGCACAGTCCTAATGGCGACATCTGTAGTATTTTTTTCGATGGTATCATCCGCTAATTTCCCAATGAATCCCACAACCGCTTCCGTAAACACGCTGACGTCATCATCGGAGCTGTTTCTGAACATGGCCTAGTCTACGTCATCAAGTGCATCCTGTATTGCGGCCACCAATTGGTCCGCCTCTTTAAACCGGAACTTCCTGTTTCAGCCTTTGTTTGTATTTTGGCAGGAGGAAGGTGGCAGCATGGTCGGATTTCACAAACGGTGGATGAGATTGTGCCTTGTAGCCGTCCTTGACTTTCGTGTAACAGAGGTCCAGTGTCCTTTAGCCCCTGGTGGGGCAGGTGATGTGCTGATAAAAGTTTGGCGCTGCGCGTTTGAGGTTGGCACTATTAAAGTCCCAGTCCCGGCCAGCTCGAATCCGCAGTTAAAAACTTCGAATTATGAGTACATTGTACACCAATGGAAACAAGAAAGTCTCTAAAATACCTAATGTACTTAATGGTGGTGATTTTGCCGGGTTTGAAATGCTGAAAACTAACTTAAAAAACAAAAACAAAAAAAGGGGGTCGAAGCAGTTGTGACGGCAGCCGACCTCACCGCCGCCATCACTGCTGTAAAGTAAAAAAAAAAACAAATGAACCAGGACATTACCTTTGAAAAGAATCGCAACAAAGCAGAGTTTCCGTGTAAAGCAGAGAGCATGTGTCTGGCATTGTGTGTGTGTGTGTGTGTGTATGTATGTGTGTAATGTGCATGCACACACACACACACACAGCGCCTGCGTGTACAAACGGATCACTTATCTCTTGGGATTTATTTTGACTTTTTTTAAAGGTAAAGTGCAGGTTAATTTGTTTTATTTTTACTTTATATTTTGTATTAACTATCTTTATATTTTTTTTTTTTTTGGGCTGTAGAACGAATAAATTAAGTTTCCATTATTTCTTACAGAAAAAATTTAATTTGTTTTTTAGGATAATGTATATATGCTAAATGCATTTTCTACATTATATACATGTTTTTGAAACACATTACATTAATTATTATGAGGCAGATCTTATTCATGAGTTCAACAGATTTAATTTGCACAAGTTACAAAAAAGCACTACTATAGTTTATTTATGTAAAACGAAACGTGTTCACAAACACCTGGTGTGTTGATTCTAGCTGTTACACAGAGACTGAAAACAGGCCGAGAGCTAGCAAAGCAAAGAACATAAGATTTAGCAACAACACATTAGACAATACATTCTAAAGCTTAAAGTATGTACTTAATTACAAATTACCATTACTAACAAAAATCCATAAATTTACCTTATGTCGAAAAAAAAAATAACTATACGAACTAACGCACGCAATGATGCAGCTTCCAGCCGTGAATTCATACTAGAAGTGGAGGACTGGGGAGCCAATTAGGAAACAGACAGTCCGAATGTGTCGCCTTCAGTTTCTGATTGGCAGGTGTGGCGCCGATTCTAGTCTTTGGTTGGCTGGAATAGTTGCAGAGTTATAACGCTGCTGCAGTTTGTGCAAGTGAGTGCACAGAAGAAAAAAACAGGGCAAGCATAAATGATCTTGAATGTGTAAAAGAAAGATTCAGCGTGCAAAAACGAGAGTAATTGCACTAAATATAAGCATCAATTGTAAGGGACCACCACCAGAGGTCGCTGTTTTTTAGTTGTAGTTTTTGTTGGCTGACTCAGTTTCCCAGAAGGCACCCTCGGTCAGGTGATGCGAGTGCACACCTGAGCCGAGGTGAGATTAATCTAACTGGAAACTGGGTTGAGCATTTTTGGTTTAACCACGGTCATTTGTGTGGGCATTTTGGTTTGGTTTGTTTTGTTTATATTTTGATTTAAGTTGGACTTGGGCTCTCAGTTTGGCAATGTTTTCTGTAGGTGTTTTGTGTGTGTGGAGCTGAATCGGTCATGTCATATGTGTATGTGAGTATTGTGGTTTTGTCCTCCTGTTTTTTTGTGTGTTTAGCTAGAGTCAGGTAAGTAGCTAGGTGTGTGTTTGGCTAAAAGTGTGTGTAGCTAAAATCTAGGTTGAGCTAACTAGCATGCTTCTAGCCATAGCCTCTTTGTGTCTTTAGCTATTCTGTGTTTCCTGTCTCCCTAGTGTCCCAGTGAGCCTAGCCTTTGAGTGTCCCCTAGCCTAGCCACTGGGTATCCCTTGTCTCTGTGTTTCTGTGCCCCAATTCTCTAGTGTGTGTAGAGCTATTAGGTAAGTGTAGCTTAGTGCATGTTGGGGCTAAAGACATTCTTAGCTAGGTGAATGTGTAGCTAACTGCCATGGTTAAGTATAGCTTAACCATGTTTAGCTAAAAGCCATGCCTAGCTGATTGCCATGTCTTTAGCCCTAGTCCCGTCTCTCTCTGTCTCTAGTCTCCTGTGTCTAGTCTCCTGTGTCCCTCCCAGTCTCCACGTGTCCCTCCCAGTCTCCACGTGTCCCTCCCAGTCTCCACGTGTCCCTCCCAGTCTCCACGTGTCCCTCCCAGTCTCTACGTGTCCCTCCCAGTCTCTACGTGTCCCTCCCAGTCTCTACGTGTCCCTCCCAGTCTCTACGTGTGTCTTGTCTTGTTGTGTCCAGTTTCAGCTCCACGTGTAGTTTGTGTGTTCTTTCCTGTGTTTCGTCCTCCTGCCTGTGTTTCGCCACAGGATGTGTGGTATTCGTCCTTCTGCCTGTGCTACGCCACAGGATGTGTGGTATTCGTCCTTCTGGCTGTGTTACGCCACAGGATGTGTGGTATTCGTCCTTCTGCCTGTGCTACGCCACAGGATGTGTGGTATTCGTCCTTCTGGCTGTGTTACGCCACAGGATGTGTGGTATTCGTCCTTCTGCCTGTGCTACGCCACAGGATGTGTGGTATTCGTCCTTCTGCCTGTGTTACGCCACAGGATGTGTGGTATTCGTCCTTCTGCCTGTGTTACGCCACAGGATGTGTGGTATTTGGCTTTCTCCTGATATCCATTTCAAACAAACTGTACTTGTTCACTTTTCTTTAAATTGTGCTGTCATGGACATTTACCATTTACAATGAAGGTTACAAGTTTTTTTTTATTATAGACATCCTTGAGACATCCTTTCCTTAATATATTGCAGCTCCTCAAGCTCTTTTATTTAAAAAAAAAATACTAAAATGTCATTCTGAATCATATTTTATTTGTGTTTATTGTACAGATTTAAACAGCATCATGGCTTCAGATGCAGCTTTTACAAGGAATTATTCAAACTCTTCACTGGAACGATCAGTGCCTAAACCTACAGCAAATTGCACAAATGTGATGTGTGCATTTCAGGCAACAGCTCTTGTGATTATTGTGGTTCTTGGACTCATTGGAAATGGTTTGGTAATCTGGATTGCAGGGTTTAAGATTAAGAAAACAGTCCAAAATCTCTGGTACCTCAGCCTCGCTGTGTCCGACTTCCTCTTCTGTGCCTTCCTGCTATTATCCATTGTTTATATTGTTAAAAATACATGGGTCTTTGGGCGCTTCATGTGCAAGCTTACATTCTTCTTCTGGTTCCTCAACTGGTTCAGCAGCATCTTCCTCCTCGTCATCATCAGTGTGGATCGCTGTGTTGTGGTGATGTTTCCTGTATGGGCACAAAACAAGCGCACCACACGCAGGGCCTTGGTGATTGTTCTACTAGCCTGGATCGTCTCAGCACTGCTCAGCTTACCAGCAGCCATTTTGAAAGATATAGCTATAGACGATTACTCAAAACAGAAGTGTTCCTACATTTCCATGCATTATAATACATTAACTACTCTAATGACCTGCCTATTAATTTTTGGATTTGTGATTCCCTTACTGATCATCATTGTCTCTTCTGTCCTCATCACTGTAAAGCTGAAAAATAACCAGATGCTGAGGTCCAATAGGCCATTTAAGATTATGACAGCACTAATAGCTGCTTTTTTCATTTGCTGGATGCCTTTCCATTTTTTTAACATATTGATAATAAAGCCAAAATATGCCAGTATTGCCTTGATTGGACAAAAAATTGGACTTATACTTGCTAGTGCTAACAGTTTTATTAACCCATTACTTTATGCTTTTATGGCAAAGGACTTGAAGAAGAAATGTTATGCACTTCTGTCTAAGACTGAGAGCAAATTTGAGGAGGAAGCCCAGAGTACACATAGAGTGACAGATATGACGAACTCAGGAGACAACGTACTTTCAAGTACTGTATAAAATTATAAATGAAAGTTCAAATCTGCTTCTTTCATACCACTACTGGGAGCAGTTTATAACAGCCAGCTCAGTTACTGCAAGCTAAATAATACAAATAAATAGTATGCTGAAAAATATTAAATAGAAATATTAGTGCAAAATCATTGCCTTAAGAGATTATTTGGTTACACAGTAGTATTACTTTTATTGCAGCTAAGGAAAGGATTTTTTTTTTTAATTAAGGGATAAAACATGACTGGGTTTAATAAAAAAAAAAAAGAGAGATTGGTTTGGGAACAACAGCTTGTAGCTGTTCACACATAAGTAATGACAAAAACATCTTTCAGAGATGTTCCACATCATTAAATGTAACTAAAAATAGATCTGAACTGTACAATAGTTGAAGTAAATAATTAATAAAAAAAAAAGATTAGCTAAATGCTATGGCGAATGTTGTTTTTTTTTTTTTTATTTTTTTTTTTTATTTAAACATACACTGTAAAAAATGTCTGTAAATTTAACAGTAAAATACCATATACTGTAACTTCTACAGGATAAAACCGTATTTCACAAAACTTGTAATAACCATAGAATTTACAGTGTAGAATTTAAGACCCTAAATTTAACAGTTAAAAACATGAAAATATGGTTTATTGCAGAAAAATTTATGATATACTGTATTTATAAAAAGAAAAACATTATTTTGTCTTCGTCAGTTCAAGCATTATGGATATGACATTATGCGTTATGGATGTAACATATAAACTCACAGAGAAGGTATTTGTTACTAATATACTGAATCTTCAGTTTATATTTTACTAAACCCTTGTTGATAGAGTTAAAAAATCTAAATAATATCTGACTTTTTAAAATAGAAAGTGCATATGCACTCACTGGAAATGGTTTGGTAATCTGGATTGCAGGGTTTAAGATTAAGAAAATAGTCAACAATTTCTCGTACCTCAGCCTCGCTGTGTCCAACTTCCTCTTCTGTGCCTTCCTGCCATTATCCATGGTTTATATTGTTAAAAATACATGGGTCTTTGGGCACTTCATGTGCAAGCTTACATTCTTCTTCAGGTTCCTCAACTGGTTCAGCTGCATCTTCCTCCTCGTCATCATCAGTGTGGATCGCTGTTGTGGTGATGTTTCCTGTATGGGCACAAAACAAGCTCATGCAGGGCCTTGGTGATTGTTCTACTAGCCTGGATCATCTTACTGGTTAGCTTACCAGCAGCCATTTTGAAAGATATAGCTATAGGCCGTAACTAAAGCCAGAACTGTTTCTACATCTACATGCATTATAATACATTAACTACTATAATGACCTGCCTATTAATTTTTGGATTTGTGATTCCCTTACTGATCATTATTGTCTCTTCTGTTCTCATCACCGTAAAAGCTGAAAAATAACCAGATGCTGAGGTCCAATAGGCCATTTGTTACTAATATACTGAATCATCAGTTTATATTTTACTAAACCCTTGTTGATAGAGAGTTAAAAAATCTGAATAATCTGACTTTTTTTAAATAGAAAGTGCATATGCACTACTACACTATCACACTCCCCACACTATAAAACACAGCATGCAAGTCATGCGGGGGGCAAGTGGCACGCGAGCGGGGCAATTGAACACGATCCAAGGACTTTAAACTTGTGAATAGTATTCCGCCCTTTGATAACTGCAGCAAGGACAGCTGCGAGCCTGCGCCACTTTGCCCATCGCCATCGCTCACCAGTCTGTGCCCGCATGCCAGCAGGGCACTGCCAACCAGACCTGCATGTGCACAACTTTTCTTCCCTTTTTCCCTTTCTTCCTCCTTTAACCCTTTTCTTTCCTAAATAACATTTTTCTGTAAGACCTCTCCTCATGTCTGTGGGGTTATTGCCCCCCTTGTGCCAAACCCGTTACAAAATACATTAACATATTTGACACCCCTGTGCAGTGTACACTTGAAAAACCACAATGCAGGACAGAGTACATGAACAATTTTAACATGTGTATGATAAAATCATGTTCTTCTGTGTAAAGTTGCAATAAAAGCTCTTCTATAAAATTATATGCTTAGATTGTCTGCCTAAAATGCTTTATAATGTCCACCCTGACATTTGTATATTTGATTTTGAGAATTTAAGTATTGTTTTGATGTTTTTATAAAAAAAAAATACAGTTGTGTGAAAAACTATTTGCCCCCTTCCTGATTTCTTATTCTTTTGCATGTTTGTCACACAAAATGTTTTTGATTATCAAACACATTTAACTATTAGTCAAAGATAACACAAGTAAACACAAAATGCAGTTTTTAAATGATAGTTTTAGGGAGAAAAAAAATCCAAACCTACATGGTCCTGTGTGAAAAAGTGATTGCCCCCCTTGTTAAAAAATAACTGTGGTTTATCACACCTGAGTTAAATTTCTGTAGTCACCCCCAGGCCTGATTACTGCCACACCTGTTTCAATTAATAAAACACTTAAATAGGAGCTACCTGACACAGAGAAGTAGACCAAAAGCACCTCAAAAGCTAGACATCATGCCAAGATCCAAAGAAATTCAGGAACAAATGAGAACAAAAGTAATTGAGATCTATCAGTCTGGTAAAGGTTATAAAGCCGTTTCCAAAGCTTTGGGACTTCAGCGAACCACAGTGCGAGCCATTATCCACAAATGGCAAAAACATGGAACAGTGGTGAATCTTCCCAGGAGTGGCCGGCCGACCAAAATTACCCCAAGAGCGCAGAGACAACTCATCCGAGAGGCCACAAAAGACCCCAGGACAACATCTAAAGAACTGCAGGCCTCACTTGCCTCAATTAAGGTCAGTGTTCACGACTCCACCATAAGAAAGAGACTGGGCAAAAACGGCCTGCCTGGCAGATTTCCAAGGCGCAAACCACTTTTAAGCAAAAAGAACATTAAGGCTCGTCTCAATTTTGCTAAAAAACATCTCAAGGATTGCCAAGACTTTTGGGAAAATACCATGTGGACCGACGAGACAAAAGTTGAACTTTTTGAAAGGTGTGTGTCCCGTTACATCTGGCGTAAAAGTAACACAGCATTTCAGAAAAAAAACATCATACCAACAGTAAAATATGGTGGTGGTAGTGTGATGGTTTGGGGTTGTTTTACTGCTTCAGGACCTGGAAGGCTTGCTGTGATAGATGGAACCATGAATTCTACTGTCTACTAAAAAATCCTGAAGGAGAATGTCCGGCCATCTGTTCGTCAACTCAAGCTGAAGCAATCTTGGGTGCTGCAGCAGGACAATGACCCAAAACACACCAGCAAATCCACCTCTGAATGGCTGAAGAAAAACAAAATGAAGACTTTGGAGTGGCCTAGTCAAAGTCCTGACCTGAATCCTATTGAGATGTTGTGGCATGACCTTAAAAAGGTGGTTCATGCTAGAAAACCCTCAAATAAAGCTGAATTCCAACAATTCTGCAAAGATGAGTGGGCCCAAATTTCTCCAGAGCGCTGTAAAAGACTCGTTGCAGTTATTAGGTTCAGGAGGCAATTACTTTTTCACACAGGGCCATGTAGGTTTGGATTTTTTTTTTCTCCCTAAATAATAAAAACCATCATTTAAAAACAGCATTTTGTGTTTACTTGTGCTATCTTTGACTAATAGTTAAATGTGTTTGATTATCAGAAAAATTTTGTGTGAGAAACATGCAAAAGAATAAGAAATCAGGAAGGGGCAAATAGTTTTTCACACCACTGTACATGGAACCATGGTGATGTCCAAGATTTTTTATTAATTATTTTATTTAGGTTTGTATTCATCAATTAGTATAAAAGTACTCTTAATAGTTTCTTAACAGTAAAATCTGAATGCTTAGCAATGTAACTTCTATCTCTTTTAGCTCACAGATAGTGTGATAAAATGATGCTTTCACAAAATTGCTGAATGAATTCACTGTTATTATTCATAATAAAAAATAGTCCAACGACAAAAATTGTGTAGCAAGCACGGTGTTGTAGTGGTTAGCACTTGCACCTCCTTGGTCTAGGTTCGATTCCCGGCCAGGCTCGATTCCTGTCTCTATGTGCATGGAGTTTGTATGTTCTCCCCGTGCTTGGTGGGTTTCTTCCAGGTACTCCGGTTTCCTCCCACAGTTCAAAGACCTGCAGATTAGGCTAATTGGTGTTCCCAAATTGCCTGTAGTGTGTGTGTATGTGTGTGTGTATGTGTGTGTGTATGTGTGTGTGTGTGTGTGTGTGTGTGTGACCTACAAATGAAATGGCACCCTTTCCAGGGTTTACCCCGCCTCATGCCTTAAGTCTCCTGAGATAGGCTCTAGCCCCCCGCAACCCTGAATACAGGATACAACTGTATAGATGATGAGTGGGTGAGAGTGTAAAGTGTGTTCTGAATTGTAAAATAGAATGGAAATAAAGCATTATTATTACAATATAAATCTTTAAATTAGACAGTTCTGAGCTGTAAAAACAACATGGTTATGATCTGTATTTGTTACAATGTAAACCACAACATGTTAATTAGACAGTTATAAACCAAGAAAAAAAATTAAAATCCGTAAAATATACAGTATAATGAGTGCAATCCCATACAACCAAAAACATTGCTATTGTATTTTTTATGGTAAAATTCTGGCAACCATACTGTAGCTTTCGTTTTTTTTACCGTTAAATTTCCGAGTTCCGAGTGATGATGTAGCCTCCCGCAGCTAGGGGCATTTAGCTGAGCATTGAGCATTGAGCTGATAGGGCGAGCTTTCTCAGACGGGTGCTATATGAAGCACTCTCACATCCAGTGATGGCCGGTCAATAAGGGGTGCTGAGGCGCCGCCCAATTAAAATTAGGCAGTGTAGAATGCTACTTTAACATGTAATTATTTAACATAATAATTATTTATTTAATAATGAAATTAAGTCATTTAGCCACAATATTCTTAAAATAATTTTATTTTTCTTAAAATTAATTCATTTACAATAAATGATTTCTTAAAATAATTTCTTAAAATTAAAAGGACAAACAAACAAATAAGGTGCACCAACCAAACAATATATTCAAATATAAACAATGTCAGTAATGTATGCGTGGGTGTGAGTGCGTATGTATGAATGTCCAAGTCCGTGTTATTGTGAGTGTGAACTGGTGATCGGGAGAGATGGCTCGGCCTCACCGGTATATGATGGTTAATCTGGGAGCATGAAAAACGAAAGAAGATTGTTATTGTTGTGAGTCCAAGGGAAAGAATAATCCACTGGGAAATCCACACAATCTCTCTCTCTCTCTTATCCAAAATGCAGGGCACTATCTCATCTCTCCACCCCGTGTGTTATGCCGGTAAGGATTGTAAGGATTTCTTAAATTTTGGTAGACCCCCTTTTGTCTACTCAGTGCTCAGCCTGTATTCTGTCTGTCCCATCTGGATCCAGGGAACCCCTCAATGATACACACAAGTCAGTGCTCAGTGAGACGTTCAAAGTTTATTGTGGGAGACAGGAGTATATATATGCACGCACACACAGAACCAAAAAGGTGTCTAGTCTGGAATGTTTATAAAATATAAGGTAGAACATTGGGAGTACCTTTAACATAAACTACTATAGAATGTGTTTATTGAAAGTGCACCTTGTGTCGTGGTAAAACAAAGAAAAACAGTCTGTTCTCACACACACAGAATATCATGAAACACACAAAATCAAATATTTTCTACACCGGCACATGTGACCCGATAGGTCATCGGGGCTCCCTCACTGTGCATGTGCGCGAGAACTTAACCCTGGAACCAAACACAGTCTTTTTGGGGAACAAAATAATCTATAGTAGGGTTGCTAATAAGACCTGGTGGTTTTATTTTTATTTACAGTACCATCTTATTTGTACTTTAAAAACAACCCCCTTATGTGGCTGCGCTACAATGCAATTACAGTATGTTGTTTTTGACATTCACGAATCACACTATTTGTATAGTATAACACTATCAGATAGCCTACTATCAGGAAATAAAATAGATTTTAAGACTATTTATTCAAACACATTGCCATGTCTTTTATTGTTTGGCCCCTGTTAAGACAATACAAAAACTGTATAACAAACTTTTTATTATGAATTTTAAAACACAACTTATAAATCTTTCATTCACCATCTGTTAAGTGTTTCTTTGTTTGTTGAGAGCAACAGAGACAAAAATAGTTGTGCAACCAGAAGTGAAAACCGAGATAAAGACACCAGGCTTCATGTAGTCACTGATTTCATTATAGGCAAATATAGAAGAATCCATAAAAGCCGCTAAGAAAGCACCTGATGTTTGAGCAAAAATGTATTATCATGTATGTAAGTGGACAAGTTTTCCCTGGAGATGTAATTGGTTAGTAAGGATTTCCAAGTTGCAATTTGTATGTTATTCCTGGTTTTCTAGTTCATTATTAGCAATAATTAGTTATTTAATTAGCACCACCAGGGGTCCGTTCTTCGTACCTCGCTTGACACATCCGAGATAAATCGACACATATAAGATGAGATCATCGTGCTAATTACGATCTAGCTAATTTGGTTCTTTGAGGACACCTGTTGTTGATAATTACTATAGCTGGATTGAGTTGTCTAGGATTATTACTAGTTTGCGCGTTAGTTTAAAAGGTGATTATTTGTCATATTTATGACAAACCCCTGAAAAATAAATGTGTTAGAAAATAAACATTGAATTTGTATTAATGGTCTTGACGGCTGTCTCATGCCTAGGGTTTATTACAATAGTAATATCATATTTATTAATAATAAACCTATGAATTTATGTTATAATATAATATTTAATAGCAATTATGTGTGTATGTGTGTGGGGGGGCAATCCATGGCTATATATTTTATGCTGCGCTCCTGGCGGGATGCAGGAACCAATCAGATGTGACCTCGCCATTTCAATCAATCCTAACCCGCCAGGAGCGCAGCATACTGTAGATCGTGTTTACAAGAAATAAACCTGCTTCTGAGCGGGTTAAAGCTCATGTTGCTATGACAGGGGATGTGACAGCTCATAAATACAGATACAGATAATAATACAGTAAAACTTTCCAGAATTTTTTATTTGGGTGCAGTGACAGATGGGTGAAAATGGGTGTCTGGGCTGCTTTGTGTGCCTAGTGTAAAAATTTCTGAATTGAATCCTATTTTAAAATATTTTTGTCCAGTGTAGTGAAATATATGTATTTTATACTGTATGAGTTGCAGATTGGCATTATTTGTCATGAAGTAGATATTGTTCTAAATTTGTTTCCATAAATCAACAAGGAGTAATAGATAGGTCTAATTCCCAGTTAGCATATGTAAGGCTTAATGTAGTGTTGGATCATAATATTATTTTGAATCGTAATTATTATTTACCAACTCTATTTAGATGTAAGTAAATGCTCATTTCTGTGCTGTTTGAGGGGGGTGAAATGCTTGCCCGTGTCCAACAGAACAACATGGGCTTGAATGAAGGAAAAAAAATCGATCTATGTTGCTTTTCTGGTGTACTATTGTTGATTTTGTGTTTCGTTTGCTTTGCGGGAGTGTGCTTGTTACGGATAGACAGACTCAACAGACTGATGGTTTTATTGACAGTTTGTAAGGAATGAAAAACACTGAATAAAGAAACCGGTTAGTCTTAACTGTGTGGATGCTGGAGCTGGTGAACGAGTGGAAATGACGTGGGACACAGAGTAGACACACAGACCAGGAGACGAGACGTGGAACCAGGAGACGAGACGATACGAAACAACAAATATGTATTCAAAACATTTTAGATTTAACACAATTCAGCTACTCTATTCCCAACTATCTGAAGGGTGAGAGGTGGACTTCAGCTTGCTGGTGAGCAGGTGCTTACCTGATGATGTTATGATGTGGTGGTGATGGAGACTTTAGAACCATCTCCTGCATTTTCTTTGTTAAAAGTCGTATTCTTCTTAATGGTTTCTGAGGTGCCATTCTTCTGAAAATAACCTATTTATAGTAGGAGTTATTTTAAACCGCTGCCTGGACCATAGCGGGACCCTCCGCGATCCATGACAAGTGTATAGTCACCTACAGTAAAGCAATCTATTTTTCACTGCTTATATTTTTTGCCCTAGTTTCATTTGGTTTATGTAATTTCATGTGCTATTTGTGTGTGTGTGTGTGTGTGTGTGTGTGAGCGAGAGAGAGAGAGCTTATATTTTGATTTCTCCAAGGTTACTAAAGCCTGGCTTACTACTACTAATACAAATAATTTTAATTAAACCCATGGGTTTTAGTCACAAAATCAGCCAACAGATGACACAACAAGTTATGTACACTGAAAATCACGTTTTTACCATTTAACAAATATATACAAAAAAATAAATATAAACACGATCACCAAATATTGCTAAAGCCAGCCCGTGGCTGTTCAGGGTCGGGTTTACCGGGGCTTCTCAGTCTTTCTTTTGTTTTAGTTCTGACTTAAAACCATGGATCTTCTGTCAGATTCGAAAATCTCTGCATGACACACTCATGCAGCTTGTCTTTTACATTTTTGAGCAATTTGTCTTTGTCCCATTTGCCCAGCTCTGGTAGTTCTCAAATGTGCCAGGAAGACATTGGCTGCATACACATCTATGCGACATTCTCCTAATTTTTCATTAACTAAAGTAAAAAATGTATATAGTTGATAGTAATGAGTAAATAGAGTTGGGTATCATTTTTATACAAGGGACAAAGACATGTACAAGGGACATTCAAGTCAAAGTGGGACCTTTGATTGTGCAAAATAACAGAACAAGCTTATAAGAGTAAAAGCTTCCCCTTTATTTCTCTCTATATTTTTCCCTATGTATGAGGTTGTGTATGGTTCTGCAAGAGCAAAATGCTGTCGGTGACCAAAGCAGTCCGTTTTTTTTTTGTAAAAGCAATGTTCACAGGATATTTACCATCAATAGGTTCTGTAAAATCAAATTAGTTTTACGGCTTTGTTTCAGAGAATTTTCATCACAAGTCCCGCTTTGACTTGAACACCACTTGTAGATCAGTATAATGATGTATATTAGTCCAAAAAGTATGTATTTGAACGGAAGTACTATTTTACAAGTCTGGTAGACTATATAGTACCAGTCACACTTGTACTTACTTGTGTACTATAATTCCTTTTTTAGGTGCCAGCTTATGTAATGGCAGTGTAAACTGTGTGCATTTGTTGCATCATCAAGAGGAATTGAGATCATTATTGAGTGAAGCATGGTACTGTTGGTGATGAATATTTAGTGTCTTGTCTTCATTTAGACTTTCATTGCTTCTTTAAGACCTGAGAAGGTCTGCACACACATTTGTATGGATCCCAGTTTGCAGGAAACTGAAGTGTGATGCTGTACAATATTTCAGATGTAAAATGTGACTCATTAGATTCTAATACAAAAGTCTCCTTTCCACATGTTACCTGTATAATACTTGTTGCAGATGTATTGTTTTTTAGACTGTTTACTTATAAGATCAATTTAGCTGTCAAGAACTAACCTGAGATGACCAGAAGACGTAGCTTTAGCGGTTAGCCCTTTGTAGCGTGAATGGTAAACCCAAACGCGGATGAAACACGAGTAGGCAGGATAATCACGCTTTTAGTCTAAGGACTCTCACAGATGGGGAGTAAGGGAAAGACACAATCTAACCCGCGTCCTATAAATACACACTCAATCAGAAATTGAAACCAAAAAGGTGAGTACTCACAGTTAGAAGCAGGAATCAGACGTGGCATCGGCAAAACTCAATGACTGAGCGAGGTGCTATGGTTTGTTTACCTCTTTTATACTTCCTGGTTTGCGACCGCTTGACTTCCGGGTCCTAGTGCCGGTCGCGTTCCGAGTGTGCATGACAGTACCCCCCTGTCCAGGACCGCCTCCAGACGGTCCTGAGGTGGAGGATACCCTGTGACGGTAGTCCCGGATGAGCTCAGGATCGAGGATGAACCGTGCTGGGACCCAAGATCGCTCCTCGGGGCCGTAGCCTTCCCAATCGACCAGGTACTGGGTGCCCCTGCCCCGAGGTCGCGAATCGAGGATTCGTCGCACGGTGTAAGCGGGACCGCCGTCAATGATTCGGGGAGGAGGAGCAGGGGGGGTGGGTGGAACCAGAGGTGAAGTGATGAAGGGTTTTAGCTGTGATGTATGGAAGACTGGGTGGATCCGGAGCGCCGCAGGCAGCTGGAGCCGGTAGGTGACAGGGTTAATCCGTAACGTGATGCGGTATGGTCCGATGAACCTTGGTGATAGTTTTCTTGATTCGGTGTGCAGATGGAGGTTTTTAGTTGATAGCCATACCTTGTCACCTACGTGGTACAACCGTCCCGGTGGGTGTCGGCGGCGATGCTGGGCGACGTAGCTGGTGTTGGCTCGCTGGATGGCGCGATTCGCTTGATTCCATATCCGCCGACACCTACGGACCAACTGTTGGGCCGATGGTACATCAACCTCCGGTTCTTGATGGTCGAACATGGGAGGATGGAAACCATGGCACACCTCAAATGGGCTTAGGTTGGTGGCTGAGGAGACGTGTAGGTTGTGGGACAGTTCGGCCCATTTGAGGTAGCGGGCCCAGGAGCGCTGGCGATCGGACACGAAACATCTCAGGTAGCGCTCCAGTTGTTGGTTGGTCCGTTCCGTCTGACCATTAGTCTGGGGGTGGTAACCGGATGACAGACTGCAGGTGGAATTGATCAGACGGCAGAAGGCCTTCCAGAACCGGGCTGTGAACTGGGGCCCTCTGTCCGAGACGATGTCCTTTGGGAACCCATGCAGTCGGACTACGTGTTCCAAAATCAATTCGGCGGTGTCTTTAGCTGATGGGAGTCCGGCTAGGGCCACCAGGTGCACGGCCTTGGAGAACCGATCAACGATGGTTAAAATGGTGTCCTTACCCTCTGAAACCGGCAGGCCCGTGATGAAATCCAGGGCGATGTGCGTCCAGGGCCGTCGAGGAACTGGGAGTGGTTGGAGTTCTCCTGGAGTTGGTTGGTTCGTGTCTTTTGCCCTGGCGCACACCGGGCACGCCTGAACGAACTCGAGGACGTCTCTCCTCAAGGAGGGCCACCAGAACGCTCGTTGGATAAATGATAAGGTTCGTCGCGTCCCAGAATGTCCGGCGATGGTGGACGAATGCCCCCATTGGAGAACCTCCGCTCGCAGCTGTTGGGGTACGTAGAGTCGTCCAGGCGGCACACCTGCCGGTTCGGTCTCCGCCGCCTGTGCCTGGCGGACCCTGGTCTCCAAATCCCAGTGGAGGGGTGCGAGGATTCGGGATGGGTGGATGACAGGCACGGGTTCCGCCCGGGGGAGGTCGTCCTCATACTGGCGTGATAGGGCGTCGGCTTCGGTGTTCTTCGACCCCGGACGGTAAGAAAGATGGAAATTATATTGTTCGAAAAATAGTGCCCACCGTGCCTGTCGTGGATTGAGCTGCTTGAGGTTCTTGACGGTGATCAGGTTTTGGTGATCGGTCCAGACGATGAATGGCTCACTGGCGCCCTGGAGCCAGTGACGCCATTCCTCCAAAGCCCACTTTATGCCCAACAGCTCGCGGTCCCCTACCCCGTATCGCTGCTGAGTGGGGTCAAATTTTTTGGAGAAGAAACTGCAAGGGTGCAGTTTCTGGTCTGGACCTCGCTGGGAGAGAACCGCGCCGGCGCCCACATCCGACGCGTCCACCTCCACAACGAAGGGTTTATTGGCATCCGGATGAAGAAGAATCGGGGCGGTGGTGAAGCGATGGCAGAGTTCCTTGAAGGCTGAGATGGCGGTAGGATTGAGCTGAAATGGGTGAGGTGAGGGCCTGGTCAATGTGGTTAATGGTGCTGCAACTGTACTGTAGCCCCGGATAAAGCGACGATAGAAGTTTGCAAACCCGAGAAACCGCTGAAGCTGTTTGAGTGTCCTGGGTAGGGGCCAGTGACGTACAGCTTCTAGCTTCTGAGGGTCCATGGCCACACCCTGGGGCGAGATGACAAAACCCAGGAACGTGGTGGAGTGCTGGTGAAAAGCACATTTTTCCAGCTTGCAGTACAGTTGGTGAGCGAGCAATCTCTTTAAAACAGCACGTACGTGTTGGATATGTTCTTCCAGGTGGCGGGAGTAGATGAGGATGTCGTCCAGGTAGACGAACACCCATCGGCCCAGCATGTCTCGGAGGACATCATTTATGAATTGTTGGAAGGCCGAGGGTGCGTTGCAGAGTCCAAATGGTATGACCAGGCTCTCATAATGTCCGGTGGGTGTGATGAATGCCGTCTTCCACTCATCACCCTCTCTGATGCGCACCAAGTTGTAGGCGCTCCGGAGGTCCAACTTGGTGAATACGGTGGCACCAGAGAGGGCGTCCAGGGCTGATTTGGTGAGTGGTAGTGGATGTCTGTTCTTAATGGTGATGTTGTTTAGCCCCCGATAGTCGACACATGGGCGAAGTTCGCCCCCTTTCTTCTTGACGAAGAAGAACCCCGCGGCGGCAGGCGAGGTGGAGGGCCGGATGGTTCCCTGACGGAGGGCGTTGGTGACGTATTCCTCCATCGCCTGCGTCTCCGAGGTGGATAGCGAATAGAGATGGCCGCGGGGAGGGACGGAGCCCGGCTGAAGTTCTATCGCCAGGTCGTAAGGGCGATGAGGCGGGAGATGGGTAGCTCGTTTCTTACAAAAAACTTCAGCCAGGTCTCGATAGGCGATAGGGATGGCGTTGGTGTCGACGTCGGGGGCCTCGGACTCCCTGGAACACGTCCCAGTCCGTGCCTGTAGGCAGAGTTCGGTGCAGGTCGGCCCCCACTGGAGAATCCGATTCCGGGTCCACGAAATGATCGGGTCATGCTGTAACAGCCAGGGATAGCCGAGGATGATGGGCGGTGATGAGATGGTAGTAAGGTGAAATTGGATCTGCTCCTGGTGTTGGTCTATGGCGAGCGTGATGGGTTGGGTCTGATGGGTGATAGGGCTGGATGATAAGGGCCGACCGTCGACCGAAGTGATGTTTACCGGCTGGGATAACGCCTCAGTCCTCACCCCCAAATCTTTGGCATAATTAGAGTCAATGAAGTTACCCGCGGCACCGGAGTCGATGAACGCGGCGCTTCGAACTCGTTTGTGGCCAATTTGGAGGTTTACCTGAACCGTGAAACGTGAGATGGTGGCGTCGATTGTGGAGGAGAGGTGGAGGGGGCCCGGTGAGTCTCTCCTTCCACTCACCGGGGCTGCGCGTTTCCCGGGCGAATTGGACAAATAGCTCGGTGGTGCGCCGCCGACCCACAGTAGGCACACAGCCCCTCTCGATACTGTCGTTCGCGTTCCGCCACGGTCAGGGAGGCGCGTCCTAATTGCATGGGTTCCCCGGCTCCGGTGTCAACCACGGCAGGAGGTGGAGATCCGACAGGTCCAGTAGTGGAGGTGATGAGAGCAGTAGGTGGTCGTGGCGTGGTGTAGGAGAAGGTGGGTGCAGGCGGCAGGGTCCTAGGGGCTGGCTCTGGGCGAGAGAGGATGCGTTGATCGATACGGAGGGAGAGCTGGATCATCCCCTCCAGGGTAGCAGGAAGCTCTCGCCCGGCGAGCTCGTCTTTGATACGTGGAGCCAGTCCCTCGTAGAAGGATGTCCGGAGCGCGGCATCTCCCCAGTCGGTCTGCACAGCGAGGGTCCGGAACTCAGCAGTGTACCGGCTCACGGACGATCCTCCCTGCCGCAGATGGTAGAGCTTGGTGTCGGTCTCCACCTCGCCCGCTGGGTGTTCGAATGTGAGTCTGAGTTGGCGGGTGAACTCGTTATATGAGTGCGCGGTGTCTGAATCCGCCCGGAGAACTGCCGTGGCCCACTCAGCTGCCTGCCCGGATAGCAACGAGATCAGAAGCGCGATGCGTAGCCGATCGGTGGAGTACCTGGTGGGATTGAACTCAAACACCAGATCAAGCGCTGTTAGAAACACATTACACTTCCCGTCCGTGCCGTCCCATTTATCCGGAAGTGCCAAAAATACATCAGAAGGAGGGGGGGGTTGGTGCGGCGCCGCGGCCGCCGCGACGGGAGACCGGCTAGCCGCGCTATCCACAGCCGCCCGGAGATGCGCGTTCTCCCGGCGCAGATTAGCGATCTCCCCGGTTAGCGTGTTGATAAGCTTGGCGTGCTGATCAACCACATCGCAGAGGTGCGCGTAATCCGCTGGGTTCACCGCGGATGGCTCAGTCATTCTGTCAAGAACTAACCTGAGATGACCAGAAGACGTAGCTTTAGCGGTTAGCCCTTTGTAGCGTGAATGGTAAACCCAAACGCGGATGAAACACGAGTAGGCAGGATAATCACGCTTTTAGTCTAAGGACTCTCACAGATGGGGAGTAAGGGAAAGACACAATCTAACCCGCGTCCTATAAATACACACTCGATCAGGAATTGAAACCAAAAAGGTGAGTACTCACAGTTAGAAGCAGGAATCAGACGTGGCATCGGCAAAACTCAATGACTGAGCGAGGTGCTATGGTTTGTTTACCTCTTTTATACTTCCTGGTTTGCGACCGCTTGACTTCCGGGTCCTAGTGCCGGTCGCGTTCCGAGTGTGCATGACATTAGCACATTGATTATAATCTTGTTACATTTCATTTGCAAAGTAAACCAGGTTGAGTTTAGACTTCATGTTTTGTCAAATTTGGCAAATAAAAGTTTAATTAAAATGCTAACGTGTGAATTGTTTCTGTGTTTACAATTTGGGATCATTAGAGACATTGACCTGAATTTAAATACCACTTGATTAAAGGGTAAATATAGTTAAAAAAAAATTAAGTGCAACATATTAATTCTATGCAGTATGAATTAAATTCAGTTAAAATATTTAGTAAATGTGCACATTTGTTTGTTAAATAATAGTATAATTTTCAGTTTCTTCTATCTTGCATTCCAATTATATCTACTCAATTATTTTACTCATTTTTACGTAGGGTAACCATTGCATTAAATCAGATTTTTTATTACATTTACTTAATTTTGTACATCATTGTACTAAATATAGTTATTCAGGTCTACTTATTTTTTTTACTGACTTATATTTTAAATAATTTTGCATTTACTGTATATTTACTTAATATTTTCAAGTGTAAAAATGTTTCACAGCACAGTTTTATTTTTAAGAGTGTCGTAGACAAAGTACATAAATCCTGTACCTGAATGAATACAGTAATATTACACACAAAAATACATAGCTTTAAAAGTATTTAAGTATCAATTGGCGTGAGCTTGTGTAAGCTACTATAGCCTTAAAATCATGGTACATCACAAAAAAATTATACAGTGGAACCTCGGATTGCGAGTAACCTGGTTTTAAATAAATTTTTACTTGAAAAACAAAAATTCAAGTCTTAGTTTACAAATACAGAGTATCATGTAGCATGCATGCGCTTCTTGTTTTGACGCCAAGCATCCTGTGATCACAACCGAGCCAATGGTTTTTCTCTCGCGCGTTTTGCGGAATTGCAGGTAATTGTCTCCCCTGCTTGGTCTTAGTACATGACTTACATTGGTATAATCAATACCCATACACACGTTTACTGTTTACTATAACACTGTGACCACGTATCTGCGTGTAAACATCTTTTATTTTGTGTTTGCATGCGTGTGTGTACAGCGTTGTAAAGCAAAAGCAAGTGTCATTAGAAAGGTTAAAGATCCATTTTCTCTATCTGTGTCAGCATGCACTTTGTGTCTGTGTGCGAGCGCATGACATTGGACACTGTGCCTCTTCACACACACCCCTCCTCTTCTCGCGTCCACACACACCCCTCATCGTCTCGCCTTTACACACACACCCTCCTCCCGCTTTCACAAACACACTCTCTCTCTCTAATAAAAACACTGCTTTGTCGTGATTCTTTTCAAAGGTAAAGTGCACATTCCTTTGTTAAATTTTTACTTTACAGCAGATTCTGTTAGTGTGTTGCTCAATCGAGTGTCATTAGCGATGTTCCTTGTAAATTTTTCCAATAAAACAGTATTTTTGTTAATGTGTGTGTGTGTGTGTGTGTGTGTGTGTGTGTGTGTGCATGTGTGTGAAACTTAAATAAGAGAGGTAAAAGGTTTACAGTGTAAGACTAGAGGCGGGAGAGGGGAGGGGCCCATTCCTCCTCTTTCACACACAAACACAGCACCTGCGTGCAAAAACAGAAACACTTATCTGTCTGGATTTATTTTTACTTTTTTAAAAGGTAAAGTGCTGGTTAATTTGTTTTATTTTTAGTTTATATTTTGTATTAATTATATTTATGTATTTATTTCTTTGGGCTGTGGAATGAATAAATTGAATTTATCTCACTCACTCATCTTCTATACCGCTTTATCTTGTATTCAAGGTCGCAGGGACCTGGACCCTATCACGGAAGGCTTAGGGCACGTGGCAGGGTACACCCTGGACAGAATGCCAATTCATCACAGGGCACATACATACTTATTCACACATGGAATGCCAATCAACCTAACCCACTTTGGACTGTGGGAGGAAACCGGAGTACCCGAAGGAAACCCACCAAGCACAGGGAGAACATGCGAACTCCATGCACACAGAGACGGGAATCGAGCCTGGCTGGGAATCGAACCCGGAGCCTGGAGGCGCAAGGCGACAGTGCTAACCATTACACCACCGTGCCGCCTAATTTGAGTTAATATTTTTATTTATTAATATTATTATTATTTCTTATGGGAAAATTAGCTTTGATTTACTAGTGTTTTGATATATGAGCCCGCTTCCGGAACAAATTATGCTCGCAATCCAAGGTTCCACTGTATACGAATGCAGCTCATGAGTCATGATAAATACAACATACAATGCAGATATCCTAAATAATCATGTTACAGATAATATTGACAGCAGGTATAGCCTCTAGCTTAGTCTAATTTCCAATAAGGTTATATCATCAGGATATGTGAAGATGTTGATTAATTATGCTTGTGCTGTTCTGATGCCTTATATCATTTAGTCATTTTATTTTTTTAATTTTTTACCTACAGTGGTCTCTTGTGCTCCATTTTCCATATTTTTGTGACATATTTTTTTTTAACAAAAGCCGAGATAGATGTTCCCCAGCACTCTCTTCATATTCCACAGCAAGCTTGTTAGAGCATATGTATGCCAGTGCAAAATCCAAAAATCCACCATCATTTGGATTTCAGAAGCCTATAAGATCACAATACCTCAACAAAAAAATATGAAGTTACTACTGTTAAACCAAGCACTGCAAAAAAATTGTTCAATAGATATACAATGTTTTTCTGCAATTAGGTGTTTTTTTTTCCACTCTCACCAGGCATTTATTACAACTAAATGCAGCAATACAGAGAGGGAAAGTGGAAAACCACTTCACAGCATTTAGCAAATCTTTTAACTTATAAGCACCATACCTGTAGACTATGACATGCAGGATTTTACTTATATATATATATATTTTTTTTTCGTAATCAGCAGCAACTCACCTCTTAAACACCTTCTTCAGTAGCGTTCAGAGATGGCTTTCTTCTTAATGATGAGGGTGAAATGTTTTGAATCATTTCTGTTTGTTCCTCTTATATGCAGTTCTAAGAAAACATAAATGCTTAGTATAACAAAGAAATTACAAAATAGCTAGCCACAGTATTTCCACAGATGTTTTTTCTCTCTCTCACACAAACACCTAAAACCAATTTGACAACTTATTTTGGGATTTTTTTTAACTGTAATTGTCTAATTTGCTCAAAATGCTCTATAATCTATAATTGGTGTGATCTTTATTGTGTGTTAAATGTAAGCCAAATTATAGAGCACTAAATTGAGAAATAAACAGCTGTGTTTTACTGCAGTTTAGTTAATATTACAGTCATATCACATGTTTTTTTTCTTCAGTTTAGCTGATGCTGTTTCATGAATCAACATTAATGGGAAAAGAGTTTGAAGACATAGGTAAAAGGTAGTTTAAAGGCTAAAATGGATCAAATAAAGATTACATTTTGTCTCCAGAGCATTAAAATTCACTTATAACACATTCAGCACTTTCATTTCAGCTGTGCAAATATTACCTAATCATATATATATATATATATATATATATATATATATATACAGTATATATATTCACGTTAGATTTTGTAATTAATATTCATTGATTTGTTTTTACATTGAGCAAGTAGCTTATTAGAAGCTTTTTATTAATTCCGGCACATAACTGTTCATAACATCGCTTTTATTCAACATTATGGCTCCATTTATCAGGTGTAACTTCAGGCAGTGTAAGAGACATAATTAATAATTCATGGTGTAAATATATCTTCGTAATTGTATTTATTTGTTAGTCATTTATTGTGAATTTACTTTCATAATGTATGTTGTTTACTGTGCATGTTTGGTGATATCAATTTTGTAGTTCATGAGCTGGTTGGGGCACATGTAAAAGGCATGGACAAGTCATGCTGAAACGATGTATATAACGTGTAAGTTTGCATGTGGGCGGCTGTAGAGTAATAGTCAGCGCATAATACCCCTATCTCACCTACTGTAAGCGGTTTGACTCACGGTGAGAAGCGCGGTTAGGCACCGTGAGCTGCCGCGATTCCGCTGAAATTCCACAAAGTTCTGCAAGGTCCGCAAGCTTCCGAGAGGACCGCCAAAAAAATTAAACATGAAAAGATGGAAACGTACTTACAGTGCCAAAACCAGCGGTGAATCATGATGAACCGTAATTACGGCCACCGCGTAAAACCGCGTATGTGAGATAAGGGTATACAAGGGTTTTGAACATTGATCCATCCTTCTCATTCTGCATCAGACTTTCCCGATATAGGGGCCCCGTCGCTTCACAAACCAGCAAAGGGGAGGCTGCCTATGTGGGGAGCCTTCAGAGTGAGCAAGGGGTGAAAAAACAGGGCACATCCCTGTCAAAAGTGCATGTCAATGACATCATCGGCACACAATGTGATGTTACAATAAGCCAATATCTCCGTTTCCCCTGTTCACACAACATTATTGAAAACAGAGATTCGAAATTTTATACTTTTTTCCTCACATTTTAATAATTAATTCTTTAAAGCTGATTTGCAACATGACCTTTGTGAAAAGGGCTATATAAGTTTATTTGAACTAAACATTTTGCTGTTTTAAAGCTTCAGTTTATAAATCACAAAATAATTTTACATTTTACAAAATTACATTTGGAAATTGTAATGTATTTACATTAAACTGTTAAGCAATCATACATTCAACATAGGCAAGGCAAGTTTATTTGTATAGCACGTTTCATACACAATGGTAATGAAAAAAGTGCTTTCCATAAAAAAGAAGAAAATAATCATAAAAAGAAATAGAAAAATAGCATTAAAACTTTTTAAATTATTTAAAATTTGATTAAAAATAAAAATAACAGTTTGCAATGAATCTTTTAAAATTATTTCAAGTTTGATTTAGAATCAAAATAAAACAGTTACAAATATAAGATATACATAAAATACAGTGCAGTCAGTTGCACGTAACACAGTGCTTAGTCAATAAATGCACAGCTAAACATAAATTTTAAGTCTAAATTTGAATGTGACTAATGTTTTACATGTTGAACCCTTGGTATTTCTAACTGACTATATCCTAACGATCTGAGTGGTCTGGTTTATATTCAGTAAGCATATCTGCAATGTATATCTGCATATCTAAAAATTTATGGCATAGACCATTGATTGATTTTCAAATGAGTAAAAGTACTTTAAAATCTATTCTAAATGTTATAGGAAGCCAGTGTAAGGACCTGAGGATAGGTATGATGTACTTAATTCAATTCAATTCAATTCAATTTTATTTGTATAGCGCTTTTAGCAATTTTCATTGCCGCAAAGCAGCTTTACATAGTCAAAAGAATTATTTAGGTTTGTATGAAATGTGAATTTGTATGGATCAAAATGGTCAGTTTGTCCCTGGTGAGCAAGCCGAGGGCGACAGTGGCAAGGAAAAACTCCCTGAGATGGTAAAAGGAAAAAACCTTGAGAGGAACCAGACTCAACAGGGAACCCATCCTCATTTGGGTAAAACAGAGAGCAGTAAATGATCTTCATTTATACAGTGTGTAGGGTGGCAGGCAGTTTAGCATAACAGTTGATGTTAATATGGAGTCCAGGTAGTTTTTGAAGACTCTAGGTAGACTTGTAGGAAGTTCCAGTCCTAAACTAACGAACTGTCAAGTCCCCAGAGAAACAGTTGCCAACACCAGTCGAGGCCAGAACCATTTTCTAGGTAGAGAGACTCATTCCCAGACACCAGACGCATCCCAGAGAGACACACGGGGCATCCATGTGACGAGATCTTCAGCCAGAAGCGGGGCACCAGGATGGGTCAGACAGGTCCGGAGGGCAGAGGGAGTCTGGATCACTGGCAGCTCAGGAACGACATGTGTAGCTCGACAGAGAGAGAGAGAAAGAGTGAAAGGGGGGACAGGAGGAGAGAGGAAAAAGAAAGAGGGGGGGAAAGAGAAGAAGAGGAGAGATGGCAGTTAGGTATGGTCACAGTCACACAATGTATAATGTGAATGTATATTAACTGTAGAGTGCAAGCAGAGACTCCGGCAGGACTAACTATGACAGCATAACTAAAAGGGAGAGCCAGAAGGAAACACAAACATGAGGGCTTCCTGACATGTAAAGCAAACAATCACCTCACCGTCAGCAAACCTGAGTGATCAATGAGAGTGAGGAAGACAGCATCCAAACATACCAGTTCACCATAATACTCTACGTCCATGAGTCCCCCAGATCTGCTCCTTTACCTATGGAAAATCTATTTATAAAAATGCTTGGCTAAATAAATAGGTTTTTAGCCTGGACTTAAACACTGAGACTGTGTCTGAGCCCCGACCACAATTTGGAAGACTATTCCATAACTTTGGGGCTTTGTAAGAAAAAGCTCTGCCCCCAGCTGTATTTTTCATAATACGCGGTACTGACAAGCAGCCTGCATCCTTTGATCGAAGTAGGCGTGGCGGATCGTAAGACACTAGCAGTTCGCTCAGGTACTGCGGCGCGAGACCATTTAATGCTTTATATGTCAAGAGTAGTATTTTGAAATCAATGCGAAATTTCACAGGGAGCCAATGGAGTGAAGATAAGATAGGGGTGATGTGCTCATATCTTCTGGTTCTGGTGAGGACTCTCGCTGCTGCATTCTGGACTAGCTGAAGCTTATTTATGCATCTAGCTGAACAACCAGACAGTAAGGCATTACAATAGTCCAACCTAGAGGTGATAAAAGCATGAACTAGTTTTTCTGCGTCGTTTAGCGACAATAAATTTCTTATTCTGGCAATATTTTTGAGGTGAAAGAATGCTATCCTGGTAATATTATCTACATGTGCTTCAAATGAAAGGCTGGAATCAATAATCACACCAAGGTCTTGTACTGTTGCATTTGATGGAACAGAAAGGCCATCTAAAGTTACGGTGTGATCTAAAATTTTACTCCTAGCTGTATGCGGTCCTATGACTAGAACTTCTGTCTTATCCGGATTTAGCAGAAGGAAGTTAATTAGCATCCAATTTCTTATGTCCTGCACACATTGCTCAATTTTAGTAAGCTGTTTTTTCTCATCAGGTTTTGCTGAGACATATAACTGTGTATCGTCGGCATAACAATGAAAACTAATACCATGCTTACGGATTATGTTGCCCAGAGGAAGCATGTAAAGGGAAAAAAGCAGTGGACCTAAAACTGAACCCTGCGGAACGCCAAACTCCACTAGAGAACATGCAGAATAATCACCATTTAAGTCTACATACTGATAACGATGGGTCAGATAGGATCTGAGCCAGGAGAGGGCTGTACCCTTAATTCCCACTACATTTTCTAATCTGTGAAGAAGAATAGCGTGATCAACAGTGTCAAAAGCTGCACTGAGGTCAAGTAATACAAGCATAGTTACACAACCCTGATCAGAGGCCAATAGAATGTCATTTACTACTTTAACGAGCGCTGTCTCTGTACTGTGATGAGGCCTAAATCCTGACTGATACAGTTCATGTATGCCATTTCTATGTATATATAAGCATAGCTGCTCCGCTACTATCTTTTCCAGGATCTTAGAGATAAAGGGGAGGTTTGATATTGGTCTGTAACTGGACAGCTGACACGGGTCGAGGTCAGGTTTCTTAATTATTGGTTTGATAACTGCTAATTTAAAAGATTTTGGAACATAACCAATGCTGAGTGAAGAATTAATTATTCTCAACAGGGGTTCTATTATTGCTGGTACTATCTGTTTAAGAAAATGTGTCAGTACAGGATCTAATATACAGGTTGATGAATTTGCAGAAGAGATGAGTGAAATTAGTTCATTCTCTTCAAGGGGAGTAAAGTATTCTAGGTTCTGGTCTGACATGGCTAGATTAACATCTGCATCAATTACATTGTTCGGTTTCAAAACCTCAATTTTATGCCTAATATTTACAATTTTATTATTAAAAAAGTTCATGAAGTCCTCACTATTGCATGATGTTGTTGTGGAGATTTCTGCAGTGGTCTTATTTCTGGTTAATTTGGCTACAGCATTAAATAAGAATCTAGGATTATTTTTGTTATTTTCTATAAGAGTGGAGAGATATGTTGATCTAGCTACACTAAGAGCTTTTCTATAGTTCAGGATGCTCTCCTTCCATGCTATTTGAAATACTAGTAATTTAGTTTGACGCCATTTACGTTCTAATTTCCGAGCGGTCTGTTTTAAAGTGCGCGTGTGATCGTTATACCAGGGAGCAAGTTTTTTATCTCTAATAATTTTTCTTTTGACTGGAGCTACATTATCTAGGGTATAGCGAAATGTCGACTCTAAATATTCAGTCGCCTGATCGAGTTCTGTGGGGTCAGACGGTGATCTAATCGAAGTTGGGAACTCTGGGAGATTGCTGATAAAACTCTGTTTGGTAGTTGATGTGAATGTACGTTTCATACGGTAGCGCGGCGCTGTGTGTACATTATTATTGTGACACACTTGAAATGAGACAAGATAGTGATCTGAGATAACTTCAGATAGTGGTATTGTGAATAAATTTTTTATACTTAATCCAAATAATATTATTAAATCTAAAGTGTGACCTGCTTTATGAGTGGGTCCAACTACACACTGATTTACTCCTACCGAGTCCAGTATAGACATAAATGCAGTTCTCAGAGGGTCTTCTGGGTTTTCAAAATGAATATTAAAATCTCCAGCAATTAACACTTTGTCTACAGAAACGACTAGGTTTGAGAGGAAATCTGCAAATTCACTAAGAAATTCAGAGTACGGCCCTGGAGGTCTGTAAATGACAATTAGCGGGATCGACTGAGCTGACTTAATATAGTTAAATACACTTATGTTACTATAAAGAATTTCAAATGAATTAAATTTGTGTCCGTGTTTTTGTATAATAGTCAAATTATCATTGTGAATAACTGCGACGCCTTAGATTTTCTGGTTCTAGTCAGAATTCTGGCAGCAGCATTCTGGATGAGCTGCAGCTGTCTAATGGTCTTTTTGGGAAGGCCGGTGACAAGACCATTACAATAATCTACCCTGCTGGCAATAAAGGAATGGACAAGTTTTTCAAGTCTTGATTGGAAACAAAACATCTAATTTTTGCAATATTTTTTAGATTATGGTATGCTGATTTAGTTACTGCTTTGACATGACTACTAAACCTAAGATTCTTGACTTGATTTTTAGTTGTTTGACCCCTAGAGTAAAGACTTGCATTCATCCTCATAGCTTCATCTTTGTTTCCAAATGCAATGACCTCCACTTGTTTAACCGAAGAAAATTTTGGCATATCTAACTGTTAATTTCATCAATGCATTGGCAGAGGGAGTCAATGAGCCTGTAGTCATTTGGAGATAAGGCTAGGTAAATCTGGGTATCATCAGCATAGCTGTGATAGGCAATTTGGTTCTTTCACATTATCTGACTTAGTGGGAGCCTACATACAGGCTAAACAGAAGCGGTGCAAGAATTGAGCCTTGTGGGACTCCGCATGTCATGTCTTATGCTCTCCTATACTCAAGTAATAACCTCTTCCTTCTAATTATAATCTGAACCATTTTAGTACCGTTCCAGAAAGCCTGGCCCAGTTTTCCAGTCTTTCCATTAGTATGTTATGATCAATGGTGTCAAACACAGCACTAAGACCTAGCAGTACCAACACTGATATTTTGCCAAAATCAGAATTTAAATGAATATCATTTATTATCTTCATGAGCGCTGTCTCTGTACTGTGATGTGCTCGGAAACCAGATTAACAACTGTTCAGGCATTCATTTGAGTTTAAGTGGTTGTTGAGTTTAAGTGTTTAAGTGTATGGTATTATCAAGATTGCTCTATTTCAGAAGTAGCTTTACAACTGTGGTTTTCAGAGAGTTCAAAAATGTCCCAGAGAGAAATTAGGTGTTCACCACTTCTATAAAATCTGCTTCTAAACAGTTAACCACACTTTTGAGAAAAGATGTGGGAAGTGTGTTAAGGTCGCAGGTTGACAATTTGTGGTGCGGTACTATTTCTTCCAAGATTTAGCTATAAATTGCTTAAAAGACAGACATAATAACTGTTTTTTGAGGAAAATGAAAAAGAGCAGCACAGAATATCCCCATAGCATTCAACATATCTTTTAACTTATACACACCATATACAGTACTATGACAGGCAGGCTTTTACATAAATATATTTTTTTATTATCAGCAGTAACTCACATTTTAAACGTCTTCTTACATTTTTTTTGGATGATTTCTATCTTTACTTCCTCTATGAGAAATGATACAGATGCAGTTAAAAAAAAGGTTTTAATAAGCACACAGATCAGCTAACCACAGTATTTCCACACATCTCTCTGTCTCTCTCATTATTATTAATAAATAAATAAATAATATTTATTAAATATTAACTCTCAGTTTCAGTCAGTCCCTTTGGGGCCTCCATACAATATGTATGTGTAACATTAGTAAATGCTAACTATAGATGGTAGATGTGTGTGAGAAAGAGAGAGTGAGTTCGCATTTGTGCAAATGCTGTGGTTAACTGATCTGTGTTTTCTTAGAATTTTTTACTTACGTACATCCTTTCCCAAAGGGGAACTAAAGACAGAAATCATGCAAAGCCTTTGACTATTACCATTAAAAGAAGATATGCTGGATACTTGTTCTTCAAATACTGACATTTAACATTTTTGCTCTTCCCACCTATATCTAATAACCTTCACAAAATAATAATGCTCAGAAGAATGTATGGTTTTTAACTCAATTAAGCCAATTTTAGACTAAAAAAGGAATTTCCCTAAGAATTTTTGTGTAATTTGTGCTCATACTTGGCATTGTATGTGTAGTATGAGTACTCATGTGCTCATACTTTGCACTCATTCCTACAGTAGGTCTGTCTAGCTTATACCCTAATTCCACTCCAAATTTGCTACCAACCTTCCGATTTAAAATCAGCTCTGAAGTCATTGCGGTTGGTTACAATTTGGTTATTTTTTTTAAGCATAGTGACCTCATTTTGAGTCGTTAACAATTTAATGAATTCGTGAGGACATGACAACAACTCTACAGCGAATATTTAACATAAGTCAATAAATAAGTGTTTGCAACATGATAACATTTTAATAGCAAGCCATTAAGGAATTTGCCAATATTATAGTAAGTCCTAAAGACTTAAGAGTGACACTCTACATTACACTAATTTCTGACATGAGGCAAAATTACAACAACACTACCAACTATTAAGAACTTTTACAGAGGTGTTACCAAAATTATAATTAATTGATAGTGAAATTTAATGTGCATAGAGGATTACCACCAATCTTCCTTTACCAGAATCCATGACCAATGATGACCATGCCCCATTTTTTTCTTGGTGATGACACTTTTGCCCTGAGGACCTACAGTGGAGATTGAAAGTTTGGCCTCCCCAGGTAAAAATGTGTAATAATGTGCATAAAGAAGCCAAGGAAAAATGGAAACATCCCCAAAAGCCATCAAAATGCAAATGGGACATAAAGTATAAAGGATCTTCGCCCATTCTGCCTTACAAAAGTCTTCCAGTTGTTTGAGATTTCTGGGCTGCCCATTACCCACTGCTCTTTTAAGGTCTATCCATAGATTTTCAATTATGTTAAGGTCTTCATTTAATCCACTATTGATTTTGAGGTGTGTTTCGTGTCATTATTCATTTGTAGAAGCCATCCTCTCTTTAACTTCTGCTTTTTCAAAGATGGCATCAAGTTTGCATCCAAAATTTGTTGCAATTTTATTGAATCCATTTTTCCTTCTACTTGTGAAAATTTGCTTTTCTCACAATCCTGCGAGCTGTTTTGTCTGATATTTTTCTTGGTCTTCCAGTTCTTGCCTTAACTTCCACTGTTCCTGATGACTGCCATTTCTTAATTGCATTGCGAACAGAGGATATTGACATTTGAAAACCCTTTGCTATCTTCCTTATCTTCTCCTGCTTTTTGAGCGCCAACAATTTTCAGTTTTAGTGTTCTAGACAACTGCTTAGAAGAACCCATGGTGCTGATTGTTGGAGAAAGGCCAGATGAGTCTCGGCATTTAAAACCTTTGAGATTGACAACACCTGGTATTTACACGTAATAATTGTGAACAGTTCCTGACACTGTCAGGTCTCAGCTTGCCAAAGGGGGCAGTACAAGGTATTACTGTAACTCTGCAGGGTGCACAAACTTTTGCTGACACCTTTATTTGGTTTTATGTTATTTTGAAACTGTAAATGGTGGAAATAAAATCCAACTTTTTTTTTTACATCAATGTCTTATCTGCATGTTGATGGCTTTTAGGGATGTTTCCATCTTTCCTTGGCTTCTCTATGCACATTAATACACATTTTTACTTGGGGTGCCCAAACTTTCGATATCCACTGTATTTGATTAAGCCCTACAGTTGATGTGGATTTACAGATGAAGAGCTTATGACCAACTACAGGACATCTAGGAGAAAATTTGTGGATTGTTGTGGAAAGCACCTTTGGCATCCTCAGGGATAACCCCTAGAGGACACCTTAACCTCAGAGAGCTCTAACGATGGTTTGTTCTACTGAAAGATCCCTGTGCCGCCTCCCGGGTTTAAGGACTTGCTAGCATTGCCAGGGTACAGGCATTAGCATGACAGTAATGTGGTCTGAGGCACCGAGGTGGGGTAGGGGTAGGGCCTTGTAAGATCCTCTCTGAGTTGTGTAGACAGGGTACAGTGTATTGTTTTCTTTGTGCGGGAAAGTTTATGTGCTGTTTTTTTTTTTTTTGGAAACACACTTTTTAGATCTGCATGATTTAAGTTCCCAGCCAAGATGAGAAAAGCATCTGGTTGAGCTGTCTGCTGCTCACCGATGAGCTGGTAGATTTTTCCCTCAGTAGATAGAACGGTCGACACTTTATGATCATAACCTCCACCAGGAAAGAGGAGTACTTACAGACCACAGCTGCGTCGCAACACCACGCATCACTTATGTAAACACAAAGTCCGCCATCACGGTCTTACCAGTTTTAACAAGAGCTCTGGCCGCTTGGTAGCATGCTAGCTGGTCAAGATGAATTGTGCTATCCAGAATGTTGTTGTTGAGCCATGTTTCGGTAAATACAAAAACACAACAGTCTCTTACAGTTCTTTGGGTGGACCGTAGAAGTTAAATATGACCACATACATCCCAACAAATCCATCATACTGTAATTAAACACCAACAATCATACACCCCACCACAGGAAAGATACAAATACATGGTTGATGCACTTAAGTTTTTTTTTTTTAAACCTTGTAAGTCATTATAAAAGCACAGATTGGTAAGTGCATCAAAGTGATTTACAGTTACCTGGTAAATTATCCTGTCCACTTGGTCACTAAAAAGCTGATTTTTCTGGCTTCTTTTCAAGCATTTCAAAGATGTAATTACCCTTGTCTAAAATTTCTGTCCATATTTCTGTATACCTGGCTTTATTTCTATATTTTTGTTTATATGTCTGTATAACTGTATGTCTGTCCAGACGATTTTGGTACAGCATCACGCAAAACTGGTTTACAAAATTTTATAAAACTTTGATAGTCTTTCAATATCTGCTTACAGTTAAATCTGCTTCATAAATTAAATCAAACTGTTGAGTACAAAGGACGTTATTAGCAAGATGAATAAACAGGTCATTGGACATAAAACCAGTTTGTCTCATATGTTCCAAAACTCTGCCGATATTTAACGCAGTAATGTTGAATGCCACTATGAGATTAAACAAGAGTTGTTAGAGTATCCATGTCCACAGCATTCCAAAGGCATGTAACATATCCTAACTAAGAATGTTAGCCCCTTAAATTAAAATATTGAGTAACAGTGATGGTATGAACAGTCATGCGCTGGATGTAATAATCTACTTTTAACAGTGTGTCATTGGCTGACGATGAAAGAAGTAAAACTTGGCTTAAACAAGGCATAAGATACTCAACCTTTAAACATTTTATTAGACAGGCAGAGTTCTGCCGTACAGAAAACCATGCTATGTAACAATTGGTACTACACTAGTAATAATTTAAATGCTTTGAAGTTACTGCAAATTCATATTTAAATCTTACAAAAAAGGTAATCATATTTCTTTCAAAATTGAATGATCATTTTGTGAAATTCATTTGTATTTCACACGAAAACATTTTTTATATTAATAACTTAAAAGGAAGAAATTGAAGAATAATGCAAAAATTAACAAAAATATAATAAATATAACAAGTCATTTATTAAAAAGTACTATCACCCTATAAAAGCAGGAAGATGAACATGCTGCAGTAACTGCACTATATTACTGGAAGCTTTAGGACAAACCCTGCTTGGGAAAAAACCCTTCACTGTTTAGCTGGAATTTGTAATTTTTATTACTGTGTACTCTGGAAAGTTTTGTACCCTTTTTGAGAATGCATGAAAAAATTATTGACATTTATTAACACACATGAGTATGCAAAAAATGGCAGGCATTTTTATAACATTAAAATGACTTTTATAAAAGATTGATACAGTAAATAATGACTGATGGTCATTTGTCTCTGTTGCAGTATTCTTAAGAGGCGTGGTTCCAAAAGCTTTAAAGCTTTATGTGTTTAAGAAAAGCTTGTGTGCCCTTTTCCTGATCAGTGATTTGAAGTGATGTTTACTAGATTTCTATGACACAATCTATTGTTTACATGCACGACTTCTCGGGGATACATTGCTGTTTGTTGTGACATTTTTTTTTTTTAGCTTTTCTCATTGATTAATTTTTTTTATTATATACATTAGTAATTATTTTATTTTTTTTGCTCTTGAGAATTCATAAATATGATTAGTCCATATTTGATAAGTTAAGTCAAATTAAATTGCGATATCTTACAAACATTAATTACTGTACATTTTGATAGGCCAGCCATGCATCATCATGTGACACAGTCTTTTCTTTTGAAAGTCAAAAAAGAACTTGACGTTGACATGTTGGGAGTGTTATGAGTCTTTTCCTGATAAAAAAACAATTAAGAAAAAAGTATAACCAATGTGTTTCCCTGTGAATCCAAACAATGCATTTATATTTGTATTGCAGCACATGATACTACTTTACACCTTATGTAACTAACAATAATATGTATATTAGCTTCTTTATAAAAGAATTTTAGCTGAAAAGAAATTAATAGCATTACATTAACATATAAGTACAAGTTATTTTGTAGGAATCTTAAAGGCATTATTTTGTCTTTACAGTATATAGTTCAAAATACATAAAAAAATTAATTACATACTTTTTATAATTTTGAACTTTCTCCTGAGTTAGTAATAGACATCCTAAAGCGTGTACTCTGGACTTCCTCCTCAAATGTGCTCTCAATCTTTGACAGAAGTTCATAACATTTCCCCTTAAAATCCTTACCCATAAATGCATAAAGTAATGGGTTTATAAAGCTGTTGGTACTGGCAACAATGAATGCAATTTTTTTCCCAGTAGGGAGAACACTGGCATAAGTTGGGTTTAATTCCATTAAGTTAAAAATGTGGTAAGGCATCCAGCTAAGGAAAAAAGCAACTATCAGTGCGGTCATGATCTTAAATGGTTTATTGGACTTTTGCATTTGGTTTGATTTTAGCTTTTTGGTGATAAGAACAGAGCAGATGGTGATTATGAGTAAGGGGATCATGTAAAGAAAAATGAATCTGCATACAACTACAGTAGTGTGTTCATCCTTTTTGTAGTTGTAGTAACACACCTTTAGAAATTTGTTATTTATTTTTATATCTCGAAAAATTGCTGCTGGCACGCTTAGCAATGCTGAAATGATCCAGGATAGTAAAATGATCACCAAGGCCCTGCGTAAGGTGCGCTTGTTTTGTGTCCATACAGGAAACATTACCACAACACAGCGATCTACACTGATGATGACGAGGAGCAAGATGCTGCTGAACCAGTTAAGGAACAAGTTAAAGGAAATAAACTTGCACATAAAGAGCCCTAATACCCATTCTCTTTTAACAATATAGACAATGTGTAAGGGCAGGAACGTACAGTAAAGGAAATCAGACACAGCGAGACTGAGGTACCAGACAGTGTTGACTGTTTTCTTAATTTTAAATCCTGCTATCCAGATCACCAAACCATTTCCAGTGACACCAATAACCATAATAATCATAATGGCTATTGCTAGTAAAACACACATCACATCTGTGCAAAGTGTTGGAGCCACTGATTGTTCCAATGAAGCGTTTACTTCATTTTTAGCAGAACCTGTGACTGAGTCCATGATCCTGTTTAAATCTGTAAAATGGAGGCACAAACATAATAGGTCAAGACTTACACATATATTTACTATTATGTGCATATTACAATACTTTGAATTTTCTCTGTGCACCTCCTCAAAATATCAGGCTTTCAAACTGATCTTTTAAAGTTTTAAAGTAGCCCTTTAATTTCACAGACAAATCCAATTTGAGCCTTTTACTTACCTGTAGTTCAATTACATTGTTGGGATTATGTTACGTGCATTAGAAATCCCCCAGCATTTTTTAGGGCATCAGTACCCCTTACCGCCATCCAGACCTGTCCTACCCATTCGTGCCTGGTAGTTTTCTGTGATGGCTTCTGACCCAATTTGGTAAATTTTGACTAGAATTCCCACAAACAGTTTTGTACCCGAGTCTCTGGCAACAAAATATAACTTTATACACCATTCCCATTATATTATAGAACTTTCTTATTTTATATCACACACATACTGTATAATATATATATATATATATATATATATATATATATATATATATATAGCCTACAGTGCACTACTCATGATGTCGGATCAGCATCTTGATGTGGCACACCTGTGAGGTGGGATGGATTATCTCAGCAAAGCGGAAGTGCTCACTATCACACATTTAGACTGATTTGTGAACAATGTTTGAGAGAAATGGTAATATTGTGTATCTGGAATGAATTTTAGATCTTTAAGTCCATCTCATGAAAAATCGGAGCAGAAATAAAGGTGTTGCGTTTATATTTTTGTTGAGTGTATATACATATACATATATACATATATACATATATAGACATACTGTACATATATATATATATATATATATAAATATATATATATCATTAGAATGCGCCAAAATATACAGTACTGAAATCTTGAATGCGCATGTGTGTTTGGCGCCGGTACATAGCTCCAGCCACACGTTTCCAGTAGTAAAAAGGAAGTTATGTTGTGTAGTTATGGAAATCCTAAATAAATTTTTTACTCAGTAAATACAAGCAGTACTGTAGGTAATTGTCTCCCATGCTCAGTGCACACGTGTCACTTGTATAGTTTACATCCTGCACGCATATATTGTTTACCAAATCACAGTTTATAGGGATTTGTGTGTGTGCGCACATGTATTTGTGTGAAAGAGATTCTCTTTTATTAATATCCTGTGTTTTCATCAGCAGTTACTCACCTTTTAAAAATCTTCTTTGTAGTGTATTTTAGAGCTGGTTTTCTTCTTAATGGTGAGGATAAAATGTATTGGGTGATTTGTATCTTTAGTTCAGCTTCGCGGAGGGATACAGATGCAGTTGTAGAAAAACAAATATAAGTAAATAACCACACAGATCAGCCAACTACAGTAGTTCTATGCACACCAACTCTCTCTCTCTCTCTCTCTCTCTCTCACACACACACACACACACCTAAAATCAGGCAGACAAATAAATTGTATTATATATATATATATATATATATATATATATATATATATTTGTACTCAATTTTAAAATTTTTCCTTGGTTTTGAATTCGGTGTAATCTAGTATTGGTTAAATAAAATCTATGCCAATCTAGTGCAATTTAGCCAATGTTTAGTTAATGTCATTAAATATTAATTAAATATTAACTCTTAGTGTCAGTCAGTCTAAAGAATGTTGAAGTATGATATGTTGTTTTTTTCCTCTCATTGGGAGAAAAACACAGTATCTTCACACGAGTTTATGCAAAATGTAAATGGTACCTTTTCAGCCAATTTTCAATTGGCTCCCACCGACAAATAAATTTCACAAAAAAATTATTATAAACAAATTTAGCTACACAGAGAGAAAATAAAATAGAGCAGCACAGAGCATTCTCATAGCATCCAGCATATCTTTTAACTCATACACAGTACTTTTACAGTAAAGCATGCAGTAAGGCAGGTTTTTTAAAATCTCTTATTTTATCATCAGCAGTAACTCACCTTTTAAACATTTCCTTCAGTTAATTATGATAGAGGCGTCTTCTGAATAGTGTGGGTTAAATGTTTTGGATGATTTTTATCTTTACTTCCTCTTTGAGGAGGGACACAGATGCAGTTTTTAAAAAAAAGGTTTTAAAAAGCAAGCAAATTAGCTAACCACAGTATTTCCACACATGGCTCTCTTTTTACGCTCTTTCTCTCAGCTACTACTACTACTACTAATAATAAGAATAATAATAAGTATTAAATATTAACTCTCAGTGTCAGTCAGTCTAAATCAACGTTGTTATTATTATTGTTATCATTGTTATTATTAGTATTATTGTTATTATTATTTTAACGCACCCACGCGTGTGTGCAAAAAGACAAAGTACCACAAAGAATACAAAAATGAATGATAAGTTAGCCTAAAACAATATTGTTTTATTTTATATACCTATGCGTTTTTTATGCCACATGCGCGCTTTTTGATCAAAAGTCTGATAAATGCGTGCGCAGATATGAGCAGATTTATCAGTAAAACTGCAGACATTCCCCCCAGAAATGCAACAAACACAAAAAATATATATATGCTTTTTGCTGAATATAACGTGACAGTATGCAGACTCCCCGGGCTTTGACTGCATTTTCTCCATTCATCAGTAGTGGTAGTACACTAAAACAAAAAAATGCTGGGTTTTTGTAATTACATCATTGAGTTGTTTATGCTGGGTCAAAATTCTGTGTTATTTCGGGTACTTTAATCACACTGTTTGGTTGCTTTTGCTATGGATAATAAAAGTGCTACATGATTTAACTCAATGTCAAAAAATTAAAAAGAAACGTCTCCGTTTCCTTCCTAGACCTTTTGTCTGCATCATAATGAACTGAAGCATAGCATGTATTTTTTTTCTTGTTTGAATTTGTAATATTTAAGTAAAATATATTTTGTGTATGGGCCTAAATAATAATTTTTATTTATAGACAAGTGTAGTGTGTTTTATCTAAATTCGATCACCAGGTGCTCTAAGCTTACCTACCCGCACATTTAAAATAGATGCTAAAATAACTTGTGCTACAGTTGTTTACTTACAATATTTGTTAATTGATTTGCTATTTCCTATGTGGTCTAATCAGAGCTCTACCGCCTGCTTGAGTGCAATTCATAAATTATGTTTATAATAATGCAATGAGATGCACCAAATCGTGCTTTAAAATTCATCTAAAATTCATTCATCAGCGTGTGTAAACCCGCGGCTCGCACTTTCACTTAACAAAAGTCAGAGCTTTGATCAAAAGGATTATAAAGGCGTAAAAATGCAGACATCCCTTCCAGAAACACAATAAACACAAACAGCCAGCCACCAACACGCCAGCGCGCTCCGATGTGAGCCGATTTATTCAAGTCATAATATAATATAACATGTGTATATATATATATATATATATATATATATATATATATATATATATACACATATACATCACACACACACACACACACACACTCACCTAAAGGATTATTAGGAACACCCTACTAATACGGTGTTTGACCCCCTTTCGCCTTCAGAACTGCCTTCATTTCACATGGCATTGATTCAACATGGTGTTGAAAGCATTCTTTAGAAATGTTGGCCCAAATTGATAGGATAGCATCTTGCAGTTGATGGAGATTTGTGGGATGCACATCCAGGGCACGAAGCTCCCGTTCCACCACATCCCAAAGATGCTCTATTGGGTTGAGATCTGGTGACTGTGGGGGCCATTTTAGTACAGTGGACTCATTGTCATGTTCAAAAAAACCAATTTGAAATGATTCGAGCTTTGTGACATGGTGCATTATCCTGCTGGAAGTAGCCATCAGAGGATGGGTACATGGTGGTCATAAAGGGATGGACATGGTCAGAAACAATGGTCAGATAGCCCGTGGCATTTAAACGATGCCCAATTGGCACTAAGGAGCCTAAAATGTACCAAGGAAACATCCTCCACACCATTACACCACCACCATCAGCCTGCACAGTGGTAACAAGGCATGATGGATCCATGTTCTCATTCTGTTTACGCCAAATTCTGACTCTACCATTTGAATGTCTCAACAGAAATCGAGACTCATCAAATTAAAATTTTATGTGTCACATACACAGTCATACACAGTACGAAATGGAGTGAAATGCTTATACGACCGCCAGTGACCTTAAAAAGAGAATTAAAGCTTATAATAAGAAATACATATGAATAAAAGAAAAACGATAGAAAAATTAAATAGAAAAATTAAATTGAACTAGGAAGAATAGAACTAAAAATAGAAATATGCTGTACATAAAAATAGAAATATACTGTACAAACAGAAATATACTGTACAAGAACATTTAGGAAATTGAGAAATTTTGATATTTTTGAAAGAAAGATGGTGTGCAACTATGCATAGAAAAAAAGTGTCTTTGTGCAGTGGTTATTAAAGTGTCTTTGTGCCATGGTCCAGAATGTGAACGTAAACATGTAGTGTAGATGTGAAGGTAGATGTGCGTGGAATTGTCCATAGTGTCCATGAATGTAAAAAGATTGATTGATTGTGAAAAGACTGCATAGTGGTGTGGTTGAGAGACCTTATCGCCTGCGGGAAGAAGCTCCTCCTCAGTCTCTCTGTGTTGGCCTTCAGGGAGCAAAATCGCTTCCCAGACCGCAACAGAGTAAACAGTCCATTGTTGGGGTGGCTGAGGTCCTTTACGATCTTCCTGGCCTTGGTCCAGCACCGCTTGGTGTAGATTGAGTGCAGGTCAGGGAGCTCGATGTGGAATATGTGCTCAGCTGATCGCACCACCCTCTGTAGAGCTCGTCTGTCCTGCATGGTAATGTTCCTGAACCAGGTCGTGATGTTTCCCGTCAGGATGCTCTCTATGGTGCAGGAGTAGAAATTCCTGAGCGCCTTGGAAGGCAGTCTGAAGTCTCTCAAGCGTCTGAGGTGGTACAGACGCTTGAGAGACTTAAAGTCCACTATCAGCGTCTTTGTCTTGCTGACGTTCAGGAGGAGATTGTTTCTCTGGCACCAGTTCTCCAGATTTCCAACCTCCTCCAGGTCCCATCGTTGTTCGTGATCAGGCCCACCACGACAGTGTCGTCAGCAAACTTGATGACGGTGGTGGAGTTGGTAGTGGCCACGCAGTCATCGGTGTACAGAGAGTACAGCAGGGGGCTCAGAACACAACCCTGGGGCGCTCCAGTGCTGAGAGTGAGGGAGGCTGAGACATGTCCGCCCATCCTTACTGCCTGTGGTCTGCCAGTCAGAAAATTAGAGATCCACTGACACATTGATGAGCTGAGTCCCAGGTGCTCCAGCTTGGTGGTAAGTGTGGAGTGAATTATGGTATTAAATGCAGAGCTGTAGTCGATGAAGAGCATTTTTACATAATTCCCCCTCCGAGTGTCCAGGTGAGTGAGAGATGTATGAAGGAGATGAGAGATAGCATCATCCATAGAGCGGTTTGGATGGTAAGCTAATTGTAGTGGGTCCAGTGTATCTGGTAGTGAAGAAATGATGAAGTCTCTGACCAGGCGTTCAAAGCACTTTATCACTACTGAGGTGAGGGCTACAGGGCAATAATCATTGAGGGAAACAGGATAAGGTTTCTTCGGAACGGGAACAATGATGGACTCTTTGAAGCATGTAGGGATCACTGACTGAGATAAAGATATGTTGAATATCTCAGTGAACACAAGTGCTAGCTGGTCTGCGCAGGCTCTGAGAATATACGTCCTAAGATGCCGTCTGGTCCTGCTGCTTTTCTGGTGTTCACTCTCTTGAAGGCTCTCCTCACGTCGTGCTCGGTGATGATGAACGCGCTACCGTTGCTAGCAGTGTCTTTCTGTCTGCAGCCTTTAGCGCTGCTAGCATTAGAAGTATTCAAATTAGCAAAGACAATGTATGATGCTGTAATATGCTCTGGCCCCATTCCATCGAGATGTGGTGACATAGCTTACAGCATGTTTTGGTTGTTGAACTACTGGGTGTCCAGGTGGTGTGAGGAATAACTGCTTGAAATGTCTGACACATTCTGATATGCTTAGCAGGTGGCTCTGTCCCTTGTTAAACAGGAGACAAAGTTACCAGAATAACACATACTAGCTGTTTTTACAGTACAGTGCAAAAGTCATAAAAAAATCATAATGAAAGGTCCCTTACAAAAAATTTCTACTCAGGGTCACGGGTGGCCTAGAGCCTATCCCAGGAGGCTTTTACACACACACATTAACAGAAAGACTGTTTTATCAGGAAAATTAGCAAGGAACATCGCTAATGACTCTCGCGTGAGCGCACACTTACAATCACTGCTGTAAAGTAAAAAAATAATAATAATAATAATTAAACTGCACTTTACCTTTGAAAAGAATCACGTCAAAGCAGTGTTTCTATGTAGAGCAGTGTGTGTGTGTGTGTGTGTGTGTGTGTGTGTGTGTAAAGGCGGGAGGAGGGGTGTATGTGATAGGCCATGGTGACGCGCGCGAACACACACATAACGGCAGGCTGACACACAGAGAGAGAACATGGATCGTCTTTCTAATGACACTTGTAGTAGAGCAAACTTTCTATAGAACAAACTTTAATGTAGTAGAACAAACTTTCTCCTACAGATAACATGGTGCCTAAGACAGTATTGTTTATTTGTTGCATGAACCAAAAAATGTCATTAACATTTTCGGGTTAAAAAAAGGTTTCAGTGAGCTTTAAGAAGTATTGCTATATAAGGAATGAGGAAGTGGGGTTTCCTTTATTGACATTTGACAGAAAGCAAAGAGAGAGGCATGAGAAAGTCCATACAAGGTCAGAAAACCCTAACACTTAGAACACTATCCCATCTTTTTAAGTCTTTCTTAGTAAAACTACATGAACAGTTTCACAGCAAAATAAGAGGACGTAATGCACATTAATAGAAAATATTTTGTTAGTGTTTCCTTTAAGTCACAAGGGTGTTACAAAGCTCAAATGGCAAAATTGTTTGGGTTATGTAAATTTCACAAGTGTGATTTTTTTGTATTATTTATGTAAATTATTTAAAAAAGCTGTAATTACACTCCCAACATTTCACCACAAATGATAAATTAGCATACAGTTGTTGTTTTTTTTGTGGTTATTTAAGTCTGAAATTAGTATGATAAATGATACAGTACAAAGCACGTTTCGAGAAAAGGGATCCCGCGGCTGCGTGCGGCAAGCTGTGAAAATGCCATTTATCACTTGGAGGGGGCAGTCGTGTTTCAGTCTAAAGTGTTGTGTGTCTACTGAAGCCGAAAATGTGTTCTCTCTATGGAGCTCATAAATGTGTCGAGTTCAAACTGTAAATACTGATATGTATTTATTCTTTATTACATCAAACATTCCCCTTGTTAATATTTCAACTATTAATTTTACTATTTTAGCTTTTACTATTTCGTTTACGTCCAAATAACATTAAAACAGGAATAAAATGTTTTATATATATATTGTTGACTACATTTGGGCCATGTAACGGGTTTGACTCTTAGTGCACGGGCGGCACCATAAAGCACGGACTCGAGGCGAGGTCTTACGGAAAAAAATAAGAAGAAAATGGTTAAAGGACTGAGGATGGAAAGGGAAGAATTTGCACGTGCAGGTTTGGTTGGCATGCAGGCCCGGCCTGGAGAGCGGTGAGCAGCGGACAGAGTGGCAGCGTGGGCCCGCGAGGACAACTCCCGCCTCCGTCCACTCGCGCTGACTCTGCTTTTCGCGGATGGCCGGACCGGCCCCTCCCCTCTCTCGCTTCTTTGTCCCTGGGGCGCGTTTTATTTGCCCCGCTTGCATGCCACACTTCCGCGTTGTTGCGCGCACGTCGCACTCGCACTGTGTAGTAAAATCCACTGTAACCCAATAAACCCTGAGGATTTTATAGCGCGGGGTGCAAGCCCGGGATCATTAGCAAGGATAGCTCACCAGCAGTGTCTAATTCTAACTAAGGCCCGCTTCTTCGCATATCTGAAGGGGAGGACGCCTAACTAGTGATATTTGATTTGGGTGCACGCCGTGACAGGCTAAAAAACCCATTGTTCCAAAAAATGTAACAGATGAGGACTCTGATTAATGTGCAAAAACTATATAATAACCGTAATAATTATTAAAATAATTAATATAAAATAATAATTTATAAGACTTTTATTTAAGCGCACTCACAATAACGAAAAAACGTTAGAATTTTTTGAATGTTTGAAAGCAAATAAGCTATCAATAATAAGGTGCGCTGTTCTGTATTGTTTTTGGTAATCTTGAGCGCGTCAAAAAATTAACGCAAACGTTTTTTAAAATGGTCAGAGTCAGTCTGTCTGCTGTTTTTCCCGACGCATTCACTGTCATTAGTCAACTTCTGCCGGTGCGCTCTGGAAAACTTTTTGCGTGCGGCTGAGCGCTAATTCAGACTACGTAGGAAATTAAAGAGGAGGACACATGACATGACGGAATTAGGCACGGCTGGTGAGCCATTTTTTAATCACTGGAATGGAAGAGATAGTCCTTATCCTAACATGTCTGGTATTGTTTTTAATCACTCGATACACAACCCATCATTTTTCAATGCTATTTTACAAGGGTAAATACAAATGAAATAATTTAATTTGGTTTCTTTATTTATTTTTAAATAAAATCTAAAATTAAAACATCGTAAAGTATTTAAAAGCATGCATGTTATAATAAGAAAAATCGTATTCCAGGGATTAAAAACGGTAACAATGTCAATTTTAGAATGTAGAATCCAGAAGACTTTAAATTTACACAAATTTAAGAAGAGGCCTGAAGCAAGATCCAAGATCCTCCACTTTGCTGAAACCATGCACAGTAGAGAAACTAATTCACACCTGAGAAGGGGGTATTATTTGCATTTGAATGTGTCTGACATTGCAAAGCACACACAGTAACACTTGGACAATGGAATATCGCCCTTGCACCGGTCACTAACCATTAAAATGTTGGATTTGAATTAAAATGGCACTCATATTCGTGTTTAATTAAATTCTTAAATCATTGTGTTTACCCATGGGTTTACTGCATAAACACCAGAACAAAAGGTCTAGGGACAAAATGGAGAAGTTTCTTTTTGAATGCAGCACTTTTAGTATTCATAAAAGCAACCCAACAGTGTGATTAAAGTACCCGAAATAACACAGAATTTTAACCCAGCATAAACAACCCAACGATGTGTTTACAGAAACCCAGCATGAACGCACGCGCGGGTGCGTTACAAGAATAATAAGAATAATAAATTCGGAGCACTGCTACTAAAAATAATTATACATACTCAATGAAGAAAGCGCAGTCAAAGAAGTATCATCATTGAAGGAGAAAAAAATGAAGAATAAATACATAGTAGTATTTACAGTTTGAGCTCGACACGTTTATGAGCTCCGTCACTTGCTGTCAATCTAAGAGAGATAACACATTTTCGGCTTAAGTAGACACGCAATACTTCAGACTAAAACGCGACTGCCCCCTACAGGTAATAAAGGGCATTTTCACAGCTTGCTGTGCAATGCCGCGAGATCCCTTTTCTCGAAACGTGCATTTTTAATGGCGACATCTGTAATCATCGCTATTATTGTCCCTGAAGTTTAGTTTAGCACACAAAAAGCAGAAAAGTCCTTTCTGGTAAATCAACTGCATATGTAGTTTATTCACAGTAATTCATAAAAAAATTTATATACATTGTACAGTACAAGGTAAACACGAGAAAGATTACAAAATGTTTTCTGGTGCGCACATAGCATTTACCTCCTGCTTATGGTCACATTCATAGTCACTGTTTATATAGAATATGTGCATTAATTGCCGCCAGGTGTAAGAGGTTGTAAAACACAGCCACAGGCCAGCCGAGTGACTACCTTTACTCTCTTTACTGAATACAGCCTCGCCATTTCATCCATAACATCAACACCAATTTTAGTGCTGTTGTAGTAGGAAATTGTTTCAGGCAGTTTCTTTTCGCCATTATCAGTTGAAACTGCCTGATGCATTGTGCATAACCGTTAAACAGCCGCCCTACTGTGGTCTTTCCCTAGATAGGAAATTGAGTTCAACATGCATTTTGTTTTAACATCAGCGGCCCCCCAGAACTTGATACCAAACTTATTGGCCATGTACTGCATGAAACGGCAGGGCGCTCCTCCACCCCCGCGCTTAGCACTCTGTTCACATGCAAGGTTTAGGTCAATAACTGGCACTTCCAGCAGACCTCATTGTCCTGTTGTTTAGAGAATGAAGCTTACTAAACTTGGTTATTTTTAAACGCCTTTACTGTATATAAATAATAAATAAATAAATAGCGTGAATGGAGAAACTAAATTCCTTAACGACCATTATTGTAACATATATGTACTGTACATATCATAAATGTAATTTAATCAAATGAACACAAAAATATGATAAAATGGTCATCTCTAAGCTTTTATTTTTTATTGATCATATGATTTGTTTTCAATTTGATTTTCAATTCATTTTATGTTTTGCTGGCGAAATATATTATAGGTTAAGACGTCTGCTCGGTCTTGTTAATTTGTTTTAAAACCCCCAATACAGCCAATTACCCCATCAGCCAAACCGGTTTGATAACTTCACACCTATCGTGAAAGGTGAGAAGAGGGATTACTGGGGGTCTGCGGGGGTTAACCTCGGAGCGCGCTGTCACATTGTATTCAGCAAATAGATATATTTCAATTCAATTTTTTTTTTTATTCAATTTTATTTATATAGCGCTTTTAACAATGGACATTGTCTTAAAGCAGCTTCACAAAAATTAAAGAATTTTTAAGAAAAGAAAATATTTGGAAGTGTGTATGTGTGAGAAAAATGTGTCTAAATAATGATATAAATGAATGATGAATGAAATGTCTCTGATGAGCAAGCCAAGGGTGATGGCGACGGTGACAAGGAAAACCTCCCTGAGATGGCAATAGGAAGAAACCTTGAGAGGAACCAGACTCAATCAGGGAACCCATCCTCATCTGGGTGATAACAGATGGAAATAACATCATGTGTGTTGTGCAAGTGAAAGTTCAATATAACAGAAGTTATTTAAATTAACATGAAGTCCAGTTCAGCACAGGGAGTCAGTAGGTGCAGAGGGCAGATGGGGTCTGGGTCACTAGAAGCACAGGAGCAGCATGTGTAGCTCTAACCATCATAAAGCAGAATCTAGCTGGAGCTGGTCCTTCTCTGGATGCCTCAGAAACCTCGCAGGGTTGGCCTTTGTCTACTGAAGCTGGCACAATCTCCCGATGCCTCGGGATGGGTAGAAAAATACAAAACAGATGAAGAGAATTAGCGTAGTTGCCATTCAGGATAGATGTACTGAAGTATGAGGTTATGGGATGAGTTACGCGTATGCCAGATTAAAGAGATGCGTCTTGAGTCTACTTTTGAATTGGGAAACCGTGTCTGCTCCCCGAACACTGTCTGGAAGGCTATTTCAAAGCTTTGGAGCTAAATAAGAACATGACCTACCCCCTTTTGTAGATTTTAAAATTCTGGAAATTACCAGAAGTCCAGAGTTTTGTGATCTTAAGGAGCATGGTGAATTGTAGCGTATCAGAAGACTGGTTAGGTATGTGGGAGCTAAACCATTTTAAGGCCTTGTATGTAGGTAATACTATTTTGTAATTAATTCTAAACTGATGAACAGATGATAATATTGGGGTTATATGATCATATTTTTAACTGAAATTCTTCAAGGATGTTGTTTTCCTGCAAGAATGTGCATATTTGGTATGATTTTTTTCTAACGTACCATGTTGCAAGTGTTTTATCTCTGACTGTTTTTAATCTGAAGGGAGCAACAGTGTCTAATATACTGGTAAAAATAGTGCCCATGCTGCTAGTCACATCTAGATCATCTGCATTTAGGGGTCTAATAAGAAATTGGGACAGATTCGGCAGATTACCTTGTCTTTAGTAGTCAGATTCATATTTCTAACAAATTGATAACGTGGGGAGACACAGCTAATCTGTTCTATGGGTAGAGTATATATCAGGAGGTGATGATCTGTGAGATCACTTTGAGGTAAGATCTCTTTATTAGAGACATCTATACCATGGGATATAATAAAATCTAGTGTATGATTAAAGCGGTGAGTTGTTCCATTTATATTTTGTTTAACCCTCAAGGAATTTAGTAAATCCATAAATGCGAGGGCTAAAGCGTCTCACTCAGTTTCCTGGCTCGACCAATCAGCGCACAGAATGACGCCGGCGGCCACACAGCGCCACCAGCGGCCGAAAGTATATTACATCGGTAGTGGTTTAGCACTACCATTGAAAATAAATGGGAAACGGTTTAGGGTTTTTTTTTCAGGCGGATCGACCTTGGTCGAGCCAGGAACCTGAGTGAGAACGATGGAGGGCGTGCGACACAGAGACCACGCTAATTGATAAGTTTCTTTTATTCTGTAAGGGCCATATTTCATTCTTGTGATTTGTTGTTGTGTTTATTTCATCTCAATTTGTTAGTTAAGCATTAAGCATTAAGTCTGTTATTTAAGCATTAAGCATTAAGTCTGTTAGTTTAGCATTATACTGTACATTAAGTCCATTAAGTTTATTAGTTTAGCATTTAGTATTATACTCGTAAGTTGTATTGTGACATCATTTCATAAGTTGTTCTGTGACATCATTCCACATTGTGTAGCTGCATGTCTATCACGCACCTTAGTTGCTCAGTTGTTGTCCAAGACATGGAAGTGCGGAGAACACAAGCTTTTGACCGTAATCTACTGTAAGCTACAGAACATAGCAAATGACTTGTTGTGACTACAGTGGATTTATGCAAGAAACTGTAACAACCGTTGTACTTTAATGTTGAAAATAATACAAGAGACAAAGAAATCAACGGACGTCTGGAGTCGTGAGTAACCATGTGTAACAAGAAAAATACGCGTCAAAACTTGTGAATAACATGCACGTACAATCAGGGGCGTTTCTAGGATTTTCAGTTAAGGGGGGCTGAGCCCCCATAGATGTTTAACACATTTTGGCTTGATCAGAATCAGTACTCAAATGAGTCTTCTCGATCACACACTCTTTTTACCGTATAAACCTTTTTCTATGTACAAGTACAATCAGAAAAATGTAACCAGAAAACAGCATATAACTTTAAACTTACATTGATTAGCAATATAAACAACACACCTATGAAGATTGACAAGAAAATAAACTGTGTGGTTGCCAATAATGCCAAACATTTCTTTGACAATTGAAGGTTTTTAAAGTCACATGGGAGCAGGTCTCCAAATGAGCAGCAGGTAAGAATAGAACATCTCTTTTTTTCATGTGAAACCTTGCATCTACAGTTAAATATAAATATTAAAACTTTGATAATCATGTTATCTAGTTTAATTTAGTGTTTAAGATACATAAATAAGACAGTAGGTTCTCTATTTAACCCCTTAAATTTTTATAGCTACTAGGCTATTTATTCAAATTCATTAATATAGACAAACATTGTTTTATATAATTACACAAAGCATCTTTTAAATAGTAATAGAAAAGTAATTTTTCTTAATCAAAGTGACGAAAACCCTATTCTAAGACTAATAAATGTATTTTACTATGTATTTATTACAAAAAATGGATTTTTCTATCTCTGTAAATCACACTGCTATGCAGTTAAAACGAGTGCACTGAATGCTGTCTGTCACTAGTTTTAATTATTTATGTGCATAACTATTTTTTTTCCCTCATTGCATAATGGTAGTTAATGCCATATGCACTGTGCAATGTTTTATATAGACAGTTATGTTTTCCAATTAAAACAGTAAGGCATGATTGTTTTATAAAGTAGACTATAGGTTCATAGGGTATGTATTAGGGGCTTCATTTTCACTAGAGGAAACAGCTGGTGTGATGAGAGTGAACACAGCGAAGATTTAACTGATTCATCCCTCATGACATTTTGTAAACTCTATGTATGAGAAAGGACTGCACTGATGCAGTTATAACAATTTATCGAAAAACACACACCTTGCCTTAATCCTCCTTCTGTGATGGCGAATTAAAAACCGCGCTAAAAACGGGGAGGAGCCGAAGGAGCCGAAGTCTGCAGCCGCTTTCATATCAAATTTAAAGGGGACGATGGGCGACCAGTAGTTTGTGTGAAGTTCATAGAGAATTTTTAGGGGGGCTGAGTACAAATGTTAAAAATGGCCTAGCGACGCCCATGCACCACAGAAATAAAAATATCAGCATATCCCATCCTTTCGCTGGTGAATTACAAGGAAATCAAAACTTTTTTATTATTTTATTTTTCCTGTCAGGAGGCAAAAAAGCTGCTGTAGATCAGGACTGCCTCAGTCATCAACACTAATTTTGAGGTTTTATTATAAATGATGAAACATTTCCACACACATCAGTCTAATGATCAGTTTTTAAAAATATATATATATTTCCCTAATTTTATTTACTTCATGTTGACTGGATGTGTGTAATCTTGTCATGTCCCACATGCTGCTTTGCTAACTTCAGTGAGTGCAATAAGTGGCTTAATGATTGTTTACAAAAAATTCATATGCATTTAATGTCCTTAACAGTTTTGTGATGAAACAGGCTTGTATTTTTATGAATGCACCGCATTTCTGATAAACAAAATAGATGTGTTCGTTCGTTCATTCACGATGACGTCATTACCATTTCTCATTATCAGTTCAGCAGAGCTGTTCTCTGGGTGTCATTTTAGATACTACAGTACGTCAGGTTAGGCTAGCATGTAGAGGCTATGCTAACTGCTAATGACTAAACTTGAGCCTTCTTTAGCTCTTTAAAGGGCTAGATTAGCCATTAGCAATTAGCAGTTATCGGCTAACATTAAACATATACTCAGTTTTAACTACGCATATAGATGAGTGCGTCGATCAAAGAGCGTGTGTTAATGTAACCTCGCATGCGGATGTATTGCCCTCCCTCAATATTAATTAGTTTGGTCTATTCCATCCGTGTTTTGAAACACCACCTCTTCACTTTTAATTTATGAAGGGAGAGATATTGATCCTTTCTCGATACAGCAAATTTCTCTAAGCAAATTAATAATAATTTCCATGAATGAAAAAAGGGAAGATGTCAGAACCTTGCAAATAAGGAAGAAAAAGTAAAAAAAATCTTTGCAACCAATTAATTTCAATAAATTAACAGAAGAAGAGGCAAAGCAAATGATATCCCCTATTACAGAAGAAGAAATAAGAGAAACTATAATAAAATAAAAAAATAATTAGTCGCCAGAGGTAGATGAACTACCCAGGAAATTTTATAAGGCATTTGTAAATTAATTGGTTCCAAATTTATGCAAGGTATATATTTATGTATTACGGAATGAAGATTCACCACATTCATGGTCTGATGCAATCATTACTGTAATTCATAAAAAACGGAAAGGATCCTACACAATGTATGGCTTACAGACCAATAAGCTTATTATGTCAAGATATAAAAATGTTAACTTCAATATTAGCAATTAGAATTTAAAAACATATTAAAGTCCAGATCAGACTGGATTTATCAATGAAAGGTATGCAATAAATAATATAAGAAAAACCTTAAATCTACAGCCGATTGGAAAAGATAGTAAACACCTTCAATGCTTCTTAGCTTAGATGCTGAAAAGGCATTTGATAGGGTAGACTGGGTGTTTTTGAAACAGACTTTAAAATACATGGGATTTCATGACACTTTTGTTAAATGAGTAATGTTTTTTTATAAGAATCCTAAATCAAGAGTTCAAGTCAATGGTCATTTTTCAGAATTGTTTTATTTAGCTAGGGAAACTCGTCAGGGAGACGCAATGTCCCCAGTATTATTTGCACTTAGTATCAAACCACTGGCAGAATTAATAAGGAGTAATAGTAGAATACAGGGGATAAAAGATAAAGGAGGAAAATGTCACAAGATATCGTTATATGCAGATGATGTGTTATTATTTATTAAAAACCCTCTTACTTCTATACCAGCCCTATTAGAATGCCTTGAAGATTATGTATCTGTCTCTGGATAAAAAAGTAGATGCAGATAAGTCTGAAGCAATGATGATATCAGGATACTGGCCATCGCAGTTAGACAATGACGTGTCAATGTAAAAATATCACATATCTCTAAAAATCCTGCCATTCATGGATTTGCACGCACAAAAGGGAGTGAAAAAAACAAATACAGTATATGGATAAAACACACTGTAAAAATTTGGTCAACAGTACAAAAAACATTCAGAGGAACAATAGCCTTATCACATGCAATACCAATTAAAGATAACCAAGATTTTCGACCATCTATAAGGGATAGTCTCTTCAGCAGATGGGAAAAGAATGGATTAAAGATGATTAATCAACTTTTTGATGGGAAAATCTTAATATCCTTCTCTCAATTATCCAGCAGATTTACTCTGAAATTGAATGATTTCTTTTGATATTTACAACTATGACACTATATCACAAACCATAAACAATGGGATATAATTAAAATGAATGCAGGATAAATTTGATGAGTCCTACTATATCAAAAGAAATAGGGAATTACAGTAGAGTTAAACACTATCATAGAGAATGAGATGTGGGAAAGAATATGTGCCAGTTGTTATAAGGGTATAAATAGTCAAATATGGAAGGAGTTCGACTGGAAGATAAAGATGAGGTTCTTCAGAGTTCCATTAGTGGTTGCCAAATTCGATAGTTCTTTACAATTATCACAATGCTGAAGAGAGTGTGGAGAAGTGGGGGATTATGTTCATATATTTTGGGAATGTCCCAAAATACAAGTGTATTGGCAGGAAGTTAAAAGAGAGATTAGTAAAGTTTTAGGATATGACATACCAATGCGTCCAGAATTTTTTCTGCTTGATGGTTTCCCCCCTGATCAGTTCAGTAAGGCCTTGTTCACACGGGCGTTAAAATCGAGCGTTTTTCTTGCGTTTATAGCGTCCGGTAAGCGCGGATCAAGCAGTGAGTGTTTTCTACACATAGGAGTCAATGAGAGTGTTCACACGGGCTTTGGTGACGTGCGTTTGTCCGGCTGTGCGTTTATACGGCATTAAAAAAACGTTGCATGCAGCTTTTCCTTGGCGTTCAAAACCCAACAAAAGCAAGAAAACCGCTTCTAGTTTGTTTTCTGCGCGTTCATTTTACGCTTTAGGGGACCGGATATATCCCATGATCCTACATGCTATACATAGGGAAATGCGGAAAATCATTGTTGAAAAACTTACGCGGAAATTTTCATTTCTTCATAAACCAAAAAAAAAAAAAATTCCTTTAATCCGACGTTGTGCAGTCAGAGAGTGAACCTGGTAGCGGCTGGCTTTCATATCCAGTTCCCGACACACTGCCCCACAGGTTAACACACAAACTACAATTTGGGCTGCAGGCTGACGTTAGACAGAGACAAACGAACGCCGGTGTAGAAGTCAATCGATCGCCACTACAAAATGCAACATAAACGTCTAGGACGTTCAGAGCAAGTTCGTTTATCCAAAAACTTAACGCCCGTGTGAACAAGGCCTAAGTCTCACCTTTTCGTACTACATATATTATTAACAACAGCTAGGAAGATTTGCAGTTTGAAATTAGACTTTTTCCAACAGACCTGGCCATTAATCGAAACATATTTACTTGATCTTTGAAATGTTGTCAAGGGCTTTGTCATAGGTATTATTTTTATATTAAAGATTTATTATTTATTTATTAACCTTTTTTATGTATTATTTTCCTAAGTTGTTTGTATTCTTTATTCATTCATTTTATTATTTGTCAATTTTTAAATGTCATGTGTACTATATGTTAAAAAGTTTAAAAACACAGTTAAAAAAAAGAAAAGGAGGATGAAGAAAAGGTGGAGCTAAAAGTTATGCGAAAATAAGAAAAAGCTTTAGAGGTAAATGCTGTTAAATGCTTCAAATGAACGGATTTTGCCTGTAACTGGTCAGGAACAGCGAGGCTGGATCCAGCAGCGCACCACATTTCTCCTCATGATACATTGGCTCATTAAAGTGGAGGTTAATTTTTAAAACCACATACTAGTATAAAAATATAACACAATAAAAAAAAAGTTAAAAAAAAAAGTATCACTGAACATATATTGGGTCATATTTGTAAAACAAAGAAACAAAGAAAAGAACAATAAGACAAACAACGTATAAAACCACGTATGATGACAATATTTTCAGTGTCCAGTAGCACCAGTCTCACAGAGACCCAGGAGGCTTATAAACAGTTTGAAGGCAAAATGAGACATTTTGGCAGTATTGTGATTTATTTATTTATTTATTTTAAAAGATGCAAAATGCATAATTTACAGGCTGGTAGAAAATGTTCTCTACATTGACTCTTATTGAGTCACAGGTGTGTTAAAAAGCATTCATCATTCAAAGTTATTTATATTTTAGATCAGAGTAAAGTTAGTATGATTTTGAAAGTGCTATAAATCCACCTGTGCCATGAAAAAGTATTTGCCCCTTTCTGATTTTTTTCTTTGCATATTTGTCACACTTGTATGGGTGGAATTTCACCTAAACACTTTATAAGGAAAAGACAAATTGGCTTTTTTGTTTGTGAGATATCATGCACATTCTGCAGGGGGTATCATCTTCATGCAGTGTAAGATATACCACTCATCAGTGATGATGAACCAGTGCCTGCTGATGATGACCAACACCTCTCCCCTGATCTACCAGAACCGAGTGAAAAGAATGGCAATCAAACTGAACAGGTAAGCTGGAATAAAATCAGTAGCAGCATTAACTCGTGCTAGTAATTATTATGGTCGTCAATATTAATTCAAAATAACGTTTCTCAGCATTATTTTAAATTAATATTGACTACCATAATAATTAAGATAAGTAACTAGTTTACTAGAGTGAGCTAATGCTGCTACTGATTTTATTTCAGCTGCCATTCTTTTAAAAATATTATCTTTATAGATTTATATGTTGTTTGTCTTGATGTTCTTTCCCTTGTTTCTTTGTTTTACTAATATGACCCTATATATATATTTAGTGTTACTTCGAATAATATGTTTAAATAGCATTGATTTCTGTATTGTATTAGATTTTTATACAAGTAACTGGTGTTAAAAATGTATCTCTACATGAATGAGCCAATGTATTATGATGTGGGCTGCTGTGGGCCAGGAAGTCCAAAGGCACTTTTTGGTCTCAGTCCGCCCCTGAACATGAACATGTAGTGTGTTTGTAAATGACCATTAAACCCCCAAGCACAGAAGTGGGACGTCATCTTTACCTCCAGGAATAGAGGGCAGTGTTGCCATAAATGACTTAAAAGTTTCACAAAGAAGGCCTTTTATTTAAGAACATTTATAAGAGAAACTCTTTAATGGTTGTGTTTTGTTTCTTACTTGACGTTAATTAAAATATGGAGACTTTATTCTTATTTGTTTTACATTTGTGTTTGCGTTTTATATCACAGACTTTTATTTTGACGTTCATAAAAGGAAGTGCAGTGGCGCTGTTTGTGAATGCGCACTTTATATGTACTTCACATGTGATAAGCGTCTGGCTGGTGTGCACAAAGGAGCATATATTACCTTGCTAGATTTAAGGCTTTCTCCTACCTCTCAGCACCTGGCTGATAAAGGGCACAAGGTACAGTTTTTGGCTGTTATATTGTTTACAGTAGTTCATAGTTAATTTCAACATTAGTATATTTTATGTTTCTTAATTGCACTCCTAAGCAGAGGTTGTCAATGTTTCAAATTTATAAATATGTACATTTTGTTACATGTTGCAAATGCTTTATATACATTTAAAAATAAATCATCAGTGTTAAAATAAGTCTAATTAAAATATTGTAAGGTAAGGATATAATTTAATATATATTAAAAAGGGATGACATTTTCATTTAATTTATGGTAAATACGTATACATTATTGTACATGTTTATTGTTAACATTGGTGATGATTCATACCATTTACAAGCAATGTCTATTGTTTGTTTGTTTGTTGTTTGTCTTTGTTTTTATTTATTCAGCTCTTACGGTGTTTTGGATATTAAAATATCTTTTTAAACATCAGTCAAGAGAGTAAAGTGCTTATGTTCAGCCGGGAATGCTACAGTAAGAGCTTCACCTTACTCTGGAGAGTAAGCACTTTACATAGAAAACGAACAGCTTCACGTCATTAGTCCTGTCACACATCTGAAAGTTGTTTAATGAGCATCAAAGGTCTTGCAGTCATTATTTAAGTCTGTGGTACTCCTGTAAAGAAAATGGACGCTTCTGAACATAAAGATCCTGACCAGCAGTTGGAGGCCCCTCACAATGGAATGGAAGAGGAGGAGCTTTGTGTTTCTGGTCGGCAACGGAAACCTACGGAAAAGATGCGTGCATATAAAAAGGAGGAGGCCCTAAAAAAGGAGAGAAGATTGATTCAGTTGTATGAACAATGGAAGGACCTAGCTCGCAGCACAAGAGAGGAGCTAAAATCAGATGTAAGCGAGAGTCAACTGGTAACGCTTATTAATACACTGGAGAAGGGAAGGGATGATGTTATGCACATATACTTGGAAATCAGAGATTACATTGCTCCATCCAGTGACACTAGACGCAGAGTTGATACTTGTGAAGCTGTAACTAAGGATATTTCAAAGATCATTTTTGACAGAATGGCATGCCTTGAGGACTTTGAACGAGAAAATGTCAGACACAGCCTTCGTGAGCTACTCCATCATGATTACGCTCGCTCTGTGTATGGATCCACAGTATCGCGCCCCACGTCATCAAGGTCTACAGATACTTCCATTGCAGCTAAGCGAGCAGATGCAGCAGCTGAATTAGCTGCCAAAGAAGCGGAATACTCAATGATACAAGAGATAGAAGCTAGGAAATGTGAACTGGAAAAGCTAAAGGCAGAGAAGGATCTAAAGGCAGCTAGAGCCAGACTGCAGGCCTATGATCAAGAAATAGCTCAGGAAGCCAGCATTCATTCTTTAGACTTGAATACAGGGGAACAGCAGGATGTAAGGGGTATATTACAGCAGCATGTGGTTCCGAGTACCATTCAACATCCTACTGACAACACAGCGACATCCTCATCTCTAAAATCTGATATATCTCATCTTGCTCAAGCTGTACAAGATAGTATATCTCTGAACAGGCTGCCTGCAACAGAACCACCTGTTTTCAGTGGTGACCCTATCCAGTTCATTGAGTGGAAGGCTGCTTTTGTATCACTTATTGATGGAAAGGCCCTTTCTTCTGCTAACAAACTGCACTATTTAAAAAGGTATGTTGGTGGGCCAGCTCGTAAGTCTCTTGATGGCATCTTCTACAGGAATGATGATGAGGCTTATAAAGATGCATGGGGCAAGCTGAACCAAAGATATGGGCATCCATTCGTCATACAGAAGGCATTTAGAGAAAAACTGTCCAAATGGCCCAAGATTCAACCTAAGGATTCCGAAGGTTTCAGAGAATTCTCTGACTTCTTAAATGCATGTCACCAAGCTATGCCACATGTTAAAGGGCTTGAAATACTAAATGACTGCGATGAGAATCAAAAACTTGTACACAAGTTACCAGATTGGGCAGCGGCGCGCCAGGTCACGCAGACACTGATTGAGACTTGTGACTTTCCTAAATTTAAAGATTTTGTGGCCTTCATGTCTATGGAAGCAGAGATTGCATGTAATCCGGTCACATCTTTTAGCGCTCTTCATGCCTCTGACCCCACTTCAGAAAAACGGATCTTTAGGGACAGTAAAAGGAACAGAGCAAACGTCTTTCATATTCAAGCAGATATGGAAAATAAACAAAATCATGAGAATGAACAAAGACACACTAAAGCAAATTTTAAAATGTGTTTCTTCTGCAAAGATAGCAAACATAAGATTTACAACTGTCCTAAATTTGTGGTTAAATCTTTAGAAGAGAAACGAAAATATGTGAAGGAGAACAAACTCTGCTATGGGTGCATGAGACCAGGCCACAGTGCAAAGGACTGCCGGTACCGTCTCTCCTGTGACATGTGTAAGGGTAGACACCCAACATGTCTGCATGATGAAAATTACACAAGGAAAGTTAACTCTACACCAGTCCCAAACCAAAGTAACACAGAAACTGCTAGTTCTACATCTCTCAAAATTACAAATAATGAGCAGTCCACCAATACATCAATGATCGTACCAGTGTGGGTATCAACCGATAGGAATCCATGCTCCGAAACACTTGTTTATGCTCTGCTTGATACCCAAAGCGATACTGTATTTGTCGACCGAGAGCTGAGCAACAAGTTACAAGCTGACTCTTGTTCTGTAAAACTGAAGTTGACAACTATGACAGGAAAGGATGTCGTCATTCCAAGTGAAAGGGTAACAGGGCTCAAAGTAAGAGGCTACAGTTCTCCCGTTGTTCTTAATCTGCCTCCTGCCTACACTAAGGACTCCATTCCTGTAAACCATACTCACATCCCTACCTGTGAAACAGCACGAAACTGGACGCATCTCTCTACAGTAGTGGACAAAATTCCACCTCTGCAAGAATGTGAGGTTGGTCTCCTGATAGGCTACAGCTGTCCAAGGGCTTTGGCACCAAAACAGGTGATTTTGGGAGGAGACGACGAACCTTATGCAGTCCATACAGATCTTGGATGGAGCATTGTTGGTCGCCAGTCTTCACACCATGAATCTCAATGCTTGAACACCATTTGTCATAGAGTTAGCATTAAAGAACTCCCCCCAGTGACTCCAGCAGATCTTATCAAAGTATTGGAATCTGACTTCAAAGATGCTGGTGAAGATAATAGAACCGTGTCACAAGATGACATCCTTTTCTTGACTAAACTGCAGCAGTGCATAAGGAAGAACAACCACGGGCATTACGAGATGCCTCTTCCCTTCAAAGCGAGACCTCACTTGCTTAACAATAAGCAGCTTGCCATTGTAAGGCTCGATCATCTAAAAAGGAAATTGCTGAAAGATAAAAGGTATAAGGAACACTATGTGGCATTTATGGAAGAGGTCATTAAGAGAGGTGATGCAGAAGAAGTGCATGATGAAGGAAAGGAGGGAGAAAGGTGGTACATACCTCATCATGGGGTGTATCATTCTAAGAAGCCGGACAAGCTCCGCATCGTCTTCGACTGCTCAGCTAAGTACCAGGGAACCAGTCTTAACGACCACTTGCTTCAAGGTCCAGATTTAATTAATAATCTGATTGGCGTCCTTGTAAAATTTAGAAAACATCCTGTGGCCCTCATGTGCGATGTTGAAAAGATGTTTCACCAATTTCATGTGGAAGAAGCAGATCGAAACTATCTACGTTTTCTCTGGTGGAAAAATGGAGACTTAGCTTCAAACCCACAAGAATATCGCATGAAGGTTCATCTTTTTGGTGCAACTTCATCACCAGGATGCGCCAACTATGGTCTGAAACATCTCGCTAAAGAGAATGAATGTATGTATCCTCTTGGCTCAAAATTCATCACAACAGATTTTTATGTAGATGATGGTGTCACCAGTGTAGTCAGCACAGAGGAAGCTGTTCAGTTAGCAAGGGAGGCTCGCCAATTGTGTGCCTCAGGTGGTCTTAGACTGCACAAATTTGTCTCAAATGACAGAGTTGTCCTGGATAGCATTCCTATGTCTGAACGAGCTATTGATGTCAAATCACTGGACCTCAACTTCGACGGCACACCTTTAGAGAGAGCTTTAGGCATCCACTGGCATGTTGATTCTGACAGATTCAGATTCTCTGTTGACCTCAAAACCCAACCCGCAACACGTCGTGGCATACTATCGACAGTTGCATCCCTGTATGATCCTTTGGGCTTTATTGCTCCTTTCTTGCTCATTGGAAAATTGGTGCTTCAGGAAATGTGCAGACATGGAACAGGCTGGGATGACCCCCTTCCGAGAGAATTGCAGCCAAGGTGGGAGCATTGGACAGTTGATCTTTTAAAGTTGGAAAGTATTAATATACCCCGCTGCTATGTACCTGCCAACTTTGGTAAGGTGAGCAAAAGAGAACTGCATCACTTCTCCGATGCCAGCAACAGGGGATATGGCCAGTGTTCCTATTTAAGACTTACAAACGAAGAAGGAAACATTCATTGTGCCTTGGTAATAGGTGAATCCAGAGTCGCTCCCATTAAGGTCCAGACTATTCCTAGGCTTGAACTGACAGCCGCTGTCGTCTCAGTTGCCATGAGCAATATGCTTAAACAGGAGCTGGAGTATGCAGACATACAAAATTACTTTTGGACTGATTCACAAGTGGTTTTAGGATACATCAACAATGAAGCACGTCGTTTTCACACATTTGTGGCGAACAGAGTGCAGAAGATACATCTCAGCACTTCTCCTCAACAGTGGAGATATGTTTCCACCAATGAAAATCCTGCTGACCATGCGTCAAGAGGTTTAAACGTTGATGAGATTCTTAAAACCAATTGGTTGACCGGGCCGAGTTTCTTATGGGAAAAGGATATACCTCCTGTTGCAGATATTGACACAGCACTAAAGGTTGGAGATCCTGAAGTGAGACAGGCTCAGGTTCTGAGTACAGAAACAACAGAAATCAGACTCTCAGACCGCTTGTCAAAGCTTTCTTCATGGTCTGGAGCTGTCCAAGCTGTGGCTCGCCTCATTCGCCGAGCTAAAGGAAATAAGTCCAGCAGTTACAGCACAGTAGCTGAACGAGAACATGCTACGTGTATCATCCTTAAGGATTTACAAGGTAACACCTATGCGAAGGATATCAAGTTGTTGAGCAAGGGTGCCCAACTGTCACCTAACAGCAAGCTGTATCACCTTGATGCCTTCCTAGATCTAGAAGGGTTACTCAAGGTGGGAGGAAGACTTTGCAATGCACCCCTACCCAGCTCAGTCAAACACCCAGTAATCATTCCCAAAGATCACCATATAACAAAGTTGATCATCTCTCAATGTCATGAGAATGTCAAGCATCAAGGGAAGGGACTCACAATGAATGAGATCCGATCACAAGGCTACTGGATTCCAGGAATCAGCAGAGCAGTGGCATCCTATGTACATCACTGTGTGACATGTCGAAAGCTCAGGAGACCCACAGAAGAGCAAAGAATGGCCGACCTACCTTCAGAGCGCACTAGTCCTTCCCCACCGTTCACATACTGTGGTATGGACTGCTTTGGTCCCTTTATCATTAAACAGGGACGAAAAGAGCACAAGAGGTATGGCCTCCTCTTCACATGTTTCAGCTCCAGAGCGATTCATATAGAAATGCTAGATAACATGTCTACAGATGCCTTCATCAATAGCCTGCGCTGTTTTATTGCATTACGGGGAGCAGTGCGCCAAATCAAATGCGATCAAGGCACCAACTTTGTAGGAGCCAAAAATGAGCTGACAAATGCTCTCAAGGAAATGGATGCAGATCGTTTGACAGTGTTCTTAGCTGAAAGGCAGTGCGACTTTGTCCTAAATGCACCCCATTCAAGTCATGCAGGAGGGGTATGGGAAAGGCAAATCAGGACAGTGAGAAATGTTCTTCGCTCAACTCTCTCACTTTCTTCTGACAGACTGGATGATGCTTCACTGCGAACACTGTTTTATGAAGCCATGGCAATTGTAAACAGTAGACCACTCTCAGTTGACAACCTAAACGACCCCAACAGTCTGGTACCTCTCACCCCTAATAACTTGCTCACTATGAAGTCTGTTCCAGCATTACCACCGCCAGGCAGATTCGTTAAAGAAGACATCTATGCAAGAAAAAGGTGGCGTCATGTTCAGTACCTAGCAGAGCAGTTTTGGAGTCGTTGGCGAAGGGAATATCTATCTAACATTGCCACCAGACAGCGCTGGCACACAGCAAAGCGAAACCTGAAAGTAGGAGATATCGTCATGGAAAGGGCTGATGATCTTCCCAGAAGTGAGTGGCGGCTGGCCAGAGTCACGGAGACTGCAACAGATAAAGATGGGCTTGTGAGAAAGGTCAAGGTATGCTTTGGTGACCGGAATCTGGAAAGGGATGGTCGTCGTCTCAACAAGCTATCCGTCATGGAACGCCCAGTCCAGAAGCTGATCCTGTTGCTAGAGGCCATCTAGCTGATTTCGGAAGCAACCAAGTGTATCCTTATCATATTACTTAAATTCTAGTATTACAGTAGTATGGACACTTTTGTCCGTTTCAGAAATAAAGGTCATTTTTTCTTACTTTATTTAAAAATCATTTGTAATTTATATTCCTTAACGTCATACAAATTCCTCATGATTTGGTGGGAGTGTAAATGACCATTAAACCCCCAAGCACAGAAGTGGGACGTCATCTTTACCTCCAGGAATAGAGGGCAGTGTTGCCATAAATGACTTAAAAGTTTCACAAAGAAGGCCTTTTATTTAAGAACATTTATAAGAGAAACTCTTTAATGGTTGTGTTTTGTTTCTTACTTGACGTTAATTAAAATATGGAGACTTTATTCTTATTTGTTTTACATTTGTGTTTGCGTTTTATATCACAGACTTTTATTTTGACGTTCATAAAAGGAAGTGCAGTGGCGCTGTTTGTGAATGCGCACTTTATATGTACTTCACATGTGATAAGCGTCTGGCTGGTGTGCACAAAGGAGCATATATTACCTTGCTAGATTTAAGGCTTTCTCCTACCTCTCAGCACCTGGCTGATAAAGGGCACAAGGTACAGTTTTTGGCTGTTATATTGTTTACAGTAGTTCATAGTTAATTTCAACATTAGTATATTTTATGTTTCTTAATTGCACTCCTAAGCAGAGGTTGTCAATGTTTCAAATTTATAAATATGTACATTTTGTTACATGTTGCAAATGCTTTATATACATTTAAAAATAAATCATCAGTGTTAAAATAAGTCTAATTAAAATATTGTAAGGTAAGGATATAATTTAATATATATTAAAAAGGGATGACATTTTCATTTAATTTATGGTAAATACGTATACATTATTGTACATGTTTATTGTTAACATTGGTGATGATTCATACCATTTACAAGCAATGTCTATTGTTTGTTTGTTTGTTGTTTGTCTTTGTTTTTATTTATTCAGCTCTTACGGTGTTTTGGATATTAAAATATCTTTTTAAACATCAGTCAAGAGAGTAAAGTGCTTATGTTCAGCCGGGAATGCTACAGTGTTGCTGCCAAGTTCATCCTCAGATGATAAGCTTTGGTAGACATTGTCGGCTAACCTTCTCTCCCACAGATTTCACTGAACTGATTATTTTAGTTTTAGATTATTTTATTTTACTGATCTTTTAGTTTCCAAACATGGGGCGAGTCCTTACTTTATGGGACAGTTACAGTAGCAATCCTAGTGTGGGGGTGAATAACATGTCTATCCCAGAAAGAGCAGGTGGGAGGTACAGGTAGGAATACACCCTGAATGGGAAATCAGTGAATCACTGGGCACCACACACACAAATTCATACAGAGAGGTGGATCAGAGTCACATTCCATGTGTACAAGTCTAAGGAAAGCAGAAAACCCAGAGGAAACATCACAGAAAAGGGGAAGAACATGTAAATGTGCACACAGACAATAAACTGAGCTTAGGATCAAAGCAAAGGCTTTGGAGCTGTGTGGCAGTGACACTTGGAGGCTTTTACTCCCACATTACTCCCAAACTGTTCATGAGAATGTGCTGATTTGAAATACTTATATTAGTGGTTGCCAGACTTTTAAGGGTGGAACCCAGTGTTGGGTCCTTAGGATACAAACCCTTAAAAATACCTTTATAAAAACATTAGCGGGAAATTATTACAGAATTTATTTGGCAAACAAACATTTTTAATCCTTTTTTTTGTCATGCTTATGAAGTCCACAAGATATGAAGGTGTACAGTATTTTACATTTACTTCACTCAATTAATGTTTTGTTGTCACTTTAGGGATGTAGTACTAATACTGTGTGTTTAATGGTTTTATAAAGGTTATGTTTATCTGTGATTTATTCACAGGACTGTTGTGCTTTCCTATGGACTGTGGGACCGGGTCAGAGGTGACTGCTGGTTTGAGTTTTTTTTTTAAACATAATTTATCCAGACAAAAGCATAGACAAAATCTTTAAAGACAGCACTACAGTACATCCAGAAACCTCCTACAAGCGTAAACAGTTGTTTATGGTTTTTTGGAATCAACTGTATTTCTAATGAGTAATAAGAGTTCAGTTCAACAGCAGCACAAACTACAGCCTCCTAAATGATCATACAGTTCTACCTAATCCTGAACATCACTTTCTTATAGGAGGATTTGCTGCAGAACGTCTCGGGTTACTTTGCTGTAACCCTGTTCCCTGAAAAAGCGGGAACGAGATGCTGCGCGAAAGCGCTATGGGAAACGATTCCTCGTGACCGGTTGTGAAGCACGTGTGTGTCAAACACGCCAAATATTTTGGCATCTATAACCTCAGGCAGGTGACGTCAACCGATGAGGTGCACCTGGAGGTTATAAATAGGCATGAACCGGAAACACCCTCAGGTCAATTTTGTCTGAAGGATGTCCAGTCACGCATGCAGTGCGGCATTGTAGCGCAGCATCTCGTTCCCGCTTTTTCAGGGAACAGGGTTACAGCAAAGTAACCCGAGACGTTCCCTTTCAAAAGCTACACTCGATGCTGCGCGAAAGCGCTATGGGAACGAGAATACCCACTCCGCCGCACTGCAAGTGTCTGGACCCCCAGGGTTGTGTCGTGTGCGCACAGTACCCCCAAGGAGTCCTAGACCCCGTAAGCATGGCATCAAACCATGACGCCTGACCGATGTCTTGCGGAAAGGCAGCCTGCCGCATGCCATCTTTGGAAGCCCCTCTTGCCGGAGCAATAGACAAAGGCAAGCTTCCTGGTCGAACGGCCCTAAGCACTAGAGGCGAAGTATGCCACGCGTCTCATAGGCTAGAGCACTAGCATCTTTAACCCAACTCGTCTAATGGCGGCGGCCCTTGGGCCGCGGCCCCACGACATATGAGACCCTGCTCTAATTTACGGCCCCGGCTTAATGCAGAGGTGCGCTGTAAATTGAAGAGCATGAGCTGGACACAGCGAATGAAGACTTACTGCTCCGGAGCTAACGGCGGAGGACCGAAGGCTTCAACTGTGGGAGATAGTTGGGTAAAAATGCAGAACGGCTTTTTTTTTTTTTTTTTTTTGCAGAAACTTCCAGCACTGTAACAGTTTGGCAGTGGACTGGGTCTACATGTTTTATGTCCTGGAATGTAAAAGATCCTGAAGGACAGAATTTGTCCTGTCCTCCTAGGCTAGGGCACTAGCATTTCCAACCCAACTCGTCTAATGGCGGCTGCCCTTCGGCCGCGCCCCCAAGACGTATGAAACCCTGCTCTAATTTACGGCCCTGGCTTAATGCAGAGGTGCGCTGTAAATTGAAGAGCATGAGCTGGACACAGCGACTGAAGTCTTAACTGCTCCGGAGCTAGCGGCGGAGGACAGAAGGCTTCGACTGTGGAAGATAGTTGGGCTGGAGTGTAAAAGGTCCCGAGGGACAGAATTTCTCCTGTACTCCTAGGCTAGAGCGCTAGCATCTTTAACCCAACTCGTCTAATGGCGGCTGCCCTCCGGCTGCGGCCCCAAGACATATGAAATCTGCTCTGATTTACGCCACTGGCTAGTGCGGTGGTGTACTGTAAATCCTAATGAGCATGAACTAGACGCAGTTAATGAAGTCTTACTGCCCCGTAGCTGTAACGGCGGAGAACAGAAGCTTCGAAGACAACTGCAGAAGATAGCTGGGTGAGGATGCAGAATAGCTCAAGCTAGCCAATGGCAAAGCCTAAGCACAATAAGAAGGCTGATGAGGCCCGTGAATAAGCCTGCAACTAAGGGGTGCTTTCCACCAGCCCCATCAGTCAGGACGTAGGCGAGGAGCGGCTACGTATGTTCTGAGTGCACTAGGGCAAAAGCCTGAGGTCAATTTTCTTGCAGAAGCTCCAGCACTGAAGCAGTTCGGCAGTGGACTGGGTCTGCATGTTTTGCCATGTCCTAGTGTAGTTTTCCACGCTAGGACATGTTAACCTCCTGACTGCTGGAGGGAGTATTTCAGGGCCAGAAATAGAGTCATCGTTTCGGGGCAAATGATGTGCAACACGAGCAGATGACCTCTCCAGATCCCTTGGGCTGGGTGGCCATCTAAGGCCGCACTCCGGCCCCTAAGGGAAAAACGTCTGCCGTTAGCAACTTGCGACGACAGGACGGACCTAGAGTGGGACCCAGAGTCAAGGACGAGGGTCTGAACCACATAAAAAGGGTACGAAGCTCCCGGCGCGTAACCCTTATTACCTCTGGGGATTGGCCCTTGGATGAAATCCCCAGGCACTTAGCCACCACAGAAGCGGTGAAAGTTACTTCCTGCTTAGCTTGAACTCCTTTAGAGTGTTCAGAATGGACTTGACGCGCGCAGGAGACAGCTGTGCCCGCAGTGCGGTCGGATCTCACATGACACTCAATGTATGCTTTGTGTAGGAAAGAGAACGCTTTCCATGGCGTTGAGACTCGATCCTAAAGAAAACAAGGTGAGCTACGATGACATGTTAATGCCAAGGCGCTAGCTCCATGAAGAGGGTACGAAGCTCTCGGCGCGTAACCCTTGTTGCCTCTCAGTTGCTGGAGGGAGTATTTCAGGGCCAGAAATAGAGTCATCGTTTCGGGGCAATTAGTGTGCCACACGAGAAGATGACCTCTCCAGCTCCCTTGGGCTGGGCGGCCATCTAAGGTCGCGCTCCGGCCCCTAAGGGAAAAATGTCTGCTGTTAGCAACTCGCGACGACAGCACGGACCTAGAGTGGGACCCAGAGTCAAGGACGAGGGTCTGAACCACATAGAAAGGGTACGAAGCTCCCGGCGCGTAACCCTTGTTGCCTCTGGGGATTGGCCCTTGGGTGAAATCCCCCGGCACTGAGCCACCACTGAAACCACTCTGGGAGCAGTAATGTTACCACCTGGCCTAGCTTATACTCTTTTGGAGTGCTGTATGGAATTCGGCGCACGCAGGAAACAGCTGTGCCGGCCTTGCGCTCGGATTCCGCATGACACTCAAGCTCATATCTCGTGCAGGAAGGAGAACGCTTTTGGGCGTTAGAACTCTGCCCTGAAGAGAAAGATAGGTGAGCTAGGGCGACGTGTTGGCGCCGGATGGCTTCGTCTGGGAGGGGAACATGCGCTATGGCCCCCTTTGCCAGCCAGCCTGTGATTTGAATTAACAGAGGTGCTCACTGTGGTTTCACGGAGGTGGAAACCCACGCCGTAGAAACACAATGGCTGAATCCTGTAGTCCAGGAAACATGCTTGGCAGTAGCTTTCACGCTGCCAGCTTCTCCAAAGGGGCGGTAGCTTTTTGCTCAGCTAGGCAGAGGAGTGGTGGTGATGGTGGTGGCTGTTAGGTGTTTGGTGTCCTGAAAACACGACAGGAGGGAACCGAGCACCTAACACTTTGTTGGAAACCGCTATCTCCCGAAACACCAGTGGCGGCGGGAATTGAACACCGGTCTCCTGAGAGTGGTGGTCTTTTATAGTGCCTCGTGCTTAAAGAGACATAGCTGGCAGTAGGTTCCCCGCTGCCAGCCTCTCTAAAGGTGCACGAACTTTACCACCTCGGCTAGATGGGTGTGTCACTGGAGACCGCTGCTCTCCGAAACACCAATGGTGGCGGAGATTGAACCACGGCCTCCTAAGGATGCTGGTCCTCTTCATAGCTTCGTACCTAAAGAGACATAGCTGGCAGTAGGTTCCCCGCTGCCAGCCGCTCTAAAAGGTGCAGCTCTCAGTAGGTCAGTCTGGTCTGCCTGCAAAGCCATCGTGTGCAGGGCTGCACCAGGCTGACCCGCTGCCTGAAAAATCTTCTCCCACCAACGAAGATGTTAGTCTACACGCTTGGTAGGGAGTGTGGATTTTTCCCAAGAGGATGAGCTCCCAGGGGAGAGATAGCCCGTGAGCGTCTCTCTGATCTGGGACATCATCATAAAGGACCGCGCTTTCATCCATGACATTGGAACAAACCAAATGTCAATAGCACAAAAACACAGGATAAATATGGCTTATTCCATGAAAGAGTTAACTCATGGAGGTCGCCAGGAGGGGAGGGGCCATCACTGAGGCCCCTCCTCCTCCGGCCACCCGACAGACACCTGTCGGCTGACCGTGAGCGTTTGGGGGATTTATTTAATTAATTTATTTTTATTTTTCGCGAATCGAGGTGTACGCGTCGGACCGCGCGTACCACCTCTAACACAAACTAACACACCGGCTCATCACTAGAGGAGCGGTCTGGAGTGATAGTTTCCATCTCCGCGGGAGCGAGAGAGAAAGTTTTTTTTTTTTTTTTTTTACCCCTTCACCAGAAGCGCCGAAGCGCGCTGGAGAAGTGGAAGGTAAAAGACTCATAATCCGGCGAGAGAGCGAGAGAAAAGGAAAATCCTGTCTCGCGCACCTCGGCCAGATTGCACGCCAGAAATGCGCTGCGGGTCGCGGTTTCACTTTAAGACGGCGAACCCGAGCGCGCGGGACTTTAATAGGGAAAAAAATCGCAATACTTACCTGCTCCCTGAAGCCCGAGATAGCGTGCTCCTCCCCCAAACACTCAGACAGAAACGCGAAGATCGCCCTCAGCGAGATATTCTTCTACACGGAGGGACGGACTCGTGTCTTACTCGGCCATCTTTCTGGTGAGTAGTAAGACACTTCTATTTTCGCTTTCTGTTCAAATGCTTGCACACACGCACACACACAACATGGATCCTGAAGAGAAAATGATCTGAGGGTGTTTCCGGTTCATGCCTATTTATAACCTCCAGGTGCACCTCATCGGTTGACGTCACCTGCCTGAGGTTATAGATGCCAAAATATTTGGCGTGTTTGACACACACGTGCTTCACAACCGGTCACGAGGAATCGTTTCCCATAGCGCTTTCGCGCAGCATCGAGTGTAGCTTTTGAAAGGGAACAGAATAATTACACTTTTAGCCAGATGTACCTAAAACTGGCATCTTTTATCCATGTCAAGTGACAGACTTAGTCATTGTATAACAGTCCACTTCTTGGGTTGCTTTTACAGTGTGCCTTTGGTAATTTTTTTTCACCTGCATAGTGAAGTAGCAGAGAATAGCTGACAGATGTCATTACAAACCCTGTAAACTTCAACCCATTAAATCTCACTACTTATTCTCTTTTAATAAATAAAGAAGCAGCATGCTTACAAAAATTATATTTATTAGAAAACAAATGCAAGTTGTTTAAAATTATAACAAAAGTACAGTGCACTTACTCTATGTAATATCATTGTTACATTGTTGAATTTATTTTTAAGACCAGTACAAAAGAACATATACATATATATTTTGAACAAAATAAAACTATATACAATATAAGCAAGCCATAATCATTATCACCAACATTAGCCGAGTGCTTTATTTCTACACAAAATTATCCCTCTTTTTCATTTTCCTGATTAGTTTCCTGTTTTAACCCTTTTTGTGCTACAGAGAGAGAGAGAGAGAGAGCAAACAGAACTCGGTAATAAACTCACCTGAGGTCTGAGGTTTCTTCTCCTCCTGCCGGAGTCGCGGGGAGTCTCTCCACCTCCACACGCTCATCTCGGTTGCTGTTAAATCTCAGTAATCTAAAGATTAATTTCACTGATAAATTGTAGTCGGCGCAGAAAATCTCGTATACGGTGTAGTAACGTCTCTGCAGAAATGCTCACAAAGTCAAACTCGGCTTGATATAGCGCGTCACGGCAGTTAGAAAATAAACAAGACGCAGAACTGACGCCGTCACCATGGCAACCTGACAAGCGGCACGCGCTGTTCCTTCATATTATCTTCTATTCAGTTATTAACATAAAAAAACATGTTTCCCTTGGGTTTTTATATTTTATTGTATATTTTTTTATTCACAGTATGTAGCATATTTATATTTTAACAATATATAAATAGTAAATATTATCTTAGTACTGTGTGTACAGCAGTGGCGGCTCGTGGAAAATGTTGTATGTAGGGATGTGCTACACTGACTTAACACCGGTATGTTTAAAAAAGAAAGAAATAAACTAATGTTTAAAGCCCCAACAACTGCAGACAAAATCTACACTCAAAATCTCTTGGAAGGTTCCCGAGCGCCCTCTAGTGACCCGCCGCCACAGTTACAGGCCTACAGTGTCAAACGATAAAGAGCCAGTATAGTTTTGATTAGATATTAATGACTAATATTAACCAATAACATTTTTTATTAATAAAAAGATTTTTTGCACTTTAATTAATTATTTGCATAATAAAATGTCTATCTGATCATCACTAATGCACCACAGCAGGGGCGTTTCTAGGATTTTCAGTTAAGGGGGGCCCAGTCCCCATAGAGGTTTAACACATATTTGGCTTGTTCAGAATCAGTACTCAAATGAGTCTTCTTGATCACACACTCTGTTTACCGTATAAACTTTTTTTTAAAGTACAGGTACAATCAGAAAAATGTAACCAGAAAACAGCATATAACTTTAAACTTACATTGATTAGCAATATAAACAACACACCTATGAGGATTGACAAGGGAATAAACTGTGTGGGTGCCAATAATGGCAAACATTTATCTGTTAATTCTTTGACAATTGAAGGTTTTTTAAGTCACATGGGAGCAGGTCTCCAAATGAGCAGCAGGTAAGAATAGAACATCTTTTTTTTTTTTCATGTGACTTGAAAAACCTTCCATCTACAGTTAAATATACCTATTGAAACTTTGATAATCATGTTATCTAGTTTAATTCAGTGTTTTAGCTACATACATTCATAGCTACTAGGCTATTTATTCAAGTTCATTAATATAGACAAACATTGTTTTATATAATTACACAAAGCATCTTTTTAATATAATTCTTTTTTTGTTACTATTAATAAAAAAAAGTAACTTTTTCTAAATCAAAGTGACAAAGCCCCTATTCTAAGGCTAACAAATGTATTTTACGATTTAGGACATTATTTAATACAATACATTTATTACAAAAAAAAGTATTTTTCTATCTCTGTAAATCACACTGCTATGCAGTTAAAGCGAGTGCACTGAATGCTGTCTGCCACTATTTTTAATCATTTATGTGCATAACTCTATGGTAATTAACTGTGCAATAATTTATATAGACAGTTAGGTTTTCCAATTAAAACAGTAAGGCATGATTGTTTTTTAAGTAGACTATAGGTTCATAGAGTGTGTATTAGGGGCTTCATTTTTACTAGAGGAAACAGCTCTTAAAAGCCTTCTTTAGCTCTTAAAAGGGCTAGATTAGCCATTAGCAATTAGCAGTTATCGGCTAACATTAAACATATACTCAGTTTTAACTACGCATATAGATGAGTGCGTCGATCAAAGAGCGTGTGTTAATGTAACCTCGCATGCGGATGTATTGCCCTCCCTCAATATTAATTAGTTTGGTCTATTCCATCCGTGTTTTGAAACACCACCTCTTCACTTTTAATTTATGAAGGGAGAGATATTGATCCTTTCTCGATACAGCAAATTTCTCTAAGCAAATTAATAATAATTTCCATGAATGAAAAAAGGGAAGATGTCAGAACCTTGCAAATAAGGAAGAAAAAGTAAAAAAAATCTTTGCAACCAATTAATTTCAATAAATTAACAGAAGAAGAGGCAAAGCAAATGATATCCCCTATTACAGAAGAAGAAATAAGAGAAACTACAGTATAATAAAATGAAAAAATAATAAGTCGCCAGGTGTAGATGGACTACCCAGGGAATTTTATAAGGCATTTGTAAATTAATTGGTTCCAAATTTATGCAAGGTATATATTTATGTATTACGGAATAAAGATTCACCACATTCATGGTCTGATGCAATCATTACTGTAATTCATAAAAAACGGAAAGGATCCTACACAATGTATGGCTTACAGACCAATAAGCTTATTATGTCAAGATATAAAAATGTTAACTTCAATATTAGCAATTAGAATTCAAAAACATATTAAAGTCCAGATCAGACTGGATTTATCAATGAAAGGTATGCAATAAATAATATAAGAAAAACCTTAAATCTACAGCCGATTGGAAAAGATAGTAAACACCTTCAATGTTTCTTAGCTTAGATGCTGAAAAGGCATTTGATAGGGTAGACTGGGTGTTTTTGAAACAGACTTTAAAATACATGGGATTTCATGACACTTTTGTTAAATGAGTAATGTTTTTTTATAAGAATCCTAAATCAAGAGTTCAAGTCAATGGTCATTTTTCAGAATTGTTTTATTTAGGTAGGGAAACTCGTCAGGGAGACGCAATGTCCCCAGTATTATTTGCACTTAGTATCAAACCACTGGCAGAATTAATAAGGAGTAATAGTAGAATACAGGGGATAAAAGATAAAGGAGGAAAATGTCACAAGATATCGTTATATGCAGATGATGTGTTATTATTTATTAAAAACCCTCTTACTTCTATACCAGCCCTATTAGAATGCCTTGAAGATTATGTATCTGTCTCTGGATAAAAAAGTAGATGCAGATAAGTCTCAAGCAATGATGATATCAGGATACTGGCCATCGCAGTTAGACAATGACGTGTCAATGTAAAAATATCACATATCTCTGAAAATCCTGCCATTCATGGATTTGCACGCACAAAAGGGAGTGAAAAAAACAAATACAGTATATGGATAAAACACATTGTAAAAATTTGGTCAACAGTACAAAAAACATTCAGAGGAACAATAGCCTTATCACATGCAATACCAATTAAAGATAACCAAGATTTTCGACCATCTATAAGGGATAGTCTCTTCAGCAGATGGGAAAAGAATGGATTAAAGATGATTAATCAACTTTTTGATGGGAAGACCTTAATATCCTTCTCTCAATTATCCAGCAGATTTACTCTGAAATTGAATGATTTCTTTTGATATTTACAACTATGACACTATATCACAAACCATAAACAATGGGATATAATTAAAATGAATGCAGGATAAATTTGATGAGTCCTACTATATCAAAAGAAATAGGGAATTACAGTAGAGTTAAACACTATCATAGAGAATGAGATGTGGGAAAGAATATGTGCCAGTTGTTATAAGGGTATAAATAGTCAAATATGGAAGGAGTTCGACTGGAAGATAAAGAAAAGGCATGATTGTTTTATAAAGTAGACTATAGGTTCATAGAGTGTGTATTAGGGGCTTCATTTTTACTAGAGGAAACAGCTGGTGTGATGAGGGTGAACACAGCGAAGATTTAACTGATTCATCCGTCATGACATTTTGTAAACTTTATTTTTGAAAAAGGACTGCACTGATGCAGTTATAACAATTTATCGAACCACACACCTTAATCCTTAGACCACGCTGAAAAATGGGGAGGAGCGGAAGGAGCCTAGGTCTGCCGCCGCTTTTAAATAAAATTTAAAGGGGACGATGGGCGACCAGCAGTTTGTGTGAAGTTTATAGAGAATTTTTAGGGGGGCTGAGTACAAATGTTAGGGGGGCTAAGCCCCCCTAAAAATGGCCTAGCGACGCCCATGCGTACAATTATTATTAATTTTAACTTGAACAAGACACGAACAGATGAATAGACCTTATCTTAGCTCTTCCTATACATTTCTCGCCGCGATCGCTGTAATCTTTTTGTTTTTGCAAAGTTTATCGTGTGCGTTAACCTTTATCATTCACTGACCGCTTGTGTTCACGTCTAAACACACTGAAGACATAATTCATTCATTTAGTTAAAGGTCATTTAGATAAAGTAGCAATGAGACAAAAACGCTAAATTTAATTAAAAAACGCTAAATTTCATTCTGTTACATCTAACTCTAATGTGTTTATCCCATAAGAAATGTTATTGTTGTAAACTATAGTATATTTATCCACTTTGGGTGAATTTCATGGTACTTACTTTAGTTCAGCAGGTACCTAATATGGTATTTTTGTTCATACAGTACCACAGTAGATATGTACACAAAGCACAAGCAGTATCATATTAAATACCCACTGAACTTTAGTAGTACCATGGTATTCACAGAAAACCATAACATAAACATAACTGTACTGTTTGTGCACAGTAAGTTAAACTGTATTGTGAAAAATATATAGTTTTCGTGAAAGCTCCTATGTATCCGAGGGATTTTCATGCCAGTGTCAGGCCTTTGCCAGCATTACAGATAATTTGTTTGTTTAATTTGTGTAGAAGGGAACCTAGACAGTTAGAATTAGATAGTGCAGACAGTAAAATACCTGTACTGATATTTAATCTTTATAATCCTTGTTGTCAACATCTGTTATAAAAACTATGCTTGTCTGTGATGCTTAATGAAACAAAATACACTCACCTAAAGCATTATTAGGTACACCTGTTCAATTTATCATTAATGCAATTATCTAATCAACCAATCACATGGCAGTTGCTTCAATGCATTTAGGGGTGTGGTCCTGGTCAAGACAATCTCCTGAACTCCAAACTGAATGTCAGAATGGAAAAGAAAGGTGATTTAAGCAATTTTGAGCGTGGCATGGCCGACTGAATCAAGCTGATAGAAGAGCAACTTTGACTGAAATAACCACTCATTACAACCGAGGTATGCAGCAAAGCATTTGTGAAGCCACAACACGCACAACCTTAAGGCAGATGGGCTACAACAGCAGAAGACCCCACGGGTACCACTCACCTTCACTACAAATAGGAAAAATAAGCTACAATTTGCATGAGCTCACCAAAATTGGCCAGTTAAAGACTGTAAAAATGTGGCCTGGTCTGATGAGTCTCGATTTCTTTTGGGACAATCAAATGGTAGAGTCAGAATTCGGCGTAAACAGAATCAGAACATGGATTCATCATGCCTTGTTACCACGTGAAGGCTGGTGGTGGTGGTGGTGGTGGTGTAATGGTGTGGGGGTGTTTTCTTGGCACACTTTAGGTCCCTTAGTGCCAATTGGGCATCGTTGAAATGCCGCGGGCTACCTGAGCATTGTTTCTGACTATGTCCATCCCTTTATGACCACCATGTACCCATTCTCTGATGGCTACTTCCAGTAGGATAATGCACCATGTTACAAAGCTCGAATCATTTTAAATTGGTTTCTTGAACATGACAATGAGTTCAGTGCACTAAAATGGCCCCCACAGTCACCAGATCTTAACCCAATAGAGCATCTTTGGGATGTGGTGGAACCAGAGCTTCGTGTCCTGGATGTGCATCCCACAAATCTTCATCAATCTGTAGAATTATGGAAAAGGAAGGATCTGGGCATGGAGAAAAAGATGAAATGGAGAGAAATTCAGGACTATACATTCAATGAGATGAAAAGACAAAGATGGGAAAAGACAGAAATGATAATGTAAGAAAGGGGGAGACTGACAGTGGTTTCTCAAGTGTGTATTTTTTTCTTCTTCTTGTTCTTTATAGTTTTTGTTATTGTTGCCAAGAGTGTATATATATAATAATAATTATTATATATATATAATATATATATATATATATATATAATTTCTGCATGCTTTATTAAGAAAAGTGAATAATGTATAGTGAGAAGTAAAACAAATTATTGAGTGTGGAGATTGTAACAAGTAATTGCAATTTCAATTAAAAGTGTTTCAGCTGAATAGGTGAAGTCAGTCTTATTATTTAATAGCTACAAACCAAGTTTTGGATATAATCATGCCATTGAATCACATTATCAAGTTATGCTTCAGTACTAAATGCATGTTAGCAATTGAGATAGCAATTTCTTAAGCTATAAAACACATTAGCACTCACCTCACAGTTGCTATAATTTGATTATAATGATCATATGCAAAAAGTGCAAAACATCATAGGATTAAAATTAATTAAAAGTTCACCCAGCGCGGGATTCAAACTGGGGTCTGGACGATTTTATAATATTATTTAAGCAACGCCTTGGTGTGGTTCAGCACCTTGGAAAGCAGCAAAAATGCTTTAATTTTATTGGCTGTCACTGAGTGCCAACTATACACGACTAGCCTGTTTAGTGTCACTATGTGTGATTACCGAAATCTTAGGTTTAGTTCTCATTGAGAGGCCACACATCTTTCCCACATTTCCACATTCCCGAATAGTTTATATATATAAACTGCATATATGGAATGAAACCTGAGATAGTTACATAGTACACACTGAATGACGCATAGATAGTATGCGCATTCCCTTGCGCCATCTGCTGAGAGAAATGAGAATCGCAGTTTGGAAAAGGCAGGAAAAGGACCGGCGCGCAGCTGTCAGCGATTTCACCACCCACCTTACTTTTTACCCACTAGCATGACGGCGGAAGCCAATGGTCTGATTATCCCTGCTGCCAGCATTTTGGCGACCTCCTCCTCCACAACCTGCTGCTTGTGGACAGGGTAAGTCTACTTTCTGACCGGTCTTTCGTCGGTGGCGTATTGCCAGATGTGGTGGAGTACACCACATGTGGTGGTTTATTGCCTTGGTGTGGCCAATCAGTTCACACATTTCATCAGTCGGCCACTCTAACAAGAGCTCCTGAAACTGATATTTGTGTTCTTTTGACAGGGAGGCGTTGCTAACCAGACTAAAGATGGTGGATTTGGCGACATCAGACACTTGGGGCAACGGATTGACTACATAAAGGGAGACAGTTGCCTAGAAAGCAGGAGGGTGTGAGCAGCTGTTAGGGGAGGGAGGATGAGGAGTGGAGGTAGCGACTGGTTGCTTACTTATTATGGCTTTTAACTGTGAGTCTCGCCTCTTCATGCACTCCACCATGGAATAGCCTACGTTGTTCAACTTCTCCTAACAATGCTTTTTTACTGTCTGACACAGTTGCTGCATCACTAAAGGGCCTGCTGTAAAGTTGTAAGCTACCAACCCTTCCTCAGCTCATGCATCGGACTCGGCCATAGTTTGTCCCAATTTACTTTTAATAAACAGTGTGATTAACCATCAAAATCACCATCAAATGTTGGTATGATATAAAAGTCAGAAATACATGCAAATATTATAATGCTTCTTTTGCTTCAGGGATGCTAAAAACTCCCTAGTAACTAAAGTAAAGTTAAGTAAGATATAAAATTCAGGTTTTACAAGATGGTCATCAAGTAACTCTGTAAAATATAAAATAAAATCAGTAAATAATCAGCTTTAATGGCCAATACAAACAGTACAATGTGTAATATGTAACAGTATATACAACATGCGCATTTGTAACAATATGATCATTTCCCAATGAACAGCAAACAAGTTATGATAATAAAAAAAAATAACATAAACAAAACATGAGACCAACCTCTCAGGGACACATTTACTTTCACACCACAGTAGTGTAAATGAGTGAGCTTGGCCCTTACTCATTATTTAGGGGTCTGCAGGTTTGTGAGCCCTGAAGTAGTTCTGACATGTCCTGAAATTTGTGTAATTTTCTTACATATAAATGTAACCTCCTTCACCTAGTGCAAAGTAAATGTCCAGGATTGAGGGAAGAGAGACACAGATAATCTTATACACAAAAGGCAGATTTATGGCATCCTGTAAATATGGCAGTGCAAACAGACGTTCAGGACAAAATAGTGTAAACAGGAACAGTGCACTACAAAGAAGGGGTGTTTTACACCCTATACACAGTATAACTCAAGCCATAAGTGAACATTGCGTACCTGGCATTTCTATGGTGTTTTTTGCTGCTTACCATAAACGGATTTGCAATGCACACAGACCCTGTAACCAGCAGTGGTAACATTCCTGGCATCTGAGGTCAATCCATGTGCTGGTTGTGCGCAGTCACAGTTAAAACCTTGGTTCAGGTTCCCATGCAGGCAGGAATCGCAGAGTCTGTGTTTTCGATGACATAGTGATGGTATCCTGCTGTATCTTGCCTGCTTGTTTGCATTTGGTCTCTATAAAAACAGGTGGCTGAACATTTTCAGGGTCACAACTGTTTATAAAAAACAGGAAAAAGAAACATAAGCATGATAACAATAAAATTACTGTATATTATCATCAATAACTATTGACCATGGATAAAGAGAACAATTTATTTTACATGCATTATTAACAAAAGCTTTTTCTAATGTTATACAACAATTTATACTTATTGCATGATGATTTACATTTACACTTTAATATCACAAACATCTGTAAGATACATAGCTAAAGTGTTTGTGCTAAATAGCATATAGATAGCAGTGTCATAAGCTAACCAAAAACTGAAATAGCTACCATAACATAAAACAGCAGAAAACGCACCCTGTTTATTTTACAAAAGCACAATGTTTTATTAATATGTGAGTGTACATTAACAAATAAAGACCCTTTACAGATGCAAATAATGTATTACACTTATGTGTATTAAAAAAAATGATGGAGCATTAAAAATTATTTTCACGGTTACCATAAAAAATGCAAGTGGTCCCACCGCTGGAACAGCTGGCCCCATGATGCTGGTGCTAGAATGCTAATAACCCTGCTGATGCAAGTGACCAGCATCATAATGCTGATGTAGGTGCTGGTGACCAGCATTATAGCGACCATGATGCTGGTGCTGTTATGCCTTACTGATGCTGGTGCCCAACATACCAGCACCAAAACACAACATACAGATCTGGCCATTAAAAACGCATGTTTCAAAAAAAGGGATCCCGCGACTTGCCATGGCAACCTGTGAAAATGCCCTTCATTACCTGTAGGGGGCACTCGTGTTTCAATCTGAAGTATTGCGTGTCTACTGAAGCCAAAAATGTGTTATCTCCCTTATGCGGCTATTGACAGCAAGTGGCAGAGCTCATAGACATGTCAAGCTCAAACTGTAAATACTGATATGTATTTATTCTTCATTTTCTTCTCTCCTTCAATGATGATAATTCTTTGACTGCGCTTTCTCCATTCAGTATTATTATTATTAGTAGTAGTAGTGCTCCGAATTTATTATTATTGTTATTCCTATTATTATTTTAACGCACCCGCATGTGTGTGCCAAAAGACAAGGTATAACAAAAAATCCAAAAATGTATGATATGTTAGCCTAAAACATTATTGTTTTATTGTGTTTATGCGCTTTAAATATACACTAAACAATTAACACTGCCTTTTGCTAAGTGTGCGGCTTTTTGATCAAAAGGCTGATAAACGCGTGTGCAAATATGAGCAGATTTTTGATAAAACTACAGACATAAAATGAAACAAATACAAAAATATGTGCTACCCGCTGAATACAAGGCGTCAGCACGCAGAATCCCTGGGCTTTGACTGCGCTTTCTCTATTTATACACAAAAAAATGCTGGGTTTATGTAAACACATCGTTGGGTTGTTTATGCTGGGTCAAAAATCTGTGTTATTTCGGGTACTTTAATCACACTGTTGGGTTGCTTTTGCTATGAATACTAAAAGAGCTGCATGATTAAACTCAATGCAAAAAACAGAAAAAGAAATGTCTCAATTTCCTCTCCAGACCTTTTGTTCCGGTGTTTATGCAGTAAACCCATGGGTAAACACGATGATTTAAGAATTTAATTAAACACGAATATATATAAGTCGCATTATAATTTAAATCTAACATTTTAATGGTCAGTGATTGGTGCATGGGCGTCAATTCGCACATTCTGTAATACATATATATATATACAGTATATATATATATATATATATATATACTACCGTTCAAAAGTTTATGGTCACTTGCGAATTTCTTTTCACTTGCAGATTTATTTTCTACATTTTACAACAATACTGAGGATTTTAAAACTATAAAATAACACATGGAATTGGATAATTACAACAGTTAGTTGTTATTTTAAAACACAGAGGTCAGCCTTTCTGTAATAGTTCTTGCAAGAACAGTATTGTCAAGTGCAAAATCCGTTAAGCACCATAATAAAACTGGCTCTCATGTAGGCCATCCCAGGAGGGCGAGACCAAAACCTACCTCTGTCGCAGACAAGAAGTTCATTTAGAGTTATCAGCCCGAAAATTAACAGCACCTCAGATTAGAGGCGTTATGAAATCTTTACAAAGCATAAGTAGCAGACACATCCTACAATTAACTGTTCAAAGGAGATTAGTGCATTTTTTTGCACGTCTTTAGCTTTCCTGACTTATCATAGAGTTGGAAAGTGACCCCAAACTTTTGAACGGTAGTATGTATATATATATATATATATATATATATATATATATATATATATATATATATATATATATATAAAGAAAATATTATGTAAAAAGAAAATCTAATTTATATATTCGTTTTTAAATAAATTCATAACATTTTAATGGTTAGTGTTTGTTGCAGACATTCAAACTATTTTTGGTGGAAGGAATTGGCTTGTACAGGCTACTTTACACTGATCAACAGTCAGCATCCCGTTGTAACTACAGTAGCAGATCAAAGGGGCAGTTATCAGCTATGACACATAGCCTTCTAAATTTGGAGGCCAGGGTTGGTTGGTTGAAAGCACGTTTGAAGGAGAAGATAACATCACGAACACACACACAAACTCTTCGTGCATACACACCTACAGTATGAGACCCATGCGCGGACACACACAATCTCTTCGTGCAGATACACCGTCCAGGGAACAACTGAACAACAGGTCTTCACTTCGTAATACACCTGGCTATTTAATTTTATAAATTTATCTATAAAAATGCAGACATAACCCTAACCCCCAAAAATACAACAAACACAAATATATAGGCTAATTGCTAGATAAACGCTGGCTTTTCCAACACACCAGCGTGCTCCGATGTGAGCTGATTTGTTCAAGTCATAATAAGAGAATATATATAGAGAGAAAGAAATAACATAGAGAAAGCATAATATGACTGTCCAAACATTAAATAAAAAGGAAAGTATTAAATCCAACTATTAAGTCTGATTTAATTGCTATCATTAATTATTTTGTAATTTTTTAATCTACATTTACATTTACATTTAGGCATTTGGCAGACGCTCTTATCCAGAGCGACTTACAAAAAGTGCTTTAATGTTTACATAATTGGATACATACTTACACTGGGTTAACTAGGTTAATAACTAAGTGCCATTAGACCAACACAACTAAGAAGAGTTTTTTTTTTTTGGGGGGGGGGGGGGGGGGGGGGTTAGTCCAAGTACTGGAGAAACAGATGAGTCTTGAGTCGTCGTTTAAAGATAGTCAAAGTCTCTGATGTACGGACATCTAGAGGAAGTTCATTCCACCACCTAGGTGCCAGAACAGAAAAGAGCCTGGATGAATGCCGCCCTCGATCCCTGAGAGATGGTGGGATGAGGCGAGCAGTGCTGGAGGATTGGAGGGAACGTGGTGCAGTGCGTGGTGTAATTAGCGCAGAGAGGTAAGTGGGTGCTGGGCTATTTTTAGCTTTGTAGGCAAGCATCAGTGTTTTGAATTTGATGCGGGCAGCTACAGGAAGCCAGTGCAGGGAGCGGAGGAGTGTGGTGGTGTGGGAGAAATTGGGGAGGTTAAAAACAAGACGTGCTGCTGCATTCTGGATCAGTTGCAAAGGACGAATCGTGGACAGAGGCAGGCCTGCCAGGAGTGAGTTGCAGTAGTCCAGTCTTGAAATAACAAGGGACTGAACAAGCACCTGAGTAGCCTGTGAAGAAAGAAATGGGCGAATTCTTCTGATATTGTAAAGAAGAAATCGACAAGAGCGAGTAAGGTTAGCGATGTGTGGGGAAAATGACAAATGATTGTCCACGGTTACCCCAAGATTGCGGGCGGTGGCTGAAGGAGTGATTTGGTTGTTGTCCATGGATATCACAAGGTCTTGACCTGGAGATGAGTCACAAGGGATAAACAACAGTTCGGTTTTAATCTATTTTAGGCAGAGATGTCAGCTCTGTCTTCTTACTTCATCTAAACTCCCCTACAGTATTTGCCAACAGCGCACACAGTTTAAAAAAATTCACACCTATCGTGAATGAAAGATGAGAAGAGATTCCACAGAATCTTCTGACACAGTGCTTGCTCTGAAGGACTATACTCGACAAGAATATAGAGAATAAGAATTATATTTATAATAAGACAACTTATTAAATAATAAAATTATATTAAGTAGTTAAATATGCTAATACTGTAGATACGTAGGTACAAGTACAATCGCATGTAAATTACAAACTGCAGGTAAGGTAAAATAAAACAGTGTTAGACACAAATATATGATATGGTAGTATATACAATGAAAAAGCTATTTACACATGAGTGCTCAAATGTAAAGCAAATGCAATTATTAATTTATTGAGTATTTTAAACCTTATTTAGCCATTTAAGTTATATGAAAAATAATGTGCCTACCAGCCCAATATTATTTTCTGCTCAAATTTAAAGATGCCTGCATGAGTGTGCAAAAAGACAAAGTAAAACAAAGAATACAAAAGTGAATAATCTTTAATAAAGTTAGCCTAATACAATATTGTTTCCAATGCTGAAGTCGACAAGATTTTGTTTTATTCTATTCTCTGAATACAACGCGACAGCACGGTCAATATATATATTGTTCATTTATGTCTTCTAATGATGTAGACACATTTTTACGTTTTAAATAAGATATGTTGGCATATTCATGAATTAGGACATTAACACTATCAGATAGCCTACAATCAGGAAATTAAATTAATGTCTAGACCATTTAAACCGAGGCATTGCCATGTCTTTCATTGTTTTGTTCCTGTTAAGACATTACAAAAACTATATAAGAAACTTATTAGGAATTTTAAAGCACGGTTTTGGGCATCTCGGTTCATCATTATGGAAATAATATGAAGCACATATACACACATTCATCATGAAAGATTTGTTGTAAATAAAATTCATGTTTGCTTCAGCATTAAAAAAAATATTGTTTTAGGCTAACTAATTATACCCAATTCTTTGCTGTACTTGGTCTGGCTTGTAGATAAAGTCCTTCCATGCGCCATCTGGCGGATATTGAGTGAAGCACAAAACATTTATTTTAATTCCTGAAATGTTGCTTGCGGCACGTTGCGCGCCAAATTGCGGCATCTTGCGAGGAAACATGCACATTATTATTGGCCACATCTGTATGCTGGTATAATTGCTGGTCAAGCTGATGACTAGCTATGATGGTCTATGCCGGGTTTTTTTTTTTTTTTTTTAAGTGATTTCCATTGATTATTTAAAAAAATATGCATTTATTGCCAGTGCATTTATATAAATGACTTGTGTTGTGTTTTTAGACAACCCAGCAGATATTTAATAAATGTAAAATAATGTATTTACATGTTTTTGGTAAATGGATTATTTTTTGTCTTTTTCATGTTAATGCATTAAAAGATAACACAGGTTATAAATAGGAGTGAACCGGAAACATTCCTCAGATCAATTTTGTCTGAAAGGACGCCCAGTTACGGCATTGGAGCGCAGCATCTCAGCATGGGGGATTCAGCACAGGGGATTCACCATGTCATCTCAACACCGGGATCAGTTAAGAGAACTAAGATCATGTGGTAAGGAAATTATATGTTTAAGCATAAAGGCTGAGTAAGAAGTGAAGTTTTTCACAGTGATTGAGATAGATTTAGACTTGGATCTATCACACGGGTAAGGGACTAGTGAAGTACTGAAAAGTCCAAGGTGGTACTACTTTGAGGTAGTGGCACACATAAATTGACAAGTAAAAATCATGGGTAACAGCAAAACTGAAGAAAAGATCTTGTGGAGTTCCTGTGGTAAAAATAACATATAATTTACAGTATAAAAAAACAGTTTGAGAATTATGGTCTTGAGTGACACAAGTAGAAATGTGGAATTCAAGGTAAAAGAAAAAAGAAGAAAAAGGGAAATGTAGAGTTATTAATTACTGAGCTGCTTTTAAGATGTGTGAAGCATTTGTTAGGGACAGAAAAGGACTGCAGGTCAAGATTAGGGACAGGTAAAATTTCACAATCTCTCCAGTGTGTTTAAACAGATCATGACCTGGATAGCTGCAACCACATCAAAGATGTCCACAACCTACTGCTCCTGACTGCCCTCAACCCCATCATACATCTCTGCAGCGCATGCAGAAACACCAATCCTGACCACACCTGTGTCATCATATATCAGAGAAACAGAAAAAACAGAAGCCAGGCAATTGACTTGGCAGTGAGCCCCTGAAGGATGAGGAACCGCTTAACTCATGCTCACGGTCGAACTGGCAGGGTCAGATGGATGGAAAAACCCTTGTGCACAGACCATGGAGCTGGAGAACTGGATCAGGTCAACAAATAGCTGTCAGACCTAAGCCAGGCTGCAGGACATACATTTGGGACACTTAGGAATTTAGACCAACAACATAAAGGATTGCTCATGTCTAAACTGGGAACTGACCTTCACAAAACTCAGACAACTGGCCTGAAGACAAGTACATGATGTGATGTATAGCAGGGGGAGGGGACTGAACTGAGGTGATGCAGCCTGAAAGGGAGGGTGAGTCAATAAATTATTTTTCCTACTAATACTTCTTGCTCTAATCACAATGAAGAAAATCTTTTTCAATGATTCTTGTGTGATTAATAAAGCTTTTTTTATTTTAGAAACATCCACCCTAGGTACATATGTTAAATGTGATCTTAAAGTATATCAGCAAAATGCCATCAATTGAATTGCATTCAGTCATGACTGTGAATTTGCGTGTGAATTTGACAATTTGGTAAAATAGAATGGCAGATTCATGAACTCTGTGGGCACTTTGGGACATGCAGCTACAGATGTGGCCATTAAGAAAGCGGCGTGCTGTGACTTGCCGTAAGCAACATTCGGGAATTTAAATAAATGTGTTGTGCTTCACTGAATATTCGCCAGATGGCGCATGGAAGAACTTTATCTAAAAGCCAGACCAAGTACGATGGAGAATTGTGTACAGTACAATTAGTTAGCCTAAAACAATATTGTTTCCAATGCTGAAGCAAACATGAATTTACTTTTGTTTTACAATAGATCTTTCATGATGATTATGTGTATATGTGCTTCATATTATTTTCATAATGATTAAATGAGATGCCCAAATTCGTGCTTTAAAAGTTTCTTATATATATATATTTTTAAATGTCTTAACAGGGACAAAACAATTAAATGCCTCGGTTTAAATGGACTTGAAATTAATTACATTTCCTGATAGTTACCAGCTACCTGATAGTGTTAACTATGCAAATGTCCTGATTCGTGAATATGCCAACATATCTTATTTAAAAAACGTAAAAATGTGTCCCCATCATGAATGAACTATATATATATTGTAGCGTTTTTACGCCGGAAAGAATGCTGGAGAGACAAGTCAGCTTATTTGCTGCCCAATGCAATGGCTGGGAGTACTTTATTAGGCACACAGCAGGTATGGCATGAGCAGCACCTTCACTCAGGAACCTACATCCAATTCAGCGTCAGCCTGAACTGGAGCACATTTCACACATCACCCCCCACACACACAAACAGGGCCGAAGCCACTAACCCAAACACCCTTCCCCATCAGGGTGAACACACCGACATCCCCGCAAGGCATGCTGGTCGCCAGCCGCCGCCCCGCCCACGCCACAATATATATATATATATATATATATATATATATATATATATATATATATATATACAGTGGTGTGAAAAACTATTTGCCCCCTTCCCGATTTCTTATTGTTTTGCATGTTTGTCACACAAAATGTTTCTGATCATCAAACACATTTAACTATTAGTCAAAGATAACACAAGTAAACACAAAATGCAGTTTTTAAATGATGGTTTTTATTATTTAGGGAGAAAAAAAATCCAAACCTACATGGCCCTGTGTGAAAAAGTAATTGCCCCCTGAACCTAATAACTGGTTGGGCCACCCTTAGCAGCAATAACTGCAATCAAGCGTTTGCGATAACTTGCAACGAGTCTTTTACAGCGCTCTGGAGGAATTTTGGCCCACTCATCTTTGCAGAATTGTTGTAATTCAGCTTTATTTGAGCTGAACTGCCTTTTTAAGGTCATGCCACAACATCTCAATAGGATTCAGGTCAGGACTTTGACTAGGCCACTCCAAAGTCTTCATTTTGTTTTTCTTCAGCCATTCAGAGGTGGATTTGCTGATGTGTTTTGGGTCATTGTCCTGCTGCAGCACCCAAGATCGCTTCAGCTTGAGTTGACGAACAGATGGCCGGACATTCTCCTTCAGGATTTTTTGGTAGACAGTAGAATTCATGGTTCCATCTATCACAGCAAGCCTTCCAGGTCCTGAAGCAGCAAAACAACCCCAGACCATCACACTACCACCACCATATTTTACTGTTGGTATGATGTTCTTTTTCTGAAATGCTGTGTTACTTTTACGCCAGATGTAACGGGACACGCACCTTCCAAAAAGTTCAACTTTTGTCTCGTCGGTCCACAAGGTATTTTCCCAAAAGTCTTGGCAATCATTGAGATGTTTTTTTAGCAAAATTGAAACGAGCCTTAATGTTCTTTTTGCTCAAAAGTGGTTTGCGCCTTGGAAATCTGCCATGCAGGCCATTTCTGCCCAGTCTCTTTCTTATGGTGAAGTCATGAACACTGACCCTAATTGAGGCAATTAAGGTCTGCAGTTCTTTAGATGTTGTCCTGGGGTCTTTTGTGGCCTCTCGGATAAGTTGTCTCTGCGCTCTCGTGGTAATTGTGGTCGGCCGGCCATTCCTGAGAAGGTTCACCACTGTTCCATGTTTTTGCCATTTAAGGATACTTCTCTGTGTCAGGTAGCTCCTATTTAAGTGATTTCTTGATTGAAACAGGTGTGGCAGTAATCAGGCCTGGGGGTGAGTACAGAAATTGAACTCAGGTGTGATAAACCACAGTTAAGTTATTTTTTAACAAGGGGGGCAATTACTTTTTCACACAGGGCCATGTAGATTTGGAGTTTTTTCTCCCTTAATAACGTAAACCTTCATTTAAAAATGCATTTTGTGTTCAATTATGTTATCTTTGACTAATAGTTAAATGTGTTTGATGATCAGAAACATTTTGTGTGACAAACATGCAAAAGAATAAGAAATCAGGAAGGGGGCAAATAGTTTTTCACACCACTGTATATATATATATAGTGGTGTAAAAAACTATTTAAACCCTTCCTGATTTCTTATTTTTTTGCATGTTTGTCACACAAAATGTTTCTGATCATTAAACACATTTAACTATTAGTCAAAGATAACACAAGTTAACACAACATGCAGTTTTTAAATGATGGTTTTTATTATTTAGGAAAAAAAAAAATCCAAACCTACATGGCCCTGTGTGAAAAAGTGATTGCCCCACTTGTTAAAAAATAACTTAACTGTGGTTTATCACACCTGAGTTCAATTTTGTTGTCACCCCCAGGCCTGATTACTGCCACACCTGTTTTAATCAAGAAATCACTTACTGTAAATAGGAGCTACCTGACACAGAGAAGTAGACCAAAAGCACCTCAAAAGCTAGACATCATGCCAAGATCCAAAGAAATTTAGGAACAAATGAGAACAAAAGTAATTGAGATCTATCAGTCTGGTAAAGGTTATAAAGTTATTTCTAAAGCTTTGGGACTCCAGCGAACCACAGTGAGAGCCATTATCCACAAATGGCAAAAACATGGAACAGTGGTGAACCTTCCCAGGAGTGGCCGGCTGACCAAAACTACCCCAAGAGCGCAAAGACAACTCATCTGAGAGGCCACAAAAGACCCCAGGACAACATCTAAAGAACTGCAGGCCTCACTTGCCTCAATTAAGGTCAGTGTTCATGACTCCACCATAAGAAAGAGACTGGGCAAAAACGGCCTGCATGGCAGATTTCCAAGGCGCAAACCACTTTTAAGCAAAAAGAACATTAAGGCTCGTCTCAATTTAGCTAAAAAACATCTCAATGATTGCCAAGACTTTTGGGGAAATACCTTGTGGACCGACAAGACAAAAGTTGAACTTTTTGGAAGGTGCGTGTCCCGTTACATCTGCCGTAAAAGTAACACAGCATTTCAGAAAAAGAACATCATACCAACAGTAAAATATGGTGGTGGTAGTGTGATGGTCTGGGGTTGTTTTGCTGCTTCAGGACCTGGAAGGCTTGCTGGGATAGATGAATTCTGAATGAACCATGAATTCTACTGTCTACGGTCAGAGCCGCACATAAACTGTTCGGAACGGGCCACGTCGTGATACCGCGACACTCCGTGTGATAATTCGGTCGCACCAGTAAAAGGTGCCAGGGCCAAAGACAAAGCGCACTGAAGAAGACACAGCCAAAGCCCAAGCCTCTGTCTGTCTAAGACACTGGCGAGAGAGTGAGGGAGAGACACGCATTAGTTTAGCGCGCGCTCTCGGGTTAAAGTGCACAAAGCACAAACTCTACTCTCTCTTTCTATCATAAATCCTTAGTAAGGGCATGTAAATTAAGGATGTCTTGAAACATAATGCAGTAACTCTTTATTCATTTGAACACAGTAAAGGTGTTAATGTTTCGTACATTCCTTTATTCGTCCTTTCTGTTTGTGCTTAGGTTTCACTGTTTTCCATATACATACAACGTTTGGACAACAATGTTCCGGAAGCGATATTAAATAAGGAGAATACACAATTTTGTTTCAATACAGTTTTATTAAATATAGAATATTTTTATGTTTTGCTGGCAAATTACATTTTAGGCAGAGACGTCTGCTCGGTCTTGTTAAATAACATCACACCTAATAAAGTAGGTCAAATAAAGTTTTTATTTGATATAATTGTATTATTTAATTAATTATCTTATTATAAATATAATTCTTATTCTCTATATTCTTGTCGAGTATAGTCCTTCAGATCAAGCACTGTGTCAGAAGATTCTGTGGAATCTCTTCTCACCTTTCATTCACGATAGGTGTGAATTTATTAAACTGTGTGCGCTGTTGGCAAATACTGTAGGGGGGTTTAGATGAATTAACAAGACAGAGCAGATGTCTATGCCTAAAATAGATAGGTTTAGAGTAGACTAGACTTAATAGTTGGATTTTATATCTTTCTTTTTATTTACTGTATGGACAGTCAATAACATGCTTTTTCTATGTTATTTATCTCTTTATATATTCTCTAATTATGACTTGAATAAATCGGCTCACATCGGAGCGCGCTGGCGTGTTGGAAAAGCCAGCGTTTATCGAGTAGCCTATATAAGTGCGAGCCGCGGGTTTATACACGCCGATAAATACATTTTTGATGGATTTTAAAGCATCTTTTTTTAACCCTAAAATTTTGTTTTAATTAATGCCCAGGTGTATTACAAAGTTGTTCTCTGCACGGTGTATCTGCACGGAGAGTTTGTGTGTGTCCGCTTGCGAGTCTCATACTGTACTGTGGGTGTGTATGCATGGAGAGTATGTGTGTGTGTTTGTGATGTTATTTTCTTCTTCAAACATGCTTTCAACCAACCAACCAACCCTGGCCTCCAAACTCAGAAGCTACTGTATGTGTCAAAGCTGATAACTGCTCCTTTGATCTGCTGGTTACAGCGGGGCGTCGACTGTTGATCAGTGTAAAGTAGCCTGTAAAAGCTAAACTCTTCCCCAAAAATAGTGTAAATATCTGCAACAAACACTAACCATTAAAATGTTAAGAATTTATTTAAACACAAATATATAAATTAGATTTTCTTTATACGTAATATTTTCTTTATATATAAACTCATGCTAGGGTACTTTTACTATGTTGAAGTACTATTTAAAGCTATTTATTCATTTCTCTTTTATTTGCTTACTTACTTACTTACTTACTTACTAACTAGAGAATGCTTTAGTAAAGAGCTCTAAAACAACGTCAATATGAACGATAGTGGAATATTACAGAATGTGCGACTTGACGCCCATGCACCTATCACTAACCATTAAAATGTTGGATTTGAATTAATGCTGTCGCGTTGTAGTCAGCGAGTAGCGCATATTTTTGTGTTTGTTTCATTTCATGTCTGTAGTTTTATCAATAAATCTGCTCATATCTGCGCACACGTTTATCAGCCTTTTAATCAAAAAGCCACACGCGCAACTCACTTTCACTTTGCAAAAGGCGGTGTTTATTGTTTAGTGTATAAAAAGCACATAAACACAATAAAACAATATTATTTTAGGCTTTTTACACACGCGGGGGTGTGTTACAATAATAATAAGAATAAAAACAATAATAAATTTGGAGCACTACTACTAATAATAATTATAATCCTGAATGAAAAAAGAAAGTTAACGAAGTATCATCATAGAAGGAGAGAAGAAAATAAAGAATAAATACATATCAGTATTTACAGTTTGAGCTCGACACGTTCATGAGCTCCGTTGCTTGCTGTCAATGGGCGCCTAAGGGAGAGAACACATTTTCGGCTTCAGTAGACTCACAATACTTCAGACTGAAACATGACTGCCCCCTACGGGTAATGAAGGACTTTTTTACAGCTTGTCGTGGCTAGTCGTGGGATATGGAGTTATGTCCATATCCCACGATAGTTAACTATTAAACGATAGTTTAATAGTTAATTAAAATGCAACTGTGGTTTGATATAACTGTATTCCCCTACAGGGCTCTATCCTAAAGATAGTGGATTGTTAATATGTCTGGCTGTCTGGATATATAATGGACACCTCAAAACTGTTCCCCACTCATATTCCTCTGGGACATAAGGGTAAACCATATAAACACGTTGTTTGAGGTCTCGGGAGAATAGAGTAAATTGACCGATAGCGCCATCTGCTGTTTTGGAAGAGGAAGTTGCTCCATTGCATTTGTGAGAAAATAAGGAGAGTGCATTTGTGAGAAAGTAAAATTTTGTTCTCTGCAAATTTGGATTGTGTTTGTTTGCAAAACACTGCATTTGTGAGAAAGTCGTTTTTTTCTTTGCAAAGCAGATTGTGTTTGTTTGTTAAATTTTGGCACATAATTAACTCCATAGCGGGATCCCTTTTCTCGAAACGTGCGTTTTTAATGGCCAGATCGGTATAGGGAAAACTTCCCACAGACAAGTGTGTGGCTTTCTCCAGGTGTACATGATCAATTTTGAATTTTCGCTCTCTTATTGCTGCCCAGTAAATCTATTGTGGCCAGATTTCATATGTAAATTAGGTAGCAATCTCTTAAGACTAAACCAGTATTGAGCCTGAGGATTTGACTCTTGTGAAATGTGATCTGTTGTCCCTGTTGTATGTGTATAAATGGAAGCTTTGCACTTCAGCTGTGAGTTCAGTAAATGCTACGATGATAGATATTACAGATTATATGCCAGTAAATACATTACACTGTATGTCACATATCTCATTTTTTTAAGATAAGCTCAGATGTATAGTTAATGTAGATATACTGTAAGCAGCGTGCACATGAGAAAATGTAACACAAGTGTCACACTAATGTCCCTTAATCACAGTAGGGACACCTTTTATTTGTTATTGTTTACAGGGAATAACGATGAATAAAGAAAAAAAAGAATTGGGCCTTTGGTTGACATGTGGTATGAATGAGAGTGATTGAGAATGAAGCTCTTATCTGACATTACATTACAGCCACAGAGAAACTGATGCAATGCTGTTAAATCATGTGGTAAAGTATAAAATAACTGTACTGTCTATATTACAGTACCTACAGTCACAAGACCTGGCCAGGCAAAAAATTAGGTCATTTGCATGTAAAGCTTTTTTTATTATTATTTTTTTTTTAATGAAACATTTACGTTTATCATTACTCTTTAAAATGTATGGGCGAATGGCAAGCACGATGTAGGTTTAATTAATGGAATTTAAATGGCAGTGTAAAGTAAAATTTTAGGTCCTACAAACTTTATACAGTATCCCCTTCTAACTGAGACTTTAGCTGAAATAATTCCAGTGTTTAATTCTTTATTGAAAGCTGTTGTCATAGTACACCCCAGCAACTCCTTATTGTCCAGCAGAACAAGGTCATAAAGCAAGCCATATCAAAGCTACAGTACAACACACACACCCAAGTCAAGTCTTTAGGTCAAATTGTTTTGGGACAAGTTAAAACTTTGGATCCGAGTACATTAGTAGTCCAAAATATTCTAAAACAAATAAGAAAAAGTTATGCTAAAGTAAAAATATAAAAAGTGCAGAAAAGTTATTTTGATCTATGCAATCCTCGAGGCCCCAGTGAGCTATACACTCATGGGAAGGGCCTACTGGCCCACAGTGTACTTAGTTGAACTCCGGAAGCAAGAATAATCTTTCTCTGAATTAAATTTGCCATTATAAATTATTTCAGTATTGGGCATTTCAAATTCTTAAAGGCCTTTTACAAAAACTGTTGATGAAAATAATGTTTGCATGATTTCAGTCTTGCTACAGATGCAGATCTGTATCTTACTTCTCAGCCAAATCAGATCCTGTATCAGCAGAATCACCCATGATTTTATGTGCAGTACCAGAAACCGAGAAGCAGATGTAAAATAAAGATATATAGTGAATTACAATAATTTTACATTTTTAGTTCCTCATGCACTTTCAGCATTTTTCATACAGAAAATCATCACATTTATTTGCAGCAGAGTGGTTAAAGTACAATGTATAAATTATAAACATCACTATGAAAAGATGTATAGTTATAACCCTAAAACTCCACTGCCCCCTTGCCCACTGTTAAACACCTTTGTTCCTCTAGGATTGATCCACAGTAAGCACCACTACAGAATCTGGATATAAAATGTTTGTAGATGGATCAACATTTTGTGATACAGAAACAGGTGCTAACAGGAGTTTGTCGTGGTGATGGCACATGAAATTTGTTACACATGAAAGTGTAAATGTAATATTCACACTAACAAATTAGATTCTATTTCAGAAAAAGAGATGCAGCAGTGAAGGCCGTTGCCAAACTTCCCCTTTTCATATAACCATAACATGTGTGTGTCTGATGCTCTCACCCCCACAGCTAACCTTGACGAGCTGCAGAGCACAGCCACTCCAGAAGAAAAACACTTTGGAGAAAAGTGAGATGTGTTTTCACAGAAGGGTTTTGCTACGACCCCCATCACAAGCCATGTCTACCTAAAAAGCTATTTCCTTTCTATGCTAAGTTGACACACGGGTAAGGACCATGTGTCAAAGGGCGGAATGGGCGATAGTATGTGCATTTGTCTTACTAATAATATACTGTACTGTAGGTAAAGGAATTAAGATAAAGCCAGAGCACACAAAAATTAAAAAGACATTGTAAAGATGAAATGTTGTGTTATTGTGCAAAACTCTCAGCACAACGGCTCGTGCTGGATATGCCATGTCATCTCCTTAAACTGGATAACATTGCCCCTTAATAATGTCACAGCAGCAGAAGCAAATGCAGACAACACATCTTGTATCATATCGATAACCCCCATGGCCGTCCTGCAGATATTGGCAAACAAACTGCAAACAAACAGGAAGGCCAAACTCAGCAGTCCCTGGGTATAATTATACCTATTGTAATTATAGTTTTGATAGGCCTCTGTTTAGCAACCTGTATGTATACTGTACAAGAACTAGTTATAAACACAGTAAAATATTAAATGCTGCGGCAGACTGACAACAACAAAGAGCAACAGAGCACTGACTTGACTGAGACTAATGGGTTCCACACAAGGGGAATGTCTGGGGAGACCCGACTCCTGACTGGCCTAAAACACCAGGTGACAATAATTATAATAATGACTTAGATTATCACACAGAGATGAAAGGCCCTATTATAAATTCTTAGAAAGTTATGAGGCATGTAAACAGTTTAAGCGTGATGCACTTAAAAAAAATATATGCTTTTGTATTTTTGTTAGTCTTCTGTATGCATTAGAGTATTAGTTGGAAAGTTGAATACTGCATTATTATTTGTAATTATATATAGTCATGAAATGTGTAATATTAAAATTGATTTATTAAATGTAATAAATGTATAAAGTTGTCACAGAATGACAAAAGGGGGAATTTGTAATAGAAAAATCACAATTTAATCATGTATTAATTCTGATCTTTGTAGCAAGTGTGTCATGTAGACATGTGTGTCTGATAAAACATAGGAAGACAAGGCCAAGAATAGAACCGAAACAAACTGATTGTACAGTAGTTGCTATTAAATAAATGATAAGGCGAGGACATGATGCAGTTGTTTGCTGTATGAGACTAGTCCTTCTGCAGAAAAAAAATAATAAACCGTTGTTACTTTACTCTTAACCAGTGTATGAATTACTTGTCTTTATAATGTTTTCAGAATTTTCACCATAATCCCCAAAAAGGCCATCATGAAACGAAGAACTCTGAAAATAGGGGGATCTTTCCGGCCAGATTGCAGCAAATACCAAAACACAGTCCAATAGTTTTAGTAAAAACTATGTAAGGGTAATTCTAAATATACAAGCATTACAACACAAAAAGAGAAGGGTTTGGAAGAGATTGTTCAGCCTAAAATTATCCAAGAGTTTAATTTTTATTTTAATTTTAATTTTTTTTTTTTTACTGATTCTGAGAAAGTATTATAAGGTGGAAGTACATAAAAATTTTTTTTTATATTTTTTTTTTTTTACATTTTTAAAAATCTGATAGTTTAGATGTTCCAGGGTTGTCAGAGAGGATCATCAGTGTGGGCTGGATTATAAAAAAAAGACTGGTAGGCCAGGCCCATGGTGATGGAAAATCCATAATGAATGGAAAATTGGTGTTTTTGCATGTTAACTAAAATACAGACTATAAATAGATATTAATCATATACTAATCAGCAATTAAATTTAGGTAAATACAATTGACATGACTATAATGGAGTACATACTGGGAAATGAAAAACACAAACCACAAGAATGCACAATTTTAAGTGTATTAAGTATACTTTTGTGTGCTAAAGTGGAACAACTTTAAGTGTACTTAGTACACTTAAAGTATATGGCTGTGTGTGTACTAATGTACATACCTGACAGTAATTAATGCTACCAGTACACTAAAGGAGTTTAGGACCATTTACAAATACTGAATGCATTTTTTACACTATAACATGTTTTTGAGACATATTACATCAGTAATGATGAAGATTTTATTAATAAGTTCAACAGATTTAGGTTTGCACAAGGTTACAAAAAAAAATAATAATAAAAAAAACTGTTACATGGGATTTAGCAATAAAGCATTGGATAATACATTTTATAGTTCAAACTTTGTACTTACTTTCAAACTACCCAATAAAAACCATAAAATGTACCATATGTTAATAAAAATAAAATAAGAACTATAAGAACTAACGCACACAATCCTGCAGCTTCCAGCAGTGAATTCAAACTAGAAGCAGAGAAGCTCATCCAGAAACAGAGAATCTGCCTGCCTCTAGTTTCTGATTGGCTGGTATTGCCCCTCTAGTCTGTGGTTGGCTGGGATTGTGTGATTGAGTTCCAACAGAACTAATCACAGAAGAGACAGAGTTTAAACACACATAAATGAGCCTGAAAAACACAAAAACTAGTTAGTAAGCACGTGGGCGGGAGAGATTCAGCTTGCAAAAAAAAAATGTAAAAGAGCATGTGTGAAAGATTGAAAGTGAGAGGGAGAGAGAGAGAGAGAGAGATTAGTGCACTTTGTATTCTAATGTGTGTTTTTTCATACATTTTTACAATTATTATTATTAAATAAGTAAGTACTAAATAAGTGTATTTATTTAAATGTAAAAGATGAATTACACCTTTCACTTATAGTATATTTTCCTATAATATATTTTTAAAAAGTGTACTATAATACAAATATTTTGAAGTGTGTTTAAAGTTTAATTCCAAAAATTTGTAAATGTAAGATCGCCACAGTAATATAGCTATTTACTTAAAAAATTATTATTATGATAAGAATGGCAATTAAAAAGATAATTTCTGGTTTGGATTTAGTATGAATTATTTAAAGTGTAATCATAACACGTATAAAAGTTGTTCAAACTGTGTGTTTGTTTGTTTTCTTAATGTCCATTACAATAGACATCATGACTGCACAAACAAAAAATGTCCAGAAGTCTTAAGGAGCGAATTTTATGTTTTTATTGCAGAACTTATATATGTAAGTGCATCTTAAAGAAATTTAACTATAGAAAGTTAAGAGAGCATGATGAGATAAAGTCTTAAAATGTGCAATATTTAAGATTTCTTTTTAAATTTCTCTGTATATGTGTGCATGTTTGTCTTTGTAGATGGGTTAGTGTGTGTAGTATGTATTTGTGTTCTGTGTGTGTATTGATGTTTGCTTTAAGGTATCACTGTGTGCATTCTATATGGTATACATTTTTCATTTTAGGTGTGGTAAAGCACAAATGAATGCTGCACTTGCCACAATAGACGTGATTTCCTGTGCTATTTATCACTGGCCTTTGTTTTTTTAGAATGTGGTCCACATTTTTGAACTCTAATTCAGGTAGGGGACTTACCTAAATGTGGCCTAAATGTGTTGTCTGTACCAATGGACTCGCTCAGGAGGCATTCAGGAGTCATGTTTTCGTGGGAAAGTGTATTTAAGGGGGCACAATTCCATAGTGTTGTCATATAAATTTAAACTAGTTTGTTCATAAGATTTTATTTTCGCAATAGGTGATTTCATTAGCCTTGCTAAAATTATTTTTTTAAGCTAATGTGATTTTCTGAATGTTTATTTAACAGTCAGCCATAACATTAAAAATACAATAAATTAAAACATTATCACAGATTATCAAATAACACTGATTCAATTCCGCTGAAAAGCTAATGAAACACAAATCACTGAAAATAAGTCAATGCTAGGAAGGCATTAGAACACACAGTGCACCACAGCTTGCTTCACACATGATCTAGCATGCAAAGAGTCCAAGGCACCTGATCCAGTCTACAACCTTCATAGATCCCGATCCAACTGAACACTATCCAATCCAACAGCACCTAAAGGATCTGCCACTAATGCCCAGGTGCCAAACATTACGGCACCCAAAAGGCCCTGTGAAGACATCTCTAAGGTGCCACAGCTGCCTGCAGCACAGAAGGGGAAACCACAACCTAGGTGGTTTTGATGTTATGTTGGTTGTCTGTAGGTTTATGTCTATCTGTAAGAGCATAGATATTTCGAGCTGAAACGTAGCTGTGTTAACCACAGTGTGAGATATGGCTCTTAGAGTATGACCAATGAATGCTGAAATGATTAATAGTTTTAGAAATCTAAGTTTTAGAATTTACATTTCTAAAGTGTCTTCATCATTAGTGATTGGCTCATAAGTGAGTAACATTAGTGTTAACATTATCTTGTTGTCCTTTGCAGTTATAAATGTACTTTTTTTATTGCTACTTTTTTTTCTTATGAACAGTTATGAATTAAATATCTTAAGTAAAAACATGAGCTACTGTACATATTGAGAATGTCAACTTTCTTTACCTTTTATAAAAAACAGTGTTATCTAACCTGTATTTGCAACAGTAATATAACTATTTACTTAAGAAATAATGATTATGATAAAAATGGCAACTAAAAAGCTGATTTTTGATTTAGCTTTAGTATGAACAGAAGCATAATCCTAACAAGCATAAAAGTTGTTCAAACTGTGTGTTTGTTTTCGTAATGTCAATTACAGTTGACACCATGACTGCACACACATCAAATGCCTTAAGTAGTAATTTTTATGTTTTCATTGCATTTCATATATATATATATATATATATATATATATATATATATATATATATATATATATGTAAATGTATCTTAAAGGATTTAAGGACATGTGAGGAAAAGTAACTAGAGAAAGTTAAGACGTCAAAACCTTGTATGATGAGTTGAAGTCTTAAAAGTTTTATGATATTACTGTGTGCATCCTATATGTTATTCATATTTAATGAGACTGCTTAAAGCTATTTTGGTGTGGTACAAAGCACAGATGAATGCTGCATGTGTCACAGAAGACATGTGATTTCCTGTGCAGGTTATCCATTATGATTTTTGGTTTGGCTTTAGTATGAAGCATAATCATAATCAGCAAAAATGTTGCTGAATAGCTTTCCTTTAAATTAACACAAATGGCATTTTCTACAGAATGATTTAGTCTGCAGTATCCAAGGTGTTGTCTCTTACATTCAGACAAATAATAAGTTTATATATTGAAATCAGACAATATATACAGTACTGTATACTCCTCTGGGAATTTAATTTAGTTTTTGAATAAACTAGTTTAAAATTAGATAACAACACTATGGAATTGAAGCTCCTTAAATAAACTGAATGCATACCCTGCTCATATACATGTGTAATCATTCTCAAGGATCAACTTTTGCATTAAATGTAGATTCTTTAGAGATTGATTAATTAATCCAGGAGGCTGACACCCTCATTGCTATATTAACCACCTCTTACCACAGACTGAAATTCACATATGTATTTAAGTTAGCCATGATGAGGACTGATCTATTGTTGAACCATTTGGTCAGTGCCCGACTTCCATCATGGCTCACAACATTGGTATAGTTTCTTTGATTCTTTCTTGACGTCTTTTCTTACCCTTTCGGTGCTGTACAAAATGGCAGGCTCTCGCTGTCCCAACTTTCATGCATTTTCTTCTCTGCTAGTACATTCAACATAATGTATGTGGTAAGAAAAACAGTCGTGACAAAGTGGTCCTTGTGGTTTGACATGCATGTCTATGATGGCACACCACTTTCAGCTATAAGTTCCAGTTGCTTTTTGTTGTTCTGACAACAGAAATTGTTAAGTGCAGAAAGTCATACTGTAGGTCTCACAGGAAATATATGTTTATTTCCCATAGTTGTGGTTTGCCTTTAATGTGATTAAAAGACTGTGAGCCACAAAATGCATCATCAACAAATAAGCTCATTATTAGAAAAACTTTAGTCTTTCACAGTAGGTCACACTACTGTTTATGAGCTAACACCCCTTCTTTAGACCAAGCGTTTTATTCTTTTTAGACCAAATAAATTTTTACTTAAAGGTACAGTTAAAAAAAAAAAAAACATCCCTTTTTTATTTTTGATGTTTACAATACAGTGAAACCTCGGATTGCGAGTAACGCAAGACAAGCAAATTCTTTTGATAAATTTCGACTTAAAAAATGAACAAGTCTTGGTTTACGAGTACCGAGTATCATGTATCACGCATGTGCTTCTTGTTTTGCTGCTAAATGTCACACGATCACAACTGAACCAACGGTTTTTCTCTCTCTTGCGCTACAGAACTGTGGGTAATCGTCTCGCCTGGTGGGTCTTAGTGCGCGTCTCTTACTGGTATAATCAACATCCATGCACACGTGTAATGTTTACAATAACACTGTGACCGTGTGTGTGTGTGTGTAAAACATATTTTGTTTTGTGTCTGTATGCGTGTGTGTACAACAAGCGTGTAAAGCAAAAGCAAGTCTCATTAGAGAGGTTAAAAATCCATTTTCTCTCTCTGCTCAAGGCTCAGCCTGCTCTTTGTGTCTGTGTGTGCATGCATCATTGAACAATGTGTCACACAAACACACACACACACACACACACACACACACACAAACCCCTCCTATTTTTGCCTTCACAGACACACGCAGACACACACACTCTTTCTCTCTGCAGTACACAGAAACACTGCTCTGTCGTGATTTTTAACAAAGGTAAAGTGCAGGTTAATTTGTTTTATTTTTACTTTACAGCAGTGATTCCTTTAGTGTGTGTTAAATCGAGTGTTGAGGGTAACTGTGTAAGACCAGTAGGGGGAGAGGGGAGCTTACTTTAGACTCACATACACACACACACACACACACACACACACACACACACACACACACACACACACAGTGCCTGTGCGGACAAACTGAAACACTTATCTGTCGAGATTTATTTTTACTTTTTTTTTTAAAGTAAAGTGCAGGTTAATTTGTTTTATTTTTACTTAATATTTTGTGTTAATTACTTTTATGTACTTATTTATTTTTTGGGCTGTGGAACTAATAATTTGACTTTACATTATTTCTTATGGGAAAATTAAATTTAGTTTACGAATGTTTTGAAATACAAGCCCGCTTCTGTAATGAATTATGCTCATAATCCAAGGTTCCACTGTATTTGTATATAATGAGTGGAACAGCTGCAAAACAGGTTCCTTTCAACATTTTCACAGTAACATCTTTAACCAGTTGCTCAATCACCAGCTCAATCATCCATTTTCTCATATTTATTCCCCAATTTATTTTTTGTTTTTTTAAAGAAAGAAAGAAAAGAAGCAAGAAAGAAAGAAATGAAGGAAGAAAAAAGCTTAAGGATGAGTACATACTTAATTCAAATATATATAATTCAAGGTTTCTTTCCACTTTGTATTTCTCTAGTTTGTGTTTCGCTTGTTAGGCTGCCTGTTAAGAACTTCGACTGGATGACATTTTCCTCCTAAAGACCCTTCCCATGAAAGCATAAAGCAGTGGGTTCATAAAGCTGTTGGCACCTGCAAGCGTGATTCCAATTTTTCGTCCAGTATGGGTAAATCCTGCATAATTTGGATTTAGATCTAATAGGTTAATAAAATGGTAAGGCATCCAAGAAATAAAGAAAGCAGCTATCAGTGCAGTCATGATCTTAACTGACTTATTAGACTTTGCAATGTGGTCTTTTTTTAGCTTTCGAATGATGAGGAGGTAACAGATGATGATGATCAGAAAGGGAATCACAAATCCAAAAATGAATAGGCACGTCTGTACAGCAGTACGTTTCCCATGGTTGTATGAGATGCAGTACCTATTGGAGTTGATCTTTTTAATATCATAGAAAATTGCCAGCGGAAAACTTAGCAATGGTGAGATAATCCAGGCTAGTAGAACCAAAACCCAGGCCTTGCGTATGGTGCGTTTGTTTTGCACCCATACAGGAAACTTCACCAAAACATAACGATCAATGCTGATAATAATGAGGAGGAGGATGCTGCTGAACCAGTTAAGAAACAAGAAGAAAGGCAAAAACTTGCACATGAAGCTCCCGAAGATCCAGTCACTTTTAACAATATAGACAATAGATAGGGGCAGGAAGGCACAGAACAAGAAGTCAGACATTGCGAGGCTGAGGTACCAGACAGTGTTGACTGTTTTCTTAATTTTAAACCCTGTGATCCAGATTACTAAACCATTTCCAATGATACCAAGAACCATGATAATCATATTGACTGTTGCCAGTGAAATACACTCCACGTCTGTGCAATGTCTAAAACCACTTGTTTGGGGCATTGAAGAGTTAGCAGTGTTGAGGCCACTGTGTCCTATCATTTTGTATTCAGTAGATTGGGCATCCATTACTGAAGTCATGATGAAATTTAAATCTGTAAAATAAACAAAAACAAAATAAGTAAAGTTAAAAAAATAAAATCAAATTACTTAGGTAAAATAAAGCTCAATTGTGTGGGTGTGTGGGTGTGTGTGTGTGTGTTAAAATCGATTAGCAGTTACAGTACTATCAAAAGTTTGGAAAGTTTTTGAAAGCGAAGTTTCAAATCTATGAAATCCATATGGCGTTAGTTAATTAAATACCAACAACAGCTACACATATTTGTTATTTTAAGACAAAGCAGATCACAATAGGTCTTGTGTCTCTCAGGTGGCAAAAGAGGAACCAACCCAGTTCTGTGTGTAATGTTTTGCATTGTAATGTTATGGCTGATCAGTGTACAGTAGATATACCTAATCAACGGTTTGCATGGTGATTTTCAGTGCTGTGCAATTTGCCCCCTTCCTGATTCATATTTTTTGCACTTAAATGATTGAGATCATGAAACTTTTTTTATCCACAAAGATAGCATAAGTAAATACAAAGTGCAATTTTTAAATCAGGTTTTTATTTATTATGGGGGGAAAAAACTGCCTAACTATTTTTATTTAAGAGCACTTCATGCTTCTGTCTGCTGACAAGCTTGATTGATCTTAGAATTTTTTTTTTATTCCATAAACTGTAAGCCATAATTGTCAATATTAAAACAAAAAAGGTTTTAAATGTTTCACTTTTAATCAATCTAAACTATATAAGAAGTAGAATTTTTAAATTCAATTACTAAAGAAAATTAACTATTCCACAATAGATCATGATACTATTTTATTTTTAAAGATGCACTGTATATCTACGTGGATAGACGCAAATTGATAGATAGATAGATAGATAGATAGATAGATAGATAGATAGATAGATAGATAACCTTGTAAATATATATATATATATATATATATATATATATATATGTATATATATATACAAACGTCTGAACTTAACTTTAAATGAATAATCTTGTCTTCAAAGACATCTTCTATGGTTAAACTCTTTAACTTTATTTTTGGAATTAATCCAAACTTGTGAATGTCAATATAACAACATAAATTAGCTTTTTGTTGAAATGTGGACTACTTGCAATTTTAATTAGAAATTTGTGGACTTTTTATGTTGTGATCGGACTTGCTGCAAAAAAATTAAAATAATTTTTTTTTTATCAATTTTATGAAATTCCCTGTGCAAAAAGAAGAAATCCCCCCCCCCCTCATCTTTACTGCACCTCTGTATTTAAAAAAAAAAAAAGAAAGTTATCACTATAAATAAGGTGGGTTTTTACACTTACAGACATATATAACTTTAAATTCAATTCCGCTGAGCAGAAATATAAAAAAAAGTAACCCAGCACCTATCGAAATCCTAAATGTTGTGATAGCATTGAGTATATTCTTTACCTCTGCAGTAGCACCTTACTGCATACTATAACAATCAGGGTTTAACTTATCTCTTGAAATTATTTCATCATGAACAATTACGCACCTTTTAAAAACCTTCTTCTGGATATTACTTCTGAGTAAATGGTTTCCTCATTATGGTACCAGGCATTAAAGTTCTGTCTTTCCGTTCTATAGTGCCATGTGCAGTTCTAAGAAAAGCACTGAGATGCTAACCACACTTAAGCATAAAGTGACAGTGGCTTGAGTCACATAGGAGGAATAAGAGATTGTAATGCAAAACTAATCAGTTAGATCTGATTACTGCCTTATTTCCACTCCCACTCACTCTCACACACACCATTGCAACAAGGTTTGTAATAAGCTCCTACAATGAATGTAAAAGAAAACAAATTTGCTTTAATTTTATATGTATGTATCGATAGACAACATGGCTGGTTGCTACATTATATATATATATATACTGTATCCTCAAGCAAGTTGAGTATGAAGCATGTTAAAAATCTGCACAAATAGGGATAAGAGAGGGGTTTTATTCTGTACAATTGTGTGATATGACTTTGCCTGACAGATCTTTAGCTCAGCAACTATTTAGACCAAAAATGCAAATTAACACTTGTAATAGATAAATAAATAATAGATAATAAAACATTTGACCTCTCTCATTCATCATAAAATAACTAAGAATAATTAGAATTGAGTTACATTTGAATCCAGTGTGTGTAAATCTGTCTTATTAGAATTAAGTAAAAGAAAGTTATAAGTATAGTTCTTATAAGTAAAAATAAGTATTTTTCAAATGTATTCAGCTGTTTTATCTCTTGGTTTTGCTGAAATATACAATAGTGTGCTATTAGAAGTAGCATACATAAAGAGGAAAAAAAAGCATACAGTGAATCTCTCTGGAAAACACCAAAGTTTACCTTATAATGTTTAGAGAAGTCACCATTTACTCCTAGTACAGATACTGATAAAGATCAGGGCCTTTACTTTAAGTAATTGTTATTGTCACAAAGCATCTTTATTGTTATTAAGTAGTGTGATCAGTGGAGTCAAAAGTTCAGGCAAAACATGCAACATCCTACATACTGTAAGTACAGTATGAGCACAACTGCTACAGTATGCTATAAACCTATTTGTTTATATAGTACATGTACTGTACCACATAATAGTACATGGTTCAATCATGGTACAATCTCTTTCACAAAAATAAACTAAGAATACTGTAGTATCGTATGTGGTTCTATATGAGTTTCCTTCTGGCTCGCCCTTTTAGTCATGCTGTCATAGTTAGTCATGCCAGAGTCTCTGATTGCATGCCACAAAAAAATACATTGACTTTATACATAAATAATGTGACTGTAAGAAGGTCTACAGTAACCTTTTCTTGATTGTGTGGTGCCTGGGGATGGTTTCACTCACTTTGCTGATGCAGGCAGTTTTTTGTGATGTACCCAATATTCCATCAATAAACTATTTACTGTATGTTATAATAAACTTTCAGGCCCATAGCGCACACATACATACCAGGAACTGATTCATTGTCATACATTTGGATATCCCTGAAATGAGGATGGGTTCCCTGTTGAGTCTGGTTCCTCGCAAGTTTTCATCCTAATGTCATTTGAGGGAATTTTTCTTTGCCACAGTCACCTCCAGCTTACTCATTCAGGACAAACAGATCATTGTAAATTATATACGTTTTCTTCTTTTTTTATTTTTAACAATAACCATTGTTAGAAGCGCTTCCAACCTTAAATTATACTAGGGTACTATGAAATATATATTAGAATACTGTAAAAATATATATATATAAGTTATACATGGTTATGTGAAAAAAAACTATAAAAGGTCAAATGAATTGTAATGTCACATTTTATTTTGATTTTGTCAATACTTTTAATGTAAGCAAAATCTTATGTCAAATTGACCCGCATTGGTTTGGATATAATTTTAAAATGCTGTATCTATTTCACATACATGTATAGCACTTTGAACAAAATATTTACATTTACAGCTATTTGTTAATTGTCTAATTATGTCTTTTTATGATAATCTCATGTAAATTCCAAGTAGGACATTGTTCTAAATACTGTCCAATGTGGGACTCAGTGGCAGAAATGATCAGGTATACAGTAAATTGGGGGCTAGTTCAGGGTCAAGAAAGCAGGATTAGTGAAAACTCAGCGTTAGTTGCGCCTGAATGAATGGAAGCTCTGAGTTTTTTGTTTTTTTTTAAGTCAGTTTAGTTAAACTCAGAATGAGTTACAATGGCAACATACTTCATGAAGCTAACCTGCAGTAGGTTTACTCAAACTTACCACAAGTTTCTCCTCCCCTTTAACTGAAACCTGAATACTAAAGGAAGTGTCATGACATGGCCTTTTCTTAAAGAGACAGTTAATATTGAGCACACATTCTTTGAAAAAATATCTTTTGGGAGACATATATCACACCTTGCTTGAAGGTTTTATAATTACCTATGTTTTGAGTTTGGATCTAATACTGTTTGTTGTGCTGCTGCTGAACAATATTAGCAGATCAGCAGAATTACACTCTAATTCCCAGCTGTAGTTAAATGCTTATACGACCGCCAGTGACCTTAAAAGAGAATTAAAGCTTAAATAAGAAATAAATATAAATAAAAGAAATACGATAGAAAAATTTAATTAAACTAGGATAAAAATAGAACTAAAAATAAAAATATGCTGTACATAAAATAGAAATATACTGTATAAGAACATTTAAGAAATTGAGAAATTTTTATATTTTTGGAAGAAAGATGATGTGCAAATATGCATAGAAAAAAAGTGTCTTTGTGCAATGGTTATTAACGTGTCTTTGTGCAATGGTCCAGAATGTAAATGTAAACATGTAGTGTAGATGTGAAGGTAGATGTGCGTGGATTTGTCCATAGTGTCCATGTATGTAAAAAGATTGATTGATTGATTGATTGATGGATTGTGTTAGTTCTGCATAGTGGTGTGGTTGAGAGACCGTATCGCCTGCGGGAAGAAGCTCCTTCTCGGTCTCTCTGTGTTGGCCTTCAGGGGGCAAAATCGCTTCCCAGACCGCAACAGAGTAAACAGTCCATTGTTGGGGTGGCTGAGGTCCCTTACGATCTTCCTGGCCTTGGTCAAGCACCGCTTGCTGTAGATCGAGTGCAGATCAGGGAGCTCGGTGCGGATGATGCGCTCAGCTGATCGCACCACCCTCTGTAGAGCTCATTTGTCCTGCATGGTGCTGTTCCCGAACCAGGTTGTGATGTTTCCCGTAAGGATGCTCTCTAAGGTGCAGGAGTATAAATTCCTGAGCACCTTGGAGGGCAGTCTAAAGTCTCTCAAGTGTCTGAGGTGGTACAGATGCTGCCGGGCCTTTTTTACCACGGTGTTGATGTGACAGGACCATGCCAGGTCCTGCTTTATGTGAACACAGAGGTATCTAAAGCTGTCCACTCTCTCCACTGGGCTCCTGTTGATGACGGGGGTCTGGTAGTTCCTCACCTGCTTTGTACTGAAGTCCACTATCAGCCTCTTTGTCTTGCTGACGTTCAGGAGGAAATTGTTTCTCTGGCACCAGTTCTCCAGATTTCCAACCTCCTCCAGGTAGGCAGTCTTACCGTTGTTTGTGATCAGGCCCACCACGACAGTGTCGTCAGCAAACTTGATGACGGTGGTGGAGTTGGTAGTGGCCATGCAGTCATAGGTGTACAGAGAGTACAGCAGGGGGCTCAGAACACAACCCTGGGGGGCTCCAGTGCTGAGAGTGAGGGAGGCTGAGACATGTCCGCCCATCCTTACTGCCTGTGGTCTGCCAGTCAGAAAATTGGAGATCCACTGACACATTGATGAGCTGAGTCCCAGGTGCTCCAGCTTGGTGGTGAGTGTGGAGGGAATTATGGTATTTAATGCAGAGCTGTAGTCGATGAAGAGCATTTTCACATAATTCCCCCTCCAAGTGTCCAGGTGAGTGAGAGATGTATGAAGGAGATGAGAGATAGCGTCATCCGTAGAGCGGTTTGGACGGTAAGCGATCTATATAATATAATATAATATAATATAATATAATGTTTGTTTGTTGATATTGTAGTGACTAGTTTCTTTACTTCCCTGCTTAGGATGCATGTGGTTTCACTTGACGATTAAGATGATATTGGACTAGACCAGTGGTTCTCAAAGTGTGGGGGGCGCCCCACTAGTGGGGAATACAGACATGACAGGTGGGGCGCAATGAACGGGAGGGAATTAGTGAAAAATAATAGGAAAGTACCTATTCTAATTCATGCTTTTCTTAATTGATTTATTTAATCTTTATTTTCTTTATCGGACACTCGAAACTAAATAATGACACACAAAGGAATGGATCATTAATACAAAATAACATCAGAGAAAAAGTGGAACCATAGTGCAACAATAACGGTTTAACGTCGGCACGTTATTTGCAGAGGAACAATATATAAGGAAACATTCGGTATTATATATGTCATTTTATTTATTCCAATGTGTATGCTGATGTTTCTGTATTTTTTCAGGCAGTACTAGTCTGGCATTTCTAGTTTCCAGTGTGGTAACAAAGTTGCTTTTTAATCCTTCAGGCGCTGAACAGAAGGGAAGATCAATATCGTTCTACGCTTTTTGTTGGTGTGCGGCATTTTGCGATGATCCCTAAGTCATTCGTTGCGCCGTAGAGAATAATGGTGTTTATGCTTCTAAACATGTATAATTTAAGGCGGATGTAGCTTAAAGACGATATAGAGAGGAAATATATGTGAGTATCTTATTTTCGGGTTTATTTACGCAGCTATTGAATTCGGAGATGCGAATATCAAATCAACTTTACCGCGAACATAAACAGGTGTTATTGCCCCCCTACATAATCTCTATCAATTATTATATTAGGACATACATTTAAAGGTTTATTATTATCAAATATATTATTACTATTATAATTAACCCTAGGCATGTGACAGCCGTCGAGACGATTAATACAAATCCCCCAAAATTATTATTTTATGGCACATTTATTTTGCAGAGGTTTGTCAATGTACAAATAAATTATTTATCACAAATTACACTAAATAAATATTGTTTGTGGTGAAAAATTACAGAAAACGATTTTTATTATAAATAAGCAATATAAAAATATACATGTTGTATATGAAAAAAATATCTAGGCTTATTTATATATTTTTTCTCCTATACAAATTTTTTTTATATTGCTTACTTTATAATTAAATTCATTTGTTATAATTTGTCATTTGTGAACCATAAACCTATGCATTTATGTTCTAATATATTATTTGAAAGAGATTATATGTGTGTGGGGGGCAATCTGTGGCGGGGGGGGGGGGGGGGAAGCATTTTAGACCATAACACAGTAGCGTACTGTATGTACATTTGTTACATGGACCACAAAAAAGCAGGTGATTCAGCACTATCAGCCTAATCAACCAAAAATCCAGCCGAAAGGAAAACATGATGAAGCCTACTGTATGTTGCGTTTGGATTCATGGTGGGGATGGTGGGGCAGAGGAGAGACCTCTGTGTGTTTTGTGTCTTAAACCGCTGGCAGCAGACAGCATGAGACCCAACAAAGTAGGAAGACACTTATCGACAACACACCCCAGTCACGTTAATAAGCCACTCGACTTCTTTGAAAGAAAGCTCTAGATAAGTGACGAAGTAAGCCTGTTATAACAAATGCACGTGTATTTTATCTGTTTTGAACTTGGTGTTATTTGATCTTACTGCTCTAGAAATTGATTTTTTAATAAATAGTAAACTTGGCCGTTTTGGTTATCATTTTGTCGAAAAGTGGGGCTTGAAAATTCGCCCACCCCCTTAAGTGGGGATTGACAGAAAATGTTTGAGAACCACTGGACTAGACTGATGCAGACAGCTGTTCTTTAATGATTTGATGACTGTAGTTGCTTGATAGTTCAGGCCACCGTCACTATCCACTTGCTTATTGGGGAAAATCTGATCATTTAGCATTAATACAAATTTAAATTCAAATTTAATTTGTCACATACACAGTCATACACAGTACGATATGCAGTGAAATGCTTGTACGATCGCCGGTGACCTTAAAAAGAAAGGAAAAAAAAATATATATATATATAAGGAATAAATATTAATAAAAAGAAATAAATACAAAAGAAAATAAATGTAACTAGTAAAATAAACAAACTGGGCATAATACAAATATTGCAAAATATAGAAATATAGGAATATGGGGGGGAATATATATATAAAAATGTTAAAATGTTTTAAAGTGGCAAAGTGTAATGTGCAATGGCAGATATATATAAACATGTATTGTATAAAGTGACATGAAAAGTGACATGTGCAATGGTTTCAGATATGTAAATATGTATTGCATGAATGTGTCCATGATTGCCCAGTCAATGTCAATGTTTAAAAGATATTACTTCTGTGTGTGTGCATATGTATTCACACATTTCGCACTCATTTTTCTATTTTTTTCTATGCTGTCTGACATATAAACACACATTAATAAAACTGAATTTGATTGAATTCAATTCAGTATATAATCATATTCTGCATGTGAATTCATCACTATTTTAATGCCACTAGGGAGCACTATGGGGCAGGGTGTGATATGTTTTATATAGATCGAGCTCTTTACTAAATTATCTTTAGTGTACAAAATATGGTACTAGGATATGAGAATAGCAGTAAAGTATGAATAGGTAGTGTTTTTCAAGTTGCCAAATAATTCAAGCTTATTTTGTGTACTTTCCAGCTACTACATCGAGGATACTTTGACATAAACAGTAGACTAGATATGAAAATACTGCAGGTGGAAATTTGATTACCAGATAACTCATTTATTTGGTTCACATAGCAAAAACATTTACATGGCATAGAAAAATAAATGTGCTTATAAATGTATAAAAATGCACAATTTAAATTTTAATATGAAATTCTATAAAAGTGTAAAATAATTCAAGGTATCAATGTTAGACCAAAGCTGTATTCATCTCAAATGAATGATAACTTTTATTATTATTATTATTATTATTATTATTATTATTAATAATAATAATAATAATAACAATGATAATAAAATTAATAATAATAATAATAATAATAATAATAATAAAATCATAACAAAAAAGAATATTAGTAATGTCAGGTAAAAATGAAAGAAGTGTTATAAGTAAATTACATGGTAAGTTATACTGACCATTGTTTAAAATATGCCACAGTTCTTTGGGGTATACTTTTTCATTATGCTTTTTGTTTTTATCTGAAAACTGGTGTGTTATGTAATACACTCACTGGCCACTTTATTAGGTTCAATTGCTTGTTAACACAAATATCTAATCCTAATTAGCCAATCACATGGCAGCAACTCAATGCTTTTTTTGGCACGCAGAAATCATAATTATGATCTGCTGAAATTCAATTTGAGCCTTAGAATAGGGAAGAAAGGAGATTTAAGTATTTTTGACACTAAAAGCATGGATCCATCCTGTCTTGTATTAAAAGTTCTGGCTGGTGGTGGTGGTGTAATGGTGTGGCAGATATTTTCTTCAAACAATTTTGGCTGCTTAGTACCTATTTAGCACTGTTAAAATGTGACAGCCTATCTGAGTTTTATTGCTGACCATGTTCACCCCATAATGACCACAGTATAATGCCCTATGTCACAACACTAAAATCATCTCAAACTGGTTTCTTAAACATGCCAATTAGTTAAAAGGTCTTTACAGTTACCAGATTTCAGGCCCAATAGAGCATCTTTGGAATGTGGACACTCACAACATAAATGTGCAAACAACAAATCTTGAACAGATGATATTTGTATGCATCAATATAGGCCAACATTTTTAAGGAATGGTTCCAGCACCTTCTTAAATCTATGCCAAAAAAGAATTCATTCAGGCAAAAGGTAGTCCAACCCAGTACTTGTAACTTGTTCATTAGGTACAACTTGTATTGTACCTAATGAAGTGGCTGCTGAGTGTATTGTGATTTTTTTTAAAAGCATGCAAATATTTTTTGTAACATACAATGTTTAATAGTTACTATTTATTATTTATTAAATTATGTTTGTAAATAGCAAATGGTTTTGTTCTCAATAATGCAGACATGTTAAACATCAATAAAAAAAATTATAATAAAGAAAATAATTAAGATTCCTGTAAATAATAAACATACCCGATTAAGGTTTATACTGCTGGACCAAATTAGGCACATACTCTTTAGCTTTTTTTCTGTTTGCATAAGCATGAGTATACATTACTTGATTATTCATGAATACGGAATGACAGATAACAACTGACAACATATCATGTCAGGAGTCCTTTAGGCGTTAAATATAACCGTTGGTTGATTGATCAGATTCTTGTCCATGTTTCATCCATTGCATTTTAATGTCGTGACTCACCAAAATATAGATGACTGGATTAACACAGCAGTGAGCCGCAGCCAGCACAGTTGTTACAGGTAAACCATATTTGGAAGGATCAAACTCTTTTAGAACGACCTGTAGAAACGCAGTGATTAACAGAGGAGTCCAGCACACAATGTAAGCTACGTTTATCAAACACATGATTCGCTTCAAGTTCTTTTTCAAGCCTTGCTGCTGACAGGAACGACTGATACCAATCAGAAATACAGGAATCAAAATCCCAAGTAGAAGTCTATAACAAACTACAGTAGTTAGCTTTGTCTTGCCATCCTTTGTCATTTTTTCATCATCAAAATCATAATCATCAATGCATTCCTCCCCATAGATCGTGTATCGAAGCTCTCTGGAGAACAAAGACGGGAGGCTTAGAACTGCTGCAAATGTCCAGGTAAGCAGTATCATGGTCAGGACTAATAAGGAACTCTTGAAGTTTATGCAGTGCATTACTTTACATTTTTCAGCGACACTCCATACAGTCAGTATACCTGCTGTGGAGAACAGGCTGGCATAAAATACATAAGATGAGAGTTTGCACAGAGCTGTTCCATAGTGCCAGTTGAAGTGAAACCAGCTGTAGAGGATCTGAAGTGGCAGGAATGCTGAGAAGATCAAGTGAGTCACGGCTAATGCCAGGATGCATTTAGCAGTATCAGACCTGTGTTTGTTATAGATGCCAGATATAAGGACTAAAAGGTTGAGAACCAGGCCAAGGGTGCAGATGATGATATATCCAGTGATGTATAGCATTCTGATTGTATTTAGATATGTCATCTTTTCGTTTAGTTGTAGGGATAGAGAATTGTCATCATAGTCTGTCATATTGTTGGACATCTTGCCAATTCTAGTAAAGGAAAGTAAAAACATTTTTATTAAATATACTTACTTGCTTAGTAACTGTCCTTTGTAAAAGTCATCTGGCTTACTACCATTCATGCCAGTTGTAACGCAATGTTAAGATAAAAAAAAAAAGAGAAAAAAAAACTTTATACTGTATATATATATATGTGTGTGTGTGTGTGTGTGTGTGTGTGTGTGTGTGTGTGCCTTTGCATAGCCCATGTAATTACAGCAACATGCATTAAAACACTAAGAGTACTAATATAAACTTTATTGTTGCTTTAAAAGTACTGTGAATGCCATGCAAAGTAAGTTTAAGGGTTCTTACCTCAGGCAAATAAACCCAGTCAGGAATAGTAAGTAGGCTGCGTCTCCAAAACGGACTTTTACAAATGAAAGTTTGCACAGTTCGCAGGAAGGAGGTCATAATTTTCCACTCCCCCAAACAGATTTCACAAGAGGTTCTGGGAACAATCCAAAACTGTGCTTTGTCTGAATCAAATGGCATTTCATGCATCACATATGATATAAGACATAATAAACAGAAAAGAATACTCGTTTCAATTTTGAAATGAATTATGAGTTTATTTGTTATTTAAATGGCTGTTGAGTGTATTTACCTGTTATTGTTTCATTTATATATTTAACTGAGGGAAACATACATTTTTGTATTGCTCACAGAACAAATTTATTACAGAACAAAAAAAATAAAACACTTTTTCCTTTTGTCTCACAGTGTTATTATGACTATGGGTTTTTTTGTTTGACGATTGACGATAATTCCTATGGATTTACTTTCTCTCTCTCTCTCTCTCTCTCTCTCTCTTAGTTTCATTCTGTGGAATTTCCTAAGAGCGTTCTACATTATAAAAGGAACTGGTCAGTCTTGTAATTCAGATGATTCAGTGTCAAGAAAAAAAAACACAAACATAGGCATACTGTAAATTGTCTTTGCCTAAAAGACAGAGGGTAAACTACATACAATAAATTTAGCCCCTGTGTATAGATACTCTTACATTATTTAATTTAATAATATAAAATTTGCCCAGTAATTGTACCCAAAATGTAAATTACAGAATATAAAGAGGAAAAGCACTGGCTCTTATTATTGCTAAACTGATGATGACTAGTCAGATAAGATGTAAGCGTGGTAAGACTTGTTGCCATAACCAACATTTCTTAGTCTTTCTTTAATGGTTATTGCATAAAAAGACATAATGGAGTGAGCTCAAGCAACAAAAGCAAGGAGACAAAACCTTGACCAAAGTAATATGCTGTTAAATATACAGTACTAATATAGAGTACAATAAAGTTAAAGATATGTTACTGAGATGTAACTAAAGAAACAGGCCTGGAGAATGTGCTGGAACATTAGAATTGCTTTATCTGATTTATTCATGTTCTCATAAAATCAGATTAAATGTTGAAAATACCTTGCTCTATTCATACCGTAAAAATGAAAACCACCCTCCTATAGGTCTTCTCAGTACAGAATGAAGTACTTACAGTACATAACATTTCACTGATAATGTTTCCTCCTTACTTAAGTGAGAAAAGCCAAATGGGCTTCTTCCGTGATCTCCGCTCGAATTCATGCCAAAGGTAATCTATCGGGTTGAGGTCACTGACACTGTTCAGGCCAGGCAAGTTCTTCCACATAAACTTGCTCATCCATGTCATTATGGATCTTGATGCCAGTCATGTTGGAACTGGTGTGAAGTTGTTTTTCAGGACTTGGCCCCTGAGTTCCAGTGAAAGGAACTCTTAATGCATCAGCACACCAAGACTTTTTTGACAATTTCATGCTGCCAACTTTGTGGGAACAATTTGGGGATGGGCCCTGTTCCAACATGATTGTGGATCCAATGGATTCATAGTTAATCAAGTTCATATTTATGTGATGTTAAAACTTTGGGTGTTTTGTAAACTATTTAAGCAGACAAGCAGAATTCATTATGGCAATTAAGTGTCTTTGTGTCTTGAAGACATTCAAAACCATTAAATTAGATTTTTTTTTAATGCAGAACTGGACTGTACCCAAGCTATACACAGAAGCAGGAAATAGATAGCTCTCCCAGAGGAAGTTGCATAAGATTACCATCTCAAATTTTACTATGGCAAAATGGGTCATTCAGTTCATTTTTTTTTTTTGTTGTTGTATTTTTTTGGTCTTCTTATGTAACATTTTACTAATAATGTTTTTTCCTTACTTAAGGGGGAAAAGTGCCAGAGCATTGTTCTAGTGTGTCTTGGCAGCACTTTACCTAGTACCTATTAATGAACATAATCCTTAAGCCTTGACGCTTTGTGACATTTTATACTCAGAGTACAATAGCAGTAAAGTCACATTGGGTTTTTTTTTTTTTCTGAAATGAGCTCATTTTTGCTTGTGCTTGATCATGCAATTCCATATATTTTCTCTGTTGCTGTTATAATAATCTCCCCTTCTGTGAAGACATTTCCCTTTTGGAGTACAGCTGTGGGGATGTACTGTATATTCATTCAGCTAAAATAGTTAAGAGGTCTGGGTCTGGGTCAATGTTGGATTTTATTTATAAGGTGTTAAGTTAGATTGAGAAAAGGGTTCCAGCTACAACCTTGGCGAAGCACATCTTAATGGAGCTTACTTTGTGTAGAGAGGCATGTTCATGGTGGAAAATGTTTAGCTTAATGTTAATACCCATATAACTTTAATGTATATATAGTGTGATGGTCAGATGATCAGGTTTTCAGAAACACATTTTATACAGTATACACAGTATATATAGTACATACAGTATACTGTATATATACAAACACTATATTGCCGAAGGCAATGCTTATGAACTTCACATGAACTTGATGAACATCACATTCTTAATCCATTGGGTTTAATATGATGTTGGCCCCACACTTTGCAGCTATAGTATAACAACTTTAACTCTACTTGAAATATTTAGAAATGTGTTTATGGGAATTTTTGACCATTCTTTCAGAAATGCATTTGTGAGGTCAGACAAAGATCTTGGAGTTCAGTTTTCTCTAATTCATCCCACAAATATTTTATCGGATTGAGATCTGGACCAGTCAAATTCTTCCACATCAAACTTGCTAATCCATGGACATTGCATTGTGCACTGGTGCGCAGTCGTGTTAGAACTCGTGAGGGGTTGTTTTTCAGTAGCTGGGCTTGGCCCCTTATTTCCAGTGAATGGAACTCTTACTGCTTTAGCACAACAAGACATTTTGGACAATTTCACGCTCCCAACTTTGTGGGAACAATTTGGGGATGGCCCCTTTGTGTTCCAGCATGATTGTGGATCCAGTGGATTAAGAATTGGATATTACTTAAGCTTATATTCATGTGGTGTTAATTTTTTTGGTGTTTTGTGCACTATTTAGGCAGACAAGCAGAATTTATTATCGCAATTAAGTGTGTTTGTGTCCATGGAGACATTCAAAACCATTAAATTAGAATTTTAAGCACAAAAAGATTTTTTTTTTTAGCCTTTAAGGAATTTGTTTAATAAGTCAGACCAAGGTGTCACAATGTGTCACTGTCATGGTTGAAAAAAATAGTTTGTTCTATATTTAAAACTACATTAAATATAGAATACTATAAATTTTAAAAATATGATTTTTATTAAGTGATATAAATAACATAATTTTAAGCTAGTATTTTTTAGGTAGGACAGGAAGGAACTACATTACATTATGATACACTTATGTTATTTAGTCATTTGAGGAAAGACAAAAATTAGGTGTTCACACTTTTGGAAAATATTTGACTCAAGTTTCCTGTTAGCCAATGATCAAGCACAGTGGGGAAAAAACATTAACCTCCTTTTGTTTGAAGTGATAATAAAACAAGAATAGACATAAGAGAAAGGAAATGGAAAAAGCCAAGATATGTCAGATTAGATGGAAAGACATTAGGGCTTAATTGAAATATATGTACTTTTACCCCAAAAACATGACAAAAAAAGGCTTTGGCCTAGGGTTAGGGTCCAGTGCTTGATTAAAAGTGTTTATAAACCACAATGACAGGATTCTATAAGTAGCTAAAGTATGTGTTGTTGGAAAGTAATCCATGAGAGATTTCAATACAATAAGGAACAATCTTTAAAAGGAACCACACAAAAACGGGAACCATGTTAATAATTACACTTTATAGTTGTAGATAAGTGAAGGTAAACTTACTTTTACTATGAGATTAAATGCTATCCAACATGTTTAATCATTAATCAGCCACGAGAAATGAATCATAACAAAAAAAGGAAGTACAGTTAGCGCACCCTCTTTTACTTCTATGTGCTTTTTTTTTGTGTAAATGCATAAAACCAGCATTTTTAAACAGAATTTTGAAAAATAGAAATCAAGAATAGTTTTTTTTAAAGATGTTTAAGAACTCCAGAATAGTAAAGCCAAAACAGTAATAAAGCAATTCCTATGACGAGTGACCGGGTGTTTGTGAGTAAGAGACTCGTTGGTTATTGTGGATTAGCTCTCTTTCCCCGCTTCTGCTTCCTTTCTCTATAGTGCCTCACGGCTGGGATGATGATCATTCCGCTGGGCTCCTTGGGGCGCAGATGGAATGTAATGGGATGGAATTTAGTTTTCCGAGAGTATAATCCTGACATCGATTACCGATTTTAATTTTTAACCGTTGACCATGCCTTAAACTTATGCCTAAACTGAACACACTAAAAAAAAAAATACTGCTGTATGTCTGAGAGCTCCGAGCCACTGCGTTCACCACTGTTTCGGAAGGCAAGGACACTAGGATACCATCAACGTTTTTTCAATATGCTGATGCAGTGTCCTTTAACATGCTTTTACACTGGTAAAAATGTGGCTAGGGCTAATCCCACAACATAGCAATATCTCCAGAACCTCATGGAGTCTGTCTGGCAGCAGCAAGATGCCACACAGGAGCTTACTAGGAGGAACCTGCCGTCTGCTATTGCAGAGCTGTTACAGCTCCAACAGTTTAGAGGAGCCATATGCTCCTGTATAAAGAAAGAAAGACCATTGGTATGCGGGCCCCTCACCACACAGTAGATGGTAGATGCCTCAACTGCATGATCACCACTCAGACAGGAAACAAGATGTTCCTGTGGCTATGCTGATATGCGGCTGCTTACTCTGAGAAGAAACATCAGGGCCAGAATAGGTTGTTTTAGGATGGATTCCCATTGCAGCACTAAGAAATAATGGAAGTCTGATTACTACAGTTCACCCGTCAATTGTCAGATATGAGTGCTGTATATCCTTCTGGATATGACAAGGAAATTATCAGGGATCGTCTCGGGTTACTTTGCTGTAACCCTATTCCCTGAAAAGGCGGGAACAAGATGCTGTGTGAAAACACTATGGGAACATCTTTCTGTGTTGCCGGTTGTGAAGCATATGTGTATCAAGCACGCCAAATTTTGACATATATAGCCTCGGTATATATGACGTCATCTGATAAAGCGCACCTGCAGGTTATAAATAGGAGTGAACTGGAAACATTCCTCAGATCAATTTTGTCTAAAAGGACGTCCAGTCATGCAGGCAGTGCGCCATTGGAGCGCAGCATCTCGTTCCCGCCTTTTCAGGGAACAGGGTTACAGCAAAGTAACCCGAGATGTTTCCTTTTAAAGGCGACACTCGATGCTGCGTGAAAATGCTATGGGAACGAGAATACCAACGTCGCCGCACTGCAAGTGTCTGGACCCCAAAGTTGTGTAGCGTGTGTGCACAAGGCCGAGAAGGTCTCAGAACTGTATCTGGGAGGCTGACTCGAGGACCCGTGAGCCCGGAGTAGCATGAACATCCAGACTATATCTATATATATCTAACAAATGTGTGGGGAGAGGACCAACCTGCCACGTCACACACTTGCTGCAGGGGAATACCTCTTGCCAGCGCAATAGATGAGGCGATTCTCCTGGTTGAATGAGCCGTTATTCCTAGAGGCGAAGTGAGCCCACGCGCCTCATAACAGAGGGCAATAGCATCTCTCACCCAGTGTGACAAGGTCTGTGTAGTGGCTGGTGCGGTGGACGTAAAACTGAAGAGCACGTACTGAACACAGTAAGTGAAGTTTCTCCTGCTCCAAAGCTGTAAAAGGCGGCAGACAGACGGCACCCCAGCCCATAAGGAAAGCATCTGTCGTTAGCATCCTGTGACAAGACGGACTTAGAGTGGAAACCAAAGTCAGAAACCGCGGTCTGAACCACATAGAAAGCATACGAAGCCCCTGGCGCGTAACCCTTATTGGGGATTGTTCCTAGAGTGAAATCGCCTGGTTCTTTGCCACAATTGAGATGCTCTCATCTGCAGAAGGCCCAAAGGTATCACCATGGATGCAGCTAAAGATCTCTGAAAGTAATAAACAGTCACTTTCTGGTCTAGCTTGATTTCCTTGAGGGTGTTGAGAATGGATTTGACGCAAGCGGGAGACAGCTGTGCCCGCCTTACAAGCGAAACCCATGTCACACCCAAATAAGTTATCCTTTGAACAGGAAAGAGCACGCTTTTCGTGGCATTGGGTCTCAATCCTAAGAAACAAAGATGAGCTAGGACGACATCCTGATGTCGAAGTGCTAGCTACTGAGACTGGGCCAGCCAGTCGTGCGGGTGAGAGAGCTAGACCAAATGGAAGGACCCGATACTGGTAAGCTGAGGCAATATTTCTACATGAAAGTATGCGTCCTTCACATCAATTGTCACAAATCAATCGCTTGGTAGGATTTGAGAACAATCACTATGACAGTCAACATTTTGAAGCTGTATTTATTTATTTTTAGATAGCAGTTCAGCCTGCGAAAATTAAAAGATTGGATGCAGCCCCCCGTTCCTCTTGGGAACCAAGAAATACTGACTGTAGTAGCCTGACTTTTTGTCTGGTAGGGGAACATGTTCTATGGCCCCTTTTCCCAGCAACTTCTGTCAGCAGATGCGCTTTTTCCGGTTTCACAGAAAAAAAGTTTGCTTTGTCTAAGTCAAACAACATTCCATTTACACTCAATGTAAGAAAACTAGTTTGCATTACATAAAGTAAGATATTTAAGATTAAAGATTTAAAGAACTTTAATAATCCCATAATTAAGGGAAATTGCTTATACTTGGTTACTGTTCCTTACAATCATTTACAGGAGCAAAGGAAAAGAGTAATAAATAAACAAATAAAAAAAATTCTAAGTTGATTCTAAGTAAATATAATTTTATATACAATGTAATCTTGGATAACGATTATAATTCGTTCCGGAAACTGGCTCATATTTCAAAACACTCGTAAACCAAATTAAATTTTCCTATATGAAATAACGGAAATTTAAATTATTCATCCCACAGCCCAAATAAATAAATACATACAAATAATTATATTAAGTAAAAATATATATTTTTTTAAAATCCAGACAGATAAGTGTTTTTGTTTGTGCGCACAGGCGTACAGTACATGTATGTGTGTGTGTGTGTGTGTGTGTGTGTGTGTGTGTGTGTGTGTGCGTGTGTGTGTGTGTAAATCCAAAGTAAGCTCCCCTCTCCCCCTTCTCTTCTTACACAGTTAACCTTCCTCCACTCTTATACACGCACGCACGCACGCGAAGGAAACACTGTTTTATTGGCAAAATGAACAAGAAATCTCTCTAATGACACTTAACTAAGTGACACACCACTGCTGTAAGGTAAAAATAAAACGAATTAACCTGCACTTTACCTTTGAAAAGAATCATGACAGAGTGTTTCTGTGTAGAGCAGAGAGAAAGAGTGTGTGTGTCTGCGTGTGTCTGTGAAGGCGAAGGTAGGAGGGTGTGTGTGTGTGTGTGTGTGTGTGTGGCATGATCTTCAATGGCACGTGCACACACAGACACAAAGAACTGGCTGAGCCTTAAGTAGAGAGAGAAAATGGATTTTTAACCTCTCTAATGGAATGGTGACATAGCTTCCTGTTTTTGTATCGTTGCCGCAATTTTTTTTTTTTATTATATAGCTTTTCCGTTCATACAATAATAATATTAATAGCAACTCTGTTTTGTTACGTTTTTCACACTATTGGACTTTTTTCCATTTTTTGGAGAACACGCGAGTTTCTTTGTCTAAGAACCAAAAAACGGAATTTAGCTCAGAACAACTAAACTCCGACTCAGGTACAATATAATGAATAATATTTAGCTTGTTCAGTGTGTGGAGTGCAGGATGTTTAGACATTCTTCCTTCATCATTAGTGGTAATTTTACTTGTGATAGGTGTGTGTTAGTGAGCACTCTGACAGAGAAGATATTAGCGTTATAGGAGCGCATCCCGACTTTATGTGAGATGCTGGAGATAACCAGCCCCTGACTACCACATTATAGCCCTCACAGCCGGGCGAGTGATGACTCGGCGGCATACTCGTCTAGCCAAAGCTAATGCAGTCGTGTAAGAGCACACCTCTTCTGTGATTTACGTGTCCAACAGGTTTGCTCTTGTTATACAGTAGGAGACTCTATACTGAGACATGTGACATTAGCTAGGCCTTTAGGGGTGCCAGGGGCAGTCCCGAAAGCCAGAGCAGCGGACATAGCAGGTAATCTTAAGGCTCTATGACAGCATAGGTTCTCTAAGATGGTGGTACATGCTGGAGCTAACGATATATGCCTTTATTAGTCAGAGGTTAGCAAGGATAACTTGGTGTTTAAACTAGCAAAGGTGATGTCCGATAAAGTAGTCGTCACTTAGGGTTCACTGTATTGAGACTGTGTCTGTTTCCCGAGCTAAGCAAAAATGTAGAAAGACTCAGAAAGTCTGTTTTAGTAATTTAATTAACATAGATACAACAAAGTCGGATCACACTGAATGTGCAGCCGACACTTCTGGTCTGAAGCTAGGACTGTTAAATATTGGATCTCTCGCATCTAAAGCAGTTATAGTTAATGAAAATGACAAGTATGTAGCTTTAAATTAAGCTAGTCCTTCTGGATACAGCTACATACACCAGCCTTAGTTAATAATTGTGATGTGAGGCATCACAATTATTTACAATGATAATCTGTCTATCGTCTAAAATACGGACACAAATTAAACTCATTTGAAGTTCTCTATAATAACATAACAAGTGTAGCTACAAATATTAAGTGAGCTCCCGATAATCATCATTTACAGACCTCCAGGGCCATATTCTGAATTTCTTTGTGAATTTGCAAATTTCCTCTCAAACCTAGTTGCTTGACAAGATGGTGCTGGCAAGGTCGGCTGCCGTCACGATGGCTCCGACCACCTTTTCTTTGTTTTTGTTTTTTTAAGTTAGTTTTCAACGTTTTAAAATCGACAAAATTACCACCATTGAGTACATTAATTATAATAGAGACACCCTTGTTTATATTGGTGTACAATGTACTTACAATTCGATGTTTTTAACTCCGGATCCGAGCTGGCCAAGTAAGATCCTGAGGGAGAACAATAGACGCGACGTGAAGCAGCGGCCTCGAGGGAAACGCGCCGGCGTCAAGAACAGGCTGAGAGTCTGTGCACACCGCACACCTCTGCCTAGCATCCTGCTCGCCAACGTCCAGTCACTGGAAAACAAACTCGATGACCTCAGGGCCAGGATAAAGTTCCAGAAAGACATTCGGGACTGCAATCTTCTCTGCTTCACCGAGACATGGCTGAACCCAAGACCACGCAATCCAGCTGGCAGAGTTCTTCTCGGTTCACCGCATGGACAGGACACGGGACTCGAGGAAGTCAAGGGGAAGCGGCATGTGTTTAATGGTGAACAGCAGCTGGTGCAACAGCGCGAGCGTTGTTTCTCTTACACGCTCCTGCACACCAAATCTGGAACTACTGTCCATCATGTGTCGTCCTTTTTATCTACCTCGGGAGTTTACATCGGTCATAATCAGCACCATTTATATTCCACCACAAGCGGACACGGACACTGCCTTATGCGAGCTGCATGAGGCACTCACACAGCACCAGACACAACACCGGGATGCTGCGCTTATTGTGGCGGGGGACTTTAACAGTGCCAACCTCAAACGCGCAGCGCAGAACTTTCATCAACACATCACCTGCCCCACCAGGGGCGAAAGAACACTGGACCACTGTTACACGACAGTCAAGGATGGCTACAAGGCTCAATTTCGCCATCCATTTGGTAAATCCGACCACGCCGCCATCTTCTTCATGCCAAAATACAAACAAAGGCTGAAACAGGAAGTTCCGGTTCAGAGGGGGGTCGCGCGCTGGACGGACCAATCGGTGGCCACGTTACAGGACGCACTTGATGACGCAGACTGAGACATGAGCTCCAATGATGACATCAGCGTGTTTACGGAAGCGGTTGTGGAATTCATTGGGAAACTAGCGGATGATACCGTGGAGAAAAAGACTATTAGAACGTTTCCCAACCCGAAGCCGTGGGTGGATAAAACCATCTGCGACACTCTGAGATCTCGCACCGCTGCCTACAACACAACCGGGATGACGAACGCAGACGCGACTCTGGCAGACGAGCTGAACACCTTCTATGCTCGCTTCAAGGCTGCAGCTAAAGACGCTAGCAAAGCTAATGCTAGCGGCGCTAACGGCTGCAGACAGGAAGACACTGCCAGCACCGGAAACGCGTTCATCACCACCGAGCATGACGTGAGGAGAGCCTTCAGGAGAGTGAACACCAGGAAAGCAGCAGGATCTTAGCAGTATTCTCAGTATATCTAGCAGTATATGGCAACTTAGGAGTATTCTCAGAGCCTGCGCAGACCAGCTAGCACCTTACTGAGATATTTACCATCTCTTTATCTCAGTCGGTGATCCCCACATGCCTCAAATAGTCCATTATTGTTCCTGTCCCGAAGAAACCTCATCCTGCTTCTCTTAATGACTATCGCCCTGTAGCCCTCACCTCAGTAGTGATGAAGTGCTTTGAACGCCTGGTCCATCATCTCTTCACTACCGGACACACTCGATCCATTACAGTTTGCATACTGCCAGAACCGTTCCACAGACGATGCAATCTCACATCTCCTCCACACATCACTCACTCACCTGGACACTCGGAGGGGGAATTATGTGAAAATTCTCTTCATCGACTACAGCTCTGCATTTAATATCATAATTCCCTCCACACTTACCACCAAGCTGGAGCACCTGGTACTCAGCTCATCTATGTGTCAGTGGATCTTCAATTTCCTGGCTGGCAGACCACAGGCAGTAAGGATGGGCGGGCATGTCTCAGTTTTACTTACTCTCAGCACTGAAGCCCCCGAGGTTTGTGTCCTGAGCCCCCTGCTATACTATTTGTATACATATGACTGAGTGGCCACTACCAGCTCCACCACCATCATTAAGTTTGCTGACGACACTGTCGTGGTCGGCCTGATCTCTGACAATGACAAGACTTTAGAAAGGCTGAAGGAGATTGGAAATCTGGAGAACTGGTGCCTGAGGAACAATCTCCTTCTGAACGTCAGCAAGACAAAGTAGTTGATAGTGGACAGCACAAAGCAGGAAAGGAACTACCAGACCCCCAACATCAATGAGAACCCAGTGGAGAGAGTGGACAGCTTCAATACCTCAGTGTTTACATCACGCAGGACCTGTCATGGTCCACCTCAGGCATCGAGAGACTTTAGACTGCGCTACAAGGTGCGGGCACAGCACCATGCAGGACAGACGAGCTCTACAGAGGGTCGTGCGTTTAGCTAAGCGCACCATCCCCACTGAGCTCCCTGACCTGCACTCTATCTACAGCAAGCGGTGCTGGACCAAGGCCAGGAAGATCGTGCAGGACCTCAGTCACCCCAGCAATGGACTGTTCACTCTGTTGCGATCAGAAAAGTGCTTTCGTTTCCTGAAGGCAAACACAGAGAGACTGAGAAGGAGCTCCTTCCCGCAGGCGATACGGTCTCTCAACCAGGTTAACACACAGGACTAATCATCTCCGTGTTTCTTCAATGTTTCTGCAACACTGCACAGAAATGGTCACTCACGGACATTTCTCATCTGTGCACACACCCCAATACACTGTAGACTGGACAACCATGGACACTGCACATTTGCACATACATTGCAACATTTGCACACATATTGCATATTGCGCACTTGTACTAACAATGCTCATTTGCACACTTCTGGACATTTTCCATTCATTCCACTTCTTATTTGCATCTAAATCTAAATTTATTTTGTCTTTTACAGAAAAGTTTTATATTTCCTGTATATTTTTGGACATTTTTATATTTTGGTCTAATTTCTTATAGTTAAACTATTTATTTATTTCTTGCTTCTTTTTATTTTTCTCTTATTTCTTATCAATTGTTTTTTTTATTTAAGGAAACAGGCAGTCGTGTAAGCATTTTACTACATATCGTACTGTGTATGACTGTGTATGTGACAAATAAAATTTGACAAAACCCCAATCATGAAAAAAAGTGGAAAAATTAAAACAGGTGCACAAAAAAACAATATTAACAAAATATATACAGTACAAATAAAAGTGTGGGTGAATGTTTTGAGTGTCCAGGTCCAGGTTATTGTGAATAAGCGTGTGTGTCAGAAGAAATGAATTGGCCTTACCGGTAGCAGTAAAAACAGACCGGGAGACAATGATAGAGTGAAAGCAATCCTGTTAAGCAGTCCGGTTTGTGATAATCCTGTAACAGGAAAAATCAACAAAGAGCCAGTCTCCATAACTCTCTTGAATATACTCCATTTGACGTAAACAGTGCGCTGATCCGACATACTGTCTTCTCCCCGAGCTTCTTCCGGGTGCATGTTTAAGCTGGGTCAGGTGACCTTGTGCATCACCGTATTCCCTCACGACCTGAAGTGCTTTAGTCTGTCTGTCTGTCTGTCTGTCTATCTATCTATCTATCTATCTATCTATCTATCTATCTATCTATCTATCTATCTATCCATCCTTTTCTTATTATAAGGAGTTGAAACATATTTTGTGCCACATTTTTAAACTGACATAATTTGTCAGTTTATAATTATTATATAATCTTTCATGTAATGTTTAAAATTTATTATCACAGTACAGTGTGTTTGTGTCAACACCATCAGACACCGCTGTCACAATGTGTCACTGTCAAAGCTAATTTTAAGAGTTTACATGCACTTTAGGAAAATATTTGACTCAAGTTTCCTGTTATGCAATGCTCAAACACAGTGGGAAAGAAGTTCAAGTTCTTTTGTTTTAAGTGATACTAAAACATGAATAGACATGATAGAAAGGTAATGTATTTTCAGTACAGAGGAAAAGGCAAGATAGGACTAAATTAGATGGCACCACATTAGGGTGTAACTTATATGTGAAATATATGTGCCTTAACCACAAATACATGAAAAAGCAAAGGCTTTAGTCTGAAAGTTTGTTTTATTGCCCATTTAACAGTGCTGGATTAAGAGTGTTTATGAACCTCGGTGCCAGTACTCTATTTCTAGTCATGTGTTGTTAGAAAGTGATCCATAAAATATTTCAATACAATAGAAAGAAACAGAAAGAATCTTTATATTACAGTTTTTCTCGATTGGTTTGGCTCATTTCTTGAAACCAAGATGACATTCTCAAAACCATAAGGTCATTTGGCCAAACAGTCTTACAGTTCTGCTCAACATTATAGCTCACTAGCAAAATCAAATATCTTTCCCCAAACTCTTCATCCATGCTTCAAAAGCAGATTCCTTTCCCATATAAAAGGTCAGTACAGTCAAAATAGCACAGATCCTTCTCAATTGCCTTGGCACATGTGCATTCATTTAGTGCTTTTGTCAAAATAACGTGGATGGTTTAGCACAACACCATGGATCGCCTGCAAAAGCTCATATCTCTCCCAAAACAGTTTATCCATGTGTCAAAACTAAATATCCTTCTCATATAATAGTCAATGCCCCCAAAATGCATTATACCTTTGGCATTGTTTAAGCACTGCAAGTCAAAATGCTTAGACGTTTTGTCACTGAGGCACAGGTCTAGCAACAGAATACAACTATGAATAAAACTAAAAGATTTTACAGTAAAAGCAGCCTCCAATAAACCACTCATACTCAAGGAAACTGTAAACATTTTTATTCGTACAAAGAAATGTTAACATACTGTGAAAAGAAAACGTATACAGGATTCTGTAAATGTGAACAGTTATAAACACAAACAAAAAACTCTAGCCTACCATACTGTAAATAAAGTTTCAGAACTATAGTACAGTAATATTTTCAGTGGTCGCCATTGTCACCCTCTCTTTCCTGGCCACCATCCTCATCCTCCTGGCCATCGACGCGCTGCTCTCTGTTAGGCCATAAATTCTTATCCACATCGCAACAGATATTTTCTCTTGCGATGCAGCGAGGGAAGAAACGGCGTGAATGTCTCAACCATCCCCTACATTGAACCCCCAGTAATGTCCTCACATGCAGCATCCATTGCATGCAGCAGGGCCCTCTGGTCTTGAGCCTGATGCTCATACACCCTCCACCTCCAAGCTGAAAAAAACTTCTCAATTGGATTTAGGAAAGGAGAGTAAGGTGGAAGAAACTCCATTAGCATCCGGGGATGGATGGTGAACCAGGTTCTGATGCGTGGGCCACGGTGGAAGTTCACATTATCCCACACAATGACATAATGTGGTAGCTGAGGTCCATCTTCACCTCTCTCATTTTCCGGGATCAGATCAGTATAAAGGTGGTCCAAAAAATTGAGGAGCTTTTGTGTATTGTAGGGCCCTAAACTGGGAATGTGTGTGGCCACACCTCTTTCTGATATAGCGGCACACATTGTTATATTTGCTCCTCGCTGGCCTGGGACATCCACAGTGGCTCGGTGGCCAATGTCAAGTAGAGACAGATACTGCAGGGAGGATCTAAAGTACTGTAAAAAGAGGGAGTGAAAAACTGAAGACAATTTCTAGGCAAAATGCTCTAGTCACACAAAGCTGGATTCTGAAGGTAAAAAGGATAAAGCAAAACAAAAAAAAAAGTGGTAACCATGTCTTACTGTAATAGTGTTACAATGATAGACAACCAGTAGTTGACTTACATGCACATACTGTACTGGTACCGCAGCTCTTACCATTTCACTGAAAAATCAACTAATCAGTTTAGATCAGCAAGATCTATTTATTTGGAAAATGTGCTAAATGTGGGCTCATTGTGCTACTTGTAGCTACTTGTACATAATCATTTAAAAAAAAAGCACAGAGTCACTTGAGACATGTACTAAAGCATTTGCAATTTGATAAAACCAATGAGAAATGACATTCTGTTGTGAACAATTGCAAGGTGGTTTGGAGATTTGTCCATGTTATTTTGAGAATGTCATCTCGGTTTCAAGAAATGAGCCAAACCAATCGAGAAAAACTGTAAATGTTATCCAACATGTTTACCTTTACTTATCTTTAACTATGTAGAGAGATCATTAATATAACAGCCATGCAGAGTGAGCAGTACAGTACAGTACAGGAGTAAGTACAGTCATGTATAAAAGTTAGCGCACCCTCTTTTTCTTTTATGTGTTTTTATTTTGTGTAAAAACATAAAAGAATCATCTGATCTGGTCTAGTATAATTAAATTAAAATTTCATTGTATTTGTATAGTGCTTTTAACAATTGACATTGTCGAAAGCATATTCTCTAATAATCATAATTATAATAATATTAATGCATTTTATTTATAAAGGACATTTGTACACAATCGAAAGAAAATTTAAGAAATTTGTATAAAATGATAGATTGTGCCTGATGAGCAAGCCAAGGGCGATGGTAGCAAGTAAAAATTCCCAGAAAAATCAGTAGGAAAAAATCTTGAGAGGAACCAGACTTACAGTAAGGAACATCCTCATTTGGGTGATAACGGTAGAAGGAATTGTTTTGCAGTCATACTGTGGGTTAGGAGGCTGAAAGTTCAATACAACACTTGATGTGTTTAAGAGACTCAGGTACAGTATAGAAAATGGATCACTGGCAGCTAAGGGTCGACATGTGTACTGTAGCTCGACCAGGAGACAGGGAGAGGGAAAAAGAAAAGAAGAGAAGAGAGAAAACAGTTAGGTATAGTTACAGTTGCATAATGTATAATGTGAATGTATATTTAGTACAGTGTGCAAGCAGGCTGGGACCAAGTAGGACAGCATAACTAAAAGGGAGAGCCAGAAGGAAACACAGACATGAGGGCTCCCTGAGATGTAGAACGACCAATCACTTGACCGTCAAAAATCTAAATGATCAATGAGAGTGGGGAAGACAGCATCTAAAAATACCAGTTCACCATAATACTCATACATCATACATTCATGAGTTCCCCAGATCTGCTCTTTCACCTAAAGAAAATGTATTTACAAAACTGCTTGGCTAAATAAATAGGTTTTTAGCCTAGACTAAAACACTGAGACTGTGTCTGAGTCCCGGATATTAATAGACTACAGTATTCCATAACTTTGGGGCTTTCTAAGAAAAAGCTCTGCCCCCTGCTGTAGTTTTCATAATACGTAGTACTGACAAGCAGTCTGCATCCTTTGATCGAAGTAGGCAGGGCGAATTTTCTAGTAAGTTCTAGTAAGGTCTCTCATTGCTACATTCTGGACTGACTGAAGCTTGTTTATGTATCTAGTTGAACAACCACACAGTGAGGCATTGAACATGAAGCATGAACTAGTTTTTTCTGCATTGTTTAGTGACAATATATTCCTCATCTTGGTAATATTTCAATTTTACCAATTTTTTTTTTAGATAAAAGAATGTTATCCTGTTAATATTATTTACGTGTATTTCAAATGAAAGACTGGAAACCTATAATCTCACTAATCACATAAGGTATTTTATTTTTGGGCTTGCTGGAGCAAAGAGGCTATCCAAAGTTACAGTGTGATCAACATGCTTGCTTCCAGCTGCATGTGGTCCTATGACTGAAATACTATGATCAATAGTGTCAAAAGCTGCATTGAGGTCAAGTACCACAAGCAAAGATACACAACCCTGATCAGAGTCCAATAGAAGGTTATTTACTACTTTAACAAGTGCTGTGTCTATGCTGCTCCTGCAGCACCCAGACTTTCCTCTATGGAAATAATGCTTCTCTTGCGCTCTTATGCGCTCGCTTCTCTTGCACTGTATGTGCTCCTATAACACTAATATCTTCTCTGTCAGAGTGCTAACTAATACACACCTATCACAAATAAAATTATCACCAATGACGGAGGAAGAATGTCTAAACATCCTCCACTCCACACACTGAACAAGCTGAATATTGGCCAATTTAAAGCACCTCAGAGTCAGAGTTTTGTTGTTAGGAGATAAATTCCAATTATTGTTCTTAGCTATTTTTTAGTACAAACAGAAAAATCTGTATAATTTAGATGCCAATACAAACAAGGAACTTTCATGGTAACAATTATCTGGACAGGGCTAGATAACCAAACAGGAAAAAACAGGAATTTCATGTAAAAGTATTGGGCAAATACGACCACAATTGGACAACAACATATAACTTTTTGCTCTATTTTTTTAACTTTGTTTGAATAAGCAATTTACTTACCTATTACAGCTGCTGTTTGTTGGGCTGGGATAATCCTGTAATATTTTATCAAGTAAAATCCAACTGAAGCACAGAAGTACTGTTGTGCAATAGCTGTTATCCTAACTAAATTATTATTATTATTATTATTATTATTGCTATTATTATTATTATTATAAGCAGTTGTTTTTATTATTTGTTTTTATTTACTGTTTTATGTTAAATGTTTATTTTCTGAAGTTATTGCAATAGTAGTGTATGGTAGACTGTTATTATTTTTGTTTATTTATTGTTATTTAGTTTTTCTGTTTGTTCCTGTCAAATACCTTAAACATCCTGTGTTAAGGATGCATAGCATGCTGATTAATATATACAGGTTACTGGAATGAAACACATGAGGTCAGGAGACTTAAAATGTAGACCATGTTCAGCTTTCAAACTTGACAGGTAGCCCAAGCATTGCAGTAATGGTTTGTGTTTGTCGTTACTGAAGGGAGTACCATCACTCTCTTATATACTTTATTATTGATAAAAATGGGGCACATTCATGACATACCAGAATTAAACCATGATGACATATCAAAGTTCAGCCAAGTAAACTTGGTCAGCTGGAACAAGCTAGAAGAGGAGTGTGTTGTGGAGGCCGACTCCCACAGCCAAGTCTGAGCATCCATCCAAGATGGCGCCGGTGAGGTCGGCTGCCGTCACGACTGCTCCGACCACCTTTTCTTTGTTTTTGTTATTTAAGTTAGTTTTTAGCGTGTTAAAACCAGTCAAATTACCACCATGGAGTACATTAGGTATGATAGAGACACTCTTGTTTCTATTCGTATACAATGTACTCACAATTCAACATTTTTAAATCCGGATCCGAGCTGGCTGAGTGAGATCCTGAGGGAGAACAAAGGACGCGACGCGAAGCGGCGGCCCCGAGGGAAACGAGCCGTCATCAGGAACAGGCTGAGAGCCCGTGCACACCGCACACCTCTGCCTGAGAACAAACTCGATGACCTCAGGGCCAGGGGAAAGTTCCAGAGAGACATACGGGACTGCAATCTCCTCTGCTTCACCGAGACGGCCTACCTGGAGGAGGTTGGAAATCTGGAGAACTGGTGTCAGAGAAACAATCTCCTCCTGAACGTCAGGAAGACAAAGGAGCTGATAGTGGACTTCAGTACAAAGCAGGTGAGGAACTACCAGACCCCCATCATGAACAGGAGCCCAGTGGAGAGAGTGGACAGCTTTAGATACCTCGGTGTTCACATCACGCAGGAACTGGCATGGTCCTGTCACATCAACACCGTGGTAAAAAAGGCCCGGCAGCGTCTCTACCACCTCAGACGCTTGAGAGACTTTAGACCGCCCTCCAAGGTGCTCAGGAATTTCTACTCCTGCACCATAGAGAGCATCCTGACGGGAAATATCACAACCTGGTTTGGGAACAGCACCATGCAGGACAGACGTGCTCTACAGAGGGTGGTGCGATCAGCTGAGCGCATCATCCGCACCGAGCTCCCTGATCTGCACTCAATCTACACCAAGCGGTGCTGGACCAAGGCCAGGAAGGTCGTGAAGGACCTCAGCCACCCCAACAATGGACTGTTCACTCTGTTGCGGTCTGGGAAGCGATTCCGCTCCCTGAGGGCCAACACAGAGAGACTAAGGAGGAGCTTCTTCCCGCAGGCGATAAGGTCTCTCAACCACACCACTATGCAGAAATAACACAATCTTTTTACAATCAATCAATCAATCTTTATACATCCATGGACACTATGGACAATTCCACGCACATCTACCTTCACATCTACACTACATGTTTACGTTTACATTCTGGACCATTGCACAAAGAACACTTTAATAACCATTGCACAAAGACACTTTTTCTATGCATATTTGGACACCATTATATTTCTATTTGTACAGTATATTTCTATTTTCGTACAGCATATTTTTATTTTCAGTTTCTATTTTTAGTTCTATTTTTCCTAGTTAAATTTTATTTTTATTTTTATTTTATTTAATTTTTCTATCGTATTTCTTTTATTCATATTTATTACTTATTATAAGCTTTTTTTTTTTTTTTAAGGTCACTCGTGTAAGCATTTCACTACATTTCGTACTGTGTATGACTGTGTATGTGACAAATAAAATTTGAATTTGAGCAGTGTCCCTGTCACATTATTTAAGTGGTAAGTGGAAACTTAAGTAACTTTTATCATTTTACAACATGAAATATTAGATAGATTTTTAAGTTATCTAACTAATTATTGTATTGTATCAATATGCTGTGTTAAAGACTGTAGGAAATATTTAATTCTTAGTGTGTTTCATGATATTCTGTGTTCGTGAGAACAGATTGTCTTTCTTTTACCACGACACAAGCTGTGCTTTCAATAAACACATCCTATAGTAGTTTATGTTAAAGGTCGTAAAACTGTTAAACGCTCGTAAATGTAGAGCTACTCCTAAATTTATGTTCTTCCTTACCTTATCTTTGAAAAGCATTCCAGACTGGATGTAAACATTCCCACATCCACCTTTTCTTTGGTGCTTTGTGTGTGTGCGTATATATACTCCTGTCTCCCACAATAAACTTTGAACGTCTCACTGAACACTGACTTGTGTGCTTCATTGAGGGGTTCCCTGAGCTCAGGCGGGACAGCTGAATACAGGCGGAGCACTGAGTAGACCAAAGGGGGTCTACCAAAATTCAAGAAATCCTTACAATTTGGGGGCTCGTCCGGGATACCTCTAATCAGGTGAGTGCTGCTTTAAAAATTTTTTCTCTATAAGCATAGAGCAAGCACACTCCCTGGTTTTTGGTATCTGGACCATATACAGTACGGGGGAGGATTGTCTTGGGGCTTTTACGCCTGTTTAGCGCGCGCTCGCTTCTGAAAGGTTCCTTGAACTGAAGCATAGTGTGGAAGCTGTATTCTGTTGCCCGCTCTTTGTTATTGTCTTTGTTGAGCTCTTTGTTGTTGTCTTTGTTAAAGTATTGTGTGTTGTTTGTTGAGGATATTGTTTTTTTCTGTCGCGGGTTTATTCACATTTATAAAATGGGTAATAAGAACACAACTACTTATCCAAAGCCGGACCCAGAAGAGGTTCCGCGTGACTGGATGAACAGGTGTGGACTTACTTACTTTACCACACCTTGGCTTGATAATTTATCAGGGTGGACTGAACCACAATCTCAATTTTTAACCTATCCACTAGGAGGTACTTTTAAGCCTGAATATCTAGCCTCTGCTTACTCTCAGATATATGAGGGTATGGGTGATCCAGGTTGGGATTATCCTTACATGGGTTCATGTTATCAAAAATGGGTAGAAATGAAAGCACGCTGAAGGACATTATTAAGATGCTCCCTTCTCCCAACAAACCTTTGCATTTTGTTGATATGCTGATAAAGGCTTCTAGGCACTGTCAGCCCGTGGGTGCGGATTATCGCTTTATTTTGCAATCGGTTTTGGGAGATGGGTACGATGAGGCTGATTTGATAAAAACGGTAAAATGCTTAGACTCCAAAACAGACAAATTGGCTGTAGTGGAAAAATAATGAATTTGACTTTCTTTGAGGTAATTCTAATGAGGCTATGAAACTTTTAAAAGATGAGCTAACTACTTATCTTCTTGCATGTCAGCCAGCTAGTCAATATCTGTCACAGGTAACTAATTGTAGACAAGAGAAGAGTGAGACTACATCCAGGTTTCTGGAGCGGTTTCGAGAGACCTGGACCCTTTTGGGTGGTATGCCCCTCCCTGAAGAAAACCCTAACCCACTTTTCCTTACAACCTTCTTGAATAATTGTCGACCAGAAATCGTGAAAATTTTAAAGTTTCAATTGTCAGATCGTTCTACAATGACTATTAAAAAATTAGGTGAGCGTGTGAGAACAAAGAAAGGAGATGGTATTTTCGAAAATTAACAAGTGGCATGTTTGTCTGTGGAGAGTGAAGGATACAGAGGTAGAGGAGGTCTGCAGGGTCAGAGTACACCCCGTAGGTCTGGTAATTTTTATCACTGTCATAAATAAGGTCATTGGGCTTGTGAATGTCACACGAAGGCCCGAGATGAGGGACGTAGTGGACAAAATGTGTATAATCAATTGAATGATGCTAAGGAGGTGTTTTCTCCTAATCCTTCCCAGCAGCCACCACAGCGAGTACAACAACAACAACAGCAATATAGACCCAATCCCTTGTCAGGGATGCAGGTAGGAGCATATGATGCATAGGAATGCCCGCAGAGTTCCAGCCCCGCAATGTTACTTCGTACTTTCGAGTTACCTCAGGAATAAATGAAATTTTAAGCTTACTGCTTATGCAGGGTGTTGGTAAACCATGTGTAAGTTCTTATAACACACCTGTTAATCCAGTACTGAAACCTGATGGTATGTGGAGATTTACAAAAGATCTGAGAAAAATAAATGGCATAATTATCCCTGTTGTGCCTGATGTGCTGTCCATTGTTTTCTCTAGACCTTGTCACCATTTGCATTTTTCTGTTATTAACCTTTGTTCTGCCTTCTTCAGTGTTCCTGTGGAAGGGCAGACACAGCCATTGTTCGCCTTCACCCACAGGGGGCGTCAGTTCACCTGGTCTCGTCTTCCTCAAGGCTGTGTTGATTCTCCGGCTGTTTTTTCGGCTGTAGTAAGAGATGCACTTGGTGATCTAACTCTCCCCACTGATTCTGTTGTCCTATTGCAAGCAGATGTTTTACTGGTGTCCGCCGCTGCGAAGAAGCCACCACTTGTCTCCTGAAACACCTGGCAAAGAAGGGTTTCAAGGTATCTAAGACTAAATTACAGTTTTGCAGAGACATTGTAAAATACCTGGGCTTTGAACTCTCCCAAGGTCAAAGAAGGCTCTTAAAGGAACGAATTCAGCTTATCATCGACACTAAACGTCCGAGCACTAAACATGCTTTCATGGCTTTTCCGGGACTGGTCAACTACTGTCGTCAGTGGATTCCTGACTGCTCATTCTACGATAAATGCATCAGGAGTGTCATCTTACACAACGATCCGCTCCAACAACCTCTGACACGGACTGCTGACATGGTTGAGGCATACAAGGAACTAAAAAAGGCCCTATGTTCCGCTCCAGCACTGGGCCTGCCTAATCAGAAAACGTTCCATCTATATGCGTGTGAGCACGGGGCACCGCTTCTGCTGTATTGGCACAGGAGCATGGGGGGGGGATGAGACCATGTGCTTTCTTATCCAAAACTTTAGATGCTGTGGCACAAGGTTTGCCTGCTTGTCTCAGGGCTGTGGCCACCTGTGGGGTGATGGTACAAGATGCTGAGAAGATTGTTCTCTCTCATCCTTTAATTTTGTATTCTCTATATCATGTTAAACAAGTGCTACAGAACCTTCAAACACAACATATGAAGGCTTGGATCTGGGTATGAGATTATCCTTTGTCCTACAAGTAACTTAGAGATAAAATCCACCTCTTCTTTTGACACCCTCAGATATGCTCTGGCACGCTTGATCAATGCACAGGATGGCAGGCTAGTAGAAACAGATCATGACTGCTGCTTAGAGATTGTTCACTCCACTAGTATACGTCCTGATATGTCTTCTACATCAACAACTGGTGAATCTATGGACGTCCAAGGTAATACGCTAGCTTATAGTGTTGCTAAAGAAGCAGCTCAAAAAGAGATTTTCTTTCCTGACTCTGGTTCTGATTTGATCAATACATCCTTTCTTGCTAGCTCTTTGATTCCTGATGTAGATTTATGGTCTTTGCAAGCTTCAGCCACGCCAAATGATTCCTCTTTTTGGCAAGCTCAAGGTGCCTACGTTGCTTCTGATAGTTTATGGTATTGTGCTGATGGTCATTTGTGCCTGCCATCTCATTGTCTTCCGTTTCTCGTGCGTGAGTTCTATGGTGTTACACATCGCGCGCGAAGGGGGGTTAAGGAAGATATGAAAGAACTCTTTTACATAGCTAACATGCTTGGAACAATTGATTCATTAATATCTAGATGCTTGGTGTGTGCTCAGAATACATTTAAATATCTTCTGGTTTTGGTAGACAAGTTTTCTAGGTGGGTGGAAGCTTTTCCGTGTGCTCGAGAGAATGCAAAGGTGGAGTCCTAGTAAAAGAAATAATATCTCGTTATGGCGTGCCTTATGCTATTGACTCAGATAAAGGAACACCTTTTACATCACAGGTAACACAGAATTTGTGTAAATATCTTTCACTGTCCTGGTATTTTCTCATTCCTCATCATCCACAGTGATCAGGTATAGTAGGAAGAAAAATTGACTAAAGCAATGCAAACTGTGGGGAGTAAAAACTGGGTTGATCCGTTACCTGCTGTTCTAGCTAAAATAAGAATGACACCATTAAAAGACGTGCACATGTCACCATATGAAATTATATTTGGCAGACCCTTTCCCGTGCCATGGAGGAAAAGTAAACCCGCGATAGGAACAACTGATCTTGATGTAAATATTGCTGAATATTCTGCTGCTCTATAGATACTCTAACTAAACATTATAAACAAATTGCTGATGTGACTTTAATACCCTCAACAAAACCCACACATCCTTTTAATGTGGGAGATACTGTTCTGGTAAAATCTTTGACCCCCAGAAAACTGGGAGATTGTAAATATGATGGACCAGCAGAAATAATCGCAATTACTCGTATTGCTATCCTAACTGATCTTTTTTTCACAGTGGATCCATGCTACTAGGCTGAAGAGATTTCCTGTCGGCGTGAGACCAAAAGATGAATAAATGCGTGTGTATTATTATCTTTCTGTCTCTGTGATTTTTGTTTCCTAGACTAAAGACGTGCTGCAGTGATGTTCAACCCGTGATGTGACATAGAGAGAGTGACGTGACACAGAGGGATCGTCTGGGGTTGCCACTGAACGACTTTACTTCTGCTATTAGTGTAGCATTTCTGGTGGTGTCTTAGCGCCTCGTAAGGTGGGACGAGTGCAGATTGGGCGTGCCCGCACTCTGAGCACTGTATCGTCAAGAAAGGCAATAGTTCACCACTAGTAGTTATTTATGAGTTTGACATTGTGAACAAGGTTTTTCACACACACGAGTTTGCACTCAACCTGTCATGTTTCTGTGTATTTTTCGCTGTGTGCAAAATTCTTTGTATGAGTATGTTTCAGGGAATGTTCCTGCGCCGCGTCCGATGGCCTATTGTCTGCCAGCGACTTCTTAAAAGCTCTGAGTTTTATTCAACGATGTTTCTTATGAATAAAAGGGGGGAATTGTAGGAAATATTTAATTCTTAGTGTGTTTCATGATATTCTGTGTTCGTGAGAACAGATTGTCTTTCTTTTACCACGACACAAGCTGTGCTTTCAATAAACACATCCTATAGTAGTTTATGTTAAAGGTCGTAAAACTGTTAAACGCTCGTAAATGTAGAGCTACTCCTAAATTTATGTTCTTCCTTACCTTATCTTTGAAAAGCATTCCAGACTGGATGTAAACATTCCCACATCCACCTTTTCTTTGGTGCTTTGTGTGTGTGCGTATATATACTCCTGTCTCCCACAATAAACTTTGAATGTCTCACTGAACACTGACTTGTGTGCTTCATTGAGGGGTTCCCTGAGCTCAGGCGGGACAGCAGAATACAGGCGGAGCACTGCGTAGACCAAAGGGGGTCTACCAAAATTCAAGAAATCCTTACAAAGACATTGTTCTAAATGTTTGCATATTTTATCATTTTAACTTGGCCGCTATAACGTTAGCTGGCTAGCTACAGTAGGTTAATCTAAGGTAGCCTCCTGCTAGTATTGGATTCAGTTGTAAATGTATAGCCCATTTTAACTATAGATAGTTTAAGTGCAAGTTGATATTTCATTGGTTAACGCTACACAAAGTAAGAGGTGTTAAAAGTGAATAATTTTATTCAACTGTAAACGTCCGGCGTTTGTTTCTGTAATCTAATTACACCACATGCTGCACCACGTTCCCTCTAATCCAATAGGACTGTTTCACCATCTCTCAGGGATCGAGAAGGACAGTCATTTAGACTATTTTCTGTTCTTACACCTACAGTAGGTGGTAAAACAAACTTTCTCTAGAAGTTCGTACACCAGAGTCTTTGAAATCTTTAAATAATGACGATTTAAGACATATCTGTTTCTTCAATACTTGGACATCATTCTTCTCTTGTTTTCTTTTTTCTTCACTAAAAACTTTTTTGCTTGTTTGTGAAAAACTAGTTTTAAGTTTGTGACAATGTTTTAGTCATTCAGATTTGGCTAGGTGTTTAATAAGATTTTTTTGGAGTGTGGGGTTCTCAAAACGTCTCGGGTTACTTTGCTGTAACCCTGTTCCCTGAAAAGGCGGGAACGAGATGCTGCGTGGAAACGCCATGGGAACATCTTTCTGTGTTGCCGGTTGTGAAGCATGTGTGTATCAAACACACCAAATTTTGGCATATATAACCTCGGTCAGGTGACGTCATCTGATGAAGCGCACCTGCAGGTTATAAATAGGAGTGAACCGGAAACATTCCTCAGATCAATTTTGTCTGAAAGGATGTCCAATCACACAGACAGTGTGGAATTGGAGCGCAGCATCTCACCGCCTTTTCAGGGAACAGGGTTACAGCAAAGTAACCCAAGACATTCCCTTTCAAAGGCTACACTCGATGCTGCGTGAAAAAGCCATGGGAATGAGATTACCAACGCTGCCGCACTGCAAGTGTCTGGACCCCAAGGTTGTGTAGCGTGTGCGCACAAGGCCGAGGAGGTCTCAGTACTGTATCCGGGAGGCTGACTCGAGGACCTGTGAGCCCGGAGTAGCATGAACATCCAGACTATAAATCTAACAAATGTGTGCGGAGAGGACCAACCCGCCGCATCACACACTTGATGCAGGGGAATACCTCTTGCCAGCGCAATAGATGAGGCGGTCCCACTGGTTGAATGAGCCTTAATTCCTAGAGGCAAAGTGAGCCCACGCGCCTCATAGGAGAGGGCAATAGCATCTCTCACTCGGTGTGACAAGGTCTGTGTAGTGGCGACCGCCCCCCGGTTACATAGCATAGTATATAAAAAGCGGCCGCCCCCTATAGCATATAAAAAGCCGCTCTGACTTACGCCACTGGCTGGTGCGGTGGATGTAAATCTGAAGAGCACGTACTGAACACAGTAAGTGAAGTTTCTTCTGCTCTGAAGCTGTAAAAGGCAAAGGACAGAAGGCTTCAAGAACAACAGGGTGCATGGTTGAGAATGGAACTTTCGGAAGATAGTTTGGGTGTGGATAAGAGGTAATGGCCATCAAAAAAACATCTTAAGAGTCAGAAACCTTAAGAAGACATGTTCTAACTCTAGTGGTGTCTAAAGAGGTGTTAATTAGACCTTCGAGCACGATAGATAAACCCCACGAAGGGACCGTGGCTCTAGTGGGTGGCCTCAATCCACGAATGAAACGGGTGTTCTAAAGGGTGTTTTCCCACAGTAACCCTATTAATCAGAACGTGGCAGGCTGGAATACCAGCTATGTACATCCTGAGAGTATTAGAGCACATGACGGAGGACAACTTTTCCTGCATAATCTGGGCCACATACGGGCCAAGGCGTCCAGACCCAGGGGAGCTGGAAGAGTCAGAGAGTAGTAAAGGGAACATTTGCTGTTTCTTGCAAGGCAAAGAAGTCCACCTCTGCTACAAGAAATCTCTCCCAGATTGACTGACTACTTCGGGGTGGGGTTTCCATTCCCTGTGTGTCACAGCTTGACTGGGCAGAACATCTGCTCCCACATTCATGTGCCCTGGAATGTAAATCGCTCTGAGGAACAGGAACTTGTCCTGTGCCCAAAGCAAAACCTGGTGCGCTAGCTTATTTAAGCGGCGCGAGCGCAATCCACCCTGGCGATTAATATATGAGACTACCGTAGTGTTGTCCACCCGCACTAGGACATGGTAGCCTCTCAACTGCTGGAGGAAGTGCTTTAGGGCCAGAAATAGAGACATCATTTCGAGGCAATTGATGTGCCATGCGAGAAGATGACCTCTTCAGCTCCCTTGGGCTGGACGGTCATCTAAGACCGCACCCCAGCCCATGAGGGAAGCATCTGTCGTTGGCATCTTGCAATGACAAGACAGACTTAGAGTGGGACCCAGAGTCAAAAACCGCAAACTCTGAACCACATAGAAAGGGTACGTTTAAAGTTCAATTAGGGTCCAATCAGGGTACCTAATTGGGACTCTGATAATAAGGGTTTAATTAACCCTTATTGGGGATTGGCTCTAAAGTAAAATCTCCTGGTTCTTAGCCACAACTTAAATGCTCTCATGTGCAGAAGGCCCAAAGGTATCACGGTGGGTGCAGCTGCCATGAGAGCTAAAGATTTCTGAAAGTGAAGAACAGTCACTTTCTGGTCTAGCTTAATTTCCTTGAGGGTGTTGAGAATGGATTCGACATGAGTAGGAGACAGCTCTGCCCGCCTTACGATCGAATCCAATGTGACACCCAAATATGTTGTCCTTTGAACAGGAAAGAGCATGCTTTTCGTGGCGTTGGGTCTCAATCCTAAGAAACAAAGATGAGCTAGGACAACATCCTGATGTTGACGCAATAGCTACTGAGACTGGGCCAGCCAGTCGTGCGGGTGAGAGAGCTAGACCAAATGGAAGGACATGATACTGATAAGCTTCGCCCCCAAAAAAGCGAACCTCAGAAACCTCCTGTGTCCTGGCAATATTTCTATATGAAAGTATGCATCCTTCACATCGATTGTCACAAATCAATCGCTTGGTAGGATTTGAGAACAATCACTTTGACAGTCAACATTTTGAAGCTGTATTTATTTATTTTTAGATAGCGGTTCAGCCTGCGAAAATCTAAACATGTTCTATGGCCCCTTTTCCCAGCAACCTCTGTCAGCAGATGCGCCCTTTCCAGTTTCACGGAAGTGGAGACCACACCGCTCAAAGGCAGAGGGTGATGTAATACTGAATCCTGTAGCTTCCCTCTACAGTGCTTAGTACCCAAGGATATATACTTGGCAGTAGCTTCCACGTGGCCAGTTTCTCCAAAAGGAGAATGAAGGGGTGCCCGGCTCAAAACACTCTCCTTGTGTGCTTCACGCCTCGCGAGAGTCAGGCGCCCTATCTTCCAGAGCCCCGCCAGTGCTTAAGTCACTTAGCAGGTCAGCCTGGTAGGCTTGCAAAACCGTTATGATGTGCATCATTGAGGCTCTGCCCCCCGGCCACTCGACATAAACTTGTCGTCTAATTATTATTATTTTTTTAAATGCTTGGAGGCTATTTCCATCTCCGCGGAAGCAAGAGAAATGTCTATCCTGCCCATTTCACAAAAAGCCCGAGGGCGTGCTTGAGAAACGGACAGAGGAATTTCTCGATCCGATGAGAATGCGAAAGAAAGGAGGAAAATCCGTCTCTCGCAGCTCTGCCGGATGCACGTCGTTTGAAGCCCCAGAAATGCGCTGCGGCCCGTAGCTTCTCTGTAAAGAATGCAAGCAGCTGCGAAGCACTTTAATCGAGACAGTAAGTGTGGAGATCGCCCCTCCGGGATGGATTTATCACACGGAGAGACACATTTTGCTTGAAACTCAGCCATATCGGTGAGTTAAACACTTTCTTATTTTTGCTGGTTTACATGGTGTGGAAATCGTGCTCCAAAAGAGCGGAGGTACAGATCTCCTTACAAACTCCACCATATCGGTAAGTTAATATTTTTTAAATTCGCTTGCACACAACACACGTAATCACAATGCAGTCCTGAAGACAAAAAGATCTGAGGAATGTTTCCGGTTCACTCCTATTAATAACCTGCAGGTGCGCTTCATCAGATGACGTCACCTGACCGAGGTTATATATGCCAAAATTTGGCGTTGTTTGATACACACATGCTTCACAACCTGCAACACAGAAAGATGTTCCCATAGTGTTTTTACGCAGCATCTAGTGTAGCCTTTAAAAGAAAACACATTTATATTTTTGCTTAATTGGTCTTAAACCTTTATGTCTTAAAGTGACATCAGGAGGTAGACATCACCCTGTGGAACAAAGGTGTAGTTGGATTTTACTTGATAAAATATTACAGTAGTATCTAATATTTTACACAGTCTACCAAAGGTCCACTTTCTTTTAATGAATTCAATAGTGCTCATTTGGAGAACAAAACACTTTTCTCTGAGTTTTAAGTATTTGCTTTATTTGGTGTCTTTTGTTAATAGAATTCACAAAGCCTTAAACTTCACTCCATGCTACTAAGGAGGCCCTGCCATCCCAACAAACAGCAGCTGTGATACTGTAGGTAAGTAAATTGCTTATTCAAACAAAGTTGAGGAATGAGGGCAAAATGTGGAGGAGATCTTAAACCTCAATGACTCATATATCAAATAAACATAAAAGTAATAAACAATGCAAAAAACACAACAATGTAGAAACATCTATTCTATCCACAATAGATTAAAACAGTAAAACTAAATAAAAGACAACTGAATGTCATGCTGCTAATTGAACAAAAAGCCTAAAATTAAAACCTTTAAATAATGAAAGCGAAAGAGCCTGTCACAGAAAAAGCATGTTACACGGCTCTTCAGTCTTGATTTAGGAATCACAAGTAGTTGCTGTTCAGAACACCTACAGAAATTGTTAGGCTATATAATGTTTAAGACATAAGATGGTGCCAAGTTGTTCAATGTCTTATACACAATCAGCAGGGATCTAAATCTGATTATAAACTGCACAGGAAGCCCATGAAGTGAACAGAGGACTGGAGTTAAGTGTTCATATTTCCAAGTCCTCATTAAGAGTCATGCAGCAGCATTTTGCACTGTCTGCAATCACGCAAAAAAAAAAAAAGCCTGATTAATATCGACATAAAGAGCACTGCAATAGTCAATTCAACATAAAAAAGCATGGGAAAAAATGCCCCTCACGGCCTTTATTTTTTAAGACAGGAGAAAAATGTATGTAGTGCAAAACCAGTAATGCCTATATCATAATGCAAATATTTTAAGAGCATGTTATGATTGACAGTGTCAAAAGCACCCGTAAAATCCAGAAGCAATAAACCTGCAAAAATCCCAGCATCCATCATGAGCAGGAGATCATAGTAGACCTTTAAAAGTGCAGACTCTGTATGATGGAAGGATTTAAAACCAGATTGAAATACAAGTATACAATGTAACAAACTAAAAAAGAACTCTGTGGATACATCCAGTCATACATATATTGTCAGCAGTGTCTCCTAACAAAAGGTCAGTTGAACAGTAACATTCTTAAGTATAAAAGTGCTTTCATGGTCTATTTTTTTCAGTGTTTTAAGTGTGTTGCTTTATTGTTTTTTCTAATTCATTAATAAAATGCATTGCAATAATTTTGTTTGTAAATGTAGTTGTATTACATTACATTCCACATTTAGATTGAAGAAATACTATAAGTAATGTTTCTGGTTTATTTTAATTCTGTATACCTGTATATTTTATTTTAAGTAAAACTACTAGGCCTATATTAAACGCAGTTGCCATTTAATATAAACTGAAGTATAGCAGTATTACTACTAGTACTGCTTATATTACAGCATCACTGCAGTATAAAGATAAAAATGCTGTGTTTTCATGTCCAAATTACTTTTCTGCGTATGTACTGCATAATTAGTTTCCTGCAATGTAAAACATATGTTTTTGACACTTCAAAACTGCACTTATCTTTTGGAAGGGCAGAATGGCTTAAAAATAAACTGCTCTTAACAGTGCTACGCACAAACAAATGCCCTAAAACCTCAATGAACTGAAGCAATGTTGTAAAGCAGAATGGTCCAATATGAGGTCAATGACTGATAAGGTTATATAAGAAATGATTACTGCAAGTTATTACTGTAAAATTATTACTGTGGATCTACAAGCTACTGAATCATGGGGGGTATTTAGTATTGCTCATTGGCATATTTTTGGCTTTATTTTTAGAATAACTAACTTATAAAACAAGTTCATGCATTGTGTTAAAGATTTCTTCTTTAACATACATATCTGTCAACATGCTTAAGTCCAAGACTTGATGTGGAAAGATGTGGAAAACGTTTAATTGTCTAATTTAAATAAATACCAGAATTAAATGGGCAAATACAGCAAACAAAAAAATTGTGTATGAGCAAGATACTCATGAAAAACATTGCAAATAAATTTTTCACAAAATGAGACAAGTGGAATAACTATAAACCAAAGCAATTGAATCCAAACTTCGAAAGATATACCTAAAAAAGTAAAACGTCCAGAAATTAAGAATAATATTTGACTCTTTAAACACATCAGTCTTTTAACTTGAAAAATTTTTGAAAGATGTTTAAGATAACTCTAAAATAGTAAAGTCATAACAGTAATAAAGCTGTGCCTAAACTAACACCCTTAAATATTCATACATTTAAAAAATGTTGTAAAAATGTGTCTAAACTATACGAGATAGCGGTAAATACATGGCAATTTTTGTTTTTTAATTGTAGGGAGAAATTACTATGTATGTTTTTATGGGTATTTATTTGTGTCCAAAAAAAAAGAAATAGGAAAGCACACAATTCTTACTTACACCCAATAAATAAAAACATATTTATTGTGCAAAACAAAATTTAGGCAACAGTTGAACAATTGATTCTCTGGTCTAACTGCATAAATAGGAAAAACTTTTTTTTAATTATTTTGCTGTTTTTGGTCACATAATGAAACACATTAATGTTAGGTGCACAATTGTGCAAATACTTTTTCAAGTCAGACATAAACAATTGGATGTACTATATTTTTTCCCTAAATATGCATGTTGTCAATGCATAAGTCACATAAAATGCCATGATAGAGACAGCATATTGTAGTTGAGTTTAAATAACTGTCATGCCTTGGTCACATATTGTGGCTTATCTGGATCTTGTTTTTTGTTTCTCTAATTTGAATGAGCTAAACCGTGGCTTACAGGGCCTTTCCACAACCATATTCAATGTGCATGAATGAAGCAACAGTTGGTTGAAAATTTAAAATGTTGATTCTTTGGTCTAATTGTATTCATACTACAAGCACAAGCATGTTTTTCAGTTGGTTGGGCCATTAAAGGACTTTCTGGAAAGCAGCAAATCCGACCGTATCTCTAGAATACTGGAAAAATGTTTTTTCTTGATGGTATCCAAGCACTAGTGAAATGCTGGGACAAGTGCAGGATAAAGTGTAGCAGGGGATTACACTGCCATAACCGCAGCTTCCTGTTTTTTTTCATACTTATCACGATTAAATTGTTCAGGGGTGTGGTAAGTCTCTCTGTATAAGAGCCTCTGGCAAATGCCTAAATGTAAATGTAAATGTATGGAGAGCTGCACCTCGAGATGTTATAACGTTTGTAAGAGCCCTGGCACAGGGCTTGAGAAGGGATCAAGGAAACAGGAGTTTGGGAGAGTGCTTACGATACTCACAGGAAGAACTTTCTGTTTAGAGATAGCGTGGGGTGGTAATTAATAAACTAAAACAAGTCAAGTCAAGTCGCTTTTATTGTCACATCACGTTACTGGTACACTGGTACCGTACATGTGAGTGAAATTCTTATGTGCAAGCTACACAAGCAATAGTGGTTTACAATTATAAGAATAAATAGACATATGGATAATACAGTAGTAAAAAAGTATTATTGGAAAAAAAATTGAGTACAAGTATACATATATACACATACAGAATATACTCTCACACACACACACACACACACACACACATATATATATATATATACATATATATATATATATATATATATATATATATATATATATATATATGGAGACCGTTGTGGAGACCTATTGTTCAGTGTTCAGCAGTCTGATGGCCTGATGATAGAAGCTATCCCTCAGCCTGCTGATTCGGGACTGGATGCTTCCATACCTCCTGCGTGACGGGAGCAGTTTAAATAGGTGGTAACTGGGGTGACTAGAATCTTTGATGATCCTCCTCGCTTTCCTCAGGCACCGCTTCCTGTAGATGTCCTGAAGGGAGAGAAGCTCACCTCCAATTATCCTTTCGGAACACCGCACCACTCTCTGCAGAGCTTTGCGGTTGTAGGTGGTGCTGTTGCCGTACCAGGTCGTGATGAATCCAGTGAGGATGCTCTCGATGGCACAGCGGTAGAAGGTCCTGAGTATGCGGGGGCTCATGCCAAATCTCTTCAGTCTCCTGAGAAAGAAGAGTCGCTGCTGCGCCTTCTTCACTGTTTTGTCAGTATGAACTGACCATGTGAGATCCTCTGCTATGTGAACACCCAGGAAACGGAAGCTGCTCACTCTTTCCACAGCAGCGCCGTTGATGATAATGGGGGAATGTGCACCTCTACACCTCCGGAAGTCCACTATCAACTCTTTGGTCTTTCCGACACTGAGGGAAAGATGATTCTCCTGGCACCAATGTGTCAGGGCACTGACCTCCTTCCTGTATGCCGTCTCATCACCGTTGGTGATAAGACCCACCACTGTTGTGTCGTCCGCAAACTTTACAATGTTGGAGCTGCTAGTGGCCGTGCAGCCGTATGTGTAGAGTGAGTACAGTAGAGGGCTCAGTACACACCCCTGTGGAGCACCAGTGTTCATTGTGATGGAGGATGAGGTGATACTGCCCAGTCTGACCATCTGGCGTCTGTCGGACAGGAAGTTGAGAATCCAGCTGCAGAGAGAGCTGCTCAATCCTAGATCTTGTAGTTTCCTGTCCAGCTTCGAGGGAACAATGGTGTTGAATGCAGAGCTATAATCTACTAGCAACATTCTCAAATACATATCTTTCTTCTTCAGGTGGATTAGGGCAATATGTAGAGTCAGGGCTATGGCGTCATCAGTGGTCCTGTTGTGGCGGTATGCAAATTGTAGAGGGTCCAGTGAGTCCGGCAGCGCAGAGCAGATGAAGTTCCTGACCAGCCTCTCAAAGCATTTGCTCACGATGGGGGTCAGGGCTACTGGTCGCCAGTCGTTCAGGGATGTAATGGTGGTCGATTTGGGTACAGGGATGATGGTGGCCATCTTGAAGCAGGCTGGGACTACAGACAGAGAGGGAGAGGTTGAAGATGTTCATGAACACTCCAGCCAGCTGAGCTGCGCATGATTTAATGACACGGCCGGGGATTCCGTCAGGACCAGCGGCTTTGCGTGCGTTCATCTGTCTGAAGCACTTCTTTACACCCTCTACAGACACAGTGTGCGCACTGACGTCATCCATGATACAATCGCTGTGCAGTCTCGTGTTGTTCGCTGTGTCGAATCTAGCGTGAAATACGTTTAGATCCTTACACAGAGACGCCGTGGTCTGCAGTGTGCTGGTTTTCCCTCTGAAGTCCGCAATTGTATTCAGTTCCTGCCACATTCTTCTAGGATCATCAAATTGTTGTTCCACTTTGTCCCTGTACTCACGTTTTGCAGACTTAATAGTCTTCCGAAGTTGGTAGGTGGCGTGTTTATATTCAAATGTGTTAGCAGAGGCAAAGGTAGAGTTCCGTGCTGCCAGTGCCATGCGAACATCACTGTTTATCAGTGTATGCATTCCGGAAGGAAGTGTAGTGGTCGAGCAGCTGCTCTCCTCGTGTGTTGACCTGAATGTGTTAATGGAGTTTGGGTAAAACTAGGGATGGGAAATGATAAGATTTTTACGATTCCAATTCCATTTTCGATTCTTTATCGATTCTCATTTGGAAGAATGCTGGGTTGAGAACTGTTAGTCCGGAGCGGATCGAAAACGCAACATTCTTTTATAGTTATTGCATGCTGTGTGTGCAAATGTTTTAGCATGTTAGTGGTATTTCCTCCCTTTGAGGAAATATCTACGCTGCAAGTATTGCAAGTTGCGCTATTTTCATGTTTTTTTGGTGAAATACAACCAGACTTTTGAGCGTTTGTTCCGCTTAGGCACCATGCTTACTATTTACTGAGCGTAAGCTACGCAACGTGCGTAAGTTACGTAATGCGCGTGATGACGTCATTCGTGCCTACTGGAATCGTTCAGGGAATCGTTTGCAAATTTTGCAATTTCGCGCTGCACAGTTTCCCGTGTGCTCGGTCAGTGTCGGCTTGTGGCGGAATATAAACAGCCGTAATAACGACTGCTGAAAATTCCCTTGGTAGCCAGAATGGCCGACACATAAGCATCAGAAACTCCAGGTCCGGTGAGCAAAAGGACTTTATGGAGTTGTTGATCATGAAGCACACACCGCCGCCTTTGCTTTTCCCAGTTAGCTCCCGCGACCTGTCTGCGTGGTGCACAGAGAATCCTGGTAGCTGAATCGTGGAGTCCGTATCTTGTCCGACAACCAGGTTTCTGTAAGGCAGATCACGCAGCAGTCCCGCGTCTCCCGCCGGAGGGAGATTCGTGCCCAAAGTTCACAATTCTTGTTCTCCAGAGACTGTATGTTTGCTAGTAATAAGCTGGGGAGCGGTGGTCTGTTACTGTGCCATCTCAGTCGAACCAAAACGCCGGATCTTCTACCTCTACGCCGGCGTTTGCAGGTTCCAGGGATCCAGGACAAAGGCGTCTCGGACGAGATGAATTGATGATTTGTGAATGAAGGATATGTGTTCCAAAACTTGAACTTCGGAAAATGATAAGAAAGTCCTGCTCTTATATCCAGTAAAGTTTGGCGATCGTACACAAAAAGACATAACGTGTTACTAGTAATAGGAATAAAATAAAATAAAAATAGAATTAGATACAAAAAAACACTGTTGAGATTGTTGAGAGAGTTGCGTTTTTTTTTTTTTACTTTACACTTAACCTGAGAGCAAGTGCTTTGAGGGATAGCATTCTGCCCCTTGTGAAACCTACGTTGTAACATAAACGATTTGGATTATAAAACAAATTTTACTATTACACAACAAATTTCACTGCAGTTTTTTAATTATAATTTCATTTTCTTAGGGAGAAAAATCTTTCCAACCTGGAGCACTTTTCTTTGCAGAATTGTTTTCATTTAGCCACATTAGAGGGATTTCTGACATGATTGGCCTGTTGAAGCATCTTAAATAAATTTTACTTAACTCCACAAATTCAATTAACTTTAATTAGCTTTTGCCTTGAAACTCTCCAATGGAAGCCATTTTTGCTAAGGTAAGTAAGGCCTGCAGTTCTTTAGATGTCATTTTGTGTTCTTTTTATGAGCTCCTGGATAAATCATTGTTTTGCTTTTGGAGTAATTTTGGTAATTTAGTCACTCCTGAAAAGGTTCACCACTGTTCCAAATTTTATCCATTTGAGGATTATGGTTCTCAGCATGGTTTGCTGGAGTCACAAATTTTCATTTTTAAGGATGTCACTCTGTATAACAGAATCAACAGACAGAGCCTAGCCTTGCTTTAAGGCCCTAGATGTCAGCCAACAGCATAGAACTCTGTCCTCAGAGATCAAGCCAGATACGCCACTCTCCATGTCATCAACAGAGGTGTGCAAGGTTTTGATGGGAATGATGCCATGAAAAGTGGCAGGCCCAGATAATGTCACTCAGCAGGCACTCAGGGTTTTCCTCAGCTGGATCTGGTGTACTCACTAATATCTACAATCTGTCCTTTGCACAAGACTTAGTGCCCACATGCTTTAAATCTACCACCATTGTGCCTTTGCCTAAGAAAAATACTGTAACCTGACTGAATGATTACCACCCAGTCACACTCACCACATCACTTTGAAGTGCTTTGAAATGTTATTATAACATTATAACAATGTTATTATAATAATTATATAGTTATGCCCATATAAAAAGCACAATCCCAGCCTCCATAGACCAAGGTCAATTTGCTTATCATCAAAACTGCCCCTAACATTGCTATTCATGCAGTTCTCACACACTTGAAGGGAAATAATATATATACTGGAGGAGAGAAATCATCTTACAGAAAAGTGGTGGTGGGACTAATGCTTTGTGTCAGAAGACCTCCTTAAATGTACAGTAGGTAAGACCAAGGAAATGACTATTGATCCTAGAAGGAGGAGAAAGGAGCCACATAGCCCAACTTACATGAGCAGGACTGTGGTGAAGAGGGTAAAAACTTTTAAATTCCTTGGATTTAACATCAGCAAGGACCTTACATGGTTTCACAATATGCAACAGCTTCTAAAGAAATCCCAGTAAAGTCTCAAATTCTTGATAGTTGAAGAAATTTGACTTTTACGGATATACAATCGAAAGTGTAATTACCAGCTCAATTACAGTGTGTTTTGGGAATTGCTCTGCTCAGGAAATGAAAGCTCTCCAGCGGGTGATTAAAACTGCACAGCCCATCTGTGGAGTAGCCCTCCCTTTACTATAGAACATTTACAATCCCAGTCTTCTCAAGAGGGCTTATCCCATTATGAAGAATAATACACACCCATAACCGATTCAAATCTCTGCCACCTAGAAGATGATACAGAAGCGTTAAGTCACAGACTAAAAGACTTACAAATGTAGTTTTTATCCACAAGCCATTAGCTTGTGAATTCTGAATAGCTACACCTTAAAATCCTTTAATACTTGATTCTCCCTTTAACTTCTGTGTGTGTGTGTGTGTGTGTGTGTGTGTGTGTGTGTGTGTGTGTGTGTGTGTGTGTGTGTGTGTGTTTATGTTTTTCGTGTATTTTTATGTGTTTTGGGTATATGTATTTTCCTGTGTGTTGTCAGGAAGTCAAGAAAAAAAAAGTATTGTATTGTTTAAACTGGTGGTTTTAAACAATGGGACAATAAACACAATTTTTTTTTGCGTTTGACAACTTTTAGTGTGATCCACTTAGTTAGACAGGTTCTATTTATGTGATTTCTTGTTTCAACAGGTCTGACAGTAATCTAGCCTGAGGGTGGCAAACAAAATTTTACTTCAATCAGCCTCCCCCCGAAAATTCCAGAAATCATAGTTCATTCATAATTTTGCAAGCTTGGTGGTGTTTTTACATAGAGCCAGGTACGTTTAGCCAGGCTTTTTCCCTTATTAAATAAAATCATCATTTAAAAACTGCATTTTGTATTCACTCTGGTTATCTTTTTCTTAAAATCTGTTTGATAATCTCAATCACTTAATTGTGAAAAATCCACAAACAATACAAATTCAGGAAGGGGCAAACCAATGGCACTATATGTAAAAAAATAAAAGAAGTTTTTTACTCTCATAACTGTGTTCCATTTTTTCTGCACAATCAAGAAAAAGTTTGATTTGAACTTATATCTAGATTTTTGCTCTTAAGTGGATGAGGAAAGTTTATAGTATAATCAAGTTTATACTATAATTTATTTGCGCCCTAAAAGACAGTGTTCTTCTCAGTAAAGAAAATCAAAATGTGTGTAACTTTACAGACATGTAACTTTACAGACATTAGTTAATTATATTCTATAAATAAAGATATGTTTGTTTGTGGAAAAGGTTATCTTGGTAATAATATACACTTTGCTTTAACTGTTTTTTTTTTGTTTTTTTTTCAGAAGCATTCGAGGAGAATAAGAATCTCAACAAAGAAAGTGAAGGAGAATGTTCCGGAGTCTTCATCTGCACCACATCATCAGTCAGGTAACTGGCAGCTGACGAGCAAGCTCAAGCTCACCTCTCAACCTTTAGACAGTTGGGAATGAAGTAGCTGAAAAGTGTTTAGGTAAATCTCAAATGTTTTAATAAATTTTCTTCGTTCCATTAGATACTAGGCAGCTTCAGGAGTTGGAGACTTTGAACAAACGTTTTGGACATCCACCACAAGAGAAGACTGATGTAGCTGGTATGAGAAGTTTTCCAGCCCTGTTCTTGTAGACCTTATATACTTATATGAAGCAATCAATTTTCCCTTTAAATTTCTCTCCTTTTTGACTAATTCTTTTCACTGAAAAATTGTCACAATGCTGTGGACTTATAACTCCTGTATAAATTATACCTTGAGTTGAACAGTGTGACACTTAATAACTTTGTTAGGTTGTGTGACATTTTGTTTTAGTATTATTTAGTGTCTTGATTTGGCAGATTTTGCTGTTGTCTGTTATATTGTGTAAATTGAAAATTGATTACACAATGAAAACTGTATACTGTAGTTTGCACATGTAAGGTTATTTTATTTATGTATTTATTTTTACACATGGGCTCGATTTACAAATAAAAATAGTAAACATTTTTAATGTTATTAACCCTGCTGGTTCTAATGTTGTGTGGACATAGGTCAGTATGAACAATGACTGGTCTCAGGTGGTGTTTGTTGTGGCTCATCACAGTATGTTGTTAATTGGCAATTTTTGATATGTTAAATAAAACTATAATATTTCTCATGTGTCTCTTGTGTTTCATGCATAAGCAAATGAGTCATAAGCGTATTATAAAAAAATAGATATATTTAATCAAATTCAATATATTATGAAGTATATTGTTAAATATAAAGTGACATACATAAAGATATACATATTTTACATATTTAAATATATTTTATTAATATATGAAAAGTGGCAATTCCTTATGTATTTTTCAATAGATTGTAATATATTAATACAATATATTGACAGTTAAAACATAGAGAAATATATATTTTCTTTCCTGAAGGGCAGTGTAAGAGGCTATGAAGCAATCAGCTCTCTAACTCTTCATATGTTCTTTCCTGCCTAAATAAGGCATTGGTATGCGGGCCCCTCCCATGCGGCTGCATCCTCTGAGAAGGAACAATAATCCCAGAATGGGTTGTTTTAGGAGGGATTGTCATTGCAGCACTATGAGACACGGGAAGTATGATTACTATAATTCACCTGTCAATTGTTGCACATGACTGCTGTATATCCTTCTGGATATGATCAGGAAATTATACGACAAAGGAATCAGAAGTCTCAAAGTCAGGAGGAAGAGCAAGATAGTTTTAATTTGCACACATCTAAGCCAGGGCAATGTAATCCAAATATGAGCATACTGTAACATCCTTATTATACCAGTACAGTGAAACCTTGGATTATGAGTAACGCGGTTTGCGAGTTAAATTGTCTCCCCTGCTGGGTCTTAGTGCTCGTCTTTCACTAGTATAATCAACGTCCGTGCACGCGTGTACTGTTTACTATAACACTGTGACCACGTGTGTGAGTGTGTGTGTGTGTGAAAAACACGTTTAATTTTGTGTTTGTAAGCGCGTGTACTGTTTCTTATAACATGTGCTGCTCCCTGGCCCAGGCCCAATTGCTGGAGATTTTAATATTCATTTTAAGAATCCAGAAGACCCTCTAAGAACAGCATTCATGTCCATACTGGACTCGGTAGGAGTAAATCAGTGTGTAGTAGGACCCACTTATAAAGCAGGTCACACTTTAGATTTAATAATATTATTCGGATTAAGTATAGGAAATTTATTCACAATTCCACTATCTGAAGTTATCTCAGATCACTATCTTGTCTCAATTTAAGTGTGTCACAGTAATAATGTACGCACAGCACTGCGCTACCATATGAATTGTTCATTCACATCACCTACCAAACAGAGTTTTATCAGTAATCTCCCAGAGTTCCCAACTTTGATTAGATCACCGTCTGACCCCACAAAACTCGATCAGGCAACTGAATATTTAAAGTCGACATTTCGCTATACCTTAGATAATGTAGCTCCAGTTAAAAGAAAAATTATAAGAAATTTGCTCCCTGGTATAACGATCACACGCGCACTTTAAAACAGACTGTGGCTGGGTTCCTGTTTGGCCTTTTTAAAAGGCAGTATTACTGTAAAACTGGCCAGGAACTTGGGAGTTGCACGTGGGACTTGATTTTGTTTGGTTTCTGGTTACTTTTGTTTTATTTCATGCATCCAACACTCTTACAGTCCATTACATTTTAATGCATTCACATAACTCTACACTGCTGATTCTTGGCTGTCTCATTCCATATTGTTTTGTTTCTATTATGTTAATAAACTTTATGTAGTATTTGCACTTTCTCTTGTGTTCCCGTTGTTGTTGAGCCCTTTTTGAGCCATGGGGCGTAACAAATGGGGGCTCGTCCTTTTTATAGTATAATAGATTTTTTTGATAATGATGATGATGATGATGATGATAATGATTGTAAAAATAGAAATTTTCGTTTTTAATTTATTTGTTTGAACATATTGAAATCTTGGGTTGCTCGTAATACTTGAAGAGGAACCTTATTTGAATCATTTGATGTTGCGTTGCAGTTTAGTCGTGTGCAGGAACACCTGAAAGTGATTAATGCTGTTTGGTCATTGTTTGGAGTCACAGACTGGTAAGTCGCTCTTGTGCAAATTTTTTACTCGCCATTTTTCCCTATTAGGTTTAGCGACTTATTTCTTTTAAACCACATGTCGTTTTTGTTGTTTTGGTAATGCTGTGGTGAAAGCGGGTAGTAGCAGTTGTCTCGGGAGCACTTTCATGGAGTTGTGAACTGTTGCTGATAACCAGTTGCAGTTTCACCCAGTGGGTTTATGTACTTAAATTTCCCCCCGCCGGTAACTACATGAAGACCAGGGTCTAATAAGTTAGATAGGTTAGGTATTTGGAAAAGGTAAATTCAGAGAGTTTTCGCACAAGTAGTTGCTTGCAGTTTGTGAGATATGTATGGCAGACGTTGAAAAGTTTGTTAAATCGCCTTCATATGCGTTGTTAACTGAATGCACAAAAGAACAATTATTAAGAATCGCAGAGTTTTATTAAATTAAAATTGATGATAAGAGATTTAAAACAAGTATTATTAGGATTGAATTAGAAAATAAATTAACAAAAAAAGGTATTTTATTATCTAAAATGGAGCAAACTCAAGAGGTGCAGGCACAAAGCATATCTGCTTTACAGAGTATTTTAACTTTTGATCAACAAAAGGAGTTATTATTTTTATTGCAAATAAACTTGAGTTGTTTAAAAAGATGCAAAGATAGAGCTGGAGTACCTAAAACTTAAACTGTCACAGGAAAGTAAGATTGATGGTCGTGCTTCAGTAGAAACTGGTGCTGGTGCAAGTTTCTCACTTCATCAAAATTGTTTTATAAAACATAAACTTGTCCCTAAATTCAATGAACATGATTCAGATGTATTTTTCACTCTTTTTGAAAGTGTCTCTGAAATACAAGTTTGGTCCAAAATAAATTGCGTGTTGTTGTTGCAGTGCATATTAGTTGGCAAGGCTCAATTAGCTTTTTCTGCTTTGACTATGGAAGAGTCCAAAGATTATGATACTGTTAAGTCGGCAGTGTTGAAAGTGTATGAGTGCGTACCTGAAACATATTGGCAACAATTTAGATTATGTAAAATGATGCCAGGTCAGACACATTTGGAGTTTGTGCGGGATTTAAGATGACATGTTACACGTTGGTGTTCGTCTCTTGATGTGGAAACATTTGAGAATTTGCTTGAGTTAATCATAATCGAACAGTTTAAAACCTCTGTCTCTGAGCAAATTGCAATGTTTGTTAATGAACACGAAGTTCAATCTCCAGAAGAGGCTGCGTCCTTAGCTGATAACTTTGTGCTTATTCATAGGAGAACTGTTGCTGGTTGGCAGACATCGGATGAGGTGAACAAGGGTTGTTGTAGCCCAGTCGCATTTTTTTTAAACAAAGTTGATACGTCTAAAATTTGTAATTATTGTCGTGAAAAAGGGCAGTGGAAAGCAGCCTGTTCGATACTTAAAAATAAAAATAAACGGATTTAAATTAATAAATCCAAACCGGCTGCAGTGGCCAATTCTATTCACGTAGAAGCGGCTAAATTTAATGTTAATGATTCTGATTGTTTTGCTTCTTTTATTACAGAAGGTCGAGTGTCATTGATGGGTGGATCCGTGGACGTTCCTATTAAAATTTTGCGGGACACGGGAGCTGTGGATTCGTTCATTTTAGAATCTATTTTGCCTTTTTCCTCACAATCTAACACTGGAGAGAGTATGTTGGTGTTCTCAAACCCATTCCCTGAACTATCAGTTCCTTTACATAAAGTAAAGCTCAGCTCCGATTTGGTAACTGGTGAGGTAGTGGTAGGACTGCATCCTGTTTTACCAATTGAAGGTGTCCATTTTAAATATTTGCTTACAGTTATGTGTTTAGCCACACATTTTCCTTCTGCTTATCCTTTGCACACAATTACATCCCGTTCAATTGTAAGAGCTTTGTCACAGTTTATGTCGCTTTTTGGCATTCCTAGGATTATTCAGAGTGATCAGAGTACGAACCTTACATCACATCTTTTCCAACAAGTTTAAAAACAACTAAGAATTAAGCATAATTTTTCTAGTACATATCATCCACAAAGTCAAGGAACGTTGGAGAGGTTCCATCAGACCTTAAAGTCTCTCCTTCGGGCTTATTGTGTACAGTTGGAAAGAGATTGGGAGAAGGGTTTGCCCTGGTTGCTATTGGCAGCACGTGAGGTTGTACAAGAAAGTACTGGATTTAGTCCTAACGAATTAGTTTTTGGTCATAGAGTTCGTGGGCTTTTGGCAGTATTTCAAGATTCAGTTAAAAGTTCAATTCCACCTAAAAACTTGCTTTCGTATGTAGATGGGTTTTGTCATAGATAGTACAAGCACGAGAGTTGGCCAGTATAAGGCTGGAAAAACAACAGAGCAACATGAAACAGTTGTATGATCGCAAAACTGAACGCCGTGTTTTTGAGCTGGGAGATCAGGTTCTAGTATCGCGCCTTTTACCCTCTTCTCCTTTTGAAGCAAAATTTGAAGGTTTGTATGTGATAAGATGTAAACGGAGTGATGAGAATTATATAGTGGCAACCCCCCATCGTAGAAGGTCTACTCGGTTATATTGGTGAATTTGTTGAAACCTTACTATGAGAAGCCGAAGTCAAATACTGATAGTTCCATTCATTCAGTATTACTTGTGATGTCTGATGGTACAAATTTTTGTTTAAGGGAGAAGGAGGGTGATGAACCTGATGATAGTATTTTGCGTGGACGATTAAACAATACTGCATCCTTGGAAAAGCTTAGTTCTGCACTCATTCATTTGTTACCTTTACAGTCTGTGGACCTGATTTCTTTGTTGCAGAGTTTTCCTGAATTGTTTGGAGACACGCCAACACGTACTGATTGGGTTGAACATGACATTGATGTGGGTAACGCTTCTCCTATTAAACAGCGTTATTATAGAGTGTCACCAGAGAAACGGCAGCTTATGGAGGCCGAAATTAAATACATGTTGGAAAATATCGCGATTCCTTCCAGTTCAGACTGGGCATCTGTGTTTGTTAGTAGCGAAGTGTGACAGATCAGTAAGGTTTTGCATGGATTTTTGTAAACTTAATAGCGTGACAAAACCTGATTGTTTCCCACTTCCTCGAGTGGATGATTGCGTGGACCAGGTTGGTTCAGCTAAATTTGTAACTAAGCTGGACCTGCTTAAAGGTTATTGCCAGGTGCCTTTAAGTCAAAGAGCTCAGGAAATTTCTTCCTTTGTTATTCCATCAGGCCTCTATTCGTACAAAGTTATGAGCTTTGGGTTAAGAAATGCCCCGGCCACCTTTCAACGGCTGATAAACCGTGTGGTTTCAGGCTTTGAAGGGTGTGCAGTGTATTTAGATGACCTTGTTGTGTACAGCGATTGCTGGGATTTATATCTAAAGCGCTTGGGTGGTGTTTTGAAGCGTTTGTCAGGTGCCAAATTAACTGTGAACCTGGCGAAATGTAATTTTGCGCAGGCTACTATAATCTATCTTGGCAAAGTGGTGGGGAATGGAGAGGTCCGGCCTGTAAGTGCCAAAGTTCAGGCTATCTGCGACTATCCTGTTCCTACTACAAAAAAGGAGCTTATGTGGTTTTTTTTAGGATTAGTAGGTTATCGTTCCTTCTGTTGTAATTTTTCTTCAGTGGTCGCACCCCTGACTGATTTATTAAAGTCCAAGGTAAGATTTGTTTGGTCGTCAGATGCATTGGCTTTTGACAATGTTAAATCTTTGTTGTGTTCCTCTGCTGTGCTTGCTGCCCCTTGTTTCGAGAGGCCTTTTTCGTTACAGGTGGATGCAAGTCAGGTTAGTGCCGGAGCTGTCCTTCAGCAGAATGATGAAGGCGTGGTCCGCCCTGTCAGTTTCTTTTCTCGCAAGTTTAATTCGTATTAATTGAATTATTCAGTGATAGAGAAGGAAACGTTGGCTTTGATTTGGGCGTTACAGCATTTCAACATTTATGTTGGTTCAGGTCAACCTGTTGTGGTCTATACAGATCACAACCCATTGACGTTTCTGCATTCTTTTCACTGCCCAAATCAAAGGCTAATTCGTTGGTCTTTATTTTTACAGGCCTATTCCCTTGATATTCGACATGTTAAAGGATCTGAAAATGTTGTTGCTCATGCACTAGCACGGGCTCCCCTGGGTAACTAAATTATAGTTAAAGATGTTATAAATTTTTGTTTTGTATTTTTACAGGGATTTTTGACAGATCCCTGTCTTAAGGGGTGGGGTGTGACGACCCATGTGTATGTTTCACCGTTGGATTGAACTGCTCCGCCTCCTAATTGGTTTAATCAAGGACACCTGTGGCTGGGTTCCTGTTTGTAGCGCGAATGTGCGGCGCGTGTGTCGCTCGTAGGAGCGCGAATGTGCGGCGCGTGTGTCGCTCGTAGGAGTGCGAATGTACGGCGCGTGTGTCGCTCGTAGGAGCGCGAATGTGCGCCGCGTGTGTCGCTCGTAGTAGCGCGAATGTGTGTTCCAGGGTTAGAAGTCTCTGCGTATGTTTAGTTAGAAGATCCTGTGTGTGTGTGTGTTACTGTAGATACAAGGATCGTGAGTGTGTGTTATGTCAAAAGAACCTGAGTGTGTTATCTGTGAAGAACCAGAGTGAGTGTGTGTGAAGTTTATAGAGCCTATGTGTTTAAGCCTCCGTAGCCGGTATTTTGTTTTAGTTTTGGGGAAGTATTGTTTGTTTGGTTGTCAATAAAAGACTCTGGTTATCTGTTAAACCCTCTGCGCCTATGCCTGCCCTTTTTAACCCACGGCAGTAATAACAGCTAGTACTACACCCGATTCGTGACAAAGGGCAACATAATCCGTAAGCATGGTATTAGTTTTTATTGTTATGCTGATGACACAGTTATATGTCTCAGCAAATATGAGTATAATATACAAATATTTCAATAATGTGAAATTTCGCATTGATTTTAAAATACTACTCTTGACATATAAACCATTAAATTTGCGCCGCAGTATCTGAGTAAACTGCTAGTGTCTTACAATCCGCCACGCCTACTTCGATCAAAGGATGCAGGCTGCTTGTCAGTACCGCGTATTATGAAAAATACAGCTGGGGGCAGAGCTTTTTCTTACAAAGCCCCAAAATTATGGAATAGTCTTCCAAATAGTGTTCGGGACTCAGATACAGTCTCAGTGTTTAAGTCCAGGCTAAAAACCTATTTATTTAGCCAAGCATTTTTATAAATAGATTTGCCTTAGGTAAAGGAGCAGATCTGGGGGACTCATGGACGTAGAGTATTATGGTGAACTGGTATGTTTGGATGCTGTCTTCCCCACTCTCATTGATCACTCAGGTTTGCTGACAGTGAGGTGATTGTTTGCTTTACATCTCAGGAAGCCCTCATGTTTGTGTTTTCTTCTGGCTCTCCCTTTTAGTTATGCTGTCATAGTTAGTCCTGCCGGAGTCTCTGCTTGCACTCTACAGTTAATATACATTCACATTATACATTGTGTAACGGTGACCATACCTAACTGCCATCTGTCCCCTTCTTCTCTTTCTCCTGCTCGTTCTCTTTTCTCTCTTTCTGTTGAGCTACACATGTCGTTCCTGAGCTGCCAGTGATCCAGACTCCCTCTACCCTCCGGACCTGTCTGACCCTTCCTGGTGCCCCGCTTCTGGTTGGAGATCTCATCACATAGATGCCCTGTGTGTCTCTTTGGGATGTGTCTGGGGATGATTCTCTCTACCTAGAAGATGGTTTTGGCCTCGACTGGTGTTGGCAACTGTTTCTCTGGGGACTTGACAGTTCGATAGTTCAGGACTGAAACTTCCTACAAGTCTACCTCGGTCTTCAATAACTACCTGGACTCCATATTAACATCAATTAACATCAGCTATTATAGCTGAACTGCCTGCCACCTAACACACTGTATAAATGCAGATTATTTCCTGCTCTCTGTTTCACCCAAATGAGGATGGGTTCCCTGTTGAGTCTGGTTCCTCTCAATGTTTCTTCCTATTACCATCTCAGGGAGTTTTTCCCTGCCACTGTCGCCCTCCCTCGGCTTGCTCACCAGGGACAAACTGACAATTTTGATTCATTCACATTCCATACAAACTTAAATAACTCTTTTGATTGTGTAAAGCTGCTTTGCGGCAATGGCAATTGCTAAAAGCGCTATACAAATAAAATTGAATTTAATTGAATTGTTTTAGCCTGTGTGAGCTTGTGTGCGTGCGTAATTTAACACCATGCCGGGTCACACACTTTCTCTCTCTCTCTCTCTCTTGCCTAAAGTGTGTGTGTGAAGCACTCCTTCTCTGCTTCACACACAAGTACACACTCACTGCTTTTCACAGAAACATTGCTCTGTCACGATTCTTTTCAAAGGTAAAGTGCAGGTTCATTTTTGTTTTACTTAACAGCAGTGATTCCGTTATTAAGCGCTCACACGAGTTTCATTCACGATGTTCCTTGCTAATTTTTCAACAAAACAGTCTTTCTGTTAATGTATTTAAATAAGAAAGGTATACTGTGTAATAAAGATTAGAGAGTTAAAAATCTATTTTCTCCCTCAGCCTCTGTTATGTTTGCGCATTAAATTTTACAGGGTGTACTTTTTTTTTTTTTTTTTTAAAGGTAAAGTGTAGCTTAATTTTTTATTTTTACTTAATATTTTGTGTTAATTATTTTTATGTATTAATTTTTCAGGCTGTGGAACGAATAATTTGAGTTTCCATTATTTCTTATGGGAAAATTTGGTTTACAAGTGTTTTGGAATAAGAGCCCGTTTCCAGAACGATTTATGCTTGTAATCCAAGGCTCCACTGTATTATGCTGAGGTGTTAATACATGAACCCAAGGCCTGAAAGTAATAACAGCAAAAGAAAAACTCAATCATGGGCATAAACATCATGAGTTGTTTAATTAATGAAAGATGCTTTTGCGCACCATCACCCTAATACAACAAGCATACAATGATCTTACCATTAGACTAGTTCTGAATGTACAAAAAAAAAAATTTCCCTGTTTATTACGAGTTAACTTATTTATTTAGATTATGTATCAAGACATCTCACATGGCATAGAAACATTAATACTTTTACAAATGTGCTATTAAAATATATTTATATTTATACATGTAAATAGTTCTGAGCAAAAAAGTAAAACCTGAGAAAATTTGTGTCATGCTAGACTAAAGTGATATACAAGATAAAGTAAAGTACTGTGCACAAGTCTTAGGAACTGTAAAAATGTAATATGCAGTGCTACCTTATAATTACATTATATATAATATAAACCAGTAAACAGTAATAAAACAAATACAGTTAATATCTGGTGTGAAAACACTTTGCTTGGAAAAATGTATAACTTTTACAAGCAAATTAGATATTTGCAGAGCATCCTGGAGAATATGCCACACTTGTTATGTTAATTTTTTTTACATCTGCTTTTACAGGCATGCAAATATGTTTGTTACATTATTATATAGTAAACATTTATAGTATTACATTTATATTATATAGTAACTATTATTTATTTATTTATAAGTTATGTTTAGAAATATTAAATGGTTTTGTTCTCAATAATGCAGACATCATAAATATCTACCAAGATTTTTACTAAAGAAAACAGGATGTCTAAGACAATTCTATAAATACTAAATCTCCTTATAAGTTTACTTACTATTATAATCTTGATACTAAATGAACATATAAGGCACATACTGCATATCTACAGCCATTGCCAACAGTTTTAAGAGCAACACAAATATGAATTTTCAAAAAGTCTTCTGCATTGGTATTATTATTATCATGATTTGATGTTACTATGGTATACTGAAGTATACATACAAGCATTTTATAAGTGGCAAAGACTTTTATTGACAATTTAAAAAAAAAACACTAGGTTTTTGCAAAGAGTCAGTATTTGTAGTGTTGATGCTTTTTTCCACATTGAACTTAGGCGTTGATGCCACATCCCGCCTAAGTTCTGTTCTAGCATAACCGATGCTTGGAGTCATAATTTGTGGGGGTTTTCCTGAAGAGAAGTGGCTTTGTAGCTGCCCTTTATAAAATGTGTTAGGGTGAAACCATTGTCAGGAAACTCCCTTAATTGAATTTGTGAAGAAAGATATATATATATATATATTGAGGAAATTCCAAAAGGCATTAAATATAACCGTTGGTTGATTCATCAAAGTCTTGTTCCTGTTTCATCCATAACATTTTGATGTCTGGATTCACCAAAATATATATGACTGGATTAACACAGCAGTGAGCTGCAGCCAGCACAGTTGTTACAGGTAATCCATATGAGGAAGCATCAAACTCTTTTAGAACAACTTGTAGAAACGCAGTGATTAACAGAGGAGTCCAGCACACAATGTAAGCTACGTTTATCAAACACATGATTCGATAACGCTGACATGAACGGCTGATACCAATCAGAAATACTGGGATCAAAATCCCAAGTAGAAGTCTATAACAAACTACAATAGTTATCATTGTTTTGCCATATTGTGTCGTTTTCTTATCATCAAAATCATAATCATCGATGCACTGCTCCCCAAGGACTGTGTATCGAAGCTCTCTGGAGAACAAAGATGGAAGGCCTAAAACTGCTGCAAATGTCCAGGTACTCAGAATCATCAACAAGACTACTGATGAATGTTTAAATTTATTGCAGTGCCATCCTTGGCATTTGTAAGTGAGTTTCCATACAGTCAGTATACCTGCTGTGGAGAACAGGCTGGCATAAAATACATAAGATGAGAGTTTGCACAGAGCTGTTCCATAGTGCCAGTTGAAGTGAAACCAACTGTAGAGGATCTGAAGTGGCAGGAATGCTGAGCAGATCAAGTGAGTCACGGCTAATGCCAGGATGCATTTTGCAGTATTAGAGATGTGGTTGTTACAGATGCCTGCTATAATGACTAAAAGGTTGAGAACCAGGCCAAGGGTGCAGATGATGATATATCCAGTGATGTATAGCATTCTGATTGTATTTAGATACTTAATATCTATGGGTTTTTTAAAGAATTGGGAATCATTGTATGAAGTATTATAGTCGTAGTCTTGACAGTCTTGACAGTCAGACATCTCAACAATTCTACTGTAGTAAAGGAAAGTAAAAAGAAAATGACTTTTAAAAACTTATAAGCTTTCTTGTTTCTTATTGCCTTTTAAATAATCTGACTGACTTTCATTCATACTGTACCATTTCTTACACCATGTTAACAATTAAAAGTATATTTATATTTTAAATATTTTATCTGTATCTTTACATAACCATTGTAATCATATGGCATGCATTACATTAGTATGCATTAAAACACTAAAAAAGACTAATATAAGACATCTTTATTGCTGCTTTAAAGGTATTACAAATGCAATGCAAAATACATCTAATTGTCCTTACCTCAGACAAATAAATCCAATCAGAAATAGTAAGTAGGCTAAATCTTCAAAACTGACCAATACAAATGAAAAGTTGCACCATTTATGGAAAGGGGAGTGAAGCTTTTTCACTCTCCTCAAAGAAATTTGAAAATGATCAGGAAGCCATTCAAAACAGTGCTTTGTCAGAGCCAAACAACATTTCCTGTACACTCAGTGTGGGAAAACTACAAAAGTTTGCATCCGACATACCGAGAAACCACAAGTAATGGGATTAAGCTCTAGGGAGTTTCCTGGCCCTAAACCCAAATAATTAATGTTTAGTTTGAAGTTGAGTTTTTATTATAATTTTTTTTGCGAGATATTTTATTGTTAGATATTTTATTTATCTATATTTATTTTAGGCATATTTACTTCTTATGGTTTAATAAAGCAAACAAATGTTTTGCTCACAGTATGGCAAAGTTTCCACCATATCCAATTTAATTACAAACTCAAATGCTAAAAAGACTATTATTAACTTTTATCCTTGTGAAATACATACAGTGACCAGCCAAAAAAAAAAAAGTCACACACTCTTATATTTCAGTCAATCACCTTTAACTTTGATTATAACACACAACTCTTTCACAATGAGTCCTGGAATTTCCCTGTGCCATCAGGGGAGGAAAAAAATCGATTAAGGTAATAACCTGGTCATTCAGTACATTCAGGTCATTAGCTTAATTTGATAAACTTAATAGACTTAATTTTGCTCATATAGTCAACAGGCAACAACAATTTTTTAACGAAAATGCAATGACACATTTCAGCAAAATCCTCAAAAGCAGGCAAAAGTAAGTGTCCTGTTCCTTCTCAAAGAAATTTGCAGACAGAGCAGTAATTCTGTTAAAGTAAAGTGCAAGTAAATTTGTTTTATTTTTACCTTATGTTCTGTATTTGTTTTTATTTAAAAAATTTTTGCATTGTGGAAAGAATCATCTGAGATGTGGAAATGGAGATGTGTTTAGGTTAATATGAATTACAGTTTGTTATTAGAGCCTCAGGTAGACAATAGGAAACTCCAGTAGTGAACTATCAAGCTATTGCAGTCATGAGTCAAATTCAAATTCAAATTTTATTTGTCACACACACAGTCATACACAGTACGATATGCAGTGAAATGCTTAGACGACTGCTCATATGAAAAATATGAAAAAAAAAATAGAATAATACGTAAAGTAGCTATACAATATAGAAATATTGAAACTATAACAATATAGAAAAATGGATTTTTTGTGTGGGAATGAAGTTGAATATAAATGGAAATGTCCAGGGGGTGTGCAAATATACCTAAAAGTATTATGATTCACATATTTAAAGTGACTATGTGCATCAGGGAAACAGAATGTCCAGGGGGTGTGCAAATATGCCTGAAAGTGACATATTTAATGTGACTTGTGTTAGAGTAAGTATTTAATGTCCATGAATGTGCAGGTGTGCGGTGGCCACTAGTGTCGATGAATGTACGAAATGTCCAGAGTGAGTGCAACAAACAAATGTGTGGAAGTGCAAAATGGATCAGTACTGTGTGGTGTACTGATTGAGAGACCGTATCGACTGCGGGAAGAAGCTCCTCCTCAGTCTCTCTGTATTGGTCTTCAGGGAGCGGAATCGCTTTCCTGACCTCAACAGAGAGAACAGTCGAGAACAGTCTATTGCTCGGGTGGCTGAGGTCCTTCACGATCTTCCTGGCCTTGGTCCAGCACCGCTTGCTGTAGATCGAGTGCAGGTCAGGAAGCTCGGTGTGGATGGTGAGCTCAGATGATCGCACCACCCTCTGTAGAGCTCGTCTGTCCTGCATGGTGGTGTTCCCAAACCTGGTAGTGATGTTTCCCATAAGGATGGTGCAGGTCTGTCCAGTGGCCTCTCCTGCCACCTGACCCAACCCACCACCAGATGGTGATCAGTTGACAGCTCTGCCCCTCTCTTTACCCGAGTGTCCAAAACATACGGCCTCAGGTCAGACGATACACTCACGAGATCGATCAACCTTTGGCCTTAGGTGCTCTGGTATCAAGTACACTTATGAGCATCCCTATGTTTAAACATGGTACATGATATGGACAAGTCATGACTAGCACAGAAATCCAAAAACAAAACACCGCTCAGGTTCAGACCAGGGAGGACGTTCCTCCCAATCACGCCCCTCCAAGTATCTCCGTCATTGCCCACATGTGAGTTAAAGTTTCCCAGTAAGATTACGGAATCCCCTACTTGAGCCCGATACAGTACTCCATTGAGAGTCTCCAAGTAGGAAGTGCTTTTTGGAGCATAAGCACAGACCACAGTAGTCCTCAGGTGCAGAGAGGCGACCCTCTCGTCCACTGGGGTAAACTCCAATGTCGTGGCACTCAGCCAGGGACTCATAAGTATTCCCACACGCACCTGACGCCTTACACCCTGAGCAACTCCGGAAAAGAACAAAGTCAACCTCTATCCAGGAGTATGGATCCAGATCCGAGGCTATGCGTCAAGGAAAGCCCCAGCAGATTTAACCGATAACGCTCCATGCAAACCTCTCCATCGCAATAAGGTGATTATTCCCGGAGAGGATGATGTAAGTACTTTTTATATATTAACTAATAGTACAATGTTTTGTTACTATATTTGCAATGTACTGAAAATTTTATTATATTTGTAATACATTTAAGTGTATTTGTTTCTATAGGGACTGCGGAGCAGTATTTTTTTTTTTACCTGCTGCAGGGTGGTTATCTGTAGTTAGAACTCTTTTCCCAATTGTCTTATGTGTAAGGAATACCAAACTTGAATTTACAATTCAATTTGCTAAATAATTCAAATTTATTTTGTGTATAATCCAGCTGCTACAACAAATATACTTACAACCTTAGACTAGATTTGAAACCACTAAAAGGAACAGATTCTCTGTTTATATCCAGATTCATTCTGTCAGCTCCTTTAATTGCAAAAAAACATTCAGATGACATAGAAGCACAATGCGCTTATAAATGTGTTGAAATACATATATTTATAAATGTAGAGTAGTCCTTGAGGAATTAAATACAACCATTGGTTGATTGGACAGATTCTTGTTCTTGTTTCATCCACTGCATTTTAATGTCAGGATTCACCTAAATATATATGACTGGATTAACACAGCAGTGAGCCGCAGCCAGCACAGTTGTAATAGATATATGAGGAAGCATCAAAGTTTTGTAGAACAACCTGTAGGAAGGCAGTGATTAACAGAGGAGTCCAGCAGGCAATGTAAGCTACGTTGATGAAACACACAATTCACTTCTTTTCCATTTCATGACGTTGACAGGAATGGCTAATCCAGGTACTCAGAATCATGATCAGGACTTCTGATGAATGCTTGAATATAATGTAATGCCTTTCTTCGCATTTGTCTCCCACTTCCAAACAGTTATAATACCTGCTGTGGAAAACAGGCTGGCATAAAATACATAAGATAAGAGTTTGCACAGAGCTGTTCCATAGTACCAGTTGAAGTGAGACCAGCTGTAGAGGATCTGAAATGACAGGAATGCTGAACAGATCAAGTGGGTCACGGCTAATGCCAAAGCGCATTTAGCAGTATTAGACCTGTGGTTGTTACAGATGCCTTCTATAATGACTAAAAAATTGAGAACCAGACCAAGGGTGCAGATGATGGTGTATCCAGTGATATATAGTACTCTGATTGTAATTAAATACATCATCTTTTTAAAGGAAAGGAAAGTGAAACGAAGAGGTTTGAAAGAGGGTTTTAAATTGTAAGATAAATTATTATTGTTTAATTTCAATATCTAACCAAAGTCAAAGAAATATTGCTTAGAGTATTAATGTAGAATTAATGTTTGTCTTACTAAAACAGATAAGAACAAAAAGAAAAGTATTATTGAATATGACATATGACTCTGCTGACTCTTTCTCTCTCTTGTCTAAAAGACAAAGAGTAAACCAAACACATATATATATATGGACAATGAAACTGAAACACTTGATAATTTAGTGTTGGAGGTTTTTGACCAGCAATTTGACCAGCCTGGTTGCCAATCTTTATGATCACGTAATCCACCAAAGACAGAGCAGAATGTGAAGGTTTTATTAGCAGAGTATAAGCACAGTTTTGCTTAAAATATTGCAATGCACACAACATTATGGGTGATATATCAGAGTTCAAAAGAGAATAAATTGTTGGTGCGCATCTGTTGACCAAGACAGCAAGTCTTAGTAATGTAACAGAGTTGCTCTGAAAAGTTTCCTAAATCACTTTTAGTCTAGGACTCCCAGCTAAGATAGGAGCTCTCTGAGGGAATTCTATGAAGCTTTGTGAATACGGGCCCAGATATACTACTTGATTAACCAATGTAACTTGAAGCAACCAATTTCCACACAGTAGTTACTAGACAGTGAGGTCAATAAGTATTTGATTACCTTGCTATTTTGCAAGTTCTCTTACTTAGAAATTATGGAGGGGTCTGCCATATTCAGCACAGGTGCATTTCCACTGTGAGAGACAGAATCTAAAAAGAAAAATTAACAATTTATTTTTTTAACAATTTATTTGTGAATTACTGTGTCAAAAAAGTATTTGATCACTTGCTTATTAGCCAGATTTTTGACCCTCAAAGACTTGTTATTTTGCTTTTAAATAGTCCAGCTACACTCTGCTCATGATTCTAAATTAGTAGCACCTGTTTGAGATGTTAGCTGTCATAGACACCGGTGCACCCCACAATCAGCCAAAGTCTAAGTAGCAACATTGGCTCTGTTAATCTTCCAGATTTATCAACTTTGATTGGATCACCATCTGACCCCACAGAACTCGATCAGGCGACTGAATATTTAGAGTCAACATTTCGCTATACCTTAGATAATGTTGCTCCAGTTAAAAGAAAAATTATTAGAGATAAGAAACTTGCTCCCTGGTATAACAATCACACGCGCACTTTAAAACAGACCGCTCGGAAATTAGAAAATAAATGGCGTCAAACTAAATTGTTAGAATTTCAAATAGCATGAAAGGAGAGCATCCTGAACTATAGAAAAGCTCTTAGTGTAGCTAGATCAACATATCTCTCCACTCTTATAGAAAATAACAAAATTAATCCAAGATTTTTATTTGATGCTGTAGCCAAATTAACCAGAAATAAGACCACTGCAGAAATCTCCACAACAACATCATGCAATAGTGAGGACTTCATGAACTTTTTTAATAATAAAATTGTAAATATTAGAGATAAAATTGAGGCTTTGAAACCGAACAATGTAATTGATGCAGATATTAATCTAGCCATGTCAGATTGGAACCTAGAATACTTTAAGCCCCTTGAAGAGAATAAACTAATTTCACTCATCTCTTCTGCAAATTCATCAACTTGTATATTAGATCCTATACTGACACATTTTCTTAAACAGTTAGTACCAGCAATAACAGAACCCCTGTTGAGAATAATTAATTCCTCACTCAGCATTGGGTATGTTCCAAAATCTTTTAAATTAGCAGTTATTAAACCGATAATTAAGAAACCTGACCTTGACCCTTGTCAGCTGTCCAATTACAGGCCAATAACACACCTGCTCTTCATCGCTACGATTCTGGAAAAGATAGTAGCAGAGCAGCTATGCTCATATCTACATAGAAATAGCATGCATGAACTGTATTAGTCAGGATTTGGGCCTCATCACAGCACAGAGACAACACTTGTTAAAGTAGTAAATGACCTCCTATTGGCCTCTAATCAGGGTTGTGTAACTATGCTTGGATTACTCGACCTCATTGCAGCTTTTGACGCCACTGATCATAGTATTCTTCTTCACAGATTAGAAAATGTAGTAGGAATTAAGGGAAACAGCTCTCCCTGGCTCAGATCATACTTGACCGATCGTTATGAGTACAGTATGTAGACTTAAATGGTGATTATTCTGCATGTTCTCTAGTGAAGTTTGGTGTTCCACAGGGTTCAGTTTTAGGCCCACTGCTTTTTTCCCTTTACATCCTTCCTCTTGGCAACATATTCCGTAAGCATGGTATTAGTTTTCATTGTTATGCTGACGACACACAGTTATATGTCTTAGCAAAACCTGATGAGAAAAACCAGCTTACTAAAGTTGAGCAATGTGTGCAGGACATAAGAGATTGGATGTTAATTAATTTCCTTCTGCTTAATCCTGATAAGACAGAAGTTCTAGTCATAGGACCGCATATAGCCAGAAGTAAGAATTTAGATCACACTGTAACTTTAGATGGCCTTTCTGTTCCATTAAGCGAAACAGTAAAAGACCTCTGTGTGATTATAGATTCTAGCCTTTCATTTGAAGCTCATGTAGATAGTATTACCAGGATAGCATTCTTTCACCTCAGAAATATTGCCAAAATAAGAAATATATTGTCGCTAAACGATGCAGAAAAACTAGTTCAGGCTTTTATCACCTATAGGTTGGACTATTGTAATGTCTTACTGTCTGGTAAACAAGCTTTAGCTAGCCCAGAATGCAGCAGCAAGAGTCCTCACTAGAACCAGAAGATACGAGTCTTTACACCTATCTTATCTTACATTTACATTTACATTTAGGCATTTGGCAGACGCTCTTATCCAGAGCGACTTACAAAAAGTGCTTTAATGTTTACAACATTGGATACATACTTACACTGGGTTAACTAGGTTAATAACTAAGTACCATTAGTCCAACACAACTGAGTTTTTTTTTTTTTTTTTTTCGGGGGGAGGGGGGTTAGTCCAAGTACTGGAGAAACAGATGCGTCTTGAGTCGTCGGTTATCTTCACTCCATTGGCTCCCAATGAAATTTCTAATTAATTTTTTGAATACTACTCTTGCTTCTAAAGCATTAAATGGTCTCACGCAAACCTATTTATTTAGCCAAGCATTTTCATAAATAGATTTATCTTGAGTAAAGGAGCAGATCTGGGGGACTCATGGACATAGAGTATTAGGTAAACTGGTATGTTTAGATGCTGTCTTCTCCACTCTCATTGATCACTCAGGTTTGTTGACGGTGAGTTGATTGTTTGCTTTACATCGTAGGGAGTCCTCATGTCTGTGTTCCCTTCTGGCTCTCCCTTTTAGTTATGCTGTTATAGTTAGTCCTGCCAGAGTCTCTGCTTGCACTCTACACTAAATATACAGTGGGAGCCACGTCAAACAGCCGCCTGGAGCATGACAGGTCCACGACAGGACCATGACAGGACCATGCACGATCCGTGCACAGAATGTGATCCCCTGCAAACACCTCCATGCGCTTTCTAAAAAGATGGTTGCAATGCTGTATAATCCCGTCAGATAACTGCAGTGTCCAAGCAGCTGTATACTAGTTTACATATACAACATACCTTACGTCAACATAGTTTTATAAATAGATGATGTGTTAAAAAAGAGGGAAAAAACGATTAATAAAACAGATTTAAATTACTCAATACACAACCCATGATGCTTATGTTATTTTCAATTAAATATTTAATTAATTAAACTACTGATGGCAATATTTTTCACGACATCCTTAACAGTCCTTAAAGACACGGTAACATTAGTAATTTTTTTATACCGTTCGTTGTAGGTATGGAATACATATGCGGGCTACAGTATGCACAGCATTTTACATTACGGTGTATTTTATGTGTCTCCGTTTAATACACTGGTAGATAATATTTTGCTGCAAAGTTAAGCTTAAAATGTAACTTCTGCTTGGGGTTGTTTTAATTATATTTTTGATGTTTTTGCTGATGTTTTTTTTTTGCTGATAGTCAAAAATTAGCATAACAAATCGATTAATGGCGCTTAATATCTGGAACAAATATCTGTCCATACGGATCGGTATGTCTTTAGTCATTTAACCAGCATAACATTTCCCCATCAAAGATCTGATGGGGCATTAATCCCTTATCACAACTGTGAATAGATGCGGCAGCAGAGACAGATTAAATTCCCATAAGGATTCATACTTGAAAACAACACTAAAAGCACTAAACAGTTCCAGAGGGTTAGCGCCTGTTATCGCCAGACGGGTATCACCTACAGTATACTACTGTATTTTTCACAGCATATATTTTTTTGCAATAGTTTCATTTGGTTTTACGCGATTTCATGTGTTATTTGTGTGTGTGTGTGTGTGTGTGTGTGTGTGTGTGCGTGCGAGAGAGGGCTTATATTGTGATTTGTCCAAGGTTACTAAAGACTGGCTTACTACTAATAAAAAATATTTAAATGTAACCCATGGGTCTCAATCACAAAATTAGCCAACGCTGTAAACAGATGACACAACGAATTATATACTCTGAAATATATTTTAAAAAATATATGAATATATGAAAAAAATATTTACAAAAACATAAATATAAAAACAATCGACTATTATTGTTATAGTCAGCCTGTTGCTGTTCAGGGTCAAGTTTACAGGGCTTCTCAGTCTTTTGTTAAGTTTACTTCTGACTCGAAACCAATATTGCTTATTTAAGATGCACTGTTTTATTGGACATGGCTGTTCCCTTTCAAAGGCTACACTCGATGCTGCGTGAAAACACTATGGGAACATCTTTTCGTGTTGCCGGTTGTGAAGCATGTGTGTATCAAACATGCCAAATTTTGGCTTATATAACCTCGGTCAGGTGACGTCGTCTGATGAGACGCACCTGCAGGTTATAAATAGAAGTAAACCGGAAACATTCCCCAGATCTTTTGTCTTCATGACCGCATTGTGCGCGTGTTTCACAAAAAAAATCAGAAACAAATTCAAGTTTAAAGCGAGATATGTCCCTCCGTGCAAGAATTTCCTCTCGGAGGGTGATCTCCACACTTGTTGCTTCGAATGTGGGGGCTGCAACCGGGGGGCGGCCGCCACCACACACCGCGCGTAGGCTCACTTCGCCTTTAGGAATTAGGGCTTAATTAACCAGGGGGATCGCCTCATCTATTGCACTGGCAAGAGGTATTCCTCTGCAGCAAGAGTGTGACGCGGCAGGTTGGTCCTCTCCGCACACATTTGTTAGTTTTAATAGTCTGGATGTTCATGCTACTCCGGTCTCACGGGTCCTCGAGTCAGCCTCCCAGAGATAGTTCTGAGAACTCCTCGGCCTTGTGCGCACACGCTACACAACCTTGGGGTCCAGACACTTGCAGTGTAGCGGCGTTTTCACGCAGTGTCTGCTCCTGCATTCGTCAGGTTTGTCTGAGCTGGCTTTAAAACAAACATTATCTGTGTTTATAGGTTTAATCAACGATTTACAAGACAACAGTTAAAGCATTTGTAAATGGAGAGGTGCCTGTGTGCGCTCCCCCCCTCCCCCCGCCAAAAAAACACACAGAGAGCAATTAGCACCATGTAATAGTCAGTATTCTCCACTGAGGTTTCGCACCTTCCACTCCTTCTAAGTTTGTCTTTGTTCTTTTGACGGAGTTCTTAAAACCCCCAAAACATTTTATACTGAGAAAAAATTATTATGGGTCACATAATCACAAACACAAACTAGCACAGATACATATGATCAAGTGTTTAACTGTTGTTTTCATTTGTTTCTATGACCAGTAATAATCTTAATAATAATAATTATTATTATTATCATTAGCCGAATTCTTGACTATTTAAAACAAAGTTGTGTTCCATTTCTTGCTCATTGAAGTAGTTGGTTCAAGTAAATGTTTTTTTTAAATACCCATGCTGCTTATCAGTCTCTATTTGGTTCTTTTATATTAAAATATCAATTTTTAAAAACTATTAAAGATGGAACAGTTTAAGTCTTTGTTTCCCCCCTAAAGTATCAGACGTTTTGCAGTTCTATGTTCAGAATATAGACCTAACCAAACATCATTCTAAAGCTGTTGCACTGTGACGTCATTCCTACTACAGCTTCCTCAACAGCTTGTTCAGGCTCCTCCAGGAGCTCCAAAAGGCCAGGAGTCACCCGTCTGACCCCCCAATCCTCCACAGCGGAGCTCTGCTTAAAAACAACAGGAGAATTTAGTGAAGACAAAGATAAATAAACTTTACAGAATATCTGGTTGTAATAAAAATAAAAGATATTAATGAACACCACAAAGTGTGAAAAAAATGCCTGTGCTAATGTTAACTAAACAGTTTCACTCTACCATAAAGACAGTTCTGGCCTTAACTGGTGTTGACAGCTGTTTCTCTAAGGACTTGACTTGGCTGTTCCTACAAGTCTACCTGCATCTCCAATAACTACCTTGACTTCATATTAACATCAATTAACATCAACTGTTATAGCTGAACTAGCTAACACACCTACACAAAGTATGAATGCCAATCAATTCCTGCTTTCTGTTTCACCCAAATGAGGATGGGTTTCCTGTTGAGTCTGGTTCCTCTCAAGGTTTCTTCCTATTAACATCTCAGGGAGTTTTTCCTTGCCACTGTCGCCCTCGGTTTGTTCACCAGGGACTACCTAACCATTTTGATTCATGCACACTCACATTCCATACAAACTTAAATATTTTTTTTAATTGTGTAAAGCTGCTTTGTGACAATGACAATTGTTAAAAGCACTATACAAATAAAATTTAATTGAAAAAATAGAATTCAATTGAAAAAAGACACAAGAGACAAAATTGTAGACCTTCACAAAGCTGGAAAGGGCTACGGGGCAATTGCTAAGCAGTTTGGTAAAAAAAAGAACAACTACTAGCAGAAAATGGAAGAGGCTAATGATAACTGTCAATGTCTCTTAGACTGGGGCCCAACTGAATGGTGAAGAATCAGCCCAGAACTACACGGGAGGAGCTGGTCAATGCCGTGAAGAGAGCTGGGACCATCGTTTTCAAGGCTACTATCACTAATACACTAAGACGTCATGGTTTAAATTTGGCATTGCACGGAAGGTTCCCCTGCTTAAGTCAGCCCATGTCCAGGCCCGTCGGAAGTTTGCCAGGGATCATCTGAATGATCCAGAGAAGTCATGGGGAAAGGTCTGTGGTCAGATGAGACCAAAGTAGAACTTTTTGGTCTTAATTCCATTCGCTGTGGAGAAGGATGATAAGTAACATCCCAATAATACCATACCTACGTAAAAAATGGGGCTGAAAGCATCATGCTCTGGGTTTTTTTTTTTTGCACAGGGGACAGGACGACTGCACTGTACTGTATTAAGAAGAGGATAAACAGGGCCATGTATTGTGACATATTGTGCAAGAATCTCCTTCCCTCAGTGAGAGCATTGAAGATGGGTCATGGCTGAGGCAATGACCCAAAGCACACAGCCAGGGAAACCAAGGAGTGGCTCCGTAAGAAGCATATCAAGGTTCTGGAGTGGCCTAGCCAGTCTCCAGACCTAAATCCAATAGGAAATCTTTGGAGGGATCTCCGGGTTGCTCAGTGACAGCCCCGAAACCTGACAGATCTAGTGAAGATCTGTATGGAGGAGTGGGCCAAAATCCCTCCTGCAGTGTGTGCAAACCTGGTGAAGAACTACAGGAACCGTTTGACCTCTGTAATTGTTAATAAAGGCTTCTGTCCCAAATATATATATATATTTCTTTCTTCTACTCAAGTGATCAAATACTTATTTGACACAGTAATTCACAAATAAATTGTTAAAAAATCATACAATGTGAGTTCCGGATTTTTCTTTTTAGATTCTGTCTCTTACAGTAAAAATGCACCCATGCTGAAAATTGTAGACCCCTCCATGATTTCTAAGAGAACTTGCAAAATCACAGGGTGATCAAATACCTATTGACCTCACTGTATATAAGTTCTTACATTTATTTACTATACTGATTTTATTACCTGTAATCTACTTTAGATTGACAGAGCAAAATTGCTCACCTTTTACCAATTTACATGACAATTTGCAGGACAGCCTATTTACAGTAGGTTGCACTTTGGGATGGTATGTAGCCAACAATCCAAAAAAGATGGAAAGAAATAAAACACCAGTGACCAGTGTTTATCCTTAGCTTTACGTTCAGTGTTTGGAGAATATTTCTTCTTTCCACCATTTTGTCCTCCGCTGTACGTAGAAACTTTTAAGCCTCTTAAAAGTTTTCCTCTCTACTCTTACCTATTTTTACCGTATGAGCTGTTTTTAGGTCTACGATGTTTTGTAAATCATTTTTATCTTTACTAAGGTTTAGTCCTAAATTTAATGAGAAATTCTAAGAAAATGTCATAATTCTAAGAATTTTCTTAGAATTTCGTCACTAGGAGCAACTTTTAGGTTTAAAAAGCTTTGTGAATACGTGTGTACCGGTTAGTCCAAGTACTGGAGAAACAGATGCGTCATTTAAAGATAGTCAAAGTCTCTGCTGTACGGACATCTAGAGGAAGTTTTTTCCACCACCTAGGTGCCAGAACAGAAAAGAGCCTGGATGAATACCGCCCCCGATCCCTAAGAGACGGTGGGATGAGACGAGCAGGGCTGGAGGATCGGAGGAAACGTGGTGCAGTGTGTGGTGTGATTAGAGCAGAGAGGTAAGTACTGTAGGTGCTGGGCCATTTTTAGCTTTGTAGGCAAGCATCAGCATTTTAAATTTGATGCAGGTAGCTACAGGAAGCCAGTGCAAGGAGCGGAGAAGTGGTGTGGTGTGGGAGAACTTGGGAAGGTTAAAAACGAGACGTGCTGCTGCGTTCTGGATCAGTTGCAGAGGACGAATCGTGGACAGAGGCAGGCCTGCCAGGAGGGAGTTGCAGTAGTCTAGTCTTGAAATAACAAGGGACTGAACAAGCACCTGAGAAGCCTGTGAAGAAAGAAATGGGCGAATTCTTCTGATATTGTAAAGAAGAAATCTACAAGAGCGAGTAAGGTTAGCGATGTGTGGGAAAAATAACAGATGATTGTCCATGGTTACCCAAAGATTGCGGGCGGTGGCTAAAGGAGTGATTTGGTTGTTGTCCAGGAATATCACAAGGTCTTGACATGGGGATGAGTCACAAAATATAAACAACTGTTCGGTTTTACTGAGATTGAGCTTCAGCTGATGAGCAGCCATTCATGATGAGATTCAATTCAATTAAATTCAGTTTTATTTGTATAGCCCTTTTAACGATTTACATCATCACAAAGCAGCTTTACACAATCAAAAGAATTAAGTTTGTATGAAATGTGAATGTGTATGAATCAAAATTATATGATTGTCCCTGATGAGCAAGCCTAGGACGACGGCGACAGTGGCAAGTAAAAACTCCCTGAGATGATAATAGGAAGAAACCTTGAGAGGAACCAAACTTAACAGGGAACCCATCTTCATCTGGGTGAAACAGATAGCAGGGATTGATGTGCATAATAATATGCAAGACTGGAAGTTCAGTATAAGAGGAGATGTGTGTAAGATTAAAGTCCAGTTTGTTCCTGGAGGCTCAGATAGACTGTGAAAAATTCCAGTCCTGAACTATTGAGCGACTGAAGTCACAGGTCCTCAGAGAACAGCTGTCTGCATCAGTTGAGGACAGGACCACCTTCATGAAAAAGTGGAACCAACCCCAGTCACCACACGCATTCCAGGCAGACCACACGGAGGCATCCATGTGATGAGATCTCCAACCAGAAGCAGGACTCCAGGATGAGTTAGAGAGGTCCAGAGGGGGTCTGGATCACTGGCAGCTCAGGAGCGACATGTATAGCTCGACAGAGAGATAGGTAGAGGGAAAAGGAGAGAGGGAGAGAGAGAGAGAGGAGAGAGCAGAAAAGGAGAGAGCAAAGAGATGGAGAAATAACAGTTAGGTATGGTCACAGTCGAACAATATAAAAAGTGAATGTATATTTAGTGCAGAGTGCAAGCAGAGACTACGGCAGGACTAACTATGACAGCATAACTAAAAAGGGAGAGCCAGAAGGAAACACAAACATGAGGGCTTCCAGAGATGTAAGGCAACCAATCACCTCACCGTCAACAAACCTGAGTGATTAATGAGAGTGGGGAAGACAGCATCCAAACATACCAGTTCACCTAATACTCTACGTCCATGAGTCCCCCAGATCTGCTCCTTTACCTAAGGCTAATCTATTTATAAAAATGCTTGGCTAAATAAATAGGTTTTTAGCCTGGACTTAAACACTGACACTGTGTCTGAGTCCTGAACACTATTTGGAAAACTATTCCATAACTTTGGGGCTTTATAAGAAAAAGCTCTGCCCCCTGCTGTAGTTTTAATAATACGCGGTAATGACAAGCAGCCTGCATCCTTTGATCGAAGTAGGCGTGGCGTACTGTAAGACACTAGCAGTTTACTCAGATACTGCGGCGCGAGACCATTTAATGCTTTATACGTCAGGAGTAGTATTTTAAAATCGATGCGAAATTTCACAGGAAGCCAATGCAATGTGGATAAGATAGGGGTGATGTGCTCATATCTTCTGGTTCGAGTGAGGACTCTCACTGCTGCATTCTGGACTAATTGAAGCTTGTTTAAGCATCTAGTTGAACAACCAGACAGTAAGGCGTTACAATAATCCAACCTAGACGTGATAAAAGCATGAACTAGTTTTCCTGCATCGTTTAGTGACAATATATTTCTTATCTTGTCAATATTTCTGAGGTGAAAGAATGCTATCCTGGTAATATTATCTACATGTGCTTCAAATGAAAGGCTTGAATCTATAATCACACCGAGGTCTTTTACTGTTTCACTTGATGGAACAGAAAGGCCATTTAAAATCACAGTGTGATCAGAAAGCTTACTTCTAGCTGCTTGTGGTCCTATGACTAGAACTTAGGACTGTCTTATCAGGATTAAGCAGAAGGAAATTAATTAACATCCAATCTCTCATGTCCTGCACACATTGCTCAACTTTAGTAAGCTGGTTTTTCTCATCTGGTTTTGCTGAAACGTATACTTGTGTGTCATCAGCATAACAATGAAAACTAATACCATGTTTACGAATTATGTTGCCTAGAGGAAGCATGTAAAGGGAAAAAAGCAGTGAGCCTAAAACAGAACCCTGTGGAACACTAAACTCAACTTGAGAACATGAGGAATGGTCACCATCTAAATCTACAAACTGATAACGATCAGTCAAATAGGATCTGAGCCATAAGAGGGCCGTTCCCTTAATTCCTACTACATTTTCTAATCTGTGAAGGAGAATACCATGATCAATAGTGTCAAAAGCTGCACTGAGGTCGAGTAACACAAGTATAGTGACACAACCCTGATCAGAGGCCACTAGGAGGTCATTTACTACTTTAACGAGTGCTGTCTCTGTGCTGTGATGAGGCCTAAATCCTGACTGATACAGTTCATGTATGCTATTCCTATGTAGATATGAACATAGCTGTTGTGATGTCTGCCAGACATGCTGAGATCCGGGTGGAAACCTAAGTGTCAGAGGGAGGAAAGGAGAAAGTAAGTCTTGTTAAGATTAAGCTTCATACACACTCGGTTGATGCTGTTCTCTTCTCACAGCCGGAGGCACAGAGAGAGCTGATTGGCCGAGCTCTCTCAGGGGGGAGGGATGCGCTCCCACATTAATCACAGCTCTACAGCCTATCAGGGGTGTCTGTGAGCTCGCGCACGCGGAAGGAGCGGCTAGCGCTTTCCTCCGAGTGTGTTACTCCGCCCCTAATGGTGCGTGAGCAAGCAGTTCGAAAAGATGCGGTCGGCTTACGTCACGCGGTCCGGAGGAAACACAGGATAGTCTTCGCCCTTAATGTGGGAGCCCCCTAGTGACAGGGAGGAATTGGCCACGACTAAATTAGGGAGAAAATCGGGGAAAAAAAAATAAGCTTTATACACACTGCAACCTATATCAATAGAATGAATGAATGAGGACAATCTACAATACACAAAGAAATTATTCATTTAATGATAATACTTAAGACCCTGAAAGGCACAAGACATTTTAGCAATGAAAAAATGTGAACTAAGTTAACTGCTTCATGCACTAAAAGATTACTTCCTCAACTTCCTCAACATCCGCATCAACATCCATAGCCTGCCAAATAAAAAGTACTTGAATAGACCTGGAAAAAAGTTTTATTGACTTTTTTCCTTATTGTTGTAAAAAAAAAAGAATAATAAAAAAGCGGACATGAGTAAGAAGTAAACTTTTGGACTTGGAAGTAAAAGTTTTACAAAAGGAGACAAGTGGAATAACTATAAACCAAAGAAACTGAATCCAGACTTGAGACATGAGAGCTACCTGACCTTATGAATGAATTAGATGGTGTACTTATTTAATTCCACCTAGTTTCTTATTGAAACATAAAATTATTATGTTTTAATTTGTGGGAAATTTTATTACATATGCATGCACTTTGTGAACACGTGTGTGATATATAGGATATAGCTCAGATTTCCTCTTTGTAATAAATATCAAGAGAAGATGTGGATTTTTGACATCTTCAAAGAAGGGTCAATGAAAGCAGAGAATGCAGTGCAGGGACGGAACAGTTCACACATTGTATAAGAACTTTTTAAAGTTAAGCATCAAGTCACGTCAAAAATCCGTCACATTGAACTGATGGATCTGTTTATCCATTTAATTTACCCCAGAGCAGTTGGCTATTCTAAAGAGAAATAACTACAGACATACTGTAAAAGAAACTTGCAATATCTAGAGGATTGTCCACCACCTCCATGATATATGTTTCTTGCATTTAGGTTACTTAGTACCAGCAAAAATATATAGACACAGATAATTGATAAAGTGTGGAGTACACTGTAGGCGTGCCTAATACTGTATATCGTATGTAGAATTCTATTATCTAGAACCTCAGCATGTTCTCTGACAGAACATGTTCCCCAATAATCCTCCAGTGTGAAATGGAACAGCACAAGCAGCAGAAGTAAAGCTTTGTACAATGTGACACAGATGCAGCAGGAGAATAACTGCAATAATATAGTACTGCATTTAGTACCAAAACTATTTAAATAAGTCTGACTAGTTCCTTTGCTGGAGCCTTGTTCTTTGATATGCTTTTACACTGAAGATTGTAAGCAGAAGACTTGGGCACTAGAGCTTATTCCACCACTGAGCAATATCTAATCTCATGGAGTCTATTCTGCAGCATACTGTACATCGGTCAGCCTGGGCAATGCAATCCAAAAATAAGCTTTATATGATACTCCTTTATACCAGTCTTATGCTGAGGTGTCAACATATAAACCTAAGTCCAAAAAAGAAATAACAGTAGAAAAAAAAACTTAATCATGGACATAAACATTATGTGAGCATAAATAAACAAGGGCACATACAAAAATCACATTAACATGAATTAAATCTTGATGCTTATGCCATATCTATATTAAATGCTGTGGGAATTTAAACATACATCCCTCAGGATGCAGAGCTGCGTAGACCTCTTCAGTTTGTATGCTTGTGAGGTCTCATTATTGGGCAATTAATGGGGCAATATTAGTTGGTTTTACAGATTTACTTGTGCCTCTTGTCCTAGGTCATGACTAGCCTGACATCCAGGCAGGAGAGAAGGAAGACTGCAGACTGAGTGCCCTTGATAATGATCTCAACAGCCCAAAAAGACATCAGCCAAACCCCTTCCTGCCCACTCACTATCATAACAGCAATTTGAACTGTTAAGGATTTCTTCAACCCTCTTTTAAAATTAGTGACAGGAGTCAACCCACTACCCAGAAGCACTTCTGCAAAGGTAAACTACATCTAAGTGCATTACAGAGGCACTGGAGATGAACATACCCATAGGCCATGGCTTATCGAAACCTCAGGAAAATAGGGTCAATGCAGTCTATACATACCTAAGACACAACAGCAGGAAATGGGTACATGCCTTCTGCAGTTAAAATTTTACTCAAAGAGGTATGACTCATACCCATCAATCCACCATAAATAGTGGATATTAGGCCTTTATGTGGCGGGGACAAACAGAGGAGATTATCTATAATATTTGCATCGGGAGGAAATTTGGTATTAAAGAGCTAATGAAGTGTCTTACTTGCAAATATCTGAAAAAGTCAAGAATTGGGTAGGTTAAACCTCTCAAAAAGCTGTTCAAATGATGCAAACCTATGATCAACAAACAGATCTTTGCAAAGCTTAATGCCCTTACTGTACCATTCCAGAAACACGTAAAGAAGGTTGGAAGAGATGGTTAGAAACGATAGGACTGGGAAGAGTAAACCCCAGAAAAAAAGCCCAGAAAAGCTGTGCTTTCTGAACTGAGTCCATACTCTTAAGGTATTTTTTTTTTCACTTTCATTTAACCAGGAATAACTCATTGAGATTTAAATCCTCTTTTTCAAGAGAGTCCTGGGCAAGATAGGCAGCAAAAAATACAAAACAATTAAAAGTTACACAATAAATATACAGATAAAAACAGATAAAAGAAAAAGAAAAAAAATGAATTTGCAAAAAAACTATACAAAACATGTACAAGCAATGAAATCAAACTCAAAAACTATTAATGTGGATTTAAATGTGCTCCAAGGAATCAACTATTTTCATTTCCAGTCATTATGCAACATGTTCCATGTATAAGGTGCAGAGTGAAAAAAAGCTCTACCAATTTCAGTATGGACATATGGAACAGAAAGCAATAAATGATCTTGTGAATGTAGGAAGTAGGGTCCAGTACTTCTCTGTGCAATTAAGACTAATTACTAATGTAACTACGTAGTAGTTCCAGAATTGCCTTATATATAAAGGAATACCAGTGGCAAGGTATGGCTAATAGGCTTGAGGGGATGGGGGTGCAGATTCAAGGAGTGCAGAGACAGAGAGGCTTATGACAGAGTTTATCTCCATTTCCACCTACACAGGCCGATAAGGCTGGTTATAAAAATATGCCCAAAAAATGAACTTCGAATGTTTGTTGCCCAGTAGTAAAAATGAAAATTAGGTAGAGCCATGCCATCTCTTTTAAATCTTTGAAGTAGGGACTTGTTTAATTAAAGATGTTTACCTTTAAAAAGGTAGGATGATATAATTCCATTCAATTCAACTCAATTTAATTTTATTTGTATAGCGCTTTTAACAATTGACATTGTCGCAAAGCAGCTTTACACAATCAAAAGAATTATTTAAGTCTGTATGAAATGTAAATGTATATGAATCAAAATGCTAAGTGTCACGCCCCAGCGTCATGATTTCACCTAAGAAAGTCTTACCTCCCTAACCAATTACCTTTGCACACCTGTAACCCATCAGCAATCCACCTCTGCCTTTAAAAGGAAGCTTAGAATTTCATACAGTGCCGAAGTATCGTATTTGCGCGCCTCTCGTCTCGTCAGTCTGTGATTTTTCTCTAGTGCCTTGTATCTGTGCTTTGACCCTGATTGTTTCTGGATTTCGGTTTCGTTTTTTGCCCTCTGGATTTTCTCGTTTGGATTCAACTAGATGTATGACCTCGATTGTTTATCGACTTCAAATTTGGTTGGATAACTGTTACTGACCCTGCCTGTCTCTTTGACCTTGACTCGCGCTGTTTTCTGCAACCTGTGTACGCTTGTGAGCACTTCCGCGTTTCCGGACATCACACAAAAGTGTTTTCGCCGATACGCACAGACATTCACTCTCAGACGTATTATGCTCCAAACATCAGGGCCTGTATTCAAAGCTTCTTAAGCCTAGAATATGCCATTTTCTTAGAATTTTCATTTAAATTAGGATTAAATCTTAGTTAAGATAAAAATTATTCACGAAACATCTTAGCCCTAAAAACAGCTCCTAAGGTAAAAATTGTTAAGAGTAGAGAGGAGGACTTTTAAGAGGCTTAAGAGTTTCTATAGCAGAGGACAAAATGGTGAAAAGAAGAAATATTCTCCAAATACTGAACATAAAGATAAAAGAAAACACTGCTTTTCTGTCCAATTTGGTTTTCTTGTTGTTTTACTTCCGTACATTCACTACATAATCTCCAAAAGTGCAACTTAAAACATGCAATCATGTAAATTGGTAAAAGGTCAGCCATTTTGCTCCCATCAATCTAAAATGGTATAATAAAAGTAATAATAAAATCAGTATGGTAAATAAATGTAAGAACTTTAATATAATAACTACTGTGTGGAAATTGGTTGCTTCTAAAGTAGACATATTTTCAACATTTGGCTGTTTTAATTAACTTTAATATATTTAGTCTATACAAACATTATGATATCATGTATTCTATTTTCACAAAGAGTATATTTCAAGACCTTTGCAGAGTTCAGAGGTTATTTTTTTATCAACCAATCACAGTCCTTGAATTGCTGCATCATCCCTAGCAACGGGGTCAACTATACCCCACTAAGATAAAGGTTTTTGTACTTTCCTTACTCAAAGTTGCTCTACAAAGTTTTCTAAATCACTTTTAGTCTAAGACTCCCAGCTAGGACATTTTAGGCTAAGATAGGAGCTCTCTGAAAGAATTCTAAGAAGCTTTGTGAATACGGGCCCAGGTGATCACACACACTTTGCCTTAATCAAGCTCTTTTGGAAATTCTCTCTCAAGCTCTGCTTCAGGGGTTGTTGGAGTTCCCCCCACGTCATTGACGCCTCCTCTCTCGTCACAGGGGATTTTCCCATTCACTCTGCTCACTCACACACGCAGCCTCTATCCTCTCTGCTCCTGCCACATGGTAAAGATCCTTTGTGCTTTCCTGTTAATAAAGCTGTTTGTCTGCAATTGGGTTCACTTCCGTTTAAGTCACATCCCTGACAGATAAGATTGTCCCTGATGAGCAAGCCGAGGACAATGGCGACAGTGGCAGGGAAAAACTCCCTGAGATGGTAATAGGAAGAAACCTTGAGAGGAGCCAGACTCAACAGGGAACCCATCCTCATTTGGGTGAAAATGGATAGCAGGGATTGATCTGCATAAAACTATGTGAGACTGGAAGTATAACAGGAGATGTGTTCAATTGAATAGAGTCCAGTTTGTTCATGGAGGCTCAGGTAGGCTGTAGGAAATTCCAGTCCTGAACTATTGGCGACTGAAGTCACAGGTCCTCAGAAAACAGCTGTCTGCATCAGTCGAGGACAGGACCGTCTTTGTGGAAAAGTGGAACCATCCCCAGTCACCACACGTATCCCAGACAGACCACATGGGGCATTCATGCAAGGAGATCTCCAACCAGAAGATTTATAATTAAATCCTATGCACCAAAGTAGGATTTGGAAATAAAAACAGGTACAGACTGATAAAAGATATAAAAATACTGTTAATGCGGCCCACCAGGAACACGGACAATGGTGACCATTGAATTACGGTCCAAACGGGCGTGGTGGATCCAAGTACAGAGCGCGTGTTGTTGAATGCGCTGATCGCCTTGTAATGATGAGGTCTGCGTCAGCCGGGTTGCAAAGCAGGGGTGCTGTACTTGCTTCGTGGACGTGAGTCGCGGTGGTGAGATCGCGTGGGTCAAAGCCGAGAAGACAAACAGAGTCCATGAAAGATCATGGCTTGGTTTGATAGGTGGGCGTGACCTGGTGTGCCGTGACACATTGCCCCAAGTCCTTTTTTGTTTGTTTCAACAACCTAATAAAATTTTCTTTTAAAAAGTGTTATTGTTTCCTTGTAATTGTAATACCTTTAATATTCTATGAGTTAACAGACTTTAGCATCCACATTAAGAAGAGAAATTGGTCTATATGAAGAGCATTCTGTTGGGTCTTTATCCCTCTTTGCTGTAAGGGTGATACGAGCCTCTTAAATTAAGCAGGCAGTTTACCTTGCATAAAAGATTCAGATAGAACGAAAGCTAGTTGTGGTGCGAGGTATGAGAAGAATGATTAAAAAACTCTGCAGGGAACCCGTCAGAACCCGGGGACCAGATTGCAATGATGAGATAGCTGAAATTATTTTCTCTTGTGATATAGGCTCTTCTGAACCAGGGGACATTATTGGGATATCTAGTTGAGTCAGGAAATTCTGAACTATGGTCCTTTGAGAACTCAGAAGTATATAATCAAGTATAAAAATTCCTGAATGCATTATTAATATTAGAATGGTCATTAATGATGATACCATCCTCCATCCGAATTTTTTTAATGTTTTGCTGTGCTCTAAATCCTTTTTAAACTGCTTAGTTAAAAGTTTTCCAGATTTCTTACAATGAATGTAAAATTGGCTTCTACTCTTTAATAATTGATGTTCAATTACATGTGTTAAGATGAGTTTAAATTTAGTTTGCAATTCTATTTGCTTTTTTATACAGATCAGGGTTTTTAAATAGAGCTGATCTATTTCATTAATTTGGTTGGTCAAATCTTTTCGTTCTTTATATGCCTTCCTTTTCATATTTGCAGTGTATGAGATTATCTGTCCCCTGAGTTAGGCTTTTAGAGCATCCCAAACATAAACTTGACACTTTACTGTAGCTGTTTTATTTGTGTTAAAGAAAAAAACTACCTGGTCTTCCATATATTTTATAAAATTATTATCTATCAGTAACGATGAATTAAAGCACCAATTTCTTTTTTTTTTTTTATAAGAGGGAGATTAGGGAGATTTATAAACATAACATTATCTGATATCACAATGCTCTAATAAGCATTATTAACTATTGGGATCAATTCTGGAGAAAGTATGATTAACATGTGAGAAAAAGGAGTATTCTCTCTTTTTTAGAGAAATAAAGTGCCATACGTCAGAGATACCAAAGCTGCAGAGATGGGACTGAAGTAGCATGGCGGATTTACACAGAGGTATAAGATTGGGAGATGACCTGTCAAGTGATGGATCTAAACAGCAGTTGAAATCTCCCCCTGGAATGAGATAGTATGAGCTCAGATCTAGTAAAACAGAAAAAAATATTCAAAGAAGGAAACATCATAATTAGGGACATATACATTAGGTAACACTACATTAGTATTGAATAATTTCCCTGTCTGCGTGGGCTTTCCCTTAAACCCTTAACATTCCAGCTCACAGAAACTATTTATTCTACAGTAAATAAAAAAGAGTACTTTCCTGAGAACTGTAACCTTTAACCTGGTACCGGTGTACACGGAGAATGACTGGCTAAGGTCTCTGTCCTGAAGTGAGTTTGGATGCAGGTATACGTCTATCTCAAGCGGGGATGCCAGCATTCACTCCCAAACACCTCACACATAAAGTTAGAAAAGAACTCGGTAGGAAGTCTTCTTCTCTGGCCTTCTAGGTCTACAACTTAAGTTGTAACGATGACCGTTAAGTTGTTTTCCCGAAGACCGGAGCAGATGTTTTCCAACTCGCTTACATGCTGGCTCAGATTATCCATTTCTAATGAAAATAAGCACTGGCCATGTTCCTCCACTTTGGTTTAAATTTGGGCTAGTTTACTTTTCAATAAACTAAACAAGGATTAAAATTTAGCCACTAACGCTTCACAGTGTTTGTCTAATAGCGCAGAAATAGCCATTGTAAGTGAAAAATGGATGACAGTGGGGTAGAGTATAAAGTTATTGTATCCTAAAGAGTAAATTTAACATTCAGGGACAAATAAGATAGTGAAGAAATTTAGAACTGTCAGAGCACCTATCTACCACGTCTACTCCATAAGGCCGCTGTGCCCACAACCAGATCGTCCTTTCCTGATTACCTCTTCAATATAACAATGCCTCTGAGATGGACCTGCCATTTTCATGGATACGTCATTACAGTTTGCAATATACCTATTTAGTTTTTTAAGTAACATACCAAAAAATTGCAATGTTCAGGCCTACTAAAACTTCACCCGCCACTGGCACTAGGACCCGGAAGTAGTACAGTTGCGAATCAGGAAGCATAAAAGGAGACAAGATGGCGCTTCACATCGCGCAGTCACTGAGTTTGCCCATGCTGTTTCCAACTCTTCGGCGGATTTTCTGTGAGTACCCACTGATTCGGGTTGTCTTTCTGATTGGGTGTGTTATGCTAGCATGCAAATTTATTTGTGTAGATCCTTGCTCTTCATGTAAGAGAGTTCTTAGATTAAATCGCGTAGTTATCCTGCCTGCTTGCGCTGCTTCCACTTTTTGGGTTTACCATCCACACTACACAGGCTAACTGCTGCATCTTCTGGTCCATCTTCGGTCGCCCGTAACAAAGGCGAATTCACCCGTCAGCTGAAGCTAACATTTGAACATCCTGCTGCTGAGGTGTAGACCGACACCAAATTATATCACCTGCGGCAGGGAGGGTCGTCCATGAGCCGGTACACCGCGGACTTCGGTCGTCCAGACCACCTGGGGAGACGCCGCCCTCCGGACGGCCTACTACGAGGGACTGGCCTCACGCATTAAGGACGTTTTAAGGGCGTTTTAAGGATTGCTCTCTCATCCGAGGCCAGCTCAAGCCGCCGACCATGCCATCATTTTTGAACACCACGCCCCGACCGTCTACCTTTGCCCTTCACACACCAGTTCCTGAAGCTCGACTTTTTTTCACCACCACTGCTACCAGACCTGTCGGATCTCCACCTCCCGCCGTGGTTGACACCGGAGCCGGGGAACTCATGCAATTAGGACGCATCTCCCTGATCGCTGCAGAACAAGAACGGTGCTTCAGAGAGGGACTCTGTGCTTATCTTATCTTGCGGATTAGCAGCACACCACAGACCCATATGTCCCCTTCGCCCAGGAAACGCCCAGGCCCGTTGAGCAATGGGAGCAGTTCGCTGGGCCCCCTCTACCTCTCTGCAACGACAACCAGCATCTCTCGTCTCACTGTTTAGGTACACCTCCAGGTTCCACAAACGGCTCAGAAGTACTGCATTCACCAACTCCAGTGCCGCAGGTAACTTTATTAACTCCTCTTACACCAAAAAACTGGGAGGGGAGTTATCCCAGCCTGTTTGAATCTCCTCCAGCCCTATCACTGCCCAGACTCAACCCATCACCCTCATCATTGACCAGCACCAAGTACCGATCCGATTCCAGCTCACCTTCATCTCATCTCCACCCATCATTCTCGAATACTCTTAGCTCCTGCAACATGACCCTCTTATCTCCTGGACTTAAAACCGGATCTTCCAGTGGGGACCGACCTGTACTGAACTCTGCCTGCGGGCTCCGGCTGGGACATGCTCTAGGGAGTCCGAGGCCCCTGAGGTCAACACCAATGCCATCCCCGCCACCTATCGGGACCTGGCTGAAGCATTCTGTAAAAGACGCACCACCCACCTTCCTTCTCATCGCCCTTACGACCTGGCGATACATTTACATTTAGGCATTTGGCGATAGATCTTCAGCCGGGTTCTGTCCCTCCCCGCGGCCATCTCTTCTCCCTGTCCACCGCAGAGATGCAGGTGATGGAGGAGTGTGTGTCTTCTACTCTCCGTCAAGGTACCATCCGGCCCTCCTCATTGCCTGCCGCCACAGGGTTCTTCTTTGTAAAGAAAAAAGACGGCGACCTACGTCCATGTGTCGACTATCAGGGGCTCAACAACATCACTATTAAAAATCGACACACTTTGCCTCTTACCAACTCAGCCCTGGACCCCCTTCTGGTGTCACAATTTTCACAAAGAAGGACCTCTGGAGCGCCTTCAACTTAATGCATATCAGAAAGGGCGATGAGTGTAAGACGGCCTTCATCACCCCCACGGGACATTAGAAAAGTTTGGTCATACCTTTTGAAATCTGTAATGCACCAGACGCCTTTCAACCATTTATTAATGATGTTCTCAGAGACATGCTAGGCCAGTGAGTATTCGTCTACCTCAACGATATCCTCATCTATTTACGCACCGTCTAAGAACATATCCAACATGTCAGAGCGGTTCTTAAGAGAATGATCGCCCACCAACTGTACTGTAAGTTGGAAAAGTACGCTTTTCACCAGCGCTCCACCACGTCCCGGGGTTTTGTCATCTCGCCCCAGGATGTGGCCATGGACACCCGTCATTGGCCCCTACCCAAAACTCTCAAGCAATTTTAACAGTTTCTCGGGTTTGCGAACTTCTATCGTCACTTTATCCGGGGCTACAGTACCATTGCAGCACCTTAAACCGCTCTGTAGCCGTCTGATCAGTTTCATCTGTAGTCTATCATTACGTTATCTTCCTCAGACTAACGGTCAGACAAAAAGGACCAACCAACAACTGGAGCGCTACCTGAGATGCTTCATTGCCAATCGCCAGCGCTCCTGAGCCTGCTACCTCATTTGGGCGGAACTTTGAGGTATGCCATGGTTTTCAGCGTCCGATGTTCCAACATCAAGAATCAGAGGTTGACGTACCTTCGGCCCAACAGTTGGTCCGCAGGTGTCAACGGATATAGAACCAAGCCAACGCAGCTATTCAACGTGCCAACATCCGCTACACCACCCAACATCGCCGTCAACACCTCCCGGGACAATTGTACCACGTAGGTGACAAAGTATGACTGTCCGAAAAAATCCCAAAAATTATCACCCGCATCACCCTCCGTATCAACCCTGTCACCTACCGGCTCCAGCTGCCTGTGGTGCTCCGGATCCATTCCGTATTCCATACTTCTTAACTCAAACCCTTCACGACTTCACCTATGATTGCACCCACCCACCCTGCTACTCCTCTCCGTATCATAGAGGGTGGTCCCGCCTACACCTTACGCCAGATTCTCGATTTACGCCCTCGGGGCAGAGGTCTCCAGTACCTGGTCGATTGGGAGGGCTACAGACCTGAGGAACGGTCTTGGATTCCAGGGCTACCGTCGTCGGATATCCTCCACCCCAGTACCGTCGGGAGTCGGTCCTGGACAGGGGGGTACTGTCATGCACACTCGCTCCGTGACTGGCACAAGGACCCGGAAGTAGTACGGTCGCGAACCAGGAAGCATAAAAGAAAACAAGATAACACTTCACATCGCTCAGTCATTGAGATCGCCCATGCTGTTTCCAACTCTTTGCTGGATTTTCTGTGAGTACTCACCGATTTGGGTTGTCTTTCTGATTGAGTGTGTGTTGCTAGAACCGGATTTATTTGTGTAGATTCTTGCTCTTCGCATAATTCAATTCAATTCAATTTTATTTGTATACTTTTAGCAATTTTCATTGCCGCAAAGCAGCTTTACACAGTCAAAAGAATTATTTAAGTTTGTATGAAATGTGAATTTGTATGAATCAAAATGGTCAGTTTGTCCCTGGTGAGCAAGCCGAGGGCGACAGTGGCAAGGAAAAACTCCCTGAGATGATAATGGGAAGAAACCTTGAGAGGAACCAGACTCAACAGGGAACCCATCCTCATTTGGGTGAAACAGAAAGCAGTAAATGATCTGCATTTATACAGTGTGTAGGGTGGGAGGCAGTTCAGCTATAATAGCTGATGTTAATTGATGTTAATATGGAGTCCAGGTAGTTATTGAAGACCCAGGTAGACTTGTAAGAAGTTTCAGTCATGAACTATCGAACTGTCAAGTCCCCAGAGAAACAGTTGCCAACACCAGTCAAGGCCAGAGAGAGTTCTTAGATTAAATCGTGTGGTTATCCTGCCTGCTTGCGCTGCTTCCGCGTTTGGGTTTACCATCCACGCTACACGGGCTAACTGCTATGTCTTCTGGTCCATCCCTTGTGCTGTATAAAGATCTGTTGAGAGCAAGCCTCTCATTCTGTGCATATGGGAAAAACGTTATCTTCTAAGGAAAAGGTAAGTCAACAAAACTACAACTACATATTTGGTGCTTATATTTTATTAATGTTGAGTGTATAATTACTTCTTGGTTTATGAGAGTCACACACCATTATCAAAAATGACAGTTTTTATAGATACTACTCTGTTTAACTTTTTTGGTTGGGGTTGAAGAAATGATCAGTCAGATCAGATAAGTGCCTTGTTTCCTCACTCACTAACTGTCACACACAGCCATGCATCACATTGTATAATAAACAAGTTCCAAATACTAAATGTAAAAGAAAACAAATCTGTCTTAATTTTTATATTCATGTGAAAAGGTTTGTGATATGTAAAGATAGTGCTAATACTCACAAGCTCTCCTCTCCAGGACACAGGTAAGGCAGTTTTGTGCCCCATTCCTTGTCACTGAAATGTGCTGCCAGCAGTGACTCCTTTTCTGAGAGAAATCTTTGCAGTGGCTCTCGTAATGGCGCGCAAGACGTAACCGAAAGAATCTGGTCATTTCTCAAAATAATAGGTTTTTCAAATACAAGGTTTTTTTTAAAAATAATATCGTTCAGACTTAGATAATACATAAATTTTAAACATAAAATATTGAATTATTTATTGTGCGGCCTGGTATCATTTGATCCACAGACAGGTACCGGTCCGCATCCAGGGGGTTGCAGTGTCACTGCATTAGAACACAAATTTTAATAAACAGTAGTCTCAGTATATTTTCAGTTAAATTTGAATATACTTATTCATGCTTATATTTAGTGCACTATTGTCTCTCTTTCCCATGTGCTCAAACTCATTTTAGTGCTTTCAAGCTCATTTTTGTGCATTTAAACTATGTATCTTCTGTGCGCTCAATATCATAAGGCATCATATATCATCATTTTCATCGGCATAAGGTAAGTTCATATTTTTTAGTTTGGTAGTTTGAGATTAAGTACATAGTTACGTATACTATGAATGTATTTTCTAATATGTTATTGCTACATCTTATGTTCTTTACTTTAAGTATAATGCTCCATAGCTTTTACCCTTTTTTCAGAGTTTCTGTGTAACATTCAGAATTAACACACCAGGTTTAAACTAAGACAGTATATTAAAATACTAATGCCTTTCTTTGTTCAGACAACAGTAGATATTTTTGTGTTTGGTTTCAACCTGGAGTTTTGTGGAAGGCATATTACTCCCCTATGGTATATACCATGGTATTGTATTTGTTACACAGTAAAAATTGCTGTAATGTACTTATAATACATTAAATATGTTTGATTCATTACTGTTTTAGGTATGTACATTAGTACATAAACAGCCATACACTTTAAGTGAACTAGGTACATTTAAAGTTGTTCCACTTTAGCACACAAACGTATACCCCAATACATTTAAAATTATGCTTTTGTATAATTTAAATGCACTTAGTATTTAATATACTTAGCATGCTTTTTTCACTTGGGCTGTTAATACTGGGTTTCAATTAGAAATATCATTGCAACTATAGATAAGATCTAGAAGATTTTTTATATTGTATAATTTGGTGACATGCCTGTGGCTGACAGGCTGCATGAAACCACAGTCTGATCTAAGCCCTGATACCCTATTGATATGTCTGTAAATGCATAGTGTCATAAATTTAGAATAATAATTCTAAAGAGTTCTCCATTTTTAATTAATTTAATTTAAATTAATTTTAAACTGATCTGAGCTGGCCGAGTGAGATCCTGAGGGAGAACAATGGACGCGACGTGAAGCAGTGGCCACGAGAGAAACGAGCCGGCGTCAGGAACAGGCTGAGAGCTCGTGCACACCGCACACCTCTGCCTAGCATCCTGCTCGCCAACGCCCAGTCACTGGAGAACAAGCTTGATGACCTCAGGGCCAGGATAAGGTTCCAGAAAGACATTCGGGACTGCAATCTCCTCTGCTTTACCGAGACATGGCCATCCAGCCGGCCGAGTTCTTCTCGGTTCACCGCATGGACAAGACGTGGGACTCGGAGAAGTCAAGAGGAGGCGGTGTGTATTTAATGGTGAACAGCAGCTGGTGCAACAGCGCGAGCGTTGTTTCTCTTACACGCTCCTGCACACCAAATCTGGAACTACTTTCCATCATGTGTCGTCCTTTTTATCTACCTCGAGAGTTCACGTCGGTCATAATCAGCGCGTTTATATTCCACCACAAGTGGACACGGACACTGCCTTATGCGAGCTGCTTATGCAGCACTCACACAGCTCCAAACAGAACACCGGGACGCTACGCTTATTGTGGCGGGGGACTTTAACAGTGCCAACGCGCAGCGCCAAACTTTTATCAGCACATCACCTGCCCCACCAGGACACTAGATCATTGTTATACAATGGTCAAGAACAGCTACAAGGCACAATCTCGCCCTCCGTTTGGTAAATCCAACCACGCTGCCATCTTACTCATGCCAAAATACAAACAAAGGCTGAAACAGGAAGGACGGACCAATCTGTGGCCGCGTTATAGGACGCACTTGATAACGCAGACTGGGACATGTTCAGGAACAGCTCCGATGATATCAGCGTGTTTACAGAAGCGTTGTGGGATTCATTGGGGAACTAGCGGATAATACTGTGGGGAAAAAGACTATTAGAACGTTTCCCAACCAGAAGCCGTGGGTGGATAAAACCATCCGCGACGCTCTGAGATCTCACACTGCTGCCTACAACACGGGACTTGCATCATATAACATGCGGCGAAGCAGCGCTATGGGAGGAAACTAGACTCAGCTAAGTAGTGATGAAGTGCTTTGAACACCTGGTCAGAGACTCCATCCTTTCTTCACTACCAGACACACTGGACCCACTACAGTTCGCTTACCGTCCAAACTGCTCTACGGATGACGCTATCTCTTATCTCCTCCATCTCTCACTTACCTGGACACTCGGAGGGGGACTTATGTGAAAATGCTCTTCATCAACTACAGCTCTGCATTTAATAACATAATTCCCTCCACACTCACCACCAAGCTGGAGCACCTGGGACTCAGCTCCTTAATGTGTCAGTGGATCTCCAATTTCCTGACTGGCAGACCACAGGCAGTAAGGATGGGCAGGCATGTCTCAGCCTCCCTCACTCTCAGCACTGGAGTCCCCCAGGGTTTTGTTCTGAGCCCCCTGCTGTACTCTCTGTACACATATGACTGCGTGGCCACTACCAACTCCACCACCGTCATCAAGTTTGCTGACGACACTGTCGTGGTGGGCCTGATCACGAACAATGATAAGTCGGCCTACCTAGAGGAGATTGGAAATCTGGAGAAATGGTGCCAGAGGAACAATCTCCTCCTGAACGTCAGCAAGACAAAGGAGCTGATAGTGGACTTTTGTACAAAGCAGGAGAGGAACTACTGGTCCCCCATCATCAACAGGAGCCCAGTGGAGAGAGTGGAGAGCTTTTGATACCTCGGTGTTCACATCACGCAGGACCTGTCATGGTCCTGTCACATCAACACTGTGGTAAAAAAAAAAAAGGCCCGGCAGCATCTGTACCACCTAAGACGCTTGAGAGACTTCAGACTGCCCTGCAAGGTGCTCAAGATTTTTTACTCCTGCACCATAGAGAGCATCCTGATGGAAAACATCACTACCTGGTTTGGAAACAGCACCATGCAGGACAGACGAGCTCTACAGAGGGTGGTGCGATCAGCTAAGCGCACCATCCGTACCGAGCTCCCTGACCTGCACTCAATCTACAGCAAGTGGTGCTGGATCAAAGCCAGGAAGATAGTGAAGGACCTCAGCCATCCCAACAATGGACTGTTCTCTGGGAATGATTCCGCTCCCTGAAGGCAAACACAGAGAGACTGAGGAAGAGCTTCTTCCCGCAGGCGATAAGGTCTCTCAACCACAACACAACATAGGACTAATTACCATCTTTTTGTAACTCCACTTCACAAATCACTTTAAATAATGCACAAATCACTTTAAATAAGACACTTTACAAAGTCACTTTTTATGCATACTTGCACACCACAGCCATTTAAAAATTCTAAATTAGCTTTTGACAAATTCCTATTTCTATTTTCTTTTCTATATTTCTATATTTGATATATTCATATTTTGCTTTTTTATAGATATTTTGTTCTTGTTTGTACAGTATATTTTACTTTTACTTGTACAGTACATTGCACTAGTTAATCTTATTTTTCTAATGTATTTCTCTTATTACAGTATATTTTACTTTGTACAGCATATTTTACTAGTTAATTTTTTTTAATCATATTTCTTTCATTCATATTATTTCTTATGTATAAGCTTTTACTATTTTATTAAGGTCACTGGCAGTCATATAAGCATTTCACTGCATATCGTACTGTGTATGACTATGTATGTGACATATAAATTTTAATTTGAACTGAATCTATTTTTAATCAGGTTTCAACAATCACAGATGTTTTTGAACTTCAGCTTTTAACTAGTTTTTTTCCCCTTTCTTTTACTTACACCTTATTTTTACTGTGCACTTAATGACTCCAAATGTTAGAATATTTTTCAAGATCAATCACAAAACCAAAAGAGCCACAAGATCTGGCACAGGTCTTATGCTGGATGCCTTTCCTGTAAAACCCACCAAATTTCTTTGGGCTCGGGACCCATGCCTGGTAATACATTTGAGCCTTGCTCAAGAACCCAACAGAGCCAAGCCTGTGGAGGAGCTTTCATGTTCTGAAAGAGTGTATGTTCATTTATACTTTTTATATTGTAAATCTTTTTTGTGATTGATTTTGAGAAATATTTTAGCATATTGGCATACTTGATGTTAAATTTTTTGTAAGCTGTAAACTGGAATAATTGAAGTTAAACAAAAAAGGCCTGAAATATTCCACTTTATGGGTAATGAATATAAAACATATTAGAGTTTCACTGTTAGAAATTAATTAAGGGGAAAAATTTATAATATTCTAATTTGAGATGCACTGTATATATACACTGTCATTTAAAACAGTCTTACACTCACACACACACACACACAAACATTAGGAAAATCTTTTTCCCATGTAGCTTTTCTGCACTGTTCCACAATTCCACTTTCGGTATTTTTTATGGAAGATAAATCATTTGCCTGTTGTCACTGCAAGATGGGCTGCTACTTGGCAAAGGAAAAGGAAAAGAACATTACCTTGTCTTTGCAAAAGTATTCATACCACAATTTTAACAGTCCTACTCCTAACTTAAAATAAGAGTTTATACTGTAATATATATGGTTGTAGTGGCTCAGTGTTTTAAGGCTCTGAGTTACAGATCGGAAGATCGGCGGTTCGAGCCTCAGCTCCGCCAGGTTGCCACTGTTGGGCCCTTGAGCAAGGCCCTTAACCCTGTCTGCTCCAGGGGCGCCGTAAAAATGGCTGACCCTGTGCTCTGACCCCTGCCTACTAACAAGAAGCTGGGCTATGCGAAGAATAAAGAATTTCCCTGTGCAGTAATGTATGTGTGACGAATAAAGGCTTAACTTAATTTGTGTCACTATACTTGTGTTACTCGAACCTCAGTGCAGCTTTTGACACTATTGATGATAGTATTCTCCTTCACGGGTTAGAAAATGTAGTAAGAATTAAGGGAACAGCCCTCTTGTGGCTCAGATCCTATTTGACTAATCGTTATCAGTTTGTAGATTTAAATGGTGACCATTCTGCATGTTCTCAAGTGGAGTTTGGTGTTCTACAGGTCTACAGTACATAGCGGATTGGGAATCAGTCGTTTGATTTGGGATACGTGAAAAGTTGGGTTGATGCGACGCATGGTGGAAGGTAAAGCTAATCTTACAGAGGAGGGATTGATGATCTTAATTATGGTGAAAGGTCCGATGAACCTGGGTGAGAGTTTATGAGAGATCATCTTTATCGGTACATCCCTTGTGGATAACATGACTCTCTGGCTGATGTGATACCCTGGGGCTGCAGAGCGACGACGATCCACTTGTCTCTTATAGCTTTTGACGGACCAGAGGAGTTGTCTTTTGGCTTGTAGCCATCTCCTCCTCCTGAGAAGGAAACAAGGGTGGCTGATAGCCCAGGCAGCAATGGAACGGAGACAAGCCCGTTGAGAAAGTTGGGAGAGAGTTGTGGGCGTATTCAACCCACGGGAGAAATTTGCTCCAAGAGGTTGGGTTCTAAGAAGTCATGCACAGAAGAGTTGCCTCCAACTTTTGATTCATTCTCTCTGTTTGACCGTTTGTCTGTGGAAGATAGCCTGAGGATAGACTTGGGGTGGCTCCAATGTGTTTGCAGAAAGCTTTCCAAAATTTTGCTGTGAATTGTGGACCTCGATCTGAGACGATGTCCGTGGGGAGACCATGAAGGCGAAAAACGTAAAGAATAAGTAACTCAGCCGTCTCTTTGGCGGAAGGGAGTCCAGGGAGCGGCACGAGGTGTGCAGCTATAGAAAAGCGGTCGACGATAGTTAGGATGCAAGTGTTGTTATTGGAGTTGGGTAGTCCAGTAACAAAGTTAATGGCAATGTGGGACCAAGGGCGGTGAGGGGCGGGGAGTGGTCCTGCCGGGGGCCTATTGCTGCTTTTGTTTCTGGTACAGGAGTCACATGCTGCCACATACTTGATGACATCCTCCTTCAATGTGGGCCACCAGAAAGGCTGTTGAATCATAAACTGGGTACGTTTGCCCCCAGGGTGGCAAGCAAGCTTAGAGCTGTGTCCCCATTTCAAGACCTGAGTGCGCACGATTGCAGGGACAAAAAGACGACCTTGGGGAACATTACTTGGGGTAGGACCCTGGGCATGGGCTTGTTTTACCTGCTTCTCAATGTGTAGTAATGTGGCTGCCACTAAGCAGCGAGGGTGGAGAATGGTCTCTTGGGGCGAGGAGACTTGGTCTGAAGAAAACTGCCGGGACAGAGCATCTGGCTTAGAGTTCTTGGCTCCGGGACGGTAAGATAGGGTGAAATTAAACCTGGAGAAAAACAAGGACCACCTGGCCTGTTGGGCGTTAAGTCTCTTAGCTGTTTTCAAATACTCCAGGTTTTTATGATCCGTCCAGACGAGAAAGGGGTGTTCAGCTCCCTCTAGTCAATGTCTCTACTCTTCTAAGGCTAATTTCACCGCTAACAACTCTCGGTCTCCTATGTCATAATTTCTCTCAGTACTGCCCCCACCACTTTTTCAGAGGCATCAACTTCTACAACAAATTGTATAGAGGGATCAGGAACAATAAGGATAGGGGCCGATGTAAACTTGTTCTTGAGTCTTTGGAAAGCCTCCTCCGCCTGTTCGTTCCAGTTGAAACGGAGTCCTGAGGAGGTTAGGGTTGTAAGTGGGACAGCAATAGTGCTATAGTTCCTTATAAACCGTCTGTAAAAATTAGCAAACCCCAGAAACCATTGGAGATCGCGTCTAGAAGTAGGGGTAGGCCAATCAGTGACAGCTCTTACTTTGGTGGGGTCCATCTGGATCATGGATGGTGAGATAATGAAACCAAGGAAAGTGATAGAGTTCTGATAAAATTCACACTTCTCGGCTTTGACGAATAATTTATTTTCGAGGAGTCTTCGCAATACTAGGCGCACATGGTTTTTATGTTCTTCAAGGGAACAAGAAAAAATTAAAATATCATCTAGGTAGACGAAAACAAAGAAGTTCAGAAAATCCCTGAGAACATCATTAACTATGTTCTCAGGGATTGAAAAACTGCCGGGGCGTTGGTAAGGCCGAAAGGAACTACGAGGTACTCATAATGTCCTGTGGGGTGTTAAATGCTGTCTTCCATTTATCCCCTTCCCTTATTCTTCCCTTACCCTTATGGGAGCGGATAACGGTTCTTGACAGTGATTTCGTTAAGGCCTCTATAATCAATGCAGGGCCGAAGCGAATTGTCTTTTTTTTTGACAAAGAAAAATCCAGCGCCTGCAGGTGAGGAGGACGGTCGAATGATGCCTGCGGCGAGGGACTCTGTGATGTAATAATTCATGGCCTCTCTCTCTGGTGGGCTAAGTGAATAAAGTCGTCCCTTGGGGGGTGTGGTGCCTGGAAGGAGGTCTATTGCACAATCATAAGGTTGGGGAGGAGGAATTGAGAGTGCTTATGCTTTCCTAAAAATTAGTTTGAGGTTAGAGTAATCTGATGGAACATTAGAAAGGTCAACATGTTCGTCGACCATGGTGGGAGGTGGAGAATGGGTAGCAGCTGAACGGAGGCAGAATGCGAGGCATGAGGGACTCCAGCCTAGGATAATGTTCTTAACCCAGTCAATGTGGGGATTGTGGAGAGTAATCCAGGGGCGGCCAAGAACAAATGGGGAATAGGGGCTGTTAATGACAAAGAGGAAGATGTCCTCCACGTGGTTCCCAGAAATACGTAGAGTCACTGGAGTCGTCTGTTGTGTAATGGGGGGAAGGCTGCTGCCATTTAGGGCTCGCACAGAGAAGGATGGGTTCAAAAGATGTAAAGGGATTCCCAAGTCCCTGACTGTGTTGAGGCTAATTAGGTTCCGATCTGCCCCGGAATTAATCAGGGCTTGCATGGCATGGGGTTTGTTGTCATGAATAAGGGTAACAGTGGAACATGAAAGTGTGTCAGGGAGGTTCTTGTAAGTAGAGCCCGCCAGAACTCCCAGTCTAACTGGAGGGCTTACTTTTTTAGCGGGCAGTCCTTGAAAAAATGACCTGCTTGTCCACAATAAAAGCATGCTCTCTGTTCGTCGCCGCTGCCTTCCTCTGAGGAGATGTGGGTTCGAACTATCTGCATGGGTTCCTCAGGAAAAAAGTGCGGGCATGGACGGAAGGGTGGGCATGGAGGAGTAGGTGGGCGTGGAGACGTAGGTGGGCATGGAGGAGTAAGAGAACTCCTGTCTGTCTGAGTTCAATCGCGTCAGAGGCAAATACGAGCATCGACCCGTCCAGCGAGGTCCATGAGCTCGTCCAGATCAGATGGTAATTCCCGAGAGACAAGCTCGTCCTTGAGGGTCTCGAAAAGTCCATCGAGAAAAGCATCAAACAAGGCCTGTTCGTTCCAATTGCAGGAGGCCGCCAGGGTGCGAAACTCAATGGCATAGTCGTAAGCCGAACGAGGTCCTTGGCGAAGCCTTAGTATTTTCCCAGCCGCCTCTCGGCCAGAAGATGAGCGGTCGAAGACTCTCCTCATCTCCTTAGTGAACCTGTCAAAGCTAGAGCAGCAGGTATCCTGATCATCTTATCATACTGCCGTTCCCCACTCCCTTGCTCTCCCAGTCAGCAGAGTAATGACATACGCCACCTTTGAACGTTCAGTGGGAAAGGTTGAGGCCTGCAGTTCCCACATTCTGTTGGAAAGGTTGAGGCCTGCAGGCCAGCGAGCACTGGGAGAGGAAGGAGCGGCAAGTGCCTGGTTCACCATCATAAGGCAGACGGAAGACTGAGGCAGAGGAAAGCGTGGTTCAGGAAATGGGATGGCAGTGGCAGCCAGAGAGGAGGTCGTATGGAGCTGTTGTACTTGGGTCGTGAGCTTAGCAAGAGATTCAGAGACCGATGTCAGAGTCTGAGTGACTGAGTGAAAATCATGCTGGTGTGAGCCAAGGAGGGCCCCTGATTCTCCAGTGTGGCCTTCAAACGGCCAAGGTCCACTGGGTCCATTGTCTGGCCGAATTATTCTGTCACGGGGGCTAAGCGAGGTCAGGCAGTCTGATAGGACCCAAGAGCAGACACCACTGTGGAATGCTACTTGAAAAACTTTAATAATGAAAGTGTAGGAGATAGGGTGGGTAGTGCTTGGTGTAACTTTATCACAGATGCAACTGTATGGTGAATACGGAGCTGTAAAGGAGGATTGAGGTGCAGCTCTGCAGTAAGGCTCTGATGTTTTAATGAAGTGAGATCCTACAGTTAGCCTTGACGTGGTTGATGGCTGCTGGGTGTCGTTATGCAGTGGAAAAAACATTAGTGGATGCAGATCCGCACGGGTCAGAGATAAGGAGAAGAGCAGAGTCGTTTCACCTGTTGGTGTCTCGAAGTGTGTGAAATCCGGAAGTGATAAACAGTATCACGTCGGTATCCGTGAGAGCAATCAGAGCCAGATCAAATAAATCCGAAACGGGAGACGATACCAAAGTCGAGGGGCGAAGCGTGAGTCGGTGTCCGTGAAGCAGATATCAGGTCCAACAAATTTGAAGTGAAGAGCGATAAGCGAAAATCGTTAAACAAAGCACTTGGTTGAAATACACATGAGCCTTAGAAAAATAACCGCGAGAAAACTGGGCTGTGGAGCACGCAATAATTTGCATCAAGAGTCTAGAGAAAACATGACCGCATGTAGAGAGATCTGACAGCATGGGAGAAAAAACAACAACAAACCAATACAACCAAAAATGGAGGAGAAACAGGGGTTCGTGACAGTATGTTAATGAACTTCCTGTTGCTTAATCCTGATAAGACAGAAGTTCTAGTCATAGGATCACAAACAGGTAGAAGTAAGCTTTCTGATCACACTGTAACTTTAAATGGCCTTTCTGTTCCATCAAGTGCAACAGTGAAAGACCTTGGTGTGATTATACTGTATATCCCAGCCTTTTTAATTAGAGCACATGTAGATAATATTACCAGGATAGCATTCTTTCATCTCAGAAATATTGCCAAGATAAGAAATATATTGCCACTAAACAATGCAGAAAAACTAGTTCATGCTTTTATCACCACTAGGCTGGACTATTGTAACATCTTACTGTCTGGTTGTTAAACTAAGTGCATAAAAGCAGCGAGAGTCCTAACTAGAACCAGAAGATACAGTACTAGCCTATCATCCCTATCTTATCCACACTGCATTGGCTACCAGTGAAATTTCACATTGATTTAAAAATATTACTATTGATGTATAAAGCATTAAATGGTCTCGCACCACAGTTTCTGAGTGAAATGCTAGTGTCTTACAATCTCCCAGACCTACTTTGATCAAAGTCTGCAGACTGCTTGTCAGTTCCACATATTATGAAAACTAAAAGGCAGAGCTTTTTCTTGCAAAGCCCAAAAGTTATAAAATAGTCTTTCAATTATTTTTGGGGATTCAGACACAGTCTCAGTCCAAACTCCATTTTAACTTAAACACATCTGTTATACTGAATGTCCAGTCCATTTTTACCCAAATGAGGATGGAATCCCTGTTGAGTCTGGTTCCTCTTAAGGGACCTCACATACACAATTCATACAAATTTAAATAATTCTTTTGATTGTGTAAAGCTGCTTTGCGACAATATTAATTGGATCACATACAACATTCACAAGATAATTAGATTGTAGAATTTGCTGAGCATCCTGGAGAATGTAACACTTTGTAACTCCTTTCCATTTCCATACAAAACCCATAAGAATTTGTTTTGGGTTTTTTTGTTTGTTCTTATCTGTCATGATAACAGGCATGCAAATAGTTTTAGTAACATTATTGCATAGAAAATATTTTTCTGTAACATTATCTTTGATTTATCTATTTTTTTTAATTATGTTTAGAAATATTAAATCACTTTGTTCTCAATAATGCAGACATAATAAACATCAACAAAATTGGTAACCAGGATCTCATTCTCATGAACAAGACTACAAAACTGACTGTTACAAGTTGCACAGTTTGTGGGAAGGGGAGTGAAGCTTTTTCCCTCTCCTCAAAGTAATTTGAACCAAAAGATCTGGAAACAATTCAAAACAGAGCTTTAACTGAGCTAAACAACATTCCATGTACACTCAGTGTGAGAAAACTAGAAAAGTTTGCATCACTTAAAGTAAGATATGACATAAGAGAAACAGACTTTAAAATTGGGAGATATTTTATTTATTTACTGTACATTTATTTTAGGTGTATTTACTTTTTAGTGTTTAATAAGTTTAGTTAAATTGTGGAGTACTAAGAGTACTTACAGCTGCATGGAAGACAGATTACACCATCAGTAACTGTTAGAAAATGACGATGATTAGACAGTTAAATAATATCTTTACTCAGAAAAGTACTCCACCTAATTGGAATTTTGTTTTTACAATAGTGTTCGTGCTACATGGCGATTCTTTCAGACTATTGAGTGGTAGCTCAGGTAGCTAAGGCTCTAGGTTCCTGGTTCGGTGGGTTGTCACACCCCATACTTGTGCCAGGAAGGGCATATGAAGTGGTAACCCCTCTTTGAAAGCAGCTGACAGACTAACAATGTTCTTAAGGAATAATTATAAATTCATAAGTCCAGTGGGTAAAAGTAATTTTACTGCTACAAGAAAATCAGTGTCCCAGGGTGTGTCTAAGATGGATGGGTTGGTATTACTGAGTTAACATTGACATATGATAGATGTACATGTAATATTACTAATAATAATTTGAATAACTAACCTCTTGCATAGGCTTTTATCTCCTGGGGTGTGGATGGGTCAGACCAGCAACCCGGACTGTTGTTAGTGTTACACAGTATAGACTAGACTGTCTGTTGTATTTTACCCAATACTACAAAGACCAATATAGTGGGGTTCCCAGTTTTGGCACAAATATTAATATATTCCGCTGTCTTAGTTTGAAAATATAACATGGTGGCAGCGGGTGAAAGCTAGTAGGAGCTACAAGCTAATAGGATGAGCTAGCATACCGAGCTAACATAAACAGGAGGGATTAAAACCACCATAACTGCTGTGCATGGACTCCAGCAACCTTTCTAAGTCATGAAAAATATGGAGGGACAGTTTGTGCTTTATGTGGACTTGACTGGTGAAGAAGACAAAAAGCAGGGCAGGAGGTGAGACTTTTCTTTTGCTTAGTTGGCAAAAGTGGATTACTGCTCGAATCCGATAATGGGCAACACCGCTAAAGAAACATGGAAGCTAGTAAGTATTATTTGTAAGTTTGCTTGGCACTGCAATCCCAGCATTAACGACACTGTCGAACGTATAGCTATAGTTTTTTTCTTTTCAAGAAACAAAGGCACTGGCAAAACATTGTACGTTATATAATACTATAAGTTTATTGCCATGAGAGACACATGTTGCTCTGTGAAAAAGATATGATGCTAGACGTGTGCATACAACTTTGCAGGGCTGCAGAATTGTCTTGTGAAAATAACAAAGCCATTTCAGGGCCAATATATGAAGAAGTTCATTCTTGCAATACAAGGCACATCGTCATGGAAACAACGCAAACAACATTATAAGTTGTTTAAATGGTCAGTAATGTGAAGTGCACACACTGTAAAAAAAAAAAAAAAACACATGAAAAAAGCAGACAAAAATGTCCCGTATTTGGCAAGAGATGCAAAAAATGTGGTAAAGAAAACCTTTACAGTAAAATGTAAAGCAACCCGTGAACAAAGAAAAAGAATCCAGCACATAATGTCACACAATGTGAGAGCAATGATGAATATTGTAATGTAGGCGGGGCGTCGCCGTCAAGCCCTACGCATTCTTTACCTAAGTGGAGCTAGCCGCCTACTTCATGGGCTGGACAATATGAAGAAATCCTTTGTGCTAATCATGCAGAGGCAGAAAAAAACAATACAACACACAGTGACAAAGTGCAGGACACACAACACTTTGTTGGCATTCTCCTGGGAAGAAATTCCCAATAAACTGTGGGGCAACATGTAATGTGATACCAATTAATCTCCATAACCCGACACAAGGCTCGAAGCCACTAGGACTGTATTGGTAATGTACAATAAAAACAAAATAAGGTCACTTGGTAAATTTAAACTTAAAGGTCCTACACATCATATTTTTCATTAAATGTTAATATGATCTTTAGGGTCCTAATGAAAAGTTTGTATTATACGTTAATTAAAAATTCAAAAGGATTGTGTAAAAAAAACACTACTTTTACCTGGTAAAAACTAGCTCTGTTCTCAGCAACCTGTTTCAGTACATGCTAATTTAAATGCTCATGACCTCTGCTGAGCCCCCCCCCAGTTCTGTGGGGCGTGACACGTGGGGTATAGCGACGGAAGTGTAGTCCAGTGCGGGCAATGCTTTAGACTGCATTTCCCACAAAGCATTGCCACAACGCAGTGCTTTGTGGGTAATGCAGAGTCCAAACTGGAAAACTATGGAATATAGAGCCCGAGTCTGTTTTCTTCAGTCGTTTTTGGTTTGATTTAAGTACGGAACCCCCGCGGAAGTTTGTAATATCGCTTGACAACGCAGAAATTAAAAGAATGGACATGCATCGACTCGATTTGTCTTTCTCATCACTAAATGGGCATGAATTAACGGGCTGTTGCACTGCCGCGAGCAACAACAACAAAAGCGGAGAAGCTTACTGAGAGAGATACGGACACGATGTGTTTACTGATGTGTTTACATGACTTCTTAATCTTCGACAGACATCGTTATAAACCATCTAACGTTACAAAGGTAAGCATAATATAGTTTTCCGACTACGTACACAGTTTGCAACTAGACAGTCACCTTAATGCATTGTTTATTATAAACGGGCGATTAGGGATTATATAGAGACGGATGTACACAGAGAAGAAGCCATAACCATGTTCTATGAGAGTATAAGTTAACTTACACTCCGCATTCATCGTGATTATTAGAAAAGGCGATCTGCAAAGAGTCATAGTAAAATAAATTACACTCACCGAGCCTGGTGAAGATGAAGCAGGAACACGAAGCGTTAGTACAGATCCGATTTTTTAGGAGCAGCTTCCTAGTAAAACCTGCTTTATATTGACCCGCGTTTATAAAGCAGTCTGGTGAAAAATGATTATCGCAAACATGAACGCATTTAGGTAAATCAACGGGGACGTTAGCTTTAAAAACTAAATTCAGCCACTGCCTCCTCAGTGGCTCAGATACCTAACCCTAGGTAGGTACCCTAGGTCACTAACCCTAGGTAGTGAATGACGACTGCTGTGTTCGCTATTACACCCAACTACTGTACACCACTCGCTTAGGCGCCATTTTGCTCCAGCGGCGAAAAACAATGGCCGACAGCTTCTTCTCACTCGGGGCGGGTCTTTGCTAAAACACCAGTGTCAATCAACTTGTGTAGGAGCGGCCTCTGTCGGTTTGGCGTCACATCGACAGGCATTTGTGATTGGCCTGATTTCAGAAGGGGGATGTTATTGTAATAAACGAAAAGAAAACCACTGGGCGGCTCTTTATCATCGTAGAGTGGTTGTGTACGCACTCTCCTAACACACAGTTCAGTCCAAACAGCTTAAAATAGTGCATGTAGTGCTGTATGACCCCTTTAAGTTACAAAATCCCAAAAACAAAAAACTATACCAATTAGAGTTCCACAACAATAAGTAGTGGACAAAGGCTGTACAGTGTCACTGTAAAAGCCAGTGAGCCCATAAAGCTCACAAAGCATTGTTACCACAAAAAGGCCCACAGTAGGAAAATGGACAATGGAACAAATCAAGGCAGATGTGTTCACTGGTGATGGATGCCCTAACTGGAATACAAAATCAGCGTTTTCGATACTGTAAATGCAGTACAGCTACCAAAAAGACATTCCAGTTCCAGTTCCAAATAAAATGGCAAGTTAAGGGTATGCATTGATCCTTGGCCAATAAATAAAAGCACAGAGCCCCTTCCCACTGCCAACTATTAAAGACATACTGTACTTCCAGACCTGTCCAAAGCCAAAGTTTTCACTGTTTATAATATTAACAATGGCTTCTGGCATGTCAGTCTAGAAGAGGATTTTAGTTACCTCACAATGCTCTCTACTCTACATTTGGCCGCTACAGATGGTTAAGGATGCTGATGGGAATAAGTCTGGCTCCGATAGTATTTCGCCGACAGCCTTCACGCTGTTAGTGGCTTCGGCCATGTTTGTTTGTTGAGTGTGTGACCTGTTGAAAGTGCTCTGGTTTATGCTAAGGCTAAATTGGATGTGGTTCTCGTGTGAATGTGCTTGTGCTGCTTATGCTATACAAGTACTGTGTTAAATAAAGTACTCCCAGCCATTGCATTGGGCAGCAATTAAGCTCACTCGTCTCTTCAACATCCTTTCCAGCAGTAAAACGCAACAATATTAAGAAATCCTTTGTGCTGTGTCTCACAACGATGTGATGTCAGGAAAACCCTATGCAGAGTCAACCCACGTAAAGATTCTGGACCAAATAAAATCCCAGGCAGAGTACTAAAAAAATGTGCAGAACAGCTGGCAGATTTTCTGACCAACATTTTTAACATCTTTCTAAGCAGCGCCGTCGTTCCCACATGCTTCAAGTCTACCACCATCGCCCAGGTGTCCAAAAAGTCTTCTGTGTCCTGTCTCAATGACTACCGCCCTGTTCCATTCACACCCATCATTATGAAGTGCTTCGAGCGGGTTGTCATGAGACACATCAAGATCCTAATGCCCCCCTCACTGAACCCACTGCACTTTGCATAGACGAGTCAGCATACAGAGAGGAAGTGCAGAGGCTAATGGACTGGTATAAAGACAACAACCTGTCTCTGAATGTCGATAAGACAAAAGAGATGATTGTTAACTTCAGGAGGACACGTAGCAATCACTGTCCGCTCAGCATTGACGGCTCTTCTGTGGAGATCGTCAAGAGCACAAATTTCCTGGGTGTCCACCTGGAGGAGAACCACACCTGGTCCCTCAACACCAGCTCTTTGCACAAGAAAGCCCAACAACGTATTTTCCTCCTGAGAAGGCTGAGGAAGGCCCAGCTTCCACCACCAATCCTCACCACCTTCTATAGAGAAGGTGGTTTGGGAATTGTTCCATATCAGACCTCAAAACCCTACAGCAGATAGTGAGGACAGCTTAGAAGATCATTGGGGTCTCTCTCCCTTCTATCTAAGACATCTACACCACATGCTGCATCCGCAAAGCCACTAGCATTGTGGCTGACCAGACACACCCCTCACATTCACTCTTCACCCTCCTGCCATCTGGAAAAATGTACCGAAGCATTCTGCCCGAATGCTTCGGGACATTTTTCCAGACTATGTAACAGTTTTTACCCACAAGCCATTGTGTCTACTCCACACAAAGGGACTGGACTGATAAACACATACATGCACAATCACCCTGATCTACAACCATCTCACAACTGTTCATACATACCTACCTACCTGAACTGCTTTTTGCAATCTTTGCACAATATTTTATTTTACTGCTATTTGCACACAATATTTTTTTAAATCATAGACTACTTGCCTGATACAAAGTAGTGATAAAGAAACTGAAAGCACATTTTCCTTGCCAAGGTATTCCTGATGTTGTTATCTCAGACAATGGACCACAATATACATCACAAGTTCAATAAATTCAAAGTTATGGGAGTTCCAACATACAACATCATCACCAGGCTGCCTTTAGAGTAATGACAAAGCAGAGTTAGCTGTCAAGACTGCAAAGAGACTTTTGTGCCAAGCGAAAGCTGCTAGGCAAGACCCATACCTTGCACTTTGGGACTATTATAACACACCATCACAGGGCATAAATACCAATCCAGTTCAGAGATAATTTAGCTGACGCACAAGAACACTCATGCCTACTAATGCAAGTCTCCTTAGGCCTTAAGTTAAACGGATATATCACAACCAGAAGGACAGACAACAGCGTCAGCTAGAATAGATCTGACATCCTGAAACCAGCTGACTATGTGAGAATACAGCTACTTAAACCACACACTGTCTGGAGGAAAGATAGAGTCCTAAAAGCAGTTGATGCTAGATCCTAGGGTGTCATTTTGGCTTAAAAAAATTATACTAACAATTTAAACATATCACATGTTAGTTACAGAATGCTGTTATTAAGGGAGGCTAAACATCAACTGCTTGTAATAAAATGAAAACTTATTTGATTTGCTTTATGTTTTTGTATATTTATTTTTGAGTTGCTTGAAAGTTTTATTTAGTTAACTAAATTTTCCTACTTAGTTGTATCAGCACTAATGTAATATAATCTGTGTAAATAAAAGAAAGGTTTTGTCTGTACATTGGTCAAAACACATGCTTTCAATGATATCATTACATTTAATACATAAATTTCATGTCAGCCAGATTTTATCACAAAGTCATACAAAACTGGCTAGACATAATTTAATGAAACTTCAGCAGTACTTAGTTCAACCTGTGTCATAAATGTTAGATAGAAGTGAAGCTATGAGCAGTTATGTGCCAGATTATGTATGCTTTTTCTCACTAATTTAGCATTTTTTCTTTGTATTAATAAATTAGACAGATAGTTCTGCAATACAGAAAGCCACCAACCGTCACGTGATCACAACTGAGCCAGTGGTTTTTCTCTCTCTTGCACTGGGAAATTGTGGGTACATCCGTGTACGCTGTGCATGCTGTGATCGCGTGTGCGTGTAAAACATCTTTTAATTTGTGTTTGTATGTGTGTGTACAGTGTGCGTATACAGTTTATTATAACACACAAGCAAGTCTCATTAGAGAGGTTAAAGATCCATTTTCTGTCCCCCCCTCTCCCTCTCTCTCTCTCTGTCTGCACTGCACTTTATCTTTAACTAAATTGTCTTTAGTGTAAAAATTTTAGTGTGAAATACTTTAACAGGATATACAATTTAATTTCATTTTTTGTTTATTTTGTGTATGATCCAGCTACTGTTTAATGTTTAAAAAACATTCAGATGACATGGAAGCATAAATTTCCTCATAAATGTGTTGAAAGACATATATTAACAAATGTAGTTTTTTATATGAAATAATATGAAAGTATAAAATGATACACTGTTACATTTTGCAATGCTAGACCAAAGCTGCATTCATGTCAAATTTGTTAATGATAAAATAACATGAACTTGTCAGTTCACTGTATTCAAATTGCCTCCTAAGTTACCAGATCTCAATCCAGTAGAACCCCTTCAGAATGTAGTGGAATAGGACATTTGCATCAGCTAACAAATCTACAGCAACTGTGTGATGCTACCACGTTAATATGGAACAAAATATCTTAGGAATGTTTCCATTATCTTAGTGAATTCATGTCAGAAAAAATTTAATCAAGCAAAAGGTTGTCCAACCCAGTTATTAGTAAGGTGTACCTAATGAAGGGGCCTTTAATATTTCCAAATATGTTTAGATATAGTAAATAGTTTTGTTCTTAACAATGCAGACATGTTAAACATCTATAACAAAAGGAAAAAATGGTGTCTTTTTGCACTGTACTAGTGCAAAAACATTTTAAAAAAGTTGTAAAACATTTAGTGCGTAAACATACCTAATTCTAATGTTCATACTGATGAAGCAAATAAAGCACATACCTACATCTTATATATATATATATATATATATATATATATATATATATATATAATTTTATATAATTTCTATATATGTATATATTTTTTTTTTACCTGTGTATTCATAAGCAAGAGTATAAACTAATTGATTATTCATGAATATAAAATGACAGCAAACAACTAACAACCTGCAATCAGTAGTCCTTTAGGCATTAATATAACCTAACCTACTATAACATATAACCTTTGGTTGATTGGTCTGATTGTTGTGCTTGTTTCATCCACTTCATTTTTATGTCAGGATTCACCAAAATATAGATGACCGGATTAACACAGCAGTGAGCCGCAGCCAGCACAGTTGTTACAGGTAATCCATATGAGGAAGCATCAAACTCTTTTAGAACGACTTGTAGGAACGCAGTGATTAACAGAGGAGTCCAGCACACAATGTAAGCAACAGTTATCAAACACATGATTTGCCTCAAGTTTTTGTCCATGATATTTCGCTGACAGGAACGACTGATACCAATCAGAAATACAGGAACCAAAATCCCAAGTAGAAGTCTATAACAAACTACAATAGTTATCATTGTTTTGCCATATTGTGTCGTTTTCTCATCATCAAAATCATAATCATCGATGCACTGCTCCCCAAGTACTGTGTATCGAAGCTCTCTGGAGAACAAAGACGGAAAGCTTAGAACTGCTGCAAATGTCCAGGTACTCAAAATCATGATCAGGACTACTGATGAATGTTTAAATTTAATGCAATGCCTTCCTTGGCGTTTGTCAGTGAGTTTCCATACAGTCAGTATACCTGCTGTGGAGAACAGGCTGGCATAAAATACATAAGATGAGAGTTTGCACAGAGCTGTTCCATAGTGCCAGTTGAAGTGAAACCAGCTGTAGAGGATCTGAAATGGCAGGAATGATGAACAGATCAAGTGAGTCACGGCTAATGCCAGGACGCATTTAGCAGTATCAGACCTGTGGTTGTTACAGATCCCTGCTATAATGACTAAAAGGTTGAGAACCAGACCAAGGGTGCAAATGATGATATATCCAGTGATGTATAGCATTCTGATTGTATTTAGATATGTAATCTCTTTCTTTAGTTGTAGGGATAGAGAATTGTCATCATAGTCTGTCGTATTGTTGGACATCTTGGCAATTCTATGAAGCAAAGTGAAACAAAGAGGTATTTAATATGGCATGCTATATATATATACTGTATATAGTGTGTATAAAATGTCTTTGCATAAACTCTGACTTTTAACTTTTGAAGAGCAATAAAAGAAACAAGTATGCAAGAAACAAGATATATACATAAGTATAAATATATAACTATATATAAACTAAATATACACTATACACACACACACACATATATATATATATATATATATATATTGTATCTTTGCATATACAGTATGTCACTTCATTTGTGATTAAAAAATCTTTTAATTAAATCATTAACAAGACTAATATTTTTTACATAATTGTATAATTAAAAAAATACATCTTTATTGTTTCTTTAAATGTACTGTAAATGCAAAGCTAAGAGAGTTTGTTGATCCTTACCTTAGCCAAATAAACCCAGTCAGGAAGAAGTAAACTACGTCTCCAAAACGGACACAAATAAAAGTTTGCACAGTTTGCATGAAGGAGGTTGTAGTTACCCGATACCCTCCTCCCCCCACCAACCCCCCACCCTCGCCCTTGCCACAGAGATTTTAATTGAAGTTCTTGAAAACAGGGCTGTGTCTGAGCCAAACCATGTACACACAGTGTACAAAAACTAGACACAAGTGACATAAGAGAACAAGATTTCAAATTGGGAGATTAATTATGAGGTTATTTGTTGTGTAAATGTATTTGTATTATGTATGAGAAGTATATTTACATCTTATTGTTTCATTTATATATGACTAAACTATATGTATTCATGTAGAATTAATGTTTGTCTTAAATAGATCTAATACAAAACAAAAAGGAAAACACTTTTAACTTTTGGCTCAGAGTATTATTGAACATGACTCATGAACATCGTCTCTCTTTCTCTCTCTCTCTCTCTCTCTCTCCTTTGTGTATGTGTGTGTGTATGTGTGGTGTGTTTTCAATCATGACTCTTTCAGTACTTTTTTCTTGTTTCCCATTGGAAGGTTTTAGTTTCACTCTGAGGAAGTCCTAAGACTTCTCAACATTATGGAAGACCCTGGTCAGTCTCTGTCATTTGAATAATAATAAATAAAAAAATAAATAAAAATAAAAATAATAATAATAATAGACTTCCTATAAACTCCCTTTGCCTAAAACTACATACAATAAATATAGCCCCTGTGTATAGAAACATTGTAACTGTTTTGAAACATTGAAACCATTGTAACCAATGTTATGTGGGCTGTGCTTAATATTCACACAGCGAGATGTTGTTGGATGTGGATGGATTATATAAGAGCCTCTGTGTGGGAAATCAGAAGGGGAGTTTTGTGAGTCTGACCGGAGGGAGTGATTTGTGTGCACTTATGGGAAAGTGTTTACCATTCAGAGAAAATGTTGGTTTATTATCTAAAGATAAAAACAGACAACAAACACAACTCTCAAACAGAAAAGCACACCACAGCAAAGAAATCCCTGGTCTCCTCAAATCTTTTTTGCAAAGTGAACAACACAACCTAAAACCTAATTTTTTTTTTCAGTTTTCTCTTTTGCTTTCTTTGTCTTTCACTTTTCTATTGTTTGTCTTTTCACTTTTCAGGTTTCTCTTTTGTTATTTTTTCTTTGCACTTTTTTTTTTTGCCCCTGTTACTGGAGAGACTTGCTCTCATGCCTGGTGTTACCTAATGTTTACACACCGCAGCCGAGTAGCTTAAGTAAGCATACGCCTGTGAGGGAGGTAAGGATTCGCCATTCAGAACTCTTTGCAGAAATACCTGCGGATTCCCTGCGTTCAGAAGTGAGCCAGGTAATATCTGTTCCCCTAAACAACATTTCCTATTCTTTGTAGATAATTATGATGTGAAAGATACGAAACCCAGGAGATGACCAGAGGCCAGTAACAGATTGCAGTACTACTATAGAATAGTTTTATAAATATTTAATTGAGACGTAACTAAAGAAACAGAACTGGAAAATGTGCTAGAATATTAGCATCAGAAAGAAAAAGAACTAAATACATTAAGTACAAGACATTAGCAACACACAGACCAACACAATATGGAACAAGAAATATTTCTGGTGATATCTAGTGGTAGTGAATAATAATACAGGGATTATTAAGCCAAACCATGTAAACAAATTTATTTTAAACTATGTAGGAGTAGTTAAGTGGCTAGAGAAACAAATTATTGAACCAGCCATAACATATTGAACTCAAACTGTTTATAATTGCACTGCCACATGTGGTGGTAACACGTAATTATATATAGCAATAAATAGACAAATTATTGCACTAGTCATATAGTCTTTCGCTGGTAATGTAGTAAGCTATAACGGACTTGTAACAAATTCACTAGTCCTGAATTGTTTATAGCCCATAAGGTTACGAAGACACAGTATGAGCGTGTATACTGCATGTAATATGCAGCTGTTTGCTTCAGCCAGTGAGACAGGCACGCAAATCTCACAGGCACAGAGAATGCATCCACCCTCAACTTTAAAGCCAGTTGGACTCCTTTGGTATTTTACTTATATCAGAGGAACTGTAGGTCCTAGAGCTTTTGTTCTTGGATTGTTTGAGAGACAAGGCTTTACAGCTATGGGGTGTGAAGTTTCATTAATTAATGTATTTCAAAAATAGAGCAAAGAAAGGCAGTTTTTCCAACATGGTCCAAAAGGGGTTTTTCAGTCCGTTTCCACTCTACAAACTTTATTAAAACCTTGTGGGGTTTTTTTGCCATGATTTCGAGCCAGTTTTATTTTAAATCGCTATTGTTTTCTTCCAGAATAGTTAAGGTTTTTAGGTGGACCGAACAATGAGTGAGCCAGGAGTCAGGGGAGGTTCAGCAACAAATGAAAACAATGAAATCAAAAATGGTGCTTCGAGATCGTACCGGCTTCTAACCTGATAAGGTCTCTTAGGAGTGCTGCCCTTGGTATAGGCATGGTACAAGATCCAAGGGACATAAACAGAATGATGACCATGGAAAAGTCAGCCATAATGTCACCCTGGGGTAAAGAAGCAGAATGATATACCCAGCCAAGCAGGGAGACAAAAGTCAAATGCACCTTTCACAATGTCTCACTGTGTCATTGTTTAAATCATGTGTTCTTTGTTTCAGAATCTCTTCTTTATTTCTGCTTCTACACTCTAAAAAATGAAACATTAGTTTGACATAAAAAATATGTTAATGTTTTCCACTAGAATTTTTTAAGTTAAGACAACTGCGGGCAGAATTACATTAATTCAAAGCAATGTTTTTGAGTATGGTGAAGTAGCTTTTTGGCCACAAAAAAACACATTTCTAAGTAACATGCACTTAATAATTGTCAACATACATGCAAGTATTTAAGTTGATCCAACATGATATTTATGCATGGTGAAGTAGCTTTTTGGTCATAATAAAATACATTTCTAATTAAAATGAACTTAATATTTAGCAACATACATGCAAGTATTTAAGTTGATCCAACATGATATTTTAGGTATGGTATAGTAGCTTTTTGGTCACAATAAAACAAATTTCTAAATAAGATGAACTTAATAATTAGTATGATGCCTATATGATCCCTCCATGGGCTCCTCCATGGTGGTCCCCGTCCACAAAGAAGTCAAGGTTCTAAGACAGTTGGAGACTTGATGATCAGACTTTTTTCTAAATGAAATTAAGTTACCATGTGCTGTGTCTGCTCTTGTGTCATGACCTTTAGAAAAAGGATCCCCCAGAAATGAGGTGTAGCTACAGAACCTTGCTGTCTTTGTGAAACAATTGAATGATTATAACACAATCTGCGGAAGATGAGGATGTTGTGTGTGTTTGTTTGTTTGGTGGTTTGAAGGTGGCTGAGTGAAATCAGCTGAGAGCAAGGAGATGCAAAATACCTGAAAGGTTGCTAGGAGTATTTAGAGGCATGAGGGCGATGTCAAAACCAAGCACCTGGACAGCAGCTAAGGGACTCTTTCCTGGTGCTCAAAAAGAATAGAAATTTAGACAGTATTATTCAAATGAGTTAGACCCATTAATTGACAGTAAAAAACAGTAGGACAATTCTTAAACTTTCAAACCACAGGATTTGTAGGCTACATTTTCCTGAGACACAAAACAACATGCCCTCAGAAACTTATGAGGAACAGTGTAATAAAATGTAGTTTCAAAGCACAGGATCCAGCGAGATCAATCTCCTCCAGATTCTTGGATCCCTCAACTATGATGGTTGCACGCCCATCACCAATGATAGCAATCTTCATCACTTGCATTGCAAGGTCTGCGTCCAGCTCCTCCACATCCTTGTAAGAGAAATTAAAAGATGTCAGGATGTATAAAATACATAGCTCAAGCTCTTTAGAATGACATGCATAAGGGAATGCAGGGTGACCATGTACTTCAACACCTAGCCCACAGGAGACTGGTGCACAAGATTGAAATGGCCATATCTCTACCCACGAAGGCTAAAGGGTCCATGTATGTTTTGGTCATTGGATTTTTCGTTCAGGGGCATGTTTTAAAAAACAAAACGAGTGTTTATTTAATTTTCATTTCAAAGTTGAAAAACTAAAAATAAAAATGCAAGGCATTTTCACATATTCTTTACAATGAAATAAACAAAAATTGTCTTTGGGTTGTCTTTTGTGTTTGTTTTTAAGTGATTGTATTTTTTCATTCTACAACCTATAAAAAGCTAAATCACTCCATTTAAATTTTTGTCCATTTCATTGTAACGTCTGAAATGAAAAATGCCTCGTTTTTAATGTTTTTGTTTTTCAACTTTGAAAAGAAAATCAAATAATAATACGCTAATAATACTCAACCCTGAACGGAAAATCTAATGAACAAAACATACAGACCCTACAGAGACATGCAGTTCAAACAAAATAAAAAATTAAAAAAGTACTCAAGTACTTACGATGTTTGAATAGATCCTCCTCCTTCTCTCCAAGATAGACTATAAGGCAGCGAATGGCAATTTCTCTGCGTTTTTCAACTGATGGAAAAAATATACGGTGTTCATTAAAAATCAGATTCAAGTGTAACCAAAATAAGAACAATTTGAAAAAAATTAGTGTTAGTATACAATGGACCTTGTTTGTAGCAGCCATATCAACATTTGACATGAAAACAGTGAGGCAGATTAAAATAAAGGTCTATTCATAATAAAGTTAGTCATTATACCTGCAGAAGCATGTCCTTAATCTGCCTTATCTTCAGGCCTGCAGCTCATCTTTTTGACTGGGTCAAGGTCATCAGTTTTGGGGTGCATTGGTCAAGCTTGGCCAGAAAGGTCGATTCAAGGCTAACTGTTGTTATCCTCTTGAATTCTTCACATATCTGCAGGGCACGCCAGTATAAAATACCACAAGAGACATACGTATGTATAAATGATGCAGAAATAAAATATCTAAATCTGTATTTGTACACATTTAAGTGATTTGGGTCTAAATGTATTTATTTTTACATTTCTTTTTATTTATTTGACTTAAATTTGTGGACAGGTATCCACAATTTATCAATCCACAGTACAAAAATACTGATTTAACAAACATTTTATTATCTCACCTGTGCCTTACTAAAAAGTGCAGGCCAGTCACTGATGGCAGGGGCCTCTTTCACTATTTCCTCCCAACGAAGGCTGAACGTCTTGACCATTTTCTGAGCTACCACCCTGAAGTTGTCCCTTTTCATCACTTCACTCAGGAGCTCAACTCTCTCTTTTTCCAAACTTTCACTACTTTCACCTGGGGCATGAGGGTGTAGGTAGTTCACCTCAGCCTTCTTTGGTTTTTTAACATTCTATGCCGGATATTGGTCATGTGTTGTTTTCCTCTTCAGTGAGTTTACTTTAACTTCAGGGCAACCGAGACCTCTAAGCTTGCTTCTAAAATTGTTCATCTTATATTTTAGATGCTTCATCCATCCATAGGACCCATTGAAGGACCCCGGTTCTTTCAGACAGGGATGCTTTAGATTCAGGGCCCCTGCAACCTCACTGATCTGCAGACTTGATGGATAAGCAGTATACTTATAAATAGCTTCTGCTAGTTTGCCAAGGATGTCAGGAAGCAGTGGAATGAAATCTTTTCCCATATTTTTGGAAGCTCTCATAGGCTGACTGAATTTGGATCTCTGTGAGGTCAGAAAAGCTTGGAATCAGAAACTGAACAGGCCAGCGCTGGTAACGGTGCCCTTGACTATCTTCAGATGAAGAAAGGATCAGTATGTCATTACTTGACACAGATGAGGTGTCAAAAAGTGCTCTTCAGGGGGATGATCAGTCACATTAGTCACATAAGTGTTGGTCACATCAGTTAAGGATAAGGTTACTGTAGGCTCCTGGTCCTGGAGAAACACAATCCTGATTGTTTCATTGTCCTTAAGGTCAGTTGTAGAAACAAGGGTGAAAAACTCATCACCAAAATCAGCATCTTTATAGTGAAGACAGAAGTCTCTTGCAATGGAAAAGGTATCACGAATGACAGAGTAAAGATCATCCACCATCTCAGGGATTCCAGATGGTAGTACAACTTTACGGACATCGTGATCTGCAAGGATCACTCGTAGTTGAGCCGGTTGTGACATTATGCAACCTGTAGACAAAATGTTTTACATGTTTCTGTAATTCTAAGTAACAGCTTAATGGTAAATAATGTAAAGAGCATATAAAATTAGATCTTTAAGTATGGAAATCAGGAGCCCATTACTGTAACTATATGCCATGTCTGAAAATAGTAGGAAGACTGTGAGATGCGAGTTTGTATCATTTCATCTGAAAATCTCCACCAAGTATCGGTACCATCTATGAAACACAAATGCTGCGCTTAAGAGTCATAATGGTTGTTCCACCAAAGACGTAAGAAATTAAGGGGACCATGTCTGATAGCTCAGCTGGCTCTATAACTGGCTCTTACTATTAAGCAATTTCCCTCTGGGATTAATAAAGTTATTTGAATCTTGAATCTTGAATAACTTTCACTTGACCATTTTTCTCAAGCACATAGCTCCTTAGATGCTCAACTGACCAAGCAGTTATATCTTTCACTATGAATCCAACACTGCCCTTCAAAACCACAATCTGGATCAACTCCCCAAAATCTGGTAGCCTACCAGTGGAACCATTAGCAAGGATCATTCCACTAGTGTACTTGGTACCCCTGTAACACACACTTTTGGCTATCTGGACACATGTCTCACCAGGAAACTTGGCCAGCAGTGCTTCATGGATATCCTCTCTCAGCACACTAACATCCACTGTAGACAGTGTTGTAGCCTGTAGTAAAGGTCTGACAGCTCTGGAATCATGTTGGTTATAAGCAAGCAATAACTGATGCTTCATAGCGAGTGTCAGCAGAATATTTCTAAAGCTACGAGTATGTCTGACAACATGCTTGAAAAAGCTGAGCTTTGCCTCAAACCGCATTGTCCACAGTGACACCAGAGGACAATAAGCCCTGATAAGTTTTGGATAATATTCAAGGAAATGGTGTTTTGATATGAGGCGTTGCTCTGGGATAACCATGAGAAACCTGTGTTTATGCTCAGATATCTTGCTGGGATAACCATGAGAAACCTGTGTTTATGCTTGCAGATATCTCCAGGAAGCAAATGGTCTCCTCTGTGTGGTTTACAAGAAGCTCAACAATGTCTCTGAGCACAAGAAGCACTTTCCATGCTGGGTCACCCTCAGGGATTTTCGATCCAACCATAAGTGGCAAGAGTCGCAGCAAAGCCCAGTTCTCGTGGGCATTGCCACCCACACTTTTCCGTTGGGCAAAGTTCACAGGGACAGGCTGTGGTGCATCGGTTTTGTTTGACCATTTATAGGGGAACTCTTTGATGCATTTGTTCAGCTCTTCAAGAGTGAAGAATTTGTTGTTGTGAATGAATACTCTTAGGCACAGTGCTATTTCTAGGGGCACTATACCTTCGAAGAGATCATGCAATACATCAGGCGGATATCCAGACAAAACAAGAAAATATTTCATTTTTGCTGTCAGTGCACACTGTCTCTTCACTCCATACACATGCATCAAACTATCATTTTCCTGTAAAGTCTGAACATGCAGTGTGTGTTGTTCTTTTGTTCTGCGTGGGAATGCCCCTGTTCTCACTTCACCATCTTGAAATTGTGACTTTTCACCTAGACAAATCGACAGTATGAACTGGAAAAGCTCTCAACAAATGCCCCCATAAAATGGGCACCGAGATTGTCTGCAACCACACTAAACACTGTACCTTTAACTCTTCTGCCCAGTGCTGGAACATACAGTCCTTCCTCCTCTAAGACCAAGATCTTTAAGCAGTGGCTCCAACACAACACTGTAACCAAATCTCGTCACATCCTCAGCCCTGCACAGAATTGCTAAGAAGATTGAGTTTAGTTCAGATCTGAGCGATGAGGGGACATCAGCTAACACCCAATACACAGATGTGATTTTGTGTTTTTTCCTGGATGTACCAAGAGGATTGCAAGACTCAAAGTCATCCACATAGAGATTGAAAGCAATTGAAAGGTCACTTTTTGAGAACAGCTCATTGGCTTTGTAAAAGGTGCCATCATGAAATGACTTGTACACAGTTCTCTGAGCTTCTGCCTCACTCAAGATCAGGTCTAGTATATCTTTCCTACTAAGAACCTAAGGTAAAGACTTTGTAATGGGGACATACTGGAAGCTGCTCTCTCCACTAAGAATATACTAAATCGGTTTCACGACAGAAAAGTGTTCATTAAAATACTTTCTTCTTTTGAAGGCAGAGGAAAGAGAACCACCATCACGGAGGGCAGAGCTAATAAGGTTAGCACCACAGATGTCGTTCACCATTTCAGACACAATAGCTTCATCAATTTCACAGTTGTGTCTCTTCAAGCAAGACTGTAAAATGTCTTTTATGATGGGAGCAAAGGCTGAATGAGAAATAAAATGCAACTCCTTTACAAGCTCATCAATGCATCGGTTGGGAACATGAAAAGAACTCTCTAATTTCAACATCAAATGAGCCAAGCTTCTTTCAATCAACTTTGGCAGTACTTTTACATCATCATCTCTAAACTCATCAGTGTCAGACTGTTCACCCTCCTGATTAACTAAATCACTGCACTGATCTGTTTGCGAAGGGTTTTCATACCTCTTTAAAACATCTTAATACCATCTTTTAACTCATCTAATGAGTGGGAAGTATGCTTGCGATTTCTATGCGAAGCAAATGTTCCATAAATATTAGTTTTAAAACTGCAATTGTTGAAAACACAAGAGACAGTTTCTTGCTTTTTCAAATGTTGACAAAGGTGTTCAAAAAACTCTTTTTCAGTGGAAAATGTGCCCACATTACAGAACTGGCAACAGAAACTTAGTATTTCAGAGGTTCTCACTCTTGCTGAGTGAGTTGAGTGTTTCCTTGATATATGTTATTTTAGGCTACCCCATGATTTAAATGAACAAAAACAATCTAGTTAAGGACATGGCAGAGGTTGCACACCGGGGATATGACGTAACCTATAATGTTTCAACAACTCGTCTTTAGTAGTAGTAGTAGTAGAACTTGTCTTACTCCATGTTTGTTCACGCTTACTTCAGAAGGCTGACCACATTTCAACTTGAACCCCTTGGTCCACGACACCAGGATACCAGGGGCCTCATGTATAAAACTTTGCGTAGATTTCATCCTTAAAGTGTGCGTACGCACATAAGGCAGAATTTGCGTACGCACAAAAGTTTTCAGATTTATAAAACCGTACGTACGCCAGAACCTGCGCAAGGGTCGCTTTATAAACCTGAATATTGTGCGCAGGTGCACGTGCTTATAGCTTACCCCGATCTCCTCCCGAAATACCCATATTTGGAGGTTAAGACTGCCTATTTTGAATATGTATGATCTCCCTGCATATTAATACGACCGATAATTGTCATTGATCTGTTTGGCTAAAAATGGAAGAACAGAAATGAAAAGCAAAAAAAAGAAAATTCACCGACTGCGAGATGGAGGTACTGCTGTCTGAGGTGAAAAAAAACAAGTTTTATTTGGTGGGCTTTCTGCGGGCATTTCAAATAAAAGAAAGATGGTAGAATGGGAGCAAGTAACAGAAGCAGTCAATGCTGTTACATCGGTGCCTCGCACAGTCCAAGAGACCAAAAAAAAATGGTCAGACTTAAAAGTTGTGGTAAAAAAAAGAATATGTGCACACAGGCGCAGTGTTGTAACAACTGGTGGTGGTCAAGGAATCACTGACCTCTCAGCCTTTGATGCAAGGGTGGGCGCGATTATAGGGGAAACAGGATTAAGTGGAGTTCTTCCAGAATTCCAAAGTGATACGGATGTGATTTGCGGTGACGATGGTAAGTAATTGATTTATCTACACATTATATAAGTTTTTGTCTGTGTAAAATTCTGCTTTTTTATTGTGGATAATTTAAATCAACCAATTCAAATTCCGCGAAAGTGGAAAGTCCTAAAATATCCAAGTGACAAATCTAGCAATATATGCAGCTGTATTTAAGATATACGTTTATTAAAACAGTCGGTTTTCCTGTTTATTCATATGCAAAAAAATTAACTTAAAAAGACAAAAGCAAGTCATTAAGTGCACATTTTATTTCACACATTTACAGATATGCAATACAACCTTTAATTAAACGTTTTTTTAATGATTAAAGGAAAAGTTAATCCTGGAATGCCTTCAAGCCCGGTGAGTGGTCCAAGTGGGGTAGACAAGGGATGTAGGCTTACATCCTACGTGCCACCGCCGCCGCCATCCTGTGTGCCTCCACCACCATCCTGTGTGCCTCCACCACCATCCTGTGTGCCTCCACCACCATCCTGTGTGCCACCACCATCCTGTGTGCCTCCACCAACGTCCAGTGTGCCGCCATCATCAAATTCAATTAAATTCAATTTTATTTGTATAGCGCTTTTAGCAATTTTCATTGCCGCAAAGCAGCTTTACACAGTCAAAAGAATTATTTAAGTTTGTATGAAATGTGAATTTGTATGAATCAAAAATGGTCAGTTTGTCCCTGGTGAGCAAGCCGAGGGCGACAGTGGCAAGGAAAAACTCCCTGAGATGGTAATAGGAAGAAACCTTGAAAGGAACCAGACTCAACAGGGAACCCATCCTCATTTGGGTGCAACAGAAAGCAGTAAATGATCTGCATTTATACAGTGTGTAGGGTGGGAGGCAGTTCAGCTATAATAGCTGATGTTAATTAATGTTAATATGGAGTCCAGGTAGTTATTGAAGACCCAGGTAGACTTTTAAGAAGTTCCAGTCATGAACTATCGAACTGTCAAGTCCCCAGAGAAACAGTTGCCAACACCAGTCAAGGCCAGAACCATCTTCTAGGTAGAGAGAACCATACCCAGACACCAGACGCATCCCAGAGAGACACACGGGGCATCCATGTGACGAGCCAGAAGCGGGGCACCAGGATGGGTCAGACAGGTCCGGAGGGCAGAGGGAGTCTGGATCACTGGCAGCTCAGGAACGACATGTGTAGCTCGACAGAGAGAGAGAAAGAGTGAAAGGGGGAGACAGGAGGAGAGAAGAAAGAGAAAGAGGGGGGGGGGAAGAAGAGGAGAGATGGCAGTTAGGTATGGTCACAGTCACACAATGTATAATGTGAATGTATATTAACTGTAGAGTGCAAGCAGAGACTCCGGCAGGACTAACTATGACAGCATAACTAAAAGAGAGAGCCAGAAGGAAACACAAACATGAGGGCTTCCTGACATGTAAAGCAAACAATCACCTCACCGTCAGCAAACCTGAGTGATCAATGAGAGTGAGGAAGACAGCATCCAAACATACCAGTTCACCATAATACTCTACGTCCATGAGTCCCCCAGATCTGCTCCTTTACCTATGGCAAATCTATTTATAAAAATGCTTGGCTAAATAAATAGGTTTTTAGCCTGGACTTAAACACTGAGACTGTGTCTGAGTCCCGAACACTATTTGGAAGACTATTCCATAATTTTGGGGCTTTGTAAGAAAAAGCTCTGCCCCCAGCTGTATTTTTCATAATACGCGGTACTGACAAGCAGCCTGCATCCTTTGATCGAAGTAGGCGTGGCGGATCGTAAGACACTAGCAGTTCGCTCAGGTACTGCGGCGCGAGACCATTTAATGCTTTATATGTCAAGAGTAGTATTTTAAAATCAATGCGAAATTTCACAGGGAGCCAATGGAGTGAAGATAAGATAGGGGTGATGTGCTCATATCTTCTGGTTCTAGTGAGGACTCTCGCTGCTGCATTCTGGACTAGCTGAAGCTTATTTATGCATCTAGCTGAACAACCAGACAGTAAGGCATTACAATAGTCCAACCTAGAGGTGATAAAAGCATGAACTAGTTTTTCTGCGTCGTTTAGCGACAATAAATTTCTTATTCTGGCAATATTTCTGAGGTGAAAGAATGCTATCCTGGTAATATTATCTACATGTGCTTCAAATGAAAGGCTGGAATCAATGATCACACCAAGGTCTTTCACTGTTGCATTTGATGGAACAGAAAGGCCATCTAAAGTTACGGTGTGATCTAAAATTTTACTCCTAGCTGTATGCGGTCCTATGACTAGAACTTCTGTCTTATCCGGATTTAGCAGAAGGAAGTTAATTAGCATCCAATTTCTTATGTCCTGCACACATTGCTCAATTTTAGTAAGCTGTTTTTTCTCATCAGGTTTTGCTGAGACATATAACTGAGTATCGTCAGCATAACAATGAAAACTAATACCATGCTTACGGATTATATTGCCCAGAGGAAGCATGTAAAGGGAAAAAAGCAGTGGACCTAAAACTGAACCCTGCGGAATGCCAAACTCCACTAGAGAACATGCAGAATAATCACCATTTAAGTCTACATACTGATAACGATGGGTCAGATAGGATCTGAGGCAGGAGAGGGCTGTACCCTTAATTCCTACTACATTTTCTAATCTGTGAAGAAGAATACTATGATCAACGATGTCAAAAGCTGCACTGAGGTCAAGTAATACAAGCATAGTTACACAACCCTGATCAGAGGCCAATAGAATGTCATTTACTACTTTAACGAGTGCTGTCTCTGTACTGTGATGAGGCCTAAATCCTGACTGATACAGTTCATGTATGCCATTTCTATGTAAATATGAGCATAGCTGCTCCACTACTATCTTTTCCAGAATCTTAGAGATAAAGGGGAGGTTTGATATTGGCCTGTAACTGAACAGCTGACAGGGGTCGAGGTCAGGTTTCTTAATTATTGGTTTAATGCTAATTTAAAAGATTTTGGAACATAACCAATGCTGAGTGAAGAATTAATTATTCTCAACAGGGGTTCTGTTATTGCTGGTACTATCTGTTTAAGAAAATGTGTCGGTACAGGATCTAATATACAGGTTGATGAATTTGAAGAAGAGATGAGTGAAATTAGTTCATTCTCTTCAAGGGGAGTAAAGTATTTTAGGTTCTGATCTGACATGGCTAGATTAACATCTGCATCAATTACATTGTTCGGTTTCAAAACCTCAATTTTATGCCTAATATTTACAATTTTATTATTAAAAAAGTTCATGAAGTCCTCACTATTGCATGATGTTGTTGTGGAGATTTCTGCAGTGGTCTTATTTCTGGTTAATTTGGCTACAGCATTAAATAAGAATCTAGGATTATTTTTGTTATTTTCTATAAGAGTGGAGAGATATGTTGATCTAGCTACACTAAGAGCTTTTCTATAGTTTAGGATGCTCTCCTTCCATGCTATTTGAAATACTAGTAATTTAGTTTGACGCCATTTACGTTCTAATTTCCGAGCGGTCTGTTTTAAAGTGCGCGTGTGATCGTTATACCAGGGAGCAAGTTTCTTATCCCTAATAATTTTTCTTTTAACTGGAGCTACATTATCTAAGGTATAGCAAAATGTTGACTCTAAATATTCAGTCGCCTGATCGAGTTCTGTGGGGTCAGACGGTGATCTAATCGAAGGTGGGAACTCTGGGAGATTACTGATAAAACTCTGTTTGGTAGTTGATGTGAATGTACGTTTCATACGGTAGCGTGGCGCCGTGCGTACATTATTACTGTGACACACTTGAATTGAGACAAGATAGTGATCCGAGATAACTTCAGATAGTGGAATTGTGAATAAATTTCTTATACTTAATCCGAATAATATTATTAAATCTAAAGTGTGACCTGCTTTATGAGTGGGTTTATTTTTAAATGCTATGAAACATGTTTTGTTTCCTGAAAATTTGCATTGATGTGAAATTTTGCATTCAAAATATTAAAATAAGTGTGGGGTTGTTTATCATTGGAGATTATAATTATACCTAAAAGAAAAAACATTTTAAAAGGTATGCTTTAAACACATTTGCATCATTACTCAATTACAATTACATGCGCATTCCTGCCGACTTACCAAGAAGCCATCCATCACGCACAGCTCCTGTTTGCAGTCTGTTCCCTACACTGCTGTTGGACAAAATGTAGGAATCATGAGTTGACCCAGGCCATCTCGCAACTACATTTGTCAGAGACATATGCGCATCACATATGATCTGCACGTTCAAAGAATGAAAATGTTTTCGGGTAACGAAAGCAAATTCATTCTCAGATGGTGCCTTTATTGCAACATGAGTGCAGTCAATAGTACCGATTACATTGGGAAAACCGGCGATTGCTGCAAATTGCATTTTGATGTTGGCCTGTTCAGCTTGCGTGTAAGGAAAACGGATGTATCGGGGTGCCATCCCCACTATGGCATCCCATACATATGGCATGACACGGCTCAGGGATGACTGCGACATACCCGATCGGTCTGCCAACTCTCGCTGGAAAGTACCAGTGGCCAAGTGGCCTATTGTGGTCAATACTTGTACTTGAACACACAGCGCGTTGTTTCTTCGCGAGGGTCTTTCCAATACTGGCCGTAATTCAGAACACAATTCCAAGAGGATGGCTCTTTGGGAATCGAAATCGGCTCATGAGCCAATCATCATCATGAGCAAGGAAATCTTCACGGTCTCTGAAAACACGCTCCCTCCATAAAGCGTCATTAGAAAGGTCTTCTAACAGCGCTAGAGCATCCATCATGATATGTTATATACGCACATACCTTTTTATAGCCCATTCATTAAAAAAAAAATAGTTAATTCAAAGTATTTGCACCTGGTTAAGAATGCTGATAATGATAATCTAGGTTGATGCAATTTGATTAATTGGGTTATGACTATTTTAAATAGTTATTGCTATTTGGGCCAGTTGGTGTCGCCAAAACACATACTCTTCTAAAAGAGTGCGTACGCACGGTCAAGAGCATCCTTACGGTGCGCACTTATTTACGCCAAGTTTATTTTTTATAAATCCCGATATGTGCGTGGAAAAATGCGGACGCAACGTTTATACATCAGGCCCCAGGAGAAGATGAAGGCTTGAGTTTTTTGTCCTTGCAAGGCACACAGCAAAAAAAAATTATCTTATTTTTAAATGTGAGCAGCATTAAAAGGCTTGCTTTAAGATTGGCCCCGTCATAAAAAACACACTTTGGTACTGGTGGGCCACCAGGCTTTACAAGTTTAAAATCATTTAACTTAATTTATTTCCCTACTTAGGTCTTAGACATTTAAAAATAAGATAAATTATAACATGAAAATTTCTTGGAAATTTTGAGGGTGACTGCACTTGCTCATGAAGGATGGATATCTTAGTGCAAACAAAAAAATTATTCATCATGAGTTCAACAACACAAATGAAATTACTTTTAAGAAGCATTTTTTTTTTACACTTTTTGAACAGTTTTTCAATCAGTATCTCTTTTTAGCACCCTTTTTAAATTGTAATATTGTAGCGTTTTTCACCGCTAAGAAGGAACTTGGAGAGACGAGTGAGCTTCCTTGCTGCCCAATGCAAATTGCTAGGAGTAATTTATTCAGCAACGGCACGAAAAAGCATAAACACCACATTTAACATTCACTAAAACACACATCTAACCCACACACACACAACCTGGCCGAAGCCACTAACCCAAACACCTTTCCCCAACAGGGTGAACACATAACAATCCCTCCCGCAAAGCATGATGGTTGCTAATTGAAACCCCGCCCACGCCACACTGCCCCTACCCGAGCTGTGACCGTCCCCGGTCACGCTGGCGAATCAGTCCTGGAAGAGTGACAGTGGTCGGTGCTGGCGTTGTGAACGCCAGAGTCTTTTTGCGGGGGAAGGAGGGCCGCAACCCTCTCCCTGAGGCAAACCAGTTCGAGTTTTCGCTGGTGGAGCACGACCACTCGCGATCGCCCCGTCAACCTCACCCGGTAGACTACATCGGAGAGCTGGGCAATAACCGTACAGGGGCCCAACCAGTGAGACATAAGCTTAGGCGAGAGCCCCCTTTTCCTTCCGGGGGGAATACACCCAAACCTGCTCCCCAGTAGCAAAATCTCACCCCTGGCTGTGAGTATCATACACGCGGCGCTGCTTAACACCGGCGTCCGCCAAGTGTCTACGCGCCAACTCGTGGACACGGAACAGTTTGTCTGTCAGGGGACAGTTAGTTTGTCCCCTCGTGGGTAAATCAGTTTGTGGAGGTGGCCCGAACACAAGGTCCACAGGCGTGTGCTCGCGGCCGAACATTAACGCAGCTGGCGTCAGCTGTGATGACTCCTGCACTGCTGTGCGATATGCCCAAAGCACAAGAGGCAAATGTTCGTCTCAATCCTTGTGCCGGTCGCTGGTAAGCACGGCGAGTTGGGTGGTGAGCGTCCGATTGAAACACTCCACGAGACCGTCACTTTGCAGATGAAGGGGCGTGGTGCGGGTCTATTTCACCCAGAGGCGCTCGGACACCGCCGCAAACACCTCCGCCTCGAAGTTACGCCCCTGATCGTTGTGTAACTGCTCCGGGGCGCCGAATCGGCTGAACACCTCATCCACCAGCACTCGAGCCGTGATGGAGGCGCTCTGGTCAGGCACAGCAAAAGCCTCCGGCCACTTGGTGAAGTAGTCCATGGCCACCAGCACATACCGGTTTTCGCGATCGGAAATGGGAAACGGCCCGAGATGTCCACGCCCATATGCTCCATAGTAAACCCTCCCGCAGCGCTAGTCGTTTAAACTGCGAGTGGAGAGCTTTTTCTTCTAGTCCCAGGTGAACAACTGTGGCATAATCCGGTCTCTGGCCCGCGTTAACCCAAACTAGTACCTGCTGCAGCGCCGGATTCTTCTCCTGCTCTGCAATTAGCTGATCACAGTCCAGCACAGGCGAAACGTGGCACAGGCGAAACGACTACAGGCAGTTGCTTAGACGACGCAGTAACTCGGCTGCACACCGGCTCGGACAGCTGATTACCGACGGGGGCTCCGGAGGACTGTGCAGGGAGAATGTTCTGCTTCACGGGGTTCGAAGAGTGTTCGATGTCGCAACCACCCACGCGCTCTTCAACCCGCTCGCAGTACCAGCAATTACAGGACAGCCCCCAGCCCTACAACGCTGGCGTCCATGTCGAGGATGAACATACGAGATGCATCAGGATATTTGAGAACAGGCAACGTGACCAGAGCTTCCCGTAACCGAGTGAAAGCACACGCGTGCACCCTGTCCCAACGAAACGGTTGGTTCTTTCTCATGAGCCTGTGCAACGGACTGGCGATCGTGGCAAAATCCTTCACAAACCGGCCATAGTAAGAGGCTAACCCGAGGAAGGTGGAGGACACATTTATCGGTTCAGCCCAATTCTGTACCACAGCAATTTTGGCTGGATCGGTGGCAATCCCTCGTGCACTGATTACGTGTCCTAGAAAACCGGTCTCTCGCCACAACAGCTGGTACTTTTTAGGATGAAGCTGCAAATTCGCCCGCCGGATAGCCAGAAATACCTCCCGTAGGTTAGCTAGCGTGACCTCAAACTCCTTGCCGTGCACCAGTAAATCGTCCAGGTAGACGACACAACGGTGGGGGTAATATCTGCCAACACTTTCTCCATCAACTGTTTAAATGTAGCGGGAGCGTTACATAGGCCGGACGGCATGAACGGAATTGCCATAGCCCTTGCCCGATCAAGAACGTGGTTTCGGTCATGCTTCCGGTACCCGCTATGCAGATCCAACGAGCTAAACCACGCCGAGCACGCAACGTGTTCCAGCGCATGATCTATTCGCGGTAACGGATAAGAATCTTTGCGCGTCTCATTATTTAACCGCCGGTAGTCAACAAAAAACTGCCACGGTTCGTCCTTTTTACGCACAAGCACAGCCGGTGAAGACCACGGTCCGGACGCTGGCTCTATGACGCCCGAGTCGGCCATCTCACGCAGCTTTTGTTTGGCGATAGCTTGTTTAGCTAATGAAAGTCGTCTCAGATGTAGCCAAACAGGAGCTGCGTTACCCGTATCGATCGTGTGCTGAACTAAATTGGTATGAGTGCACTCGCGCTCATCCACCACGAAAATGTCCGCGAACTTGTGTAAAAGGGACTTCACAGTGTCTGTCTGTGTCTGACTTAGCCCCACACTGCTACGCTGCATAAGCTCTTCCATTATTCTCGCTCGGTCTGCTACCGGATGTTTACATGGCGCGTCCACCGGAAGTTCCGCCCCCCTGGTGCATGCTACTAACCCGTCCGGCTGCGCTTTGGGCACTAGCAACCTGGCTAACCCGAAGTTACCACGCAGAGTTCCGTCAGCGAGATTCAGTACTGCGCCCCACCTTTCCAAAATGTCTAACCCTAAGATACAATCATCCTCGATGTCTGCCACAAAGAATGGATGAGAAAGACTGACTTGTATTTGCACTGTGCGACAGGCCCGTATCTCCAAATAGCTCCCCGACATGGTGCGAATGTTCAAGGCTGGGTCCGGCAGCATACAACCGCGCTCGCCTTGTTCCAATAATCCCCAGCGCAGCAGCGAAACTGTAGAGCCGGTGTCTACGAGCGCTCGTAGCGAAACGTTGTCCAGGCCACAGTTCACGTAGAGCCCCGCGCGATTTCCTACACGTCCTGACCGGAAGTTGAATCCGGCAGTTGGGGAAACAAAGACGGCTGTGGGAGGCGGCTTCCCCCTCGGCGCCCCCCGGAGCTAGTTTAACGGCTGCTGGGGTACGCTGTAATCAGGTCTGAGAACGTTGCAGCGGTAGTCCGGCGGTCCCTGGCCTCGACGTCGTCGCGAAATCTCGGAGGCTGGTTTGAGGCCTAGCCGCGACGGGTAGCCCTGTCCCCGACTAGGTTCACCTACCGAGCGGCCCCGAGCCACGGGAGATCGCTCAGCTCTTTCGTCCTGGTGTTCCGCCATGATGGGCTCAGCGCACTCTCCCCTGCGCAGCGCTTCAGACAGGGAAGCCGGTGCCGCTAACCGGATGTGCTCGCGAAGCGACGGCCAGAATCCCCGAAGGAACGCGCGACAAGCCGTGCTCGAATTCCAGGTAGCTAGCTCCTCGCACACGGCCTCCTTACGGCCGCCGAACCAAAAGTGAAGCGATTCCCGCAACTTCGCCCAGTCCTTCCGCTCATCAGCCCGGAGGTCTTCCAACGCCCGGAGCGCATCTCCCTCCAGTGAGAGGGCCACTCGGACAGCTGTTTCCGCCAGGGACCAGCCCGCAAAGTCGGCGGCTAGCTCCATTTGTGCGAGAAACTCGTGGGGCTTGACAGCGCCATTGAAGGAAGGCAGGCGCAGCTACAGGTCGCCTCGCTGGCTGACGGTGCACGGAGCTGTAGCTTGCTCCGGTGCCTGCGCTGCGTCACCGTAGGAATCCCCCCCGTGGTCCAGTGCCGTTATCTTAAACGTGCCGCTCTTTGCTCGCCCTGGCCCCGTCAGGGAGGGTTTTCCTCCTCCTTAACTGTTCTGCTACTTGGCAGCCTACTTGAATTCTCCGGATGTCCTCCAGGGTGCGCTCTAACCCGTTACTCTCCATCCCACTTCTGACACCAAATATAGCGTTTTCCCAAATAGCTGGGAGTAATTTATTTAGCAACGGCACAAAATAGCATAAACAGCACATTTAACAGTCACTAAAATACACATCTAACCCACATACACACAACCTGGCCGAAGCCACAAACACCTTTCCCCAACAGGGTGAACACATCCCTCCCGCAAAGCATGATGGTTGCTAATCGAAACCCCGCCCACGCCACAATATAGTTCTCTGTTAAACATACATGTAACATTCATCTTTTAATGTATTTCTCCTTCAAAGCATTTAAATGAACTGTTACTGCCGGGTGATGTGTATGCGTGCGCATGCAGTGCATGCAACATTTGTGTTTATGAAATGCTAAAATTGCGGATATTTTCAAGGACAGCGTTAGCTGGGAACGGTCATCCAAAACAGCATAGACATGAATACGTAGGCACGACATTGGGCGCTGGAAAGCATAACAGCCATAGAGATCATATATACATATATGTCTGGCATCTTTCAGGGCTCGGTCCGGGGTTAAACTTCACCCGGTAACGTTAGCAAGATGGTGGCACTGTTGACGTACATTGAGAAGCGAAAAGCGCCATCTAGCATTAGCATTACCTAACAGTTATTAACATACACAGGCTTCTATTTACAAAGAAATGTCACATTTCGATAATAAAACTTTTGCCATCACTGCTTCACTAACAGCAAACACTGCAGTGATATCAACTTTGCTTGTCTAGCTTCAATTTTAGAACTCACACACTACAAAAGGCCTGCGTTAGCATTATATGACAATTACAATGGTCTGTATAACAGTAACATTAGTGTTAAATGTTACAACAAGTGCCCAATGATTTCCACTATCGCTGAATTAGCGACTCCGTGTACGTTAAAACTGAACTGCAGTGCACACAAACGCGGGGGAAAGCTAACCGGTGAGATAGTATGTTACATCGTTCTTTTGAAGTAGGCTATCACTAACAGAATCCCAAGCTAATGCAAATATGTGTAATTAAGCATAAAATTAATTACCATTCAACAAGACCACAATGCTGGATGAGCCTTAAACATGTGTTGGACAGGTCCGCTTGAGCAGAAGAGGGAAACTGTGGGCTGTTTACACGTCATCAAGTTGTATTTTACATCAACAGAACTTAAAAGTAAGCTATTTTTTGATTAACGGATCATTTTAAACTCAGACAAGTCATGATTATATATTGAATCAAAAGGCATAATTTGTGTGTCACCTGAGCTCAATAAAATAAAAATTGAAAGTAAAAAGTCTAACAGTATTTATGAACTTGATTTTTCATTTTACAACAACATATATTTAAGTAATGACAAAAGGTCCCATTAATTACTTTTTATAGTGTATATATAAAATTACATTATAATAACATACTGTAAATTACAAATATTATATGTTTCTTATGTATTAATTATATAAATATTTTTTACCAGTTTTGTTGAGGTAGGACAAAAAGGTAGGACAGAAATGAACTGCATTACATTATGATACATTTGTGCTGCTTAGTCATCCCAAGAAAGCTAAAATTAACACACTTTTGAAAAAGATTTGACTCAAGTTTCCTGTTAGGAAACACTCAAGCACTATGGGAATCAATTCAAGCACGTTTCATTTCATCAAACCTTTTATCAAAATGTGAATAGACATGAGAGGAAGGAAAAAGGCAAGACATGACAAGAATGGATGTAACCTCATTAGGGTGTAACTTTAAATGAGTGCCTTAAGCAAAAGCACATGACAAATCAAAAGCCTGAGTGGCAGGATTTTATTACTTTCTATGTGTTAAGGGAGAGCAATCTCTAAAAGATTTCAGTTCAATAAGGAATCCTTGAAAAAAAGAACACATTATTAATACACTACAGTATATAAGCTAGTTATAGCCTATATAGCTGTAGATAAGGGAGCCCTTTAAGCTGCTATTTGGCCAGTGCTCCCCAGTGCCACCTGTACGTTCCTGGCCCGCTGAAAAGAACCCTTCATTGTGGGTCCAGTCAGTGGCGGACTGGGACAATAATTCAGGCCGGGAATTTGACTCCACTCCCAGGCCACCTCTGCTGCTGCAGTCACCACCACCCTATTCATGTAATCTACTGGACTGATAAACTTGTAGGCTAACCCTATTATTGTAACAGGTAGACTACCAGATGCAATATAAATGAATAAAAAAATAGCCCTTAACAACTCACTAGGAATACACCATTTATACTACCAAACCAATGACAAATAGAAAATTGGCTTTTTAAAAGAGATAATAAGAGACACATTCACATGTTGAAATATTTACATTTTATGTATTTTCAGTGCTCAACTCTAGTATATCAAATGCATCAGAAACACAAACACAATAAACTTAACAAAACCTATAACAGCGTAAGTAACAGATAACAATGTTTACTCAATTATGGCATTATGTGGAACAGACCAGTAAGAGTAAACAGTAAGTAATTAGCACTACTAGTACACCAGTAGGCGTTTGAATTGGGTGATACTTAAAAAAAAAAATCTTAATCCTTAGACTGTGGACAGGCAAAATAATCAAAAGAGATATCAAGGCTTTCACTGTCTCCTTAATCTTTCCCTGAATCCTTCTCTCTCTCACTCTGCACATGTAGTTGCTCTGCAATATGAAATAAGCGTGTTCAATAATCTGTATTTATAATTGTGCAGCCATCAGTTGTATGTCCCCAAAATCACAGTCCTACTACTGATCTTATAAATCATAAAAAAGCACATGTTGTTTAAAAAGTATAGCCTGCTGCCTGCATGTTTAGTTTTGCTTATCTTTAACTTTACCTGAAGGTCCCTGCTCTGACTCAAACGCTGAACTGTCCACCACCTCTAGCTCAACAGCAGGAGCATTTACAGCACTAGTGCTACTGCTGCTTCCTTCGTCACCTTTTCAGACGAAACGAGACTTGACACAGCACAGCAGCACTTACATATTGTTGCTCGTTTGTTGGTTTAGTTTTATCGATTGTGATGATCTACGTAAGTGATTTGGATGAAAGTGTTCGTCTGCCAAATTATTATAAATATAATGTAGATGTAATCTTGACCGACCTGTTCCCTTACTAGCGAACATGGCTGGGATTTTGCAGCAGCTTGCTGCGTCAGCGGCCAGGGCTTTTTTCCTTTTTTTTATACGCTGACTCTCTGCTCCTCCTTTGCGTTTACGCTCCATTTTTTGAACGATTTAGTCAGATATACCCTGTCTCCGGATATAGCCAGATATTAGGCAGTGCGTCGCTGACGTTGGGTCATGTGATGTGGGAGTGTAATTTTCCCTCCTGATCTTCTAATCTTCCCCTCCCTTTTCATTGCCTGATTCGTAGATTGAGAGATCCGTCAATTAATTCGTAGTTATACACCAGTCTATCACATGCCAGGCTGATCGTCTGCACAGCGGCAGCCGGCAGGCCAGAACGACCGTCAGGCCACCGGGAAATGTCCCGGTGCTCCCGATGGCCAGTCCGCCCCTGGGTCCAGTAAACTACAGACTGCTGCAGCCGGGCAAGCACAAAAGCACATTGATTTCTTAAAGAGGTTGATTGAATCGCTGTCACACATCTCAGCTCATGCTGAGCAGGGCCATGATCAGGTATAGCATAAAGAGGGGCTCATACCCACACAGAACCAAGAGCTAAGTGAGCTTCCGGAGCAGTTCAGCGATTCTCCACCGAACTTCCTGTCATAAACAACAGAATTAAAAATATGTTTTTTTGATATCATAGAGGAGTCAACTAGCCCATGGTCCAGCTTCAAAGTGACCTCGTCTAACCACAACGGGTTGATCCGCCTATGTAACAACTTCTGGCACCTCCATAAAATATCAAACCAAACATACCTTAGAGCTCTCTGAGTAGATGATCTTCTGGACCGGCTGGGCGAGTTGCAGTTCATTCCTACCTTACAGCTTACTAAGGGCTATTGGCAGGTGGCCCTTATACCCAAGGCTAAGAGGAAAATGGTGTTCAGCTAAGATCTGGACCATTGGCAATAACATGTCCTTGACTTTGGTCTACAAAGTGCCCCGACCACATTGCAGCAGCTAATGGACATCATCTTACGCCGCCACTGGAGGAGCTACAAAACCCTAACCCTAAGTGTCACTTGCAGCTGACCGAGGCACAGTAACCCGGGTACAATGTTGGACGTGGGCTACTGAAACCTTAAAAAAAGAAAAGGGAGGCTGTCCGATCGTACCCATGAACCACCACAAAATAAACAGGCACATGTCCATCATGATATTATGATAATAATATGTTACTATTATAAATATTATATTCATAAAACATGCATCATGCTATTTTTCTACTTTTCCTGAAGTGTGTATACATTTTTGGCTGACTTTGATATTATTATAATGAGTTAAAACATATTCAGTGCCATATTGTTAAACTGACATAAATTTTATGTGATGTGGTCTTTTGTGCACTAATAAGCAGACCAGTAGAATTTATTATGACATTACAGTGTGCTTGATGCAAATCCATGGGCAGATTCAACACCATCAAATTTGAATTTTGAGCACAGAAAGATATTTTGAATTGCAGAACTGCAACCCCAAGCTGTATACAGAAGCAGGAAATACTGTAGACAGCTCTCTCAGGGAATGTTGGATAAGATTACAGTCTCTGCAGAATTATATAAGTTAGACCCAGCTGTCACAATGTGTTACTGTCATGGTTGGGATAATGAGATCTTTGTTTAATAATTCTCTTTATTTCTGCTTCCATACTGTATTTAAAACTACATTATAATAATATAATATAAATGCTAAAAAGCACTTAATTAAATCTAAAAGTAAGTGCCCACAAATTGGAAAATATTTGACTCAAGTTACCTGTTAGGCAATTCATTAGCACAGAATAAATCAATTCAATCCTTTTGTTTTAAGCGATAATAAAACATGAATAGACATGAGAGAAAGGAAATGTATGTACAGTACAAAGAAAAAGCAAGATAGGACCAGATTAGAGGGAATTACATTAGGCGGTAAGTTATGTAAGTGAAATATGAGTGCCTTAAACACAAGCACATGAAAATACAAAGGCTTTGGTTTAAGGGGCTGTTATACTGGCTTTTAACAGTGAAGGACTGATTGTTTGTATGGCAGTAACAGGAGACACGGAAACAGGAACCATCATGGAATTATTAATGACTAGACTATATATTTGCAGATACAGTGGCAAGAATAGTATGCGAACCCTTTGGAATTTAAAGGTTTTCTGCCTTAGTTTGGTCATCAAAGAAATCTGATCTTTCATGACTTTATTGAACACACTCATCTAATATTTAAAATAATAATGAAAAAGGGATTGGCTTTCAACAATCTTCATAGTCACAAAGCAGCTTTACGTAATCAAAAGAAAGTTATGGGAATGTGTATGAAATGGGAGAAAATGTGTATAAATCAAAATGATCAGATTGTTCCTAATGAGCAAGCCGAGGGTAACGGTGGCAAGGACAAACTACCTGAGATGGCAGTAGGAAAAAAAACTCTCAAGGTTTTTTCCTACTGCTATTTCAGGGAGTTTTAAACAAGGAATCCAGCTTCACCGGGTGATAACGGATAGCAGGATGTTTACATTCATTCTGTGTGTTAGGCAGCTGGAGGTTCAATGGAACAAGTGATGCCACAGGTAATATGGAGTCCAGTTTTTTTATTGGAGGCTCAGGTAGAATGTAGAAAATTACGGTTCAAACTATGAAACGACTGCAGTCCCAAGTACTCAGAGAAAAGATTTCTGCATCAGCCAGTGCGTTAGGCATGCTGCAGGGAGGCATGAGGACTGCTGATGTGGCTAGGGCAATAAATTGCTGATCATCCTCGCAGTGGAAGACCACGTGTAACAACACCTTAAACCATCGCTTAAACTAAATTTAAGCAATGTCGTAAGGACATGTTGGCCAAAATTTCTGCTAAAAAATATGAGAGAGTAGTAAATATCTAAAAAGAACATTTTCGTCAAGTTCTTGTTGCGGAGGATGGTTCTATATGTCAATGAATTATATGGTTGTTTAAGTTTTGTTTTAAATTTCGGTAAATTTTATTACAGACAATGTTAGGTTTAAAAGAAGAAGAAGTGTGCCTAAGATTTTTGAGCTTAGAGAGGTATAAGAATAATAAGAGGTATTTCGTTTCTGCCGCACTTTGATAATTTCTCGGCCCAATCAACCGTGAGAGACAAACACACACACGCAGGCATGATGTCTGAAGATCTCTGTTTACTGTCGGCAAAGAGAGCACATTTAAACGCTGCATGCCGAACATCAAAAGAACCAGTCATTACCACGTCAGTCATAGAGAGACCCACTGTGTTACACTGCAGATGTGTAGAAAAGCATGGGAAACAGGATATAACTCAGATTTCTTTTCTGTAATGAATATCAAGAGGTGGATTTCTGACAATCTTTAAAGAAGGGTAAATGAAAGATGTGAATGTAGTGCAGTTAAAAAAATAAGAACATAACAGTTCACACATTGTTTAAAGACCGCTTAAAGTTAAGTGTCAGAACATGTTCAAAGGGTCTAATATCAGTGAAGTAGATCTGTTTATCCAATTTAATTCAATCTGGAGCAGTTAGTTGACTATTCTAAAGGTAAATAAGTACAGACATAAAAGAGACTTATATCTACAATAAGAAACAATATCTACAGGGCTGTCCACCACCTCCATGTATATATTCCTCGCATTTTGGCTACCTAGTACCTACTACAAAAAATTTTAAACATTACATTAAATAATTGCGTATGTATGTATGTATATAATGTATATATACAGTAAAACCTTGGATTGCAAGTAACGTGGTTTGCGAGTGTTCGGCAAGACGAGCGGAGATTTTTAATAAATTTTGACTTGGAAAACAAACAAGTCTTGGTTTACAAGTACAGAGTATCATGTATTACGCATACGCTTCTTGTTTTGACGTCAAACGTCACATTATCACAACTGAGCCAGCGGTTTTTCTCTCTCTTGCGCTGTGGAATTGTGGGTAATCGCCTCCCAGCTGGGTCTTAGTGCGCGTCTCTTACTGGTATAATCAACATCCGTGTACGCGTGGACTGGTTACTATAATACTGCGCCCACGTGTGTGTGAAAAACATATTTTGTTTTGTGTCTGCACGCGTCTGTCTGTACAGCGTGTGTATAAAGCAAAAGCTTATATATATAATATATATATATATATATATATATATATATATATATATATATATAATCCATTCCTGAAGTGTGCTCGTATATTAAAACACTTGTAAATTAAAGCGAATTCAATTACAAAATAATTTTATACTCAAATTATTAGTTCCACTACCCAAAAAATAAATACATAAAAAGTAATTAATAAAAATTATAAACTAAAAATAAAACAAATTAACATGCGACCTCAACTTAACCTTTTAAAAAAGTAAAAATAAATCCCTAACAGATAAGTGTTTCCATTAGTGTTAAATGATATGTTTGTTTGTTCACGCATGCGCTGTGTGTGTGTGTGTGTGTGTGTGTGTGTGTGTGTGTGTGTGTGTGTGTGTGTTCGCACATGCGCTGTATATGTGTGCGTATGTCTGGTTTATCGGGAAAATAAACAAGAAACCTGACACTCGAGTGTGCGCATAGTAACATAATCACTGCTGTAAAGTAAAGCTAAAACAAATTAACAGGAAAAATTGTGACTGTGCAAAATCAAAATGTTGAAATCAACGCCAGGAGACAAAACTTATAGATGCCTGACTCAGCAACATAAAGATAGCCTAATCAGAGATCAAGCTTTGTATATGTGCGTACAGCTTTGACACATCTGGCAGAGATTTAAAAATTTTAATTTTCCACTGTTTAAGGCTGTAAAATATACAGAACTCACTATATTGTATGGTCTACTTTGCATCTCTCTTTGTGTCATAAATAGTGACATCACAGGCTTTCCTATCTTAAAGTAAAAGGAGGGAGCTTCATAAATAACTTTTATATCCTACTCTAAAGTAGGACTATTTTTAGTCTTAAATTTGCTTTGAGCATGAATTCTAAGAATGATTCTGAAGACACATAACAAATATAGGCCCAAGACTACACTTTCTTTTTATTCAATAATATGTCTCTTTAAATGAATATAGACAACATGCTGAAAAAATGGTTTCTGTTTTATTTGGAGCTGTTTAACCACACTTTTCCCCAACTTAAGTTGGTGAATGCCAAAATCTACAGACAAATAGTTACTGGAAAAGGCAAACAGACAAGCATTAATCATAATGAGATTATTGCTATAAGCAGACAATTCTACCCAGCCTAACTGATACTATGAGGAAATATAAAAGTTTTAGAAGCATGTGGTCGATCTGCAAAGGAAGCAGAAATGCCATGCATTTGAAAAAAAGACCTACGAGGTTATGTTTCGGGTACTTTACATTTCTTTAAAAACTTTAAATCATGCACACTGTTACTATACTGTTAAAATGCATGTCTGTTATGTTTGTGACTTAAAGGGCATCATTTTTCAATACCTTAGAATAAGAGTTTTGGGGAATAATAATTACTAGTGATAGGAATCTGTAGCTATTCCATAATCGATCATCAGTTTAAGTAAACAATCAATGATCGATTGATAATAGAATTAGCTGCATATTATATTATATAAATATTATATACTCAAGTAAAAAAAAGTCCTCCATTTACATTTCTATTTGTGTACCTTTAAATGTACTTATGTTTCATGAGTACTAAGCTTTCTGCAAATCTCAACTTCAAACACTGTCTACAGTATATTGTCAAAATCTTATCAGATATGTACAAATATTTGTTAAGGGATGTAATGGAGTAAAAGTTAAAAGTAACCACTAATAAAACTACTTAAATACAGTATAAAAGTAAACGTACTTAGTCAACCCTTACCTCTGCTTAGGCATAGGCCTTAAAAATGGTTTATATAATGTGTAGGTATTTATTCTTTCATCTTTAATACCGCTTATACTGTTATGGGGGTCTGGAGCCTATCCCGGCAAACCCATCAACCCATCAATCCTGGAGGTGTGAGACCACAGTGCTAACCCCTAAGCTACCGTCCCATCATCTGTGTGTGTTCTCGTGTCAAAAATACAAAATGTTAAGATTCTCTGTTTATTACCAGTTAACTAATTTATTTGGTTCACATAGCAAGAACATTCACATAGAAACATGGATGCTCTATAAATGCCTTACTAAAAATGTACCTACTGTATATGAAAACGTAAAAAATGAAAACGTGCAAAATGATACATGATTATATTATGTTTTCTTTCATGTCTTACATGTTTATCATGCTAAATGTTGGTCACGCTAGACCAAAGTGGTAGTCATGATCAAGTTATGAATCGCAGTGCTGTACAACTGTACAAAATGCCATGTGCAATGCTGGCTTTAAATATAACGCAGTCAAAGATTTCTAATATATAATTTATAATAGCGTCACATACAACATTTAAAGACGGTAGGATTTGCTAAGCATCCTGAAGTATATGCCACAATTTACTGTTATGTTTGTTACACTTTCTTCTTTTACATTTTCATGTAAAACCCAGAAGACTTTTCCTCTCTTTCACTTTGTTGTTTTTTTTAATTATGTTTAGAAATATTAAATCGCTTTGTTCTCAATAATGCAGACATGATAAACATTAACAAAATTTGTTCCACTAAAAAAAAACATGGTGTCTCTGACTTTTGCACAGTACTGTAAATGTTAAACATACTGCATTATAATATTAATACTAATAGATCAAATAAGAGACTTACTGTATATATATATATGTATGAGGATTGTTGTACAATGCACGAATATTCAAAAATATAAAACAACAGATAACTGATGGCATATAGTGTCAAAGGACCTATTGATAGATAGATAGATAGATAGATAGATAGATAGATAGATAGATAGATAGATAGATAGATAGATTGATTGATTGATTATTGATCCCAAAGAAAATTCTGAGAGCCGTTAAATATAACCGTTGGTTGATTGGTCTGATTGTTGTGCTTGTTTCATCCACTGCATTTTCATGTCAGGATTCACCAAAATATAGATGACCGGATTAACACAGCAGTGAGCCGCAGCCAGCACAGTTGTTACAGGTAAACCATATGAGGAAGCATCAAAATTTTCTAGAACGACTTGTAGGAACGCAGTGATTAACAGAGGAGTCCAGCACACAATGTAAGCAACGTTTATCAAACACATGATTCGCTTCAAGTTTTTGTCCATGATATATCGCTGACAGGAACGGCTGATACCAATCAGAAATACAGGAACCAAAATCCCAAGAAGAAGTCTATAACAAACTACCATAGTTAGCTTTGTCTTGCCATATTGTGTTGTTTCCTCATCCATAAAATCATAATCATCGATGCACTGCTCCCCAAGGACTGTGTATCGAAGCTCTCTGGAGAACAAAGACGGGAAGCTTAGAACTGCTGCAAATGTCCAGGTACTCAAAATCATGATCAGGACTACTGATGAATGTTTAAATATAATGCAATGCCTTCCTTGGCATTTGTAAGTGAGTTTCCATACAGTCAGTATACCTGCTGTGGAGAACAGGCTGGCATAAAATACATAAGACGAGAGTTTGCACAGAGCTGTTCCATAGTGCCAGTTGAAGTGAAACCAGCTGTAGAGGATCTGAAATGGCAGGAATGCTGAACAGATCAAGTGAGTCACGGCTAATGCCAGGACGCATTTTGCAGTATCAGAGATGTGGTTGTTACAGATCCCTGCTATAATGACTAAAAGGTTGAGAACCAGACCAAGGGTGCAGATGATGATATATCCAGTGATGTATAGCATTCTGATTGTATTTAGATATGTCATCTCTTTGTTTAGTCTTGAGGATAGAGGAACGTTGTATGGAGTATTGCAGTCATAGTCTGTCATATTGTCGGACATCTTGGCATAACTAGTAAAGTAAAGTGAAAAGAAGAGGTATTAAAAATACTATCTAACTTGTATCTTATTTAATCTCATTTATACAATATCATACCATGTTGAATATTAAAACAGACTTACTTATTGAATCCCCTTTTAAATATTATATTTTTGCATAGCCCTTATAATCATACAGTACGCATTATATAAGTATGCATTAAAACACTAAAAAAACGAATATATACTGAACAAAAATATAAACGCAACACTTTTGTTTTTGCTCCCATTTTTTATGAGATAAACTCAAAGATCTGAAACATTTTCTACATACACAAAATAACCATATCTTTCAAATATTGTTCACAAATCTGTCAAAATCTGTGATAGTGAGCACTTCTCCTTTGCCGAGATAATCCATCCCACCTCACAGGTGTGCCACATCAAGATGCTGATTAGACAGCATGATTATTGCACAGGTGTACCTTATACTGGCCACCTGTAAAAGGCCACTTTGAAAGGTTCAGTTAAATCGCACAGCACAATGCCACAGATGTCGCAAGTTTTGAGGGAGCGTGCAATTGGCATGCTGACAGCAGGAATGTCCACCAGAGCTGTTGCTCGTGAATTGAATGTTCATTTCTCTACCATAAGACGTCTCCAAAAGTGTTTCAGAGAATATGGCAGTACATCCAACCAGCCTCACAACCGCAGACCACGTGTAACCACACCAGCCCAGGACCTCCACATCCAGCAGGTTCACCTTCATGATCGTCTGAGACCAGCCACTCGGACAGCTGCTGAAACAATCGGATTGCATAACCAAAGAATTTCTGCACAAACTGTCAGAAACAGTCTCAGGGAAGCTCAACTACATGCTCGTCGTCCTGATTGGGGTCTCGACTTGACTCCGGTTCTTCATCGTAACGGATTTTGACAGATTTGTGAACAATGTTTGAGAGATATGGTTATTTTGTTTATGTAGAAAATGGAAGCAAAAACAAAAGTGTTGCGTTTATATTTTTGTTCAGAATAGTTTTGCACATCTTATTGTAGCTTTAAAAAAAGCACTAATTTTCTAAAAGTTTTGTAATGCAATGCAAAGTAAATTTGGTCGTCCTTACCTTAGACAAATAGCAGGAATCGTAATTAGGCTGAGTCTCTAAAACAGACTGTTACAAGGTTGCACAGTTGTGGGAAGGGGAGTGAAGCTTTTTCACTCCCTCAAAGAAATTTGAACCAATAGATCTGGAAACCATTCTAAACAGTGTTTTGACTGAGCTAAACCACATTCTATGTACACTCACAGTGTAGAAAAACTAGAAAGGTCTGCATCACATAAAGTAAGATATGACATACAGTAAGAGAAACAGGTTTAAAACTGTGAGATATTTTGTTTATCTACATTTATTTTAGGTATATTTACTTCTTATTGTTTAATCTAGATCTTTGATTAAACAAACAAATGTTTTTTCACTCACAGTATGGCAAAGTTTCCACCATATGAAATTTAACTCCAAATTTAAATTCTAAAAACATTAGTATTAAACCTTTTAATGAGTCCAGACGGACCCTGGGTGCAATCAGGGTAAAAATGAAAGGCTTGGTTGCTTGTACAGTGGTGACTATCCACCTATACATACACTAGTGGTTCAAGCCTTTGCATGCAGACTTATGATCTGGTGTTGCTTCAGTTGGTCAACTCTAAGCTCAGCAACATTATGTGGCAATAAAATTAAGTAAACTGATTGTACTGAATGCCCACGTTATCACATCAGTAGAGTATTTCTTTCCTGATGGCACATGCATATTCCAGGACTGATTTTTGGGTCTGAGAGCATGAGAAATCATTTTCACACATGAAGTGGCCATGATTTTTTGTGCTGAAGATGATTGAATGAAATCTCAATGTGTGCCAGGCAGTGCACTTATTGGAAATTAGACTGAATATAAATATGGATTTTACTGCTTTTCATCTCTCTTCCTTTCTTATCTCTTGTTCCTACATGTATGCTGTGTTTTTAATTTTGATGCTTTCAATGTATTCCCATACCAACTGTTATAATTGTATTCTGAGGATTTTTTTGAGAGTGCTCTGAATTATGCAAGAAATTGGTTAGTTTCTGTGTAAATTCAAATGATTTAATGTTTAAAAAAAAAAACATGGACTTTATGTATTTGTATAGTGAAAACAAATAAACTGCCTTTGCCTAAAAGACAGAGGTTAAGCTATATTTTTTAAATAATAATACAACATTTTTCTAGCAATTTTACCCAAATGTAGCATACTGTATGGAATGCAGCATATAGGGATCATGTCACAACTTCCGCTCTTTGACATTTGCTTTCCCATGCTGTCATGCTCCTTTTGTCCCACGCCTTCCAAACCACCCATCCGCACATCTGAGACTCATTTATAGCAGATTTTTTTTCCAGCATTTTACGGAAGCTCAGCATGCATCTTGTTCCTGAATTATTCTTTGCGCTCTTGATAAAATTTTCTTGCATTCATCACAAACAGTTTTTTTGTTCTCAAGTTTGCTTTTGTTTCACATTTCCCTTTTCATCTTACAATTTGGATTTGGCATTACACAAACGGATTTCACGCAGACCGAATTCACGGCACTGATTGCATGTTTCTGCTTTCTCGCTTTCACTTTTCTGACCATAGCCTTGTCTCACGTCTTCTGGAAAAAGGCTCCCACTTGCATCTTATCTGTCTATATCCTCTCCAGTTTCACTCGCTCAATGGGAGCCATGCCTTTCTGCACCACCTACTGTACTTTCACATTTTTTTCAGGTGCTGCTCCTTCTCTCAGTGTTCTTTAATCTTTGAACTACAGGCCTGCACCTTCTCTTTACAATGCTGCAAGGTGGTGTATGTCATAACGCTTCTTAAGGAAGGGCTCAGGAGTAAAGCACCGGGGGATTTCTCCAGGATGATGAGGGGAGTTTCTGTTCACTTTTGGTTTTATTGGGACAAAGAAGCCAAGAGAGCCATCACTGACCTCAAGAGAAGATTTCTATCAGCCCCCATTCTCACCATCCCAATCCGTCCAGTTAATTCAGGAAAGAAGGAGACAGCGACCCGCCTGGTGTTTTACACACTTTTTAAATGTGACATGTGAATGTCCCATTAGGGCACCATGTAACTTTTACTTTAAAATCATCTTGATTTTACTGTATCTTGTCTTGGGGCATTGGTGGCTTAGTGATGTTTCTAGCCTGCAATGTGCAAAGCCTGGGCTCAATTCCCACCCCAACCTCTGGATGCAGTGCCGGCCTAAGACCAGATAAAATGGGTTGATTGCATCAGCAAGGACATCTAGTAAAACTAACTTCGTCATCTTCATTCCATTTTCTTTTAATTTTGTAAAGCTGCTTTGAGACAATGACCATTGTTAAAAGCGCTATATAAATGAAATTTAATTGAACCTAATTGAACTAACAACATCCTTTAAGATTGATTAGTTTAATCAGTTTAAACAGGAGTGGAGCACCGAAGGATTTCTCCAGGAAGATGAGGAGGGTTTTTGTTCACTCCTGTCATGACCGGAAGGTGGAGAAAAAACTACACAGTTGTAGGTTTAGCCTAAATAGTTGGCCTAGAGTTCTGGACACTGGCACTTTCGAGCAGTTAAAACAATCTAGCCTTGTCAGATGTTTAAATTTGAAGATTGTTTGAAGCAGCCAAAGATAAGCTAGTCTACCAGGAACTACCCACATCGCTCAACAAGCTCATACACCTGGCAGGTCTGGTGGACACATGCCTCGGTCTCTGAAGATTGATCAGAAACTAACTACCAATAAGAACTCATCGACTCCTCCTTCAAGACAGAATGAGCAGGAGGTACCAATCCAGTTGGACAGGACCAACATTTTGTCAGAGGAGAGAAGATGCTGCTGGCTTGAAGGGGTCTGTTTCTATTGCGATAATTTTGGTCACATTACATTTACAGTATATTTACATTTAAGCATTTGGCAGAAGCTCTTATCCAGAGCAACTTACAAAAAGTTCCTTACACTAGTTTAGTAGGTTACTAAGCCCCCTCAGTAAAACACTGACTGAGATTAATCCAAAAGGAAGACCCCAGCAGACTTGGGAGCACTAGAGGCAAGACGCCAGAAAGGCTCCCAGAGAAACACAGCCTACTTCCGTATTTCTTGTCTATAAATGGCAGACACACCTGGTCCAGGGTCTAATTTATTCAGACTTTTAAAATCACATTTCTACGTGTGGAGCTTACTCTTAAGCCTATCTATCCTATCGTCTATCACCCATCGAAACCCCTTCATTAGGCCTGAGAGATGCAGGCAATCACTCCATGGAGATTTCCTTCTTCAGCATGGTACAGTTTTGTAAGGATGAACAGGCTCCAATCAATCGATCACATTCCAGAACGCCTCTTCCAGCAGTTTGTTCACGTTTAAAGGTAACCAGCTTGCCCATGCTTTCGCTGCTCGTGCTTCGGCCCTTGCGTGCGCTATGCCTCCCCTGCTGGCGCCATCTAAAAGGGCCATTTTATTAATTAATGCCTCAAAAACAGGAGGCCATAAACAAGTATATTACTGAGTCCTTAGCAGCAGGAATCTTTTGTCTTTCCACACCTCAGACGGGGTGAGGTTCTTTTTGCCAAAAAAAGAGATTGATCTCTATGCTTTATATCAATTACCGAGGGCTAAATGAGTAACAATAAAGAACTGGTATCCCGTTCCTCTAATGGCCATGGTGTTTAAGCTTCTCCAGAGAGCCAGAATACTTGTAAGGTTGGACTCGTGCAATGCATGCCATCTTGTCTGAATTCAGGAAGGTGTTAAATGGAAAAACGCTTTCAACCGAACATTACTAGTGGCAGATTGGCTTCGTTTTACAAATGCTCCTTTATGTTCGTGGATCAGATAAGATTATTGGCATAGTGCCAATCAGGCTTGGTGAGGAACTCTGGAATTCTGGAATGTGATTGATTGATTGCTCTCATTTGGGATCTCTGTTCATCCCTACAATAGACAGATCCAACTATTAAAATGTTACATAATGTCTTACTGAGTTATTGCTGTTAGTGGAAATAATGTGTTCTTTGTTTTATGTACTGTGTTAAAGATTTCTTCCTCAGACATCATGCCCAGTGAGATGTTGTGGTAGGCTCTTAAGAAAGCTGTGTCTAAACTTATGCCTTCAAACTTCAATCAATTTAAACAATGTTGTAAAGAAGAGTTCTGATAAATGATATTGGAGACGGGTGTCCTTAATTTTTCCCACCTGGTTTCAGGATGTTCTTTTAAGTTGAAGAAAATGACTACATATTGAAATCTGTTGTGTTTTTATTGTTTTTTGTTTGTGTATAAAAAATGTTGTGGAATGAACAGTTGATATTTCTACCCTATATAAAATATAATTATATATATATATATATATATATATATATATATAAGTTATAAGGACTGTTTAATTTCTTTTTCACAGGGCTATATTTATTTATGCATTCATGAAGTTATAGAATGTGTCCTTTTTTTTTTTTTACAAACCCCTGGATGCCAGGACATCTGGAAAAGACTTTTTGGATATTTTTATCACATCACAAAACAGAGTAAAAGCCAAGGCAAGGACAGAGTAATTGAGTTGATGTGTCGTTCACAACAGTAACTTATTTGGATGTTGTTTTTGAACTAAGGCTTACAAGGTCTTTAGACAATTATATTTAATTGCATTATAGTTAATTGATTGGTCCACCTGCTGATGCAAGATTATACAAAGGGTTTTGTTATTGTCGTTGCTGTTGTTGTTGAGGTTGTGCAAGCTCAATTTTGATGATGGTGCCAAATAATCACATTACTGAGGTGGCTATAGATACATATTGCCCCAACAGATATAATACCAACTACTGGATTTACAATTATTATAATTCCTAAATATGCATGTTGTCAATATATTTAGGGTTAATGTTGTTTTTGTGTGACAATCCAAGTATGCTTATGGGTTGGATTAGGAATTTAACTTTAAATTGTTTGTGGTCTTGTATTTTCTATTTTAGCGTTATTTCAAACTTTTTACAACAATGTGTTACTCTCCAACCCCGGACAACAAACACTGATTAAATGCTTTGATACGTGAATTTTTGTAGCGGGGGATTACTTCGAGAAATAGAGGGAGTTTTTATTCCCATAGCTGTTTCTCACAATCAAAAGCCCTGGTTTGACTTGAAACACCCCTATATAATCCCTTAAATTGATGTCTGGTGAAGAAAAAAAAATGTTCACAGGATGGCAGTGTCTGATGTTAGATCAGACAAATATTCCTAATGTAAACCATTACACTTTGGCAGCATGGCATGGTAAACAAGTTCAGACTTCCCTTCAATAGTGAGAATTAGAAGGAGATGTGGATTTGAGAGTGTTTTGTCAAAAGTGAGAATGAATGCAGTAAATCTAGTTTAAAAGAAGGATTTAACAATTCTTGCTTTGTTTAAATCTCCTTGAAGTTTGGACTTAACAAGTAAGTTCAGTCATTAACACAAGTCACATTGTACTAATATTCAAAGGATTAATTGTTTATGTGAATCATGAAGTGGTTTATTTTAGTCATTTGAGAAGCAACAGAAGAAATAAAGCATGAAGCTATTGTACAATACAACAATTGTAAGAAATAGTAGGAGAGAATCTTCCCAGGCCCAGGAGATGTTCTAACACCAACACAGCAGCAGAAGAACTGAAATGACCTTATTTAGTCCAACTACTATATTATATTGGGGGTATAACATTGGGGACCCCATCCCCTGGCCCTCATACCCAGCCCTGCATATGAAATTTGCAGAACAAAGAAAGACTTTTATTAACATGAATGGGATTTTAAGCCGAAATTCACAAATCCACCAGACAGTGATGTCTTTTCTAAGTATGACATTTTAAACCAATATTCTCTAGTGGCAAAAAAGTGTGGTCAATACTTGATTAAATGAATAAACTTTCAATTTAGGTCACTTTTACTTTAGGGTTAAATTGAAATACTTATACAGATTTATTATTATGTTATTATAATTGTGTTAAACCCTTAACCCCTCAGTAACATACACGTCCATTACTCCTATTTAATCAGACCTACCTGACTTCTGAATAGAATCATTTAATGATGTTTTTGTTGTCTATTCAAATAATTTAGGGAAAGCTGGATGCAATTGTTCTACTGAGAGCTGGACAAACCCTGGACAAGTCAAAATGTCAAAGTGCATCCACAGGAGCAGAATGTAAAAATTGTTTGACTTGGCAAAGTTTATGAAATTTGATTACTTTAGGGACAGGACCTGCTGTAAATAGAAGGGGTGTGCGTGCATGCATGCGTGTGTGTGTGTGTGTGTGTGTGTGTGTGTGTGTGTGTGAGAGAGAGAGAGAGAGAGATTCATGAGCTATGTGACTGCTTATATAACAAATCATTCAGTGGCAGGCGCCTGAGGTCTGATTAAATAGAAACTGTTGCAGCAGGAAGTAAAAACCCCTGTGTCAAATCAGTGTGCATCAGATGATCTCCTGGGGCGGCCGTTAATGAAAGAAGAACAAGTTTTAGAACAATGAATAGTAGGTATGTACATAATTATTAACCAACTAAAAAAATTTAAAAATACAGCAAAAAAGCAAAAGAAATATCATGTCTATATTACTGTACAGTGGTGTGAAAAACTATTTGCCCCCTTCCTGATTTCTTATTCTTTTGCATGTTTGTCACACAAAATGTTTCTGATCATCAAACACATTTAACTATTAGTCAAAGATAACACAAGTAAACACAAAATGCAGTTTTTAAATGATGGTTTTTATTATTTAGGGAGAAAAAAATCCAAACCCACATGGCCCTGTGTGAAAAAGTAATTGCCCCCTGAAACTAATAACTGGTTGGGCCACCCTTAGCAGCAATAACTGCAATCAAGCGTTTGCGATAACTTGCAACGAGTCTTTTACAGCGCTCTGGAGGAATTTTGGCCCACTCATCTTTGCAGAATTGTTGTAATTCAGCATTATTTGAGGGTTTTCTAGCATGAACCGCCTTTTTAAGGTCATGCCACAACATCTCAATAGGATTCAGGTCAGGACTTTGACTAGGCCACTCCAAAGTCTTCATTTTGTTTTTCTTTAGCCATTCAGAGGTGGATTTGCTGGTGTGTTTTGGGTCATTGTCCTGCTGCAGCAGCCAAGATCGCTTCAGCTTGAGTTGACGAACAGATGGTCGGACATTCTCCTTCAGGATTTTTTGGTAGACAGTAGAATTCATGGTTCCATCTATCACAGCAAGCCTTCCAGGTCCTGAAGCAGCAAAACAACCCCAGACCATCACACTACCACCACCATATTTTACTGTTGGTATGATGTTCTTTTTCTGAAATGCTGTGTTACTTTTACGCCAGGTGTAACGGGACACGCACCTTCCAAAAAGTTCAACTTTTGTCTCGTCGGTCCACAAGGTATTTTCCCAAAAGTCTTGGCAATCATTGAGATGTTTTTTAGCAAAATTGAGACGAGCCTTAATGTTCTTTTTGCTTAAAAGTGGTTTGCGCCTTGGAAATCTGCCATGCAGGCCGTTTTTGCCCAGTCTCTTTCTTATGGTGGAGTCGTGAACACTGACCTAATTGAGGCAAGTGAGGCCTGCAGTTCTTTAGATGTTGTCCTGGGGTCTTTTGTGGCCTCTCGGATGAGTTGTCTCTGCGCTCTTGGGGTAATTTTGGTCGGCCGGCCACTCCTGGAAAGGTTCACCACTGTTCCATGTTTTTGCCATTTGTGGATAATGGCTCTCACTGTGGTTCGCTGGAGTCCCAAAGCTTTAGAAATGGCTTTATAACCTTTACCAGACTGATAGATCTCAATTACTTTTGTTCTCATTTGTTCCTGAATTTCTTTGGATCTTGGCATGATGTCTAGCTTTTGAGGTGCTTTTGGTCTACTTCTCTGTGTCAGGTAGCTCCTATTTAAGTGATTTCTTGATTGAAACAGGTGTGGCAGTAATCAGGCCTGGGGGTGACTACAGAAATTGAACTCAGGTGTGATAAACCACAGTTAAGGTTTTTTTTAACAAGGAGGGCAATCACTTTTTCACACAGGGCCATGTAGATTTGGAGTTTCTTTTCTCCCTTAATAACGTAAACCTTCATTTAAAAACTGCATTTTGTGTTCAATTATGTTATCTTTGACTAATAGTTAACGGTTTTTGATGATCAGAAACATTTAAGTGTGACAAACATGCAAAAGAATAAGACATCAGGAAGGGGCGAATAGTTTTTCACACCACTGTATATTACTTATGAATTCTTTAGTCAGTGATATTGTTCTCCTTGTGTGTATTTTGACGCCTTGGTTCAACACTATCATTAATAATAACATCCCTATACCCAAAATAGTGATGGGTGGATTAAAGTAATGAATTATTGCCACTGACTGCCTATTGTTTTGTCAAACACAATTTAAACCCCCTGCCATGTCCCAAACAGTTACACAGATACGCAGAACCAACAGAGAGATAGTGTGTGTGTGTGTGTGTGTGTGTGTGTGTGTGTGTGTGTGTCTCACACTGCACTTCCACACACCTGATTAACAACTGTACCTGTAACCTGTTTTTCCTGCTGTTTTCACTCTCTGCTGTTCTTTGCCTGGTCTTTGACACTTTTCCCATGTGGATTTCTAAGCATTTATCAGTTTGCTCTGGTGTTTTTATGCCCTATTTCTTTCTATAGTTTTGTCTCCAGATTTAGACTTTTTTTTCTCAACATCAAAATTTGTCCTTATAAAACTCTTGTTCATAAGACTTTGTTACACAACCTCCTTCTATCCCTAGTTCCCTCTAGAGCACCTCTCTGGCTTCCTTCCTATACGCAGCATCAACAGAGGTTGTTATTTTCACTTCTCAGTTTTCCCAGTTGCAGTTTGATACTCTTAGTGTGCAAATGAAATGTGGTGCGCTTTCTTTAGTATCATTAACAATAAAACTGTTGAGCAACTCCTCTGACATCATTACACAGAAGCATTCAATGCATTCCAGAGTTACAACAGTGACCAACAGTGCTGTAACAACAACTGCTATACCAAGAACTATCAGTGCAGGCCACTATCTATATCAACATTTGGAAAAAAAAAATAACAAATGGGATAAGATTTATCATAGTAGAAAATTGTTAGGTTTAAAAGCTGAGGGAAAATGGCTTGATGTGTCCCCCTATACTGCGATACACAGAATGTGTCAGAATGTTGTCTAGTTTATGAACAGCACAAAGAGGTTTTGACACAATTAAAATTACATTGAACTTAATTGTGGAGGCACGGTGGTGTAGTGGTTAGCACTGTCGCCTTGCACCTCCAGGGTCCGGGTTCGATTCCTGGCCAGGCTTGATTCCCGATCTCTGTGTGCATGGAGTTTGCGTGTTCTTCACATGCTTGTGGGTTTCCTCCAGGTACTCTGGTTTCCTCCCACAGTCCAAAGACATGTAGGTTAAGTTAATTGATGTTCCCAAATTGCCCGTAGTGTGTAAGTATGTGTGTGTGCCCTGCAATGGATTGGCACCCTGTCCAGGGTGTATTCTGCCTCATGCCCTAAGTCTCCTAGGATAGGCTCCCTGTGACCCTGAATACAGGATTAAGTGGTAATGACAATGAGTAAGTGAATGAAACCAATCGTAAAAAATCGTGGAATCGAGCGAATATAAAATCAAAACTATATATGTACAGTGGTGTGAAAAACTATTTGCCCCCTTCCTGATTTCTTATTCTTTTGCATGCTTGTCACACTTAAATTTTTCTGCTCATCAAAAACCGTTATCTATTAGTCAAAGATAACATAATTGAACACAAAATGCAGTTTTTAAATGATGGTTTTTATTATTTAGGGAGAAAAAAAAATCCAAACCTACATGGCCCTAGTACTACCCTAGCAAGTTTGTAGATGATTGTCCCAGATGGTCAAAGCTGTCTGCGTTGCCTTCTTCAAATGGCTGAGATGGAACCATTGTGATTTCAAGGCACAAGCATGCACACACTCATTACAGGTAGTCTGGAAATACCAACTAGCCTTATCTGTGAGAGGAACCCCACCAGGGGAACTTCACACACACAAATCAGGACTCGAACCCTTGACCCTGGAGGTGTGATGCCACACTCCTAACCAATATGCCAATAAGCTGCCAGTGTTACGTTATTTATTCCCAATTTTACATTCAACCATTCATTATGAAATATTCACTCTTGTTTCCTCCCACTAAAATAAACATAACTGTTTGTATATCTGTTTAAATTTTTCACATATGGCAGATTCACAGTCTGTTCATTGCATAAAGTTGAAATGCCCTCCGGACTAAGTTTTGTGTGAATATTGGCTCATTTATTTAGGTTAACGCAAGAGGGTGATAATAAACACAAATACAGTGGATTGCTTTCTCCATCACTACTTTTAAAGTGCCTTTGGAAACAGATTGAGCAAACATTGTTCCGATAAAACCAACAGCGGAACTCTAACCCCGTGATGAGGCCTCATGGCTTTAGGAATGCAAATACAATGCAAAAACCGTAGCAGGAGAAGCTACTAAAGCATAAATTTATTGTACAAGATAACAATTGTAGGAAAAGAAAGGTAGAATCTGTCCAGGCCCAGTAGATGACCCCACACCAACGCAGCAGCAGAAGAACTGGAATGAGTTTACAATATATACTGTAGATCGACTACTATATGATATTGGGGACCCCATCCCTCAAACAAAGAAAGACTTACATAACGTTGCTGAGCCTAGACCCAATTGGTACATCACTTCTTACTCTAGAATAGGATCAATCTGGACTTATCACACTAAATGAACTTTTGTTCATTGCTCTAAAGTCCAATCTTTATTCTCCCTAGTAAACTGAAAATGAAACAAAACATCACAGAGAGTATATAAAAAAAAATTCTTTTTCAAAGTGTGTGAAAATTAATTGCAGTGTGTGTGTGTGTGTGTGTGTGTGTGTGTGAGAGAGAGAGAGTTATGAGCTATGTTCCTGCTTATGTAACAAGCCGCTTAGTCTCTGAGGTCTGTTTAAATGGAAACTGTTGGATCAGGAAGGGGCATCTGGCAGAAAGAATTTAAACACTGTGCCAAATGAAACATCTGGATCCACTGTGATGACTCTAAAAGAAGAAATAAAAAAAAAGAATAAGTTTTAACAATTAATCGATCATGTTTTTTTTTTACACTTATTACTTACTTTTTTAGTAGCTATGTACATCATTATTTAAAAAATTATAGGAAAAAAATACAGCAAAGAGACAAAGTGAAAAGAAGAGTCATTATCTATACAATGCATGAACAATTTTAAATCCCAGTGCGATCGGACCAGATTGTTCTCCTTGTGTTTTTGTTGGCCTTTCAGAAGAACTTGTGCTTTGACACCATCATAACATTATTTCCATGGAAAACAGGGATGGGTGGATTGCCTGTTGTTTTGTCGAACCCTATGTAAGCCTTGAGCCATGTCCCAGAACCTCAGGCAGAAACTGTTCTTTGCCAGGTGTTTGCCTTTTTCCCATGTTCATTACTGAGCATTTCTTCCTACAGTTTTGTCTGCTGGTTTAGATTTTTTTTTTTAACATCAGATTCTTTTGCCCATAAAACCCCACTGTTGTTACACAACTCTTTCCCTTCTTGTCATCTGACTTATTCCTTACGTCATTTCTAGTTAGACAGTCTAGTAAAAAGAAAACAGAGTTATCCAGAATTGTAATGTGAATACTTGGCATTCCTTACCATTGCCTCAACAGGATCTGTTTTTTCACTTTTCAGTTTCCTAGTTGCAGCTAGATTCTTTTTAAGTACAGATGAAATGTGGCCCACTTTCTTTTGTGCCATCAGCAGTCTTTCCTGAAACAATTTAAGCAAATCTGAACCCATTGAGTTACACCAGACAAGAGCATTCAATGTAACCCAGATTTAAGACGGTGATTTAAATAGCCTTTTCACATCATTTAAACTGATCCGTCTGCTTTTCAATAGGCCTGTTTACTGCTCAAAATAAATAGTCTGCCTTCCCCTTTACCAAATTAGAAGTAAATTCGAGCCAAGTGTATTCATAGTATACTCCTTTAAACAGAAAGTAAGCAAGCATGCTTTCAGTTTAATTTTTGTTTTCTCATCAGAGGTATGCTTAACAAAAATTTACTTAAGAATTCATGTCATAAACTGACAAGTATACATAGAAAAGTTTAATTATACTTTGGTTTATACTTAATAAAAGTGTACTTGCCTTATAAATAAGTTCAAGTATACTTGCCTTGTAGTTTGGGGTGAAATAGAGTTTGCGGAGTTGACATCACACCACATTTCATTTCCATGTCAGCAGCATGGGCAGGGGAGGAAGTGTTCATTGTCTGTTAAAAGTTGTTGAATAGCCGATTTTGGTAAATTTCGTCACTATACCAGGATAAAATTGCTGCCTCCAGTGCAGGCCGCACTATTAATATCAGTATTTGAAAAGTTCTATCATTTATCTGAAGTGGAAAAGTGTTAGGTTTAAAATCTGAGGAAGAAACTACTTAATGTGTCCCCCATACATCGATACACTTACCGTCCTGCTCCAACACACTTCCCAACTTGGAAAAAAAGACCCCAATGGAGCCACAGTGGTTGTGAGTCATTGCTGGCACAAGCACACACATATACTGTACATGCACACACACACATTTCTGCTCACAGACTACCAGCAATTTGGAAACTGGTGACCGGAATAAAACTCCTGTAAATGTAAAGTATCATGTTTTTCTATAGACATTTAAACAACTGTTGCACTGTTGCAAGTAATTGTGAGTGACAGTATATAAAGACTGAAAGATCAAACTGAAGAAAATTGTTTAAGAGATGTTAAAACAATAAAATTATGAAATGTTTAAAAAGCCATTCACAAACATTTTAATCATATTTTATTCCTTGTTTTATCAAAATAAAAAAACATCTGTACAATGTATGCAATATATTTTTTATGTAACATTTTGTTTTTATTGCGTGAGAATCTGTGGGTTGTTGTAATCATTTTTGGAAAAGGAAGCTCACTTTAAAGACCCTTCCAGATTTTCTAAAAAAAAATAGACAGGCAACAAAGAACAGGATATCCCCCCTACGCCACTCCTTTTATCGTGGCAAGAATAAAACCAGATGATTATATTCCGCCAGGAAAGTTTACAGCTCATACTGAAAGACCAGGTCTAAACAATAATCCACCATCCACACAACATCTGGATGATGGTCTGGTGATCTGTTTTCTGTTGTTAAATGGGGCACGAGCTATAATAATTCTACACACACCCAATGTCCCCAAGAGTGAATAATAAACTTGTTGTTTGGTCCTAATACAACTGGTAAATGTTTTCCGACCTTTTTTTTTAACCATTAAATCATGGCTCCATCTAGTGGTCATGTGATGACCTACATTTACTTCAACTTTGTTTTTGTTTATTTTCATTAGTAAATAAACTATATATTTTTTTCCCGAGAGTTTATTATTATTATTATTATTATTGATGTGTTTTTATTTATTTTATCAGTAATTTAAGGAGGGCGTGTGTTTGAGCATGTCGTATCCAATAGCAAGCCTGGGTTGTTTTTATCCAATCAGAAGGCCCTACGATCGGGTAAACGTGTTGCTGTTTGGGATTACGTCAATCTGGGATTAGCCAATCACCGAGCACGTTCCACATCGACACGACGAATCGCGTTGACGTTCAACTACGTCACATTCCCGGAAGTGGACAGCAGCGCTACAGATAGAAATAAAACGAATAGGACAATTTACCACTTTTATTAAGTTTTCCACATTAAAACGGAGTGCTATCTGAATGAAAAGGTAAGCACGTGATTTCACGTAGAAATGAACTCTTTGTTGGTCAATTAGACCAGTGATTTGTTGGGTATGAACGGTTAAATTAGGTCTAACTTTGCCTCCTGTTGTATTGAGTAGTATAAAGGGGTAGTATAAAGGAGTAGTATGAGGGAGTAGTATAAAGGAGTAGTATAAAGGAGTAGTATGAGGGAGTAGTATAAAGGAGTAGTATAAAGGGGTAGTATAAAGGAGTAGTATGAGGGAGTAGTATAAAGGAGTAGTATAAAGGAGTAGTATGAGGGAGTAGTATGGTTCCACGTGTGGAGATGGGATTAGTGTGTACTGTTTAGTGCGCGAGTACGCAGTGGTTATGCGCATCAGTAGCAGCTGTAACTGGTAACGCGTCAGATTAAACGCTGGACGTGAATTAACAACTACAGGAAGATTAACATGACATCGGGAAATAGGTATTTACTCAATTTATATCTCGATAACCGAGTATATCGCAGTTATAATTCCTCTCTTTAATCTCCTTCTCCTCCTGCTGTTCTACACTATCTTGATTGTGTTGCATCAGACATCAGCAGCTCAACATTACTGCTCTTACAGTCATGTCTCTGCAGCTGGTTCACACTAAAGTCATGAAGGAAATAATTCAGTGCATATCTGTGCACTGTGTACATACAGTATCATGTAGAGTATATAATGATTACACTCTATACCAGGGATGGGAATCAGCAGCACCTCCCTATACGATATCATCACCAAACCTCTGTGCTGATTCCATTAATATCACGATTCTATAAGTATCGATTCTATAAATATCCCGAGTCGATATTACATTTTCCTCCCGATTTTGTTGCAATTTTTAAAAATGTAATGAATTAAATGTGGCCCATTCCTTAGCACAGTCCTTTTCTTACTTAAAAACCAAGGGCAGCATTTGTGTAAATAGCTCCGAGTGCACAGCCTGTAGAATTTATAAAGAAACAGCAATTTTTTTACAGCTTAGGTGTCTCCAAAGTCTCAAAACCCAACTTGACCGTGAGCTTGACTCGTGGTGGAGTGGCTGGTGATCTAATAGCTGATTTGTGCTCGCAGTGTTTTGAGAATGATATAAGCAAGTGGGTCGACACTATTTCCCCATAAACTTTAGAGAAAAAGTCAGATCAGAGGCTTTTCACATGCAAAATTTTTGATAATGTAACGTTTTTGTGGCGCCACCCAGAAGCTTCTGTGCTCGTTACAGAATCAGTTATACCTGAGGCTGATCGGCCGATATCCAGTCACAGATAATCAGATTGAAAACCAGCAAATTCTGGTCACTGGACGATCGACTGGTTCATCTCTATTATAAACGCGAATATAATTTTTTTTTATCAATTTTGGAGTCAGTGTGGCAATCGCGATTTATGCAACACAAGTTACAGTGCCATGAAAACTATTTGCCCCTTTTTTATGCAAAATAATGCAATTTCGCAATTTTTTTTGATACAGGACCAGGTGGGTTCGGTCCATGTTTTTCCCTTAATAATCATTTCATCATTGTGTTTTATCAAGTCTAAAGTCAACTAAGCTGACTTTAGATTTAACAAGCTTTTAGAGCACTCCATGCTTCTGTCTGGTGACGAGCTCTGTCTGCTGGAGTTGCCCTTTGGATTTCCTTCTCCAGCAAGATTTAGCACCCACTCAGAGTGTCAAGTACAGCATGGCACGGAGGCGATCAGCCTGTGGCACTGTTAAGGTGTTATTTGAAAACCAGGTTGATTTGATAGCAGCCTCAGGTCATCTGTATTTTTAGGTTGGGTGTTTCTCATCTTCATCTAGACAATAGCACATAGAGGACAAATTTGGGTGAGTTGGCTGACCCATCAAGCACAGTAATATCATGGTCAGCAAACCAGTTTGTGGTAGTTTTGACACTGCGAGCGGGTGCCAAGTCCTGCTGGAAAAGAAAATCCAAAGGGCAGCTTTATAAAGCATGTCAGCAGACATGGAGTGACATGAAATGCTCTAAAATCTCATGCAAGTCGGCTTTGTTCACTTTAGACTTGATAAAACACAGTGGATGAACACCGAGTCATTAGTCTTTCCCAAGGGTATATGAATACTATATGAATATTATTTTACTCTAACTCGAAATAAAATATTCCAGTTTTTTGGGGGATTCTTCTTATTTTCTTGAACTGCAAGCCATAGCCATTAAAATTAAAACAAAAAGGTGTGAAAAGTCAATTTACATGTAATAGAAGTAGAATATGCGTGTCACTTATTACATGTACATTATTATGAATCATGAAAAGAAAAAAAACTTTTGCACAATATTGACATTTTTTGAGATATGCACAGTATATTCATCGTCCAAATCATCTTTAAACATTCTGTTACCCTTCTGGCCCTTTTTTGTTTCCTCTTCAGCCCCAAGAGGTCTAAAAAAAAAGTCTAAAAATGTCTTACTTACCCAAACAGCTGGCTGTTTCAGCTAAATCGGTTACCTAATGCATGTGAAAATCTATCACAAGCTACAGCTGCGGATCTGCTACTGAAGCATCTTTATATATCTTTATATATTCACACGAGGACAAAATTGTTAGTACCCTTCTGTTAAAGAAAGAAAAAACCCTCAATGGTCACTGACAGAAACGTTAATAAGTAAAACATTAACTGATGAAACTCAGGCATTGCTTTTAAATTGTGGTTCAACAGAAGCATAAAAAAAATATATAATAATAATATTAATGAAGCAGGCCTGGACAAAAATGATGGTACCCATAGAAAAGTATTTGACCATAGAACATGTAAAACTAACATGTGTCCTATAATTAACATTCCAGGTGTCTTCAACCTAGTAATCAGTTGGTCTTGCGGTTTAAAGAGTGAAAGGTAGTCCCTGTTTGTACCACACTGAGCATGGACCACAGAACGCTTAGGAGAGAGCCAAGGTAAATGCTTGAACCACAATTTAAAAGTAATGTCTGATTATTTTAGCCTCTAGTTTATAACAGTGTCTAGTGTGAAAATGCTCTTATCTTCACTATTAAACATAGACATGCGTTCAACTGCTGTTTTTTTTTGTTTTGTTTTATGACTATGTTTAAGTGATCTCCCGTCCGTCTCATTCAGGACGTTTTTTCCAAGCACATTCATTCCTCGAAGATGATGGTTCAGCACTATCCTTCCAGGTTTTACTTATGTGCCTAGCATAGTTGAAATCCTTTTGAAACAGAGTAACATCTTTGCCGTGACCACAGGCTATTGTCTTCTGACACGGTTGTTTAAGAAATGAGAATTACCACATCAATTAGCGTTAAATAACTTGTTGCCAAATGAAACGATTTAATCACTGCAGTAATTATCTAGTGGAAAACTATTTGCTTAATTAAATCCAGGTGGTGACTTTTGTTCTTTGACCAGGCAGTGTATATATGGATATGTGTATCCCCCCCCCCCAAAAAAAAAGTACATTAATAAAAAATTATACAAATGTTTCCGAATAAACACCCAGTCCACTTTAATAGAAACACCTGTACACCAGCTTGTTCATGCAGCTCATTTCATTTATTCCATCAGCCAAAAGCAGCACAATGCAAATCCAGAGCTTCTCTATTAGAATAGGGAAAATGTTCTGCTCTCTGTGGCTTTAAAATTATTTGCATGGCTTTGGTTTCAGATTAACTGGTTCAAGGGTTTTTATATACATGTCTCTCACCAACTACAGCCATGTCTTCCAGCCATCAGTATTGTTTATGAACCTTACTTTATTCCCGTCACGTTATCGCACTTCTGATTAATTTCACGCACCAATACATGGATTGATGTTCGAGCGCTGTAGGTCGATCTAAATGAACCCACATGAGCTTGATAAAAGATTTTACCAGCTGTTAAGTTTAAAAATGAAATAAGGGGAGAATTATTGCTTGCACAATAATGACTTGCTTACATAACTGGCTTATCTGGATCTTGTTTTTTGCGAATTTAAATAAACCTTGGCTTACAGGGCCTTTCCACAACCATATTCAACGTGCAAGACAAAGTTGAGGTAAATGTTTATTGAAAAGTAAATAAGGTGATTATCTGACATTAACAAAACAAACTGAGCAGTGACCAAAGTAATTAGACCACCTTTTAGTCTCTCTTATCAAACGTGCCCCAGACCTTGAAGCCAAACATCTCCCTCCACACATGACAAGACGAGACAAGATAAAGGACGTCAAGTCTGACTAATATACTTGTGCTTAAGGTTTAGATACTCATGGTACCAAACCTAATTGAATACAATCAATCGTGCGTGCACAATTTTGTTATGAGAGTTTTCTAGCTAATATAACATTTCAGTATATGTTTACGTGGAAAGGTGTGAATAAGAAATGTAATCTTTTTGGAGGATGCCCTCTTAGTGCACAGACAAGAATTTAAAACACAAAAGGGCGAAGCTACTTTAACCTTAAAACATGAATTCAACATGAGTTTTTTTTTTCTAAGATGATAGTACTTATTGACGGAATTTCTTTTATTTAAGAGACACTTGTATACATATTTTTAATGGCTTAAAATAAAACACTATAAGAATGCGTTGCATGTTAAAATAGCCTGTGGTGCAAGATATTGTTGTTGGAAATTCTTTAAAAACTGCCAAAGTCGACATAAAACTACATTAGTAAAGTGTAAAGTGCTCGCCCTATCATCCGGAGATTACGAGTTTCCCTCTCGCCGCTGGAGGTCTAGAGAGAGCTGATTGGCCGAGCTCTCTCAGAGGGGAGGGATGAGAGGTACTTAGTGCTCCGACATTAATCGTATCTACAGCCAAGCGTCTGTGAGCTCATGCAAGCGGAAGGAGCAGATAACGCTGTCCTCCGAGTGTGTTACGCCGCCCCAACAGTGCATGAGCGATCCAATTCCTCCCTAGAGACGGGGAGGAATTGGATACAACTAAATTAGGGGCGGGGGGGGAAGCTACACAAAATATTTGGTCACAATTCAGTTCAGCGTTTTGTTACACAAGGTTTTTGGTTTCTAACGCTCCAACCACACACAACCTTGCACAATGTCAGCTGGCCAAAGTTAATCCCAGTAACACAGCACAACAACGTGATACCAACACCTATTTACCATGAGTGTCACTAAGGGCACTGAGCAAGGGAGCCCTCCAGTTACGACTGGCCAAACCCATAGCAAAATACACACTCGTTTATGTATTTACAGTCCCTGGAGATGACTGTCGGTGTAAAACTTGAATTTTAATCAGTTCCATGATTAGTTTCAATTTAAGGAGTTTATAGACCTTAACAGACAGCTATTGTTCCAGAGTGAACATTGCATAGCGACAAAACAATAAAGGCACGATTACTAGGTAAGACTAAAACCTACTAGAAGCAAAGAATCATTTATTGGTATAATGGTCGTCAACACAGAGCATTTTGTATGTTTACAAAGCCCACGCAGAAAGCTAAACAAAACAATTTACAAACAACCACTGCCCGTTATTTCATGCTCGTGTAATGATGAGATGGACAAACTGGCCGATGCATGTTTTTTTCTGCATTGTCTGGTTATAGTACAAACTTTCGGGTGGATCCTGCACTTAAATCCAACAAAAAAAAAAAAAACTACTGAAGAACAAAACTCAGGCTCTATATCCTAACTTGCATCTCGCATTCGCATTCATTTACACCAGACTGCATAACCCACAACGGTCATAAATCAGCGTCTCTCTCCCACAAGTACACACGCTGTACACACGCGCTTCCGAACACAAAATAAAATATGTTTGTATTAGGGCTGCAACTAACGATTATTTTGATAATCGATTAGTTGGGCGATTATGTTTTCGATTAATCGATTAATCGGATAAGACCTAACCGCTTCTTTAATTTGATATTTTGCTTATAACTATATATTTTTAAAAAAAAATCAGGGTATTATTTATGTATAAAAATAAACTTTAAAAAATGCAAAAGCCATATAAAGAGTTTAATAATCTTTAATTTTGACATTTTAAACCTTAAATTAAATGTAGTATATAATATATACAGTATAAATATATATACACACTCAACTAAAATATAAACGCAACACCTTTGTTTCTGCTCCAATTTTTTTTGAGATGGACTTAAAGATCTAAAATTCATTCCAGATACACAATATTACCATTTCTCTCAAACATTGTTAATAGCCACAAATATACTGTTATTTGCATTCGCTGAAAACCACAACAATCACTAAAAGTAATATTCTACTGTTATTCGCACCGTTTAAATTAATTAATCTAAAATAGCATCATTTAACTAATCACTATTGCTTATGCGGTGATTGTGCAATGTGATGCTAGCGAGTAGCACGTGAACAGATCTAGCGCGACTGTCCCGAAGTTAGCAAACAGTTTAAACTTAAAGCACTTCAACTTTTACACGATAGAGAGATACAGTTTTTACTGACCCTGCTGACGTTTCGCTATCCGTAACACCAACATGTTTTCTCTTTAAGTGTTCGTGCATGACATGCCATGAAAGCTCGGTCTTGCATAGCGTGCAGGTTACCGTCTTTTTAGAGGACGTTTAATGTAAATCACTCCCATACCTTGGAGGACTCGGGGCGCGCGCTTTTTTCTGTAACCTCCATTGCGCGAGCGGCTGTGTATCTGTGTGTATTTGTGCATCTTATGGTCGCGCGCCTCAGTGACGTGAGCAGCCCAACTAATCGATAACGGCATTCGTTGACAACGAATTTCATTATCGATAATTATCGATTTTATCGATTAGTTGTTGCAGCCCTAGTTTGTATGATTATACCAGTAAGAGACAAGCACTAAGACCCAGCAGGGGAGACAATTCCGCAGCGCAAGAGAGAGAAAAACTGTTGGCTGTTGTGATTACGTGACTCTCGGCATCAAAACAAGAAGCGCATGCGTGAAACATGATACTCGGTGCTCGTAAACCAAGACAATGCTCGTTTTTCCAGTCAAATTTTATTAAAAATCTTTGCTTGTCTTGCGGAACACTCGTAAACCGTGTTACCCGTAATCCGAGGTTCCACTGTAATGTCTATGTAGTACATCTTGTAAATTAGTTAAATAATGTATTTACGAGTTATACACATTTTTTTATGGTATCAGTTTTTGTTTAATTTAATATTTTATTTCAATAGTGTGAAATTTCCCTATTATGAGTAACAGGTGCTAACGTTCCCAGGGTAATGCACGAAGGAAGTGATGTCTGCGTTGATGACGCCACATGACGGGAACGTTGACAGAAGTTCCCCTAACGCCATTAGCTGCACTGTGGAATGAAACACAGCTATACAAAATGGTGGGATATTAGCCGATTTGTCAATGCAACGCAAGCCTCTGATTGTAACTGGTTTTAAATTCTTTACGTTATTGAATAAGAAATAAATAAATAAACACCGTTCCGACTGTGGGTTAGCACCTACGTCTAGGAACTACACTGGACGCGTGTTGATGACGTAGTTGGCGACAGGCGCCATCCTTATTTTTAGGTAGTTGCTAAGTAAAAAAAAAAAATTTTTTTTAAATCTATCGTGTGTTTACTTTGCACATTCAACACAACCGTTTTAATTTGAGAAAAGAAAATAACGAGGTATTGAAAAGGCGACGAGAGATGGGGGGGGGGGGTTTCCATTTTATGGACATTAACAGCTGAATTTTTCTTAAACGTGACAGAGCGGAAGTTATTTACATTAAAGAAGAAAATTAACATTAACAAGATGTATTTAACAAGTGTTTAAACAGTTTGTGCGTGTGTATCTAAACTAAGTTTTTTTTTGTTTGTTTTTTTTTTACAAAACAATTGCACATGAAACACTTTTCCCTCTGCGAGTGAAGATCAGACTGAACAACCACATGAAATAAGGGAAGAGTTATTGCCTGATGTGTCCGACACACCTTGATACGCCTATTGGCTAATGTTCTGAACCGTGAGAGAGGGACACACAAACACACACACACACATGATATGTGTGAAGTTCAAAGAGAGCATATGTAAGCTTTTGGCCAGGAAAGTCACAGAGAGACCCAGAGACAGGCAGACAGCCAATAGGAAACACATTAGCAGATTATATTTCCAGTTAAATGAAAGAGTTCACAAAATATTTCTAAGTATATTCCTCTGGAAATGAAAAGACAGAATTTTCCAGTCTTGATTCCGCATCAATTAGACTCGCGCAAGTAATTCCTCAAATCTGTTTTAGGGTATAGATTATATGTGGTATGTTTTCATCTGTCAGTACATTTTCAACAACAGATCTGACTCCAATTTTTCCCTTTTAAAAAATTAGGCTGACAATGTGTACTGTTTCTGTTGAAAAGATGTGAGAAATGTCAAGTGTTGATGTTGTTTTAATATAAGTTTAGTCCATCCTGCTTTCTTTTACAGAATGCTGAACACGAGGCTCGGAATAGCAGGACATCTAGACTGATGGCGGCGGTAACGGTGTTGCGTCACGTCAGTGCTAGTCCTCTGCTATGGGGCTGGGGGCCTGTTCTCTTCGTCCTGTTGAGCTCGGTGTTGGTGCTGCTACTTCCTCTGGTGGGTGTGGAGGAGAATTGCTGCACCCAACTGACGGGGTTCTCTCTGTTGCGCTGTCAGCTATGGGGAAACACACATCGTGCTGTGGGGCACTCGACCAGCCTTACTGTACCCTACACTGCACTCCAACTCCTACCTCAAAAGTCCAAGCCCAGTAAAGGTAGGATGGAGAAAGACGACTCCATGTTTTCCTTATAACTGTAATATTAAGCACAATATCTGAGCACGTACTTTAGATTTTATTCTGAGTTGTTCAAATTAAGCACAGAGGTTTTTGTATTTGTAAATTTTCCGAAATCAGTTAATTTTACATCTTGTTTCAATGGCAGACAAGCTAGAACCTCCTCGAGTCACTTAAATGGTTGTTATGGTGACAAAATGACACCGCCGCCCTACATCAGTCCGACAACAGATTTTGTTGTCCTAAGAACATTCCCTTTTGTGTTTGAAATGCCAAAAGAAAATTAGTTTTTTTTCTTCTTTAAAGTAATCTCATGAGTTTCTGTTCACAGAGTCACTGTTGGAGGCGAAGGTAGCTCTCCAGCAGGCCCTGGAGATGAAGAAACAGGGAAAAAGAGAGAAGGCGCACAAACTTCTTGTCCACGCGCTCAACATGAACCCAGACTTTGCGGATGCCCTCACCGAGCTAGGCATCATCCTTGAGGAGGAGAAGGACGTGGTTCAAGCTGAGCACCTGTACAGCAAAGCGCTCGCCATTTCACCCTGTCACCAGAGAGCACTGGTGAGCCGTGATCGCACACTCCCCCTTGTGGAGGAAATTGACCAGCGCCACTTCAGCGACATCGACGCCAAAGTGCAACGGCTTATGGCCATCCCAAAAAGCAACTCTGCCCTTCGTCGCATCCTAGAAGAGACATATTACCACCATATTTACCATACGGTGGCCATCGAGGGCAACACGCTGACTCTGTCCGAAATCCGGCACATAATCGAGACCCGCTATGCCGTGCCCGGGAAGAGCCTGCACGAGCAGAACGAAGCTATTGGTGTTGATGCTGCCATGAAGTACATCAACACCACTCTACTGTCACGTCCTGGTTCCATCACGGTCAGCGATATCCTGGAGATACATCGGCGCGTACTGGGATATACAGATCCAGTGGAAGGGGGGCGATTCAGGGCAAGCCAGGTGTTTGTAGGCCACCACATTCCACCGCATCCGAATGATGTGGGGCGGCACATGCAGGAGCTAGTGCAGTGGCTTAATTCGGACGAAGCTCTGCACCTTCATCCGGTGGAATTCGCTGCGTTGGCACACTACAAACTTGTCTATATTCACCCATTCATAGACGGGAATGGACGGACATCAAGACTCCTCATGAACCTAGTGCTGATGCAGGCAAATTACCCACCAATCACCATCAGGAAAGAGCAGCGGGCAGAGTATTACACCGCCTTAGACACGGCCAACGAGGGCGACGTTCGGCCATTCATTCGGTTCATTGCCAAGTGTACAGAGATTACGCTGGACACACTCCTCATAGCGACCACTGAACACGCAGTGGGTTTGCCTGATGCTAGCAATCAGGCTTGTCCCGACTGTAAACGGACTATACCGGTGCATAACTGAAGGGATCGGCGATTTATAGAATAGTCCTGACGTAATCAATGTCTGTGAGTTGTGGACCATCAGTGTGCGTCGTTATTATAATGATTTAATGAAACCTGTGGTTGGTCATTCCAAGTTCCAACAATTCAGCCACACAAAAACAAAAGATTCAGTCCATCTGCCATTTAAAACAACACTCTAAGCCCGAATCATGCTGCCATGTAATAATTTCATGATCATTTGGTACTCAAAAGCAGTCCTGAAGAATGCCTTATGTAAGTTTGAAGTTTATATACAGGTTAGTTATTTCCTTCTAATTTCAACATGACATTCATAAACACCTTTTTAGTTAAAGTTAGTTTTTATTGTCCCCCCTGAGATTTTCATAGCTCTCAGGATAAATTCGAATTAATTACTTTAATTCTGCCTGAAGCGTGAAAAAAAAAAACGTAGCTCAGCTATTTATCGCTTGTTCAATTTAAGCTCTTCCTTTGCAGTTTTGCCACTTTTGCATCAGTTCCTTTTTTAGTCAGAGCAGCTATTTATGATTTTTTTTTTAATCATTGTGGTGAATCAATCAAGAAATGCATAAGAATTGATTATTGTCAAAGTTTTCTGCCAAGGTCAATGCTAACATGCTGAACCGTTTAAACGTTTAGTCATTAACAGTGTTTATCTAAATTTTCCTTTGGTTTGTTTTTTTATTTTATATTAGCATTCAAGGAATTTTTCAACCCTCAAAAATTCGGAATTCGACAAAATATCTAGAGTCTGAGGTCATTATTTTAGCGTTTTATTTCCTACCAATAGTATTTTTATACACAAATGCCAATTGGCACCTCACACATTTTTTTCGGGATTTAGACTGAAACTAAAACTGAAAAAATCCTTATTGTAAAGGTGCCATTTGAATATTGTTTTTCAATTGTGTTTCAGTGTTATGTGGTGCTGTTTGTGTTTTCCCCATGTTTGTTTAATTCTATTGAAAATATTAACCACAGAATCACTTTGTGCCCCTTGTTGGAGGTCTGCACCAGGAAGCACTTTACATTTTAAGACTGATGTTATTACTTATTTATTTTACAGATTTGTTAAGTTCTTTTATCAGTGTGTGCGTGTGAAAGAACTATTAAATTATTGAGATCAGCACTCGTATTGCCCTTTCATTGTGTTTCGTCGGGATCTACAGTACAGGACTTGATGTAAAAAAGAATAAATAAGATTACAGAAGATTTTGCATGTCTGCAAAGAAAGCAATATATTACATAACGGACCAGTTTTCAGATTAAAAAAGTGCAGGCTTTGCATGGAAATAGAAAGTATGAGCAGAAAAAGTTACCAGAAGAACTTGTACCCCAGCACACTCAGTAAAACCTCCTGCTGTTTTGCTAAAACTGCGCAAATCTGTATGGAACCATACTGATTATTTTCAAGCAGGTTGTCACACCAAATAGTGATTATGATTATTTTATCGAGTTCTTCTGGTAACTTGGTCACCTCGCTTTTTCTATTTTTCATGGAAAACTCAGGAGCCTACATTCTCCTAGGTTTTTAAATTATGTTTGGAAATGGCGCATGATTTTGAATATAATGCAGGCATAATAAACACATTTGTAATAAAGATGATAGTGCCTAAGACTATTGCACAGTACTGTACATTCACAAATATTTACCACGGCTCTTGTGAAAGTTCTGTTTGTTCAAGACTTTTACATTTCAAGTTCTCAGAACTTATGTACATGGGACAGTTGGTCATTGCTGCATATAAAGTTTTTTTTAAACGCTTGCAATTAATGAAATGGTGAGAATATGGCTTTTTGGAGAGATACAGAAAAGAAAAACAGGTTCATCATAAAAAGTTGTGCTAAGAATTTGTTTTACACTGGGTTAAAAAAAATGCAAGTAAATAGTAGATATAAAGTGTTTGCAAACTGCTGTGGCATTTTTAAGAGAAATATAACTGACAAAGTTAATTTTTTTATATTACCATTATAATATTAAGTATAGCAACAGTGTTTAATTAAAATCACTGAGCACTGTTTTAATGACCACATACTTTTTAATTGTTCTTGATAAACAATTTAGGAAACAATAAAGGAAAAGACTTATGGAGAAAGAAAGAAAAAAGAAACAGTGATACAAATGTTTTTAACGATACAGAAAACGTATCAGGTAAACAAACTTGGACAAAAGATATATAATAAAGGACATGGGAGGGGTGTTAACAAGAGCAATACTTTTAAAGAAATCAGGATACAGACAAGTTGAACAAGACATTGCGACAGCACGGTTCTTTTCTCGTTACTATTTAGGCCACTGTGGTGATCAGAAGCAAATATTCAGAGCTACTATTCCTTCGGATCAAAATATACAAACGCTGTACAAAACGGTTACGGCCTACCGGCGAGGGAGGCGAACGCTCAACAAACACTCCGTAAAAAGGGACCGGTGGGGAAATCCTAAAAATAATATACACATCACACATAATAAATATTTCCATTAAAGGTTCGACCCTTCCATTTTCATCTTGACAAAATGACGTCTACTAAATGCTGTAGTGTGTATATACAGTATGGCGGAGGGAACGGGTTTTATTTAGGCAACCTAATATGGAAGGTTCTAGCGATGAACAGCTGCATAGATTCTTAATCATTTAAAACGTTCAGTTCCACACAGTCACGGAACGATCTAAGGCAATGTCACAGCCAGACTGGAAAAAACTCCAGACCTCACCCCGATGAGCTCAGACTCCAGAGCTCAATTTTAAATTCTACAGAGGCAAATTCCAGAAATTACACAGACATCATCTGAATCAGGTTCTAGTTCTGTGCAGTCTGGCTGTGGAACAGGAATTCTTGCCTCGCTTAAAACATTAGTCACGTTTCTCAACACTGTTCCAACAAAGGTAAGGCAGAACTACTGTGTCAGCCATCCGGAACTATATTTAAAAAAATATACGACACAAACTCAAATGTTTGTGCAAATAAAAAAGTTTAGCGAGTAAAAACACCAGGAGCTTAACAGAACACAACATTATTGGTTACGAATTTCAGAGAGAAAACAAAAAGGAAGAAAACGAAAAAAAAAAAACTACTGTTACATATCTATTTAAAAACATGTTAATAATAATAAAAAATAATAATAATAAAAAAAAAACTTCGAATCCAGAAAAGGAATCTTGTCCAGGAATTGTGTTCTAGATTCTTCGCTCTCGACACAATAAGCATCCCAGGGTTCTAGCGCTGCAAATAAATTACACTCAACAAATGCTGATCACATTTCTTAAAAGCTTTTTCTTGTTTTGTTTTGTTTTTTTTGTTTTTGTTTTTTCTTTCCTGACCAAAGCAGCGTATAGAAAAAAAAGAAAAGCAAATTAATGGCATATACATACACACTCTAATTTATAATACTTTCATAGTAAACATTACGGTCTTGCATATGCCTAATTTTAAAACAACAAGGGTCACATCAATTATCTGACCTCGTGTACAAAAAGGAAATAGCACATTTTCAATTCTTCCAAACCCAACCACGGCCAAAGAAACAAACGAATCACTCCTTTCAAGGACATACTGTTAAAATGTATTTTAATAGAATGTGGATGGGTTCATGTATTTACAGGAAAAATAATGTAAAGCACTGCTTTTCTTCCTCTCTTTCACATTAAGGACACAGAATGGCTTCTGACACAAGGCAGGGTAACAGGTTGTATTCTTTTTTTTTTCTTCACTTCTTCAGGAGCATCTTCGCAAAATCCTCGTTGGACAGGGGCTTCGTTACAGCGTTTTCGGCTTGCACTCCATCGCTCAGGCCATCTTCCTGCTGTTTAGTGGCAGTGCCGTTCTCGGTTTTCGTCTGCGGTGTGTTTTGACGGTGCAGAGAGCGAGGGAGTAAAGACACCTGTGTGCGTCCTTTTCCACGACTGAAATCACAGAATTAAGGATTCAGTTAACAAAAACTGTTAATTTTCTGTTCATTAGAAGGCTAGCCATCTTATGTGTTGATAATAAAGACAATAAAGATAATAAAGTTCTTTATTCTGATTGGCTAGGAGGTGACCTTAGGGCGGGGGCACGGCTTGGACACGGTGCCCCCCGCATACACACACTCTTTCGCTCTGTTCTACACAGAAACACTGCTCTGTCGAAATTCTTTTTAAATGTAAAGTGCAGGTTCATTAGTTTAATTTTTACTTTACAGCAGTGATTCCTTTAGTGTGTCGCTCATTCGAGTGTCATTAGAGAGATTTCTTGTTTATTTTTCTGATAAAACAGCATTTTTGTTGCGAGTGTGAAAAGAGTAAAGAAAGGGTAACTGTAAGACAAGAAGGGGGAGTGGGGAGGGGCTCCTTACTTTAGATATACACGCGCACAAACACTTAATTGTTGGGATTTTTTTTTAAAGGTAAAGTGCAGGTTAATTTTTTTTTTTTTACTTTATATTTTAGGTTTCAAGGTTTCACTGTACTTTGAATTTTTTTTAGGGTAATGTATTAAGCTAGGTTTGAGATAAAATTTAAAATGTTTTGGGAGCATATTTGTGGTTTATAAAAATTCATAGGAATTTATAGGTATTTTTTGTTGACCACATCCAAAATGTGCAGGTGCTTTGGGATTGTGACCTCTGCGAATTCCGGTGGTCGACTGTATCCTGATTCTCAGTATTAAAACAATTCTTTGGCAAAAGTCCATTCATTGTCTGAACATAAACTGATTTTTTTTCCCAATAAAAAGCCATGTTTCTGACTCTGTCTCCCCCATTTGATTAAACTTTATACACGCATATTTGATTCATTTGTTCAGAATACAGATTTGTTCCTTCCGGCTGTATACAGTACCAAAGGTACAGTTCTAGTCTACAGTAATAGCTTACAACACAGTGACTTTGTGTAGTTTTTGTGACATGTTTAACATTTTAAAGTTCCCAGGATCAGAGCTTTGGAAAATTAGTAACATCCAGGTGTATTTTCTTATCATTATTCAGGTGTATTCTGTTACCATTATTCAGGTGTATTCTGTTAATTAATCATGTTAGTCAGTGGCACTGTTTGAATTCACTGTTTCAGTCGATATTTTAAGGCCCGAGGTCAAACTTTCTGTCTGCTCAATCAGATTTCTGGGAGGGTTTAATAAACGTGTTTATAATCTATCAGGTTATGCATGCGCTTAAAATAACTTCCCTATTATATAGAAAAAAAATCAATTTTTTTCACTTGATTCAAATTTAGTAAAAAGGTTTTTAAGGATTTTTTAAAAAAGAATAAATTTAATGATTTTATTTGTCTTATCATTAAACCAGTAATTACAATACGTTACATCCAGATGTGTGACTATAAAGCAGATCAAAAAACATCTGCATGGTATAAGACAATAAATATAGTTTATTAAGGTTAGTACACTCTCCCCCGTTTTCACCCTTACTTTCGTCTTTTCTTTTTCGATCCTCATCAACACATCTAGTAGCAACAGGGACGAAATCCCTTTCCCTCCACTTAGAGGTGCTGTTGTACTTACGTGCCCTGAATCTGACGAGGCATCATGCCTCCCAGAGCTGGTGTGAATTCTGTCTTCCTGGCTGGTGGATTACTTATGGCCACAGAGAGCGTGTGGTTCCCCAGCTTCGTCCTGTCCATCTGTAACACAGCCTGAGATGCCTGCAACTCGTTCTCAAACTCCACATAGGCCAGGCCCTGCGAGAACACACACAACAACAGTTCTGCTTATAATGCTCCTTTATAACAACATATACGGGAATCTTTAGTCACTGCAGTCTTCTAATACAACACGAGCACCTCCGTCCTAAAATTCTTTTCCATGTTTGGTGATTCTGCTGCATGCAGATGTTTGCGAACAAATAAGGCAGTGGCAAATATTCGACACAATTTGTTTTAAACTCATAATTGTCACTTTTAATGTTAGCTATATTCGAACCATGCGCTCAAACCTTGGGTTTTCCGGATCGGTTGGTGACGAGGCGGACGGCTTTGACAGTGCCGTGATCCTTACACAACTCCTCCAGCTGCTCGGTAGTGCAGGTGAATGGCAGCCCAGAGATGAAGATCTTGTGCTTCTCCAATGATGTGTTGTACTTAAAAACCTAGCAAAAGCAGAGGAATAAATAACAATTAAATTCTCTCAGCTCAATACATAGTGGGATTTTTAAGCTTTTCAGGTGTGAAAAAAAATACAACACAATACACTTATCTCCTTTAAGTACCTTAAAGTCAGGGTTTTTACTCTTGTCTACGCAGGGAGACACAAACATGGGCCGTCCGTCCACCTCCTGTCGGTCCAGCTTGAGCGCCTCCCGGGCAGCTAGCTCGTCCTCAAACTGCACATAGCAGTATCCTCTAAAGGCGCCTTTGGGGGTATACACCGGTCGCACCTGCACGACGGTGCCGCAGCTCCCAAACGCAGCCTTCATTTTGCCCTCGGGGTCACCCAGAGTGAAAGCTAGATTACTGACGAACACACAGCTCAGGTCGTTTTGTTCGTCTGGCATTCTGGCCGTTGTATTTTTTACTTCAGTCACCACCTGCTGGTTTTTCCGGGCAGCTGAAGTCTCTGGTTTGTGGTGCGGAGGAGGAGGAGGAGGAGCACGCCGCCCGAACAACCCACTTTCTGTCTCCATCTGCTCCTCTGAGGCGTCCTCGTCACCTTTGTGCCTCTTGCGCTCTGCGAAAACATTGTATATAAGTATTAATGATTTGCACTGAACGTTTGTTATCATTTAATTCTTCTTTAATTAATCACAGTTAAAATGTGCTGGGCTGAGTGTGAAAATCCACTGAATTTCTATTTGCTCAAGCTGACAACAAAAAAGTACTGCACTTGTCACTAAGTTATAAGTACGTATTGGCGACCAGTCACTAAAATAACATAAAATAGTTTTTTTTTTTTTAACTGATTTTACACATAAAATATTATTGTTGGCGAGAGCCAACATGCATTCCTTTACCACCCTTACCAGTCTCCTCTCCCCATTCGTCCTCGCCCACATCATCTGCCTTCCTCTTGTCTCCTGTTCTGTTTGTTTTCTGGGTCTTTTTCTGTGCTTTCTTTTCCGCCTTGGCTTTGCGGCGCTGTTCGACTCGCTCTTCTTCCTGCCGGACATGCAGCGCCTCTTTCTCTGCTGCCTGTACAGAAACGCAGAGCAGATGTGAAAAGAAATTAATAAATAAAATTTTTCTTTTTTACAAAATCACACGGCTTTCATCTGACACTTCTGGCAGGAAGATGCTCACAGCACAAAATGTGTTTTCAGAGATTAAATGGCTCACATATTAAACCAATTAGATATTTTCTTCGAATGCAACCGAGGAAAACAGAAATAATTCACAGATTAACACATTCCTATCAAAGGTTTAGCATCCCCAAGTTATCACTTTTCACTGAAAGATGATCTTATTTGTGTTCTTCTCTTGACTGTAACTGGCAGATCAGTAACATGGATAGAGCTATGCACCCGTTTTAGTAAATACAGTAAACAGAGACAGATCTGGCCACGTCTCCACTCAGCACAGGACAAACAACGGTCCATTACTGTATTATTTACCTTCTCTTATTTCAATCAGTCTAATTATGCGGCCTGATACACATGAGCAGGGGAAACTACTTTATGATAAACGACCATGGAATGTGATTACACAGTGCCATGCAATATGAATTATTCTCTGAACTCTAAAGGGGCCACATGACAGGATGTGTTTTCACAAAGGGACACGTGATCCGAAGATCTTGCCTTGGCTCTCTGCTCGTTAACTCGATTCAGTCTAGACTCCGTCTTCTGGACAGCAGCATCCCAGTCCTCCAACGAACCTGCAGATGGATAGAGGAAGCCATTAGAGAGGACGAAAGACAAAACCATAGGTTAGATATTTATCAATACAATAAATAGATTAACCTTAGATGTGACAGAAGGAAGAAAATGGGAGGAAAAGAGTTAAAGAAAAGAGTCAAAGGTAGAAGTTAAGGATATTTTAGGAACAGACATGGATGGATGGATGGATAGATAGATAGATAGATAGATAGATAGATAGATAGATAGATAGATAGATAGATAGATAGATAGATAGATAGATAGATAGATAGATAGATAGATAGACAAAAAAGCATACATGAGAAGAGACAGAAGGAGAGAAGAAAAACATTTACACAATTTCCCTTTGGGATTAATAAAGTACTCTATTTATAAAAAGAGAAAGCATTGTATGAGATAATAACCAAAGGAGGAGAAGAGAGGAGAGTGATATTTAAATGAATATTTCTTCCAACACAATAGAATTCGAGTCTAGACATTGCATCCAATCCATGTCTGACCATGCTGTAGCACTTACCCTCAACCCTCTCAAACGTGAGGAGAACCTCACACACATGCTCTGGGTAATCTGATGTGCACTGCACGGCTCGGTGAAGAGCTTTCCTACAATGTGCAGCATCTCCGTATGACCTAAAAACAAAAAAACACTTTAATAACAAAAAGACATCAAAAGAGAATAAATGATGGTCATGACAGAGCTGTGCACCTTCGCCTTTACGGTCTGCTGCTGACACGAGGGGGACTGATACGCTCAGAGCAGGTGCATCATTTCTCATTTGTTAATTATAACATTATAAATCATTGCATGACACTGACCTCTCCAGGTTGTAGTACTCGAGCCACATGTTGGCGAATTTGGCATTCCCTTTCGTCATGATGCTATCCCACAGTTCTCGTGCTTTCTGCATGTTCTTACAGTGCAGAGCCTGTTGAAGAGATCAAATTAATGGTAAATTTTGGGGGGGAAAAATGGCTTGAGGTAAAGAATTTTAGATTGAAATCTAATGATAAAGTATATTTATCCCTTATTAAAATAGTTATTACACACATTAATAAAGCCCAAATACTTTAAACAAACAGAAGTAAAAAAAAAAAAATATATATATATATATATATATATATTTATTTTTTTTTTTTTTACTTCTGTAAAAAAAATAGGGCTTAAATCAAACTTCACTCACGCACACACATATGAAACACTTGCATACACATATATGAAACACTCACACATACATATATACTACTAACTGCTCAAACAACTACATATGAAATGCGCGCGCACATACATACATACTTTCCGCGCACATACATACATACTTTTCCGCGCACATACATACAAACTTTCCGCGCACATACATACAAACTCTTCTCGCACATTCACCTATGAGATTCTCAGTGTAACCGGAAGGCATTTCAGTGTAACCGGAAGGCATTTCAGTGTAGACGGACTTGTCGCTTCATTCTCCCTGAATGGTAGTACTGGTTTGTATCATCACTGCTCAATCACATGGCGTATTCAGAACTATCCACATAATGTCTGAATATTTCAGCGGCAGAAAACGCAGGTGATGATTTGCAAAAAGAAAATTGAAGCACGGAATCTGTGGCTAATATGTCGGATCCTACAACAGAAAGATATACTGTTTTGTGAAATGTGTTTCCTCGCCTTCGCTAATATGAACAATAACTCATCGGAATCCCACAGGACAAACATTGTTCCGACCCCCCATATCACCCACCCACTTTTGTGGTGATAAGTAAATCACTCGTTGTCTTCTAAACTGTCTATTAACGGTCTATTTAAGAAACGCTACTACTAATCAGGGAGAATGAAGTTCATATACATTGAAATGACTACTCCCTACACCCTACTCCCTGCGCAGGAAATGTCTGAAAAGGGAACTTCACTCTACAAAATTCCACCATTCATAACACCATGCAACGTCACTTCCTCCTTGCGTTACCATGGTAACCCAAACACCTCAGGTACCTGTGCACAGAAAGTATGTATGTGTGTGTGTGCGTGCGTGTGCGCGGAAAGTATGTATGTATGTATGTGCACGGAAAGTATGTATGTATGTATGTGCGCGGAAAGTATGTATGTATGTATGTGCGCGGAAAGTATGTATGTATGTGCGCGCATTTCATATGTAGTTGTTTGAGCAGTTAGTAGTATATATGTATGTGTGAGTGTTTCATATATGTGTATGCAATTGTTTCATATGTAGTTGTTTGAGCAGTTAGTAGTATATATGTATGTGTGAGTGTTTCATATATGTGTATGCAAGTGTTTCATATGTGTGTGCATGAGTAAAGTTTGATTTAAGCCCTATACGGCGCCTCATACACATTATTAAGTATCATCTTTATTTATTCAAATACCTCGCTGCTAAAAATTCACATTGCGCAAGATAAGAAGTATTTGAGCTACAAGGAGAAATATTGTGCGAAACAAACATAGTTGGTTAACAAATTATTTAGCTGGTTACCTTCTTTAAGGCAAATCATTAGCATTGTTAGATTAAGGTTTAGTCTTAAGATGATATTGGAATGGTAAAGTGTCATTTAAGCTTACCTCTATCCTGGCCCAGATTTGCATTATTGTACAAGACAGATCCCCACTCTCAGTAAAACCTGTAATCATATAGCCATAGTTGCAGCAAAAAATATATCATGAGCTTTACTATTAATGCATCAGCATTATATATAACAACCTTTTTTTTGGCTAGTCCGTTAAAGCTACATTGTTTGTAACAAATACACATTTTCCACTTGCTCTGAAAAAAGACACTGAATCAATACTGCATGAACACACAGTATGCCACTTACGTTCCTCCACGTCTTGTTTCAGGTAGTCGAGAGCGCGTGTGAAAGCTGCCCGCAGCTCCTCCAGCTCTCTGCTTCCCTCTGTAATTAATTATGAATCAATACATTAATGAGATGAACTGCACAATTTATCTTTAATAAATGAAGCTTTATACAATGAATGAGGCCAAATCAACCAGGACAGGTTTGGCGATTCTTCTCTATCTCATAACGTGCAGTAGATAAAGTGTTTAAATGAAGGCAAACTCTTTTACCCAAAATGTTTCCTGTAAATACTTGACAAAGTTTAATATGCATCATCTGGCAGTATAAAATAGTGATAAAAATAGAGATGGTACATATAGTATGCATAAAATAAAAATGCATTCAAAGTGGAAACAGAAGTGCATCTGTAACAAATGTTAGATTTCATCTGGCCAAACTCTAATAATTTAAAGAAAAATCCATTTGTGATTCTGCAAATCAGCCAAGCACTGTTACTGCCCTCCAGCAACAGCAACCCCACCCCCCCCAATGCTCATTAGAGTTGAGCTTTTTTTAGTTTTAAATGGAAAACTGATAAACTTTTTATTACACTAAATTTTCTACATGTACAATTTTATAAATATTTATGAAGAAAGTAAGGGATTTTTATACTCAGCACAAGGAACCAGTACAATAGCAAACTGACTTCTAATGTAAAGATGTACAGATCATATTCTTATAGATTAAATCTTAAAGAAAAACAGTGAGTCTAGACGACAACACTAAATGAAGAAGTACAGCAAAAGATTCTGGATGTTAAAGACTTCCTGTACTCGACTGCTATATTACTCTATATTACACCTCTACAAAGACTGAACAGGTATTACGGTAAAATTAATTAATTTTAAATTAATTTTACATTATATTAAGATAAAATTAATAAAAGCACTGCAAAGTCGTCTTCTCACCTTTGCTAAAATCGACACGTCTCCTCAGGTAATCCAGGTACGACTGCCAGATCTCCACATAATCGGTGGCCTGTATGAAGCCAGCATTCAAGGCCTTTTCAAACACATCTACAGAGAAAAATAAAAAATAAAAATATAAACAAAGACATGTGATTCTTAATATTTCACTATTTCACATTAAATTATTGTATTAAAGTTTCCATGGTCTTGTTCATAAAACATTTGATCACCAAATAAAGCACTTTATGAGAATGGGGTTCATCTCTAAAGTACTGTTACAAGGACATATAGAATTTAAATGCTTGGCTACCACCAGGGCCCAGTGGCCTCCCTTTACTCTGATGGACATTTGTACATTATATTATTGTTTACTGTCTTCTGTATCCAGTACCAGAGATTATGTGATGTTCTGCACAGTGTCTTTCCAGAGCCAACAGGTAGCTCTTCCACAAGCCCATGGTCCAGGGGCAGTTCCGGACCGCCCTCTCATGACAGGACAACACCAGCTCTTTGATCTTCAACTGCCGATCCTAGAGGAATGATATTAAAGTAACACATTACTAATTAACAAATCATTTTTACAGACAGCAGGAACGGACTCACATGGAAATTAGAGCTTACAAAAAGATTTTTTATCGCTCTATTGGTCTTATGAAAATTCTATTTTGGCCAACATTTTTTTAGCTTGCACTTAGAGAGTACTTAATGTTAACACAAGGCTGCTCATGTGGCAGAGGATTTGATGAACAAAACATCTATAACAATCTTGACAGCATCTCGTGACTGTTATATGTGTACTAAATAAAGTTTGGTGTTCCACAAGGTTCTGTTTCGGGTCCCCTGCTGGTTTCTCTCTATAAGCTTCCTCTGGGTAACAATCTGTAAAAATTTTATTAGTTTCGACTGTTATGCTGATAACGTGCAGTTTTATGTCTTAGCAAAGCCAGATGAGAAACTCCAGCTTAATAAAGTTGAGGAACGTGTGAAGGACATACTGTGAAACACTGGATGCTTATTAACTTTCTCCTACACACTTCAGACAAGAAAAACGTACTTTGATTGCTCAAGCGATGTGAAAGGCCTTTGTTTCATCATGTATAGCTGTAAAAGAACTTGGTGTGATTATTGATTTCAGTCTTTTTTATTTGCGCAGAGGGCAGAACTTTTTCTTTTTCTTCTTTTAAAGCCCTAAAGTAATGGAATAGTCTTCTAATTAATGTCCAGGACTCAGACATAGTCTCAGTGTTCAAGTCTAGGCTGAAAACCTATTTATTTAACCAAGCATTTTGGTATGTTTAGATGATGTCCTCTCCACTCTTATTGGTGTTGACGATGGAGTGACTGGTGACTTTACATCCCAAAGAGACCTCATGTCTGTGTTTCTTTCTGGCTCCCCCTTTTAGTTAAGCTGTCACAGTTCGCCCTACCTGAGTCCCCACTTGTACTCTGCACTATATATACACATTTACCTTATACGTTAAGTGACTGCTAGCAGACCCAGTTCTCTCTCTCTGTCACTACACATGGCACTACTGAGTTGCCAGTGACCCAGACCCTTTCTGCCCTCCGGACTTGTCTGACACATGTTCGGGTCCTCTTGAATGAAGGTCCCTGGCTACTGAGGAAGATGGTCTTTCGTCCTGTTCTTAATTATGTTCTAATTTATTTGCATAATTTTTTTATTCTGTAAAGCCACTTTGCAACAATTGTTAAGTGCACTTTACAAATAAAACTAAATTTAATCTCTTTAAAAAGCATTCATATACTGTATTTTATTCATAGTCTGCCCTTTAAACCACTTTCCATTGTTTCAATCTGCTATGACCAGCATTCAGTCTTTATATTTCCATCAAATAATTTAGTTTTCTTACCAACAGGGGGAGCCAGCTTTCTGCTAAAAATTTAATAAATAAAATAAAAACCCTGGGAACCAGGCCCTGACATCTTGCGACATGAAGCTGTTTGTCTCAAAATGAAATCCAGTTCTCCGAAATTGAGAATTCAAATTTCCAAAAACATTTTACAGTTTTGGAGAAATTGACTGCGCCACGCTGTTCTCCACAAACCACATGATGGATTTTTTTGTTGCTCATTCTACTGAATAAATCTTACATTCATAAGTATTTATTCATAACCCAGTTAAAATTATTCCTGAAAATACACTTCAGAGGCACAGTCACTACAGAGTCTGCACACCGCCATGCAAATTTGTTTATCTGCTGAACTTAAGGGAAATTAAATGCATTTGATTTCATGCAATATATATTTTTTACCTGCATTTCACATATAACTGAAAAAAAACAGTCTAACCTGTATGTTTTCTTTTTTAAATGAAAGTGCTCTTTCTCAGGCACCAAGCAGTAAATATCTAATGAAACCTTTAAGGAAAAAAGTAATAGAATGTGTAAAGTCAAAAAGCGCGTATAATTTCTGTTATGCACAGCTGGCATCATTTTAATCAGCTTAAAAGTACAACCATGCAACAGTGGATTTAATTACACATTTGCTTTTAATGCAGTGCGTCAGCCACTAGAGAACATTCCTGGATTGATGCCATTGAACGCCACTGTGTAATGGCTTGGATCTGCGTCTTCGATGAAGCAGTCAACGTCAGTCCCTGCTCAGAAATGTCTCCTCATCTGGAAGGTGTTTTCTCTCTCTTTTAAAGGAGCTTTCCCTCCATTTATCCAGGGAAGTATTTTCTCCTGCTCGGTTTCACCTGAAGCTCTGACTCTCCATCATCTCTCCCCCTTCTCCTCTCCTCTCTCCATCTTTGCTAAAGCCCCTAATGAGCCGTTGTGCATTTGCAACTAGTGCATCTCATTAGCATGTCATTAAAATGCTCGTGAAAAATTGAGCGAAATGCAGCAGGTGGCATGCACACACAGATGACTGGGAGGAAAAAAACTAAAAGAAGATGATGTTGCCTGGCATACTGACTGGATGTACCTGGACACTGTACCCAAGCACATCAACATTCCATTAGGATAAAAATAGCTACTATGACCTTTAACAGCAATACTTTATGGATCTGATTAAGTTTACATTGTTTCGGTATGTATAACACTTTTTATCCGGCAGTTATTGGATGTAGGTTTTTTTTTATTGTGGCTGGATCTTAAAAAACTGTTATATTGTGTTTTAAAATGATCCATTAACAAAAAATTTTAAGTAATTGTCTTACAGGAGGATCTAAAGGAATTCTTTAAAGCAAAAAGAATCCTTTTTACCTGGATCACAAAGCTAGCTAAAGATATCAGTGTCACGAAAGTGTTTCTGTAAACAAACAGAAATTAAATATGAAGGTTATAACTTTTAAATGTAAATACTGTGTGCGTGAAGTGTTATCGATATTTTTTTCTCTGCATCAGCTCATAATCGTAGGATCATTATTTTAAATGCATATACACACACACACACACACACACACACACATACATATGGGTGATTCCATCTCAAATCAACCAGTGGGTTCCACCACATGATCACAGATTTTGCTGATTTTTTCACCAATTGTTGGTATTGGCATGAAAATAAAAACCCTAAATTTTTTTTGTCCCAACTCCCATTCGTTAAAAAATGGCAGCCATCTTAATTTTTGGCCTCGACGCGCTTCGAAACGTGCCACGCCCCTTTTTGAAATCCTCTTTTTCTAGAAAACTCACTTGCTGTATGTCATATGGAGATGAAACTGGGTATATTTATGTAATTTTTTATGTAGATTCAGATTCTGCAATCTGCTATCTCTCGTGGTTATGGAGATATTTCTGAAAAACCATTTTTTGGGGGTACCCCTTTTCGACCCCCCAGAACCCAAGGTCTGCATGTATATATGTCACTCAAAAAAATAGGGGTTACTTCACATCACCTTATCTTGAAAATAAATAAAAACCAGAGTTGTGTTATGCCTTGTTTTATAGAAATCTTTAAAAATGAATTGTCCAGGTTTTGCAACATTTTATGATTTGACATACAGAAATGTACTGCAATATCTGTAGAATACTTAATGCATACTCATAAAATCTGCTCCTTTCAAAGTAAAAGTAACCTTAAATTCTTCTGTAATGCATATCTAGTCAAAGACTGTTTCTCTTGGAGTTCTTTTAAATAAACAGCTTGGGCCTTGGCTGTATAGTGATGAGCTGTGCAGGAGTCACATTTTACACAAAGTCTCATAATAAAATCAGACACAAAGACATGTCAGAAATTTTGCCATGGCTTTCATGATTCCACTGCTTGAACTGAACAGTGTCATCTGGGTCCAAATCAGCATTTTCAAATATACCATCAAGATTAGGGCTGGGCCATATTATACCTTTCACGGTAATACCAGTACAATGTTAGGCAATAATAAGAAAATGAAATATCGCGATTAAATAGGGGTAAAACGCGCATGCGCAGTACCTATGTTTTCATACATTTTTATGGGGGAAAAAGCATGGCGGCGGCGGAGAATGAGAAGGGCGAAAGCGGATCGTTGATGAACCAGAATTGGTTTGTAAAAATAGTGCAACTTCAGTAGTGTGGAACTGGTTTGGTTTTCGCCCGTCAGATACCCAACAAAGCACAATTTTTTGTAGAACATAACAAGCAAGCGGGTCGTCGTGGCATTTACAGAATGTCTGGGTTAAAAAAGAGGGATCTCATTAATTTCAACGCATCTGTAGCTTGAAGAAACAGCGTTTATTTTTATTTTTTTTTTTATAAAAAATTAAATTAAAATAATTGAGGACATTTCTGTACCTAATTGAGGTGTACCTTTTGGGGGTCTCAGATCTGATTATTTTGGTACCAGTTTGGGGTCACCAGGTCATATGACCTAGAAGCTATAGAAGAAATAGCTCTTTTTAAAATAGAAAATAAAATAAAAATGAATGAAGACATATCTTGGGATAAAATCAGGTGTACCTTGTGTGGGGCTCTAATGAGATTATATTGGTACTAGTTTGGGGTCACCAGGTGACATGACCAAAGCTATTGAAGAAATAGTGATTTATTTAATAAAAATATATAATATTTGCAAATTAATTCACAATACTCAATTAATATTATCTATTAATCAGATGAACCAGAAATGGTTTGTAAAAATGGTGCAACTTCAGTAGTGTGGAACTGGTTTGGTTTTCGCCCGTCAGATACCCAACAAAGCACAATTTTTTGTAGAACATAACATGCAAGCGGGTCGTCGTGGCGAAGGGAGGAAACACCACAAACCTTTTTTATAATTTAAAGCAGAAGCACTTGTTTGAGTACAACAAAGCTGTTAAAGTATGTGAAAAACTTCCATGAGCCGTAGCATAATTTATCCATGTTTTTCGTTTGCTTGTTTTGTTTTTACTCAAGAGTTTTGAGTTTTATTATTTGACCTATTTATTTACCACACTGCAGTTTTATGTTGCAAAGCAACTCTTTTTAAGTTTTGTGTATATTATACATGGTTATGCTCAGGATATGTCAGCCCATTTCCACTGGAAATGCCTTTTGGTTAAATTGTCAGCAAGGAATTTGCATTTGCACTGTTAAAATTTTATATAGCTTTAATGCACATACAAACAGCTGCTAGTTAATAGAAAATAAGTTGATGGGGTTTTTTTTGCACTAATAAAGTTTTGGAATTGTAAAGTATTTTGTCTCGTGTCTATCATATCATCAATTATACCGTTATCGCAATATATATTAAATATTTTTGGCCATATTGCCCTTCCCTAATTAAGATAATCAGATAGTTTTGATTGGGGGCCACTGCTTACGCCTGTGCAAAATATAGTCACGAGAATCCAAAGAACAGACAAGTTTTGCCATTAAGTCTTTGTAATCAGATTGTGATTAAGACAACAAACTACATTGGAAAGATTCAGTAAAAGAATTGACATAAATGAAACACACTCAATTAGTACGAAGAAAAAGATGATGCAATCAAGTTCCTTGAGTGCAAGGTCACTCATGGAGTTGGTTGGAGATGATTCAACTTTCTGATCAGTATGAACCTGAATAGTTCAGTTACAGGATACTGTTTGACAGTGATACATGTATCTTACATGGACCACCATAAAATAACACATTTACTGGTAGATAAGGCCTATTGTGTAGATCCATGTACATTCTCTGTATATAAAATGTGTATCAAATCGTAAAACATTTGCAAAACCTGGACAATTCATTTTTGATGATTTCTTTAAAACAGGGCATAACACACCTCTGGTTTTTATTTATTTTCAAGATAAGGTGATGTGAAGTAACCCCTATTTTTTTGAGTAACATATATACATGCAGACCTTGGGTTCTGGGGGGTCGAAAAGGGGTACCCCCAAAAAATGTTTTTTCAGAAATATCTTAATAACCACAGGAGATAGCCAAATTCTGATTACGGAATCTGAATCTACATAAAAAATTACATAAATATACCCAGTTTCATCTCCATATGACATACAGCAAGTGAGTTATCTAGGAAAAGAGGATTTCAAAAAGGGGCGTGGCATGTCTTAAAGCACTTTGAGGCCAAAAATTAAGATGGCTGCCATTTTTTAACGAGTGGGAGTTGGGACAAAAAAATTGGGGGTTTTTATTTTCATGGCAATATCAACAATTGGTGAAAAAATCAGCAAAATCTGAGAGGTATGGTGAGAGGTAATGGTGGAAAATTTCTCTTCCACTGGTTCATTTGAGATGGAATCACCCATATACACATACACACTCACCTAAAGGATTATTAGGAACACCATACTAATACAATGTTTGACCCCCTTTTGCCTTCAGAACTGCCTTAAATCTACGTGGCATTGATTCAAAAAGGTGCTGAAAGCATTCTTTAAAAATGTTGGCCCATATTGATAGGATAGCATCTTGCAGTTGATGGAGATTTGTGGGATGCACATCCAGGGCACAAAGCTCCCGTTCCACCACATCCCAAAGATGCTCTATTGGGTTGAGATCTGGTGACTGTGGGGGCCATTTTAGTACAGTGAACTCATTGTCATGTTCAAGAAACCAATTTGAAATGATTCAAGCTTTGTGACATGGTGCATTATCCTGCTGGAAGTAGCCATCAGAGGATGGGTACATGGTGGTCATAAAGGGATGGACATGGTCAGAAACAATGCTCAGGTAGCCCGTGCCTAAAGTGTGCCAAGAAAACATCCCCCACACCATTACACCACCACCATCAGCCTGCACAGTGGTAACAAGGCATGATGGATCCATGTTCTCATTCTGTTTACGCCAAATTCTGACTCTACCATTTGAATGTCTCAACAGAAATCGAGACTCATCAGACCAGGCAACATTTTTCCAGTCTTCAACTGTCCAATTTCAGTGAGTTCGTGCAAATTGTAGCTTATTTTTCCTATTTGTAGTGGAGATGAGTGGTACCCGTGGGGTCTTCTGCTGTTGTAGCCCATCCGGCTCAAGGTTGTGCGTGTTGTGGCTTCACAAAGGATTTGCTGCATACCTCGGTTGTAACGAGTGGTTATTTCAGTCAAAGTTGCTCTTCTATCAGCTTGAATCAGTCGGTCCATTCTCCTCTGACCTCTAACATCAACAAGGCATTTCCGCCCACAGGACTGCCGCATACTGGATGTTTTTCCCTTTTCACACCATTCTTTGTAATTGCTCAAAATTGCTTAAATCACCTTTCTTTCCCATTCTGACATTCAGTTTGGAGTTCAGGAGATCGTCTTGACCAGGACCACACCCCTAAATGCATTGAAGCAACTACCATGTGATTGGTTGATTAGATAATTGCATTAATGAGAAATTGAACAGGTGTTCCTAATAATCCTTAAGGTGAGTGTATGACGTTCAGGTCAGACAAGGACTTTGTGAAATTTCTCAAGGAAAGGGGGGTGTAAAACCGACATAAAATCAGACTAGCCGCAGTAAACAATTTAAATGGCGCAAACGTTTTAAAAAAGGCTGAACGTCCATAAATGATGCTCCCGGCCGACGTGGTTCAGGACTGATTGCAGTCTATCAAAATGTGAAAATTTAACAGATAACTTGTCACCAGCTTGCAGAAAAGACGTGTCTGTCTGTAGGAACTGTACAGACAATCATTCACCAACACCACTTGAACAGTACAGGAACTCATCTGGGAGTTATTGCCACATACCCTGTACAGTCTAGACTATTGTTTGTTTTTTTTTAGCTAAAGGAGTTCCTGGGAAGCCAGCGATTCAGATGTGATTCAGGCAGTCCAATCATGGCTCTGGCGTAATGAGAAAACCTTCTACAGTAAATTGTGAACGTTAATTTTTACTCCCATAACTGTCCTGTGCAATCAATAGTGTGTGTGTGTGTCTGTGTATTAACTCTACGGTTCCAAAACTCACCAGATAGGTAGTGTATTTGGCCCAAAGATCTGGAACTAAGCAGTTTTCCCCCAGCGCCCTTTCGAATATGATCTGAACTCGAGCAGGGTCTCCATCCTTTATCTCAAACTCAATGTAGCTCTGATACTCCGCCAGCTTTGGAGGCTCGGACACCAGCTGCAGCACAGGGGGAAGCACAGAGCCACGTGAACTTAAACATTTTGCTGTGTTTTCTTTTTTAGTGTGTGCTTTTTTAAATTTTTTTTTAGAAAAGTGACGTGCGTTATACCAGGGCTTCCTCATAAGGCCTGCGACTCTCCAGCTGCTGCAAAGCTCGCTTGTAGTGCTGCGTGACCGTCTCCGGCACACCCTCGTCTGTCCAATCAGAGTACTCAGTGTACGTACTCTCCATATCTGCAGATCAAAAAGTGCTTATTAACATACAAAAAAAAGAAAAAGTGAGCAGTTTCTCTTCAATAGACATGTTTACGTTAATCACACTGAATTATCCTCACTAATCACCATTAGCGTGTATGTGTTCCAACCCACACTGATCTAGTGACGTACATCTCTATTCCTATCCCACTTCATAATCCGTTGACTATTTTACAGCTCATATAAAACAGAAACTGAACCTAGAGCAGCACTGCTTCAGTTTAGTCAAAGGTGAGTCCTATGGAACAAGCGAACACGATTTTCTTCTCTCATCAAACTAAAAGTTCTTTTTATACATGACAAGTCGCATTTTTGTGTAAGGGAGCATTATAATGCTGGGAGAGTACCACACTGGAATCTACCCGTCAGCCAAGAACAGGAACCTGAGGCACCCATGCGCACAAGTTCATCATAACTGGACAGTTAAAGATTGTTAAAGTCTGTACTTATAACAGCCTGAGATTCTTGTTACTGGCTAAAAAAAGTTTTTATTTAAAATACTGTAGACTTCCTGTCAACTCAGACACTACTCAGTCTTGCCATTCACTTCTAGTTTCTCTCATTAAGATGTTCCAGTATGCAGACTCTCTGCCTCAGATTGTTTTTAATTTTTCCCCCACCACTCTGTAAATTCTAAAGACAACAACAACAACAACAACAACAAACACTGTAGAAGATGAACACACAAGCTCTTTTGGAACCAATAACCAGGCCAGAGATCACACCCTCACAATCTGTACCTGCACGATTTTATGCATTACGTCACTGCCACCTAATAAGCAGGTGTGACTTTAAAAAAATAAAAAATGTAAAAAAAGCACAGCTTGTGTTTAAATAAACACACAAACACTTCTTCTGCCTTATGCATGCAATTCATGTTCTCATTTCAAGGTCATAGAAAACAAAGCAGCACCAAACTAATTTACTGCAGCCGCATTAAAATGGATTTCCTAGAAAAAGAGCATAACAGCCAGGAAAACACGTGCCAAGCAGCTCATGGCTGTAATATGTGATTTGGCTTTGTCCAGGACGACAAGAAGCCGTTCTGGCCTTCTCCTTTTTTTATCATCAACACACACACACACACACACACACACACACACACACAGACCATCTGGCTAGGCGCAGGTGGAGTGGGTGGCCAGCTCCTGGCTGCTTATAAAACATGCGCAGGTTTGCATGGAAAAGCTGAAACCACAAGCTTACAATGCAGTGTGTTTTCACACTAAAATAAACCGCTTGGCCAAAAAGAAAAAAAAAAAGCTGCACACGAAGATCTCATTCAGTCATCTTTAGCTCTGATTAAAAGCACACAATGTGGTGTCCAGCTCATCTGTAAAAATTATTCCACATGCTCCCAGAAACATTCCTGGAAAACCCATGTGCCATGAGGAAAGGAAAACTCCACAGATGTGATAACCAGGTCATTCAGTACATTCAGCTCGTAATCTGACTTCATTGTATTGCCAAATAACGTTACTGAGTCTAGACCTGAGCAACTGAAGTAACCCCAGATCACAACACTGCCACCCGGTGCTTGTACAGTGGCCATTATGCATGATTAGTGCATCACTTTATGTGCTTCCCTTCTTACCCTGACAGACACGTTCCTCTGGAACAGGGTCATCATGATCTTTTTCCATTGCTCCGAAATCCAATCTTTATGTTCCCTAGCAAAATCAAACCGTTTTTCTGATGGAACCTACTAACAAGTACAGGGTGTCGCAAAAAATTTACATAATTTCGTAGTCTAACAACATTCTAACCCAATTACAGTGCGTGCGGAACGTATTCACAGCGCATCACTTTTTTTACATTTTGTTATGTCACAGCCTTATTCTAAAATAGATTAAATGTATTTTTTTCCTCAGAATTCTACACACAACACCCCGTAATGACAACATGAAAAAGGTTTTAAATTTTGCAAATTTATTACAAATAAAAAAATTGAGAAAGTCCATGTACATAAGTATTCACAGCCTTTGCCATGAACTTTAAAATTGAGCTCAGGCGCATCCTAATCATCTTTGAGATGTTTCTGTAGCTTAATTGGAGTTCACCTGTGGTAAATTCAGTTGATGGGACATGATTTGGAAAGGCACACACCTGTCTATATAAGGTCAGGAGATGACCAAGAATCCGATGGTCAGGGTTCAGAGGTCCTCTGTGGAGAGAGGAGAACCTTCCAGAAGGACAACCATCTCCAGAGAGTCTCATCAGACCTGAGAATTTTGTTTCTCATGGTCTGAGAGTTCAAACTCCAGGCATCTGCCTTGTGCCTTTTACTAAGGAGTGGCTTCCAACTGGCCACTCTACCATATAGGCCTGATTGGTGGATTTCTGCAGAGATGGTTGTCTTTCTGGATGGTTCTCCTCTCTCCACAGAGGACCTCTGGAGCTCTAACAGAGTGACCATCAGGTTCTTAGTCACCACCCATACTCAGTAACCTTCCCCAGATTTGTGCCTTGAGACAATCCTGTCTCAGAGGTTTACAAACAATCCTTTCAACTTCATGCTTGGTTTGTGCTCTGACATGAACTGTCAACTGTGGGACCTTATATGGACAGGTGTACGCCTTTCCAAATCATGTCTAATCAACTGAATTTACCACAGGTGGACTCCAATTAAGCTCAAGAAACATCTCAAGGATGATCAGGGGAAACTCAATTTTGAGCTTCATGGCAAAGGCTGTGAATACCTATGTACCTGTACTTTCTCCAAAAAAAAAAAAAAATTTTTACTGGGTTCAGCAACCTGAAGAGCGCGTGGCTCTTTCATCCCTCTGCTGCGGCTCGGGAAAATAAATAATGAGTATTCAATTTAAATTTGGTTCGTTAATTGTTTAAATGTAATTCTAAATATAAGATTATTGTGAAAAGTTTTTTTGGGTTTTTTTTTTTGGTCCCTCAAAATACAGTGGGGAAAAAAGGATTTTAGTATTTAATTGTGCACCAACTGTGTGTGTGTGACGCAGTGGGTTACTGATGGTACCCTTTGTTACTTTGGTCCCAACTCTCTGCTGGTCCTTCACTAGATCCCCCCGTGTGGTTCTAGGATTTTTGCTCACAGTTCTTGTGATCATTTTGACCCCACCAGGTGAGATCTTGCGTGGAGCCCCAAATCGAGGGAGATCATCAGTTGTCTTGTATGGCTTACATTTTCTAATAATCACTCCCACAGTTGATTTCTTTATACCAAGCTGCTTACCTATTGCACATTCAGTCTTTCCAGCCTGGTGCAGGTCTACAATTTTGTTTCTGGTGCCCTTTGACAGCTCTTTGGTTTTGGCCATAGTGGAGTTTGGAGTGTGACTGGTTGAGATTGTGGACAGGTGTCTTTTATACTGATAACTGAGTTGAAACAAATGCCATTAATACAGGTAATGAGTGGAGGACAGAGGAGCCTCTTTAAGAAGTTGTTACAGGTCTGTCTGAGGTATATCTATGATGAAAATTACTGGCCTCTCTCATCTTTTTAAGTTGGAGAACTTGCACAATTGGTGACTGACTAAATACTTCTTTGCCCCACTGTATGCGTCCAGCGGCACGTGATTTATTAAGCTTCTCGAGCCCGAATTTCATTCAGGTCGACAGCTGACTGCTCAAGATAAAAGGATGATGTTGCAGAGAAGCAGACATCTTCAGATTATTGAAGTTTGGCTTTTTATTTCATAAATATGAGGAGGACCCAAATGGACATGGACTATTTTATTTGAAAGTAACCTTTAACCAAGCATCTTTTTTTACGGAGTTCAAAATGTTTTTTATTGCCTGCAGAAGATTGTTTTTTTACCTCTGTAGCAGTTCACTGATTTTATAAAGGCAATACACTATGGTTCCTTTACACATAGCATAAAGATAAAAACGATATATGCAATGTTATCTTCATTTTAGATGTCAGAAGGGTTTCGTGGCTCCCAGTGTTTTCTTCTCTGTGGGAAACGGCTCCAAATGGCTCTATGCGTGTTTAAGGTTTGCCGACCCCTGACCTAGGACATGCAGTTACTCAGATATTCATATTCCCAATTGTCAAATTTTTTGAGGCACCCTGTAGATTTCTTATAGACACACAGCTGTTTAGTCCTAATCCGTGTGTGTGTGTGTGTGTGTGTGTGTGTGTGTGTGTGTGTGTGTGTGTGTGTGTGGAAATGCTCTTACTTCCACTATTAGACATGGTTCTTACTGTTGTTTTTTGTTTCCCATGCAACTTCACCAAAAGTTGAGTGATCTCCATCTTATGATGTTTTCTGACCGCATTTCTTCCACCAAGTCAACGCGGTTGTTCCAGGTTTTGATCATGTGTTATAGGGTTTCTAACACTTAGTTGTTTTCTTTGGCAGTGCATATTACAGAATAAATTCTACTGTGGGTTTGTTTTTTCTCCCCAGGTATCACTTGTGTTGTGTCCAGACCCCAGTTCAGCCTTGGACTGATTTAGATGGTTAAACTGGGAAGCTGGTGCATTATATTTATCAGGTGAGTAACTATAGCTATATTTGGGTGTCTAGCCTGTTCCATGATTTGATTATTCTCTCAGACAGAAGCAGATAACCTTACACTAAATATGTGAAAGACCGAGACATACAGGTAAATAGGGACGTTTGTGTGTAAGATGACGCAGGCAATGAAAAGAATTAGGAAGTGAACTAATCCGCCCGTATGTAGGATCTTTACCCATTAGAGGGATGGCAAGCTGGCGTCTGAAGAGCGTGTGGATTCTTTCGAGCTGCACATTCAGCTGCTCCTGTTGCTCAGGATTTGAGATACTGCCAGGAGGAGGCTGTAACAGATAGCAGAGCTTGTTAATGTTTAATCCCTTTTGGCAGAGAAAGGCATTTGAATAATCAGCTGTTTTCCCACCCAATTGTTAACAAGAAACAAAAACTTTCAAGCTATTTCCTCCACTACGAAAACGAGCAAATTTTGAAGACCTGTAGGGTCGAAAGAATGGCGATCTCAAACTCCCGGAAGGCCTCCCATAGCGCGGCTCCTTTGGTCATGTGTAAACCCACGGCGGTCAGGGCCCTCTCGAAAATGCCACGCACCCGATCGATGCCTCCTGCGGCCCCCATGCCACCGATAGAGTACTGCGCGTACTCCAACCAGATATCAGGACCTGTGTGTGAGAAACTGAGTAAAAAAAAACAGGCCTATAGAAATACTCTGAACCGAACGAAGAGCCGCACCACTTTCAGAAGAAATGCCTTTAAAACGTATCTAATATTCTGTTTTTATTTTCTTTGTCTGCTGTCTAGGAAACAGCAGCTTCTCCTTGGAAATAGACTGCACTTTTAACCACAGGCAAGCCTTCCAGGTTTTTTTTCCCCGCTTTAAAAAACCTACCAATAACATCTGCTGTTCTACAGGCAACATTGATTTATGGATATTTTTTAGGACGGCGTTTCTCTTGCCATTACCGCAGACGGCTTTTTCCAGATTAGAAACTCGAAAATATAGAGCAAAGTTCATGATCATAAATCCACAGACAATGGATTAAATATGCAATGTGACAGCTGTTTTCTTTGACTGCCAGGTGGGGGGTTAAGAGAGAGCACAAGAATGTAAAAACTGAAAGAGCTTTCCAAAACGCTGCCAACAAGCGAGCCAGCCAGATTACTGTTCATTCAGATGTTTTGTTAAAAAAAATAAAAAATTCAAAAAAAGCCCACGCTTACAGATGTAGTCTTTTGCAGCTTTCTCAAAGAGTTCGTAGATCTTCTCACGCTCGGCCTCGTCGCCTTCCATCAGCCCAATCTCGTCCTTCAGCCAGTCCAGCCAGATCTCTGCGTAAGCCAATGAGAACACAGCATCAGCCAAGGAACGCACAATGTATTTTCTAAAACATACATAAACACATTATATATTTGTTGACATTACTGTGTGCTGCTACACGACACATGGTTCAGTTATATTATGATTTAATTCTGAGTTTTATCTGTAGCTGTTTTTTTTCTTTATTCCAGTGACTCCTGCACAACGTTACCTGCGCATAATGAGCTCGATTCAACCAGCGAAGTTCAAGAGTAATTATTTCATGAGTGAGTGACTCAGAGTAACACGAGCGCATTAAGGGAATGCAGCCCGAGCAACAATAACTTAAGACTGCACTGAGCATTAACATAGCAGATGGACAGGAACAAAAACTGCTACCACCCACAGAGACACAAAAAAGTGCAGCAGACATTCATTCATTTGTACGTGTTACATAGAAACCTCAAGTCTTTTACCATTCATGGCAATTCACTGAAAAATTGTTCTCATATCAAGAACAGTTTGTCCTTGTAAAAAAAATAATTAAAAAAACAATCATTTTAGTAACAAAGGACCTGTCGTGACACAGGATTTCGGAGGCAGCTGCATCAATAAAATGAAAAAGAGAGAGAGAGAGAGACACACCACACTTTAAACAAATGAACAGTTACATAACTTAAGCATCTTACAAAATTTAGATTTAATTATGTTATAATCTGGATTAGAATAAGATGAGAGAACAAGGCATTTCACGAACAAGCGATATTTAAAATACACAATATATAAGAGCAAATCACCTTCAAGGTGAATCGAAAACTCATTCACACACTTGGAGTAAATACAATGGTACAGTGAAACCTCGGATTGCGAGTAACGTGGTTTGTGAGTGTTCCGCAAGACAAGCAAAGTTTTTTTTTTATATTAATTTTGACTTGGAAAACAAACAAGTCTTGGTTTACAAATATCCTGTATCACGAATGCGCTGCTTGTTTTGACACCGAGCGTCACGTGATCACAACTGAGCCAACGTTTTTTACTCCCTCTTCCACTGCGGAATTGTGGCTAATCATCTTCCCTGCTGGGTCTTAGTGCGCGTCTCTCACTGGTAAAATCAACATCAGTGCACGCGTGTACTGTTTACTATAAGACTGTGACCATGTGTGTGCGCATAAAACATATTTTATTTTGTGTCTGTATGCGTGTGTACAGCGTATGCGTGTGTGTGTGTGTGTGTGTGTGTGTGTGTGTGTACAGCGCGCGCCTGTTCTGGAACGAATTGTGCTCGTAATCAAAGGTTCCACTGTACTTTAAAAAAAAATTTAAAAAGGTAAAAAAAAATAAAAAAAAACATTTCTCTCAGACCTTCAGTAAGAGGGAAGAGTTCGCTCATCTTCTGCCTGGCCTTGCGCAGTCTGTACAGCTTCCCTTCCTGCCTCAGCAGCTTGATCAGGTCCACGTGGCAATTATAATCAAACGCATTGATCGACAGCTGCAAGGTCACAACAAAGAGGGCAGAAATTAGGGGAAAACAGTGTAACCAAACACATTGATGTTTGACTGCTGTCATACAGCAGGAATGCTAGAGAAAATGCTTCTGTAAACTTTAGTAAATACACTTTTAGTTTTTTGAGGTTTTTTTATAATTCAAACTAGAAAGGCCATAATATTCATAATTAATCAGACTCTTTTACGATTTAAAAAGAAATTTAATTACATAATTACGTAAATATTCCAGGAACACTGGCCGAGAACATGAAAATACCCACAGATATTAACCGGCGCTCAGGATCTGACGCCACCTGCTGTGCCATCGAGCCACTTGAGAAATAGCTCATTTGGAAAGTGGCATAGTAACAAGCTTCAACCTGAATTTAATTATTTACTAATTACTGGTGCGGTTAGCAGGCTTCATTTATAAACATTTATATACATTTATAAACACAGAAGTGAAGAATCACAGTAATAGTTACGCTGCATTTAAGGTCTCATGCATATCTACGTCTTTAAGAAGTTAAAACGGTTCTCAGAGATCCACAAAAGTTTGATAATGCTTCACCTGAAATACATATAAATAAAGCATTTTATTTTAGGCAAAATAGAAAAATCCACCACCAGATATAGAAGAAAGAGCTCGCTGGGACAGCCTGTACAGTTAGACAGCCAGTCAACATCAAAAACAAATATACTCAGTTTAGTGTTTCCCACAGGTGTGTGAAATACACATGCGGTGGTAGCCAACAGAGCGGCGTTACCTGCCAGCACAAACGTGCTCTACTACATACAGTTTATTTGAGGTCTCTAATAATTTCACATTTTAGAGATCTAACCGACTAACCCTTCCCCCATCTAACCGTATTTACAGAGTTAAGAGAAGTAAAAAGTATATAAAGATTACAATATTTGTTAGACCAAGCAGGCCTTAAAATCCTGAGCCTTTTAGGCATTGGCATTACTTTGGACATTGTTTTGATAAGTATATAGGAGTCAGGATTGGGCAACAAAGTTATCCCTAAACATTTTTTAGCACAACCTAGGCAATATGATGAACTAAATTTGAATTCATTTTAATCAGCTATACACACATGACTGAACAAAAAAAATAAATAGCACAGATAAGATCACTCATTCTTGTAGTTGTTTTAGGTTGTTTGTGTGTCCAAATAATAATAATAATAATAAGGGAATTTTGAGAGTATTACATTTTTGCGATGTCAGTCCCACATTCTGGTATAAGTAAAATTTATGCTTTTTAAAGTAAGAATAACTTTTGCCTTTACATGACATATCAGAAAAAGCAAATCCACAGTGTGATGTCTGAAACCTCCTCCGTCTACACAAAGGTTAATTTTTTTTTTTTTATCAATCATTGACCAGTGCTGCGTAGCAGAGCACAAGTAAATGTTTTAATCAATTAAACGATGAAAGACATGTGCTGCTCAGAATGGGAGCCAAGCCTAATCAATTCAGATCTGAATCCGTGAGCAGCTGTCAAAATGTCCATGATACTCCTGTGCTGCAGTTGAAAAGAAGTCTTAAATTGCAATTTTCTCCATTTCTACCCTTTCTTTCATTTTATAACTTTACTTGTGGTTGATAAACATACAAAAGAGAAACATGTTTCAGTTCAGAATATCCTAAATATATGAATTATATATTATAAGGATTTTCTAAGCCACCCCACATATCCCGTCTTTCTTCTAAAAACGTAACACGTGTACAGACGTGTGTGTATACAGCTACAGTGCACCCCTCTGTGTGTATACAGCTACAGTGCACCCCTCTGATTCACTCTCAGGTCAGAGAGACAGAACCTAGAGCTGAGAAAGCCTTAGAGGTCTGACTCAGTGTACCGGTAACATAAAACTGCACATGATGTGACTTTCTCTAAGTTAAGTTAAGCCTTTATTTGTCACATATACATTACAGCACAGTGAAATTCATTCTTCGCATATCCCAGCGTAACTGGGGTCAGAGCGCAGGGTCAACCATTATACAGCGCCCCTGGAGCAGATAGGGTTAAGGGCCTTTTTCAAGGGTCCAACAGTGGCAACCTGGTGAAGCTGGGGATTGAACCGCCGATCTTCCGGTCGGTAACTCAGTGCCTTAGCCCTCTGAGCCACCACTGTCTGATTGGTTGGGAGGGGCTGACTATATTCTGCTACATCACTCCCTTGTACTAATATGTTATTGTGTCAGTAACAGCAGCTTATTCATAGAGATTTGAGATTCAAAAAATAAAGTTTTTTAAAAAAGATTCAGAAAAACATTGTGTGTTTATACAGGTTTATTTAACATTTACAGTCAGTAGGTTTTACGCTTTGGTGGCAGGAGTGACTGAGGGGACTTTGGGTTTTCTTTATAAATCTCATCATCTCCATATGGCGATCGTGCTGCATTTAAATTCTTACAAGCAAAAACAAGGACACACTTTGCTGGTATAATCCTGCAAAGCCAGAATCTAGTAACACAGCAGAGATACGAAGGAGATTTCAACTAGTGTTGATGTAGATACATCACTGCTAAATTTGTTGACTTTTTATGGGCCTTTTGTGGTTTTAACTTTTAAAAGAGCCCATAAAGAAATCTAGTGACTTTTTAAGCAGATGTTAATGACTGTCAAATGGCTCTCCAGCTCAGCCCTTATAACCAAACCAGGACAGCAGACTCACTTCTCTCACTGTCAGTGTGTAATGCTTGATTTTCACAGGTCACCACTGTTTGTTTCAAGATGCACAAATTCCTTCTTATTTTTTTTCCCCAAAAAAACTGTTCTCGAAGATAAATTGCTTCTTTCATGGTAATCAAGTAAGATAAGTCATGTTTTTAAAGATTAGGCTTCTAATGGGTTAATATTTAGCTGGGTTTGATATTTAAATAGACCATAGTTGTTTCTTTATTCCTTACATGCAAAATATGCTGCCCATAACAAAAAAAAATAATCAATGGAATAATCTGTGTCCTTAGCAAACATGTCAACTGAATAAAACAATTGTCACTGAGAGGTGCAAAGATTGATATGTGATCCAAAAGACTTGTTTGTGTTTGGATATGCCTCCAATTAGTCATTTTATTTGCAGCTTATCCATATCATATGGGTGGGGCTTCATAAACATGGGCGGAGCTTCATAAACATGTGCAGGAGCTATTGACATGTCAAGCCCACCTAAATTAACAGAGGCTTAGACTAAACCAGACATGATACTGAGCCCACATCTCATTCCCACTCATCTTCCTGAAGCTCCACCCCTGGGACATACGATGGCCCATCAAGAGTCTATAAAAAGGCTGACACTTTGCAAAACATCCATTCTAAACCATAATGGGTTTCCTCAGCCAATTATGGGTGCTTTCATTCCACACTACAGGTCCAAGCACAGATTCTGGGTTTTACACTTGAGTTTGGTTTGCATAAAACAGGTGGTCTCTGGTAGAGCTCGAATCCATTATGTAAGCCAACCGTACCTGAACACGAATGTAGAACACTGTTTAGAATGACCCGTTTAAGATATCATAAATCCCACTACAATTCTGCATTCTCAATGTCTTTGAGCCACATCGGCCCGGTTTGGTGGCCATCGTATAAACTCTCTTGGAGGAGTATATTAAAATCCATCTGGTGCGTTTTGGCAAACACCACAAAATAACTGACTTCCTGTTGAGTTGAGCCCATGACATGAAAAGCCCATGAAAGTTGTTCGGCTCAATGAGCTCTAAATGTGTAGCAAGTTCCGTGTGCATGCCTATGTGCAAAAGTGGATGAACTACGCGACTCTCAGGCATTAGGATTAATGACAGCAGATTCCTGCCAATAATTCCAACCTGCCTGCCAATTTTCATGAGGTTTTGAGCATGTTCAGACCCCCAAAATGGTAGTGGGAGAGGGGGCGGGGGTCAATCCTTAGGAAAGGAATAACATATGTGAACGATGGCCATTGGGGGAGCAACCAGGCATGGAACAAATCAGAAATTATTTTTTCGCAAATCCCAGCTTTGTTAGTGGGCTGCCATTATACGGCACCCGTGGAGAAAGGGAGGGTTAAGGGCTTGATCAAGAGCCCAACAGGGGCAACATAGAGGAGCAGGGGCTCGAACTGCTGACCTTCTGATCAGCCTAAACATACTGAGCGACCACTGCCCCTATATATTTGTTTTCGCCTTCGCTCACTTTCTAAACACCCTATTGATATAATGTGGGTGGGGCTTCATACAAGAGGGTGGGAGCTACTCACACGTCAAACCCACCTGATTAGACCGTACAGTACTTTTCTAAACATGTAGAAGTTTAACCAAAATGCCTACTTGTAAATAAATGACGAGCTAAGATCCTCCATCCTCCTTCATCTGTTCGCCTGCGTCTGTAGTCTGATTAGGGTGACTTTAACCCGTGACGTCATCCCGCGCAACACTGATTTCCACAGCACGCAAACCAAATATAAATAAATAAATTAACACGGAACCGACACTCGTAACGATCTCATCGCACAGGCTGTCGCGGGTTAACGTGCCGCCGCTGTCTCACCGCGCGTGGAGTCCCGACACACCTGTCTGCGTGAACACACTGATTAAAGCCGCTGTTTGTTTTCCGCACGCGCACGGAATGGCGCGCAGTTTAACTCCACGCGCCTGTAAGCTCAGGAAGCCGTTCCCTCGTCTCCACATCAAAAACCCGGGTGTTTAACTTTACCTTCACCACTTGACAGGAGGTTAATACACGTTTCCACGCGAACATGTTGTCTACCGCGTGCGTTGTAAACGACAAAACACTAAAGTTAAGACGCGGAGAGTGGGCTGGAGGTGATGCTAACCAGCTAGCTAAAGCCTTCTATAAACCTAATGCACGGTAACCGAAAATATATCCATCGTTGCAAATAACACTGTTTACACCAACAGAATGTGACAAGCAATGATACTTTTTCACTATTTGTTCAACTGCGTACCACGGCTAACTAGCATTGCTAGCATCGCCATTCATTCTCACAGGTGAAGCCTAGCTTAGCCTAGCCTAGCCTGTTAGCTCACCTGCTCCTCCAAGCGCTGGATTTCTGCTTCATTTTCTCGCTCGTCCTCCGAAGTGTCGTCGTCATCTTCGTCTTCGGAATTCTCGACACCCATCGCTTCTTCCTCTCCCGACTCCATCTCCCTCTCCATCTCCTCGGCTTCCTCCTCTTCCTCCTTGATATCGGCTAACAGCGTCTCCGCTTCGTTCCCAGTCGCCGCCATGTTTGCGAGGATCTGCCTGGTAACAGGATGCGCGTGCCCGAGCTACAGCCTGATCCAATGAGCTTCGTGTAAAAAAAAAAAAAAAAAAAAAAAACCCGCACAGAACTGCGTTTGTTTTCCTTCTGATCCTCCGGTGTTATAACCCGTTGAGTTTATAAACAGGAAAATAGTGTATGGCGTTAATTTATTAATAGCATCATCCTGCCTAATAAAGTATAAACACCGATGTGATAAACTCAACTCGGTGAAATGAACAGCGCTGGGAGTCGAACGCACGCGGAGTCGACTCTCCGAGTTCGGAGTCGATTCTTTACTGCGAAACTGATTCACTTCACTCAGAGCGAAAGAAAGTTATTACAGTTCAGTGTACTGTACATTCGTTATTAGGTATGGGAATCAGCAGTCAAACTAAGCAAATAGTTTACTCCTACCGCACGGGATGAAAATTTGTAAATAGTTTATGTGCCACTTGTAGGATTATAAAGAAACTGAAACGTTTTACAGCATCAAATATCTCCAAAGTCTCGGAACTCAATTTGACAGTGAGCGCGCAGGTTGAGTGGCTCCGAGCACGTGCGTGCGTGTGGCTTCTAATGCACGCGATTTTCTACTTATTATCGCTTACAGTGTTTTGACACTAGTGGTGTAAATGTGTGTAAAGAGTGGGTGTTGCGACTAACCCACAGAGTTTGGAGGAAAAGCCAGATTGGAGGATTTTATTGCATGCAATTTTTTTTGATAGGGTCGTAAAATGTGTTTCCGTTGCACCAATTGGAAGGTTCTGAGCTCAGTACAGAATTGGTTATGTCTGAGGCTGATCAGCTGATCACCGGTCAATGCCAATCAAACTGAAAACCAGTTAATTCTGGTCACTGGCCGATCTATTGTTTCATCTCTATTATAAATCTAAAAATTGTTTTTAAAAAATCGACTTCGGAGTCAGGGTAAATCGAATGGAAAAGGATCCATTCGATAATAACTGATTAAAACTTTCTTCACCTGTGTTAGTTATGATGCTGGAATTGTTTGTTTACAGTGTGTATATACTGTATATGCCCAGCTGCACCCAGCCTGTGGAATGCTCTCCCAAACTATCTGATGATGCCACAGACTGTTGAAGCTTTTAAATCTGGTTTTAAAACGTATCTTTTTATTAAAGCTTTTGCGTCAAAATAAATTGTAACAGTTTAAGATTTTTTCATATATGCAAGTGCATTATAAATAAAATGTTTTTAAAATGTATTATTATATGACACTACCATTTACTCTGCTTAGTGACAGAAAAATCTATTTGTGATTAAGCCAAGAATTAGCTAAAAGTTAACCAATTCAATCAACGGATAGATTTTTAATACAAAAAATCAGATTTTCTATCAAATGGATAATCTGTTTAGTCTTTTAATAATACTTTTTTCTCTTAAATGCAAGATGTTTATAATGATAGATGTAATAATTAGATAATTTTTTTCATGGCAACAAGACATTGATTCATCTTCTATACCATTTATCCTGTACAGATTTGTGGGGGCATGGAGTTTATATCATAATTCAATGCAGAGCACACACATTCACACACTACAGGCAATTTAGGTAAATTCGGTTAGCCAAATCTGCATGTCTTCAGACTGTGGGACGAATTGGACCACCCAGAGAAAACCCACCAAGCACAGAGTGAACATGAAAACTAATACCTGCACACAGACCCTGAGTTGGGAATCGAACCCTAGCACGTGCAAGGCCACAGTGCTAACCATTGCACCACCATACCACTGTTGCACCTCCCTGTTCAGGATAAGTGGTATAGAGAATAAAGGATTAGTTATTATTTTTTATTTTAATTTGGTTTGCCTAATAATAACAAAATATTTGTTTCATAACTTTTTTTTTCTTATAATAATGAGATGTTTATCTCATATGTTCATTTCATAATGAATGATGAGATGTGTCCGTGTTTAGTTATAACTAAAAATATTCAAGATTCATTCAAGATTCAAAGAACTTTTTTAATCGCAGAGGGAAATGCTCTTGGTTATACAGTTGCTTACACCCTAAAAAATGCTGGGTTAAAAACAACCCAAACTGGGTTGTTTTTAACCCAGCTGCTGGGTAACTATTGGACTAACTAAATGCTGGGTTAATTTAACCCAGCAAAATGGGTTATTTTTTTAACCCAGCAAAATGGGTTAAATATTCAACCCAAATGCTGGGTCATATTTAACTATAATGCTGGGTTAATTCTACCACATAAATTGGTTAAATGTTCCACCCATATATTGGTTCATTTTAACTGGAATGTTGAGTTAATTTTACCTCACAAATAGGTTATTATTTTCATGTTTTACAGTGAATCTGTAAAAAAAAAAAAAACTACCCACGTCTATTAAACAGTTAAATTACCTTGATATACTGGTTTATTACAACAACAAAAAAACTTAAAAGTTTTGCAAACCATACATATATGCAATAAACAACATCCTATTAAATGCTTATAGAAAAAACATTTATTTTTCAAAAGCACAAGAACAGATAATCAACAGCGACATCATTACTATACTATTACTCACAAGGGCAGAATGGAGTAAAAACACAAATAGGCTGAGGCAGCTTCTACAGAGCATGATCTCTTTGTGACATTAGATATCTTTTCTGTAGAACAAAACTATCCAGCCCTGGTCCCGTTTTAACATACAAACACTGTCTATGACTTTTCAAGTAGGCCTTGCTATTTCATAGCAACATTACAAAAAGCCCTATACAGGAGCACACTACTTTAAATAGTTAATGTCAAAAATATCAAATGCCTTGAAGCACACATCAACCGCCCCGAGTAGTGTGTATTGCTCCAGAGCCTGTCCCACCAGAATGACGAATGCCTGAGAGCAGCGCTGGTCATCATCTCCCGCGTCAGGATGTACAGTGGGGGGACGGCCTTGACACTTCAGCCTGCTGGAGGTATTCCACCATGTTGGTGCCAACCTTAGAAAGAAATTAAAGAAAGTTAAAAATTTGTTGAATAACAAAGATTAAACTGAATAAGACAATCAATTTAATGTGTAATAGGATTTATACTAAATAAAAATGACAAAGCTAGTGTATAGATAACATGAAACAAAAACATGGAGACAGCTACTACCAAAAATAAAATAAGCAAAATAAGCATTGGCTTTAAAGCTCATATATATATATATATATATATATATATATATATATATTTTTTTTTTTTTTTTTTTTTTGTCAGACTACTTGATCTTGTGGTCTGTGTTGATTTTAAGCTAATTACCGAGAAGATACATTGTCATAGCTGGTGTCATACTGGCACATTACAATCACCCAAATATTAATACTTCCATCTAGTAGTTATCTGTACAGCTGACTGATAGTTCATTTAGTCTGAGTCACAAGCAACTTTGGTTAAAGAGGGCGACCTGGTTAGCTTACATGCAGCAGTCATATTTGCATACTACTTGCCAAAGGTGTAAAGGTGTAAAATATTGTTATAATTCGGGAGAAACGCGGCGACTTTTGACCGCGGAGTAAATTACTAACTAGTGAAAAACGGGAGGGTTAGCAGGTGTGTATATTTGTGAGAGGGTCAGTGTTTTGTAACACTGTCTCAGTGAGATTAATAAAGTTCTAATGTTAACTAAATGCTAGCTTCATGCTAATACTACAGTTAACAGTTTCGTCACCCTGCAAACATTCTACAGAGAAAGATAAAAAGCTCAGACATCTTATCCGTTTCCTTCACACACACACATGTGGGGTTCTGTGGCTAACTATAGCAGCTATTGTCAGCTAAATTATCTTACCTCAGACCAGCCTGAAAGTTTAAGTGTAACCTTAACACGGTAACAGTAATAAATCTCACATATAGTAATATTTTTTCAGTCATATGTGACTTAGGTGAGTGAACATGTGTATACAGACCTTGTATTTAACGTCATTTTCCCTTAAATAAACCGTCATCAGCGGTGTGGGAGCTCAAGAGAGACACAAAGCTCTGACTGACAGCCGCTGAATCCACCGGTGAACTTTGGGGGAGGAGCCAATCAAACTTCAACCCAGCAGCTGGGTTACACAAAAACTACCCAACTCTCTGTAAATAACCCAGAAAAATGACCCAACAGAGGCAACCCAGCGCTTGGGTAGAAAAAACAACCCAGTGTTTTTTAGAGTGTAGTTTAATTGGGGTCAGGGGTAGCTGAGTGGTTAAGGCATTGGACTACGGCATTACTAGTGGTTAAGGTATTGGACTTCTGAAGATTCCAGGTTCAAACCCCACAACCACCAAGTTGCCACTGTTGGGCCCTTGAGCAAGGCACTTAACCCTCAACTGCTCAGATGTGTAATGAGAAAAAAGTGTAAGTCGCTCTGGATAAGAGCGTCTGCCAAATGCCTAAATGTAATTCACCGGGAAGCAAGGAAAGTTAGATTAGGAAAAAATATATATTAGATATATTAGACAGGAAAATAAAATTAAAGAAATAGAAATGTAAAAAGTAAAGGAAAAAAACAATAAATAAAAGTAAAATTGAATAGAATAGAGTTAGCTCTGGCATATATATGATGAGTTAATGATAAGCTTGTGTCCGTGTTTAATTAACTAAAAAAAAATTTTATGAGATGTTTGTTGTTTTTTTCTGTATATCGTGATGATTGTCTCATTACAAGATGTTTATCTGTGTAAACAGATGCTTTTTTAGGAGCTGAATCTGACATTTCACTCACTCACTCATCCTCTGTACCACTTTATACAGGGCTACTGGGGCCTGGAGCCTGGAGCCTGGAGTACAGGGTGCACACACACACACACACTCATACCCCGGTAACCGGAGGAAACCCACCATGCACAGTGAGAACATACAAACTCCATACTGCATACAGTCGTGAGGCAAGAATCGAACCCAGGCCCTGGAGGTGCAAGGCCACCACTACACCACCGATCTGATGTTTCATTTTAGGAGAATGTTCATGCAGCTGATCCTGAAGTATCGACTCATTCGATTCTTAAAACATATCGACTCGGACTCGGAGTCGCCTCTTTAAAAAAATAAATAAAATAAATAAAAACTCGCCGCAGCGCCATCTGCTGTCTGCTACGGGGATCGTTTGTTTATCGGCGAAGCCTACGCACGCGCTTCTTCGTTGTGACGTCAGTGCGAACATGGCGCTCGCTTCGGTCAGGAGTTGCTTCGCGTCCTTCGCGTTTCTCAGCAGACGTGTGGCGTCGCCGCAGATTCAAGCGGTTTGCTGCTACGACAAGAAAGTGAGTGATTTTTTTCCACAGCGTTTTAACTCTCACTGGCTTTCTGTAAACCTGAGCAAACTTTTATGCACGAGCGGCAAGGCTGAGGTGAAGTGTCAGAGTTAGCTTCAGTTAGCATGAACAGACAGTTAGCTAACGGGCGAAACGCAGCTGCTGTAAAATATATGCGTGTGATTTATTTAAAAATATAAATATTTTTTATCTTCTTAACCTTTTTCTAGATAATTAATCTCGAACTGATTTCCAAAACATCCTCTGTAACACTGTAAAGCGTGGTGTAATAATACAATAACTAGATCTAGTGCACTTCACCACCAGCATGGAGGCTTTTGGGACTCCGCCCTAAACTGTCGGCCGCCTGGCTCCCCCTCCTGTTAGTTGTGTTAATTATTTAATAAGTTATAAAACCTGCTGTTCCTTGGTGACATTTCGCAGGTGGTGGATCACTACGAGAACCCAAGAAACGTCGGAACGTTGGATAAGACTGCCAAGAATGTGGGGACCGGTTTAGTGGGAGCACCTGCCTGCGGCGATGTCATGAGACTGCAGGTGACCTGTCCCTCTGGCTGCTGGTCTTGTCTGTCTGTGTGTGAGCATGTGACCAGGAGTGTTTTGTGATTCTTTTTTTAAAAAAATCTTTTAAACAGATCAAGGTTGACGAGAAAGGAAAGATAGTGGACGCCAGGTTCAAAACGTTCGGCTGCGGATCAGCCATCGCTTCGAGTTCCCTGGCCACGGAATGGGTCAAAGGCAAATCTGTATGTCCTGTTATAAGTATGGATGACGAAAAAGGCAGTTAAATGTTTTATGTTTACCTGCACTTTGTGGTCTATTTTCCTCTAGATTGATGAAGCCCTCGACATCAAGAACACTGATATCGCCAAGGAGCTGTGTCTCCCACCGGTGAAGCTTCACTGCTCTAGTAAGATTTAGCAAAGTCTCGGTCAACACACAGTGTTAAACACGACTGTTTATCCATAATTGATTAGTCTTGTCATTGTTTACTACTTAATATCATCGTAAATGGAGTGTTGGTGTAAACGACCCTGAGTTTTGATGGTGGTGTTCATTTTTCTTTCCAAGTGCTCGCAGAGGACGCCATCAAGGCCGCTCTGGCCGACTACAAACTCAAACAGAAAGACGAGGAGAAAGTGGCCGAGGCCAGAAATTAAACCATACTCTTTTAATCTTTCTCAAAGCAGGCTTGATGTCTTCACGTAATTTACACACACACTGTGCTGCCTGGAAAAAAACATGCTTGTGGCATGACATCATCATCCTGATCTACTGCTGAATATGTAGACGCTCTGCTAAGAGTTTTCAAATAAGGTTACGTGTGCCTTATGATATCTGTGAGCTGACGAGAGGAGGCTTTTTAAATTAATAATTATGTTATTAGTATTTCAGAGCTGTGTGAAAGGGTGGGTGGGTTTCTCGTAATGTCTTTCTGAATCACGCACAAAGATGAAAGCCTTTGGTCTGGTCATGTTTTTTTTTTTTTTTTTTATGCAGACAGACAAAGATTAATCCATGGAGCAATCAAGTATCCAGGGAGTCATTAAAAAACTAGAAATATAAACAATTTGACTCCCACAGATTCCGAATATATTGTATTTTTTTTTATATCTCTAATACAAGGAATCAGGCTGGAAGTGACTTGTTAAAAATGTATATTTGTTTATATTAAATGTCCTGTAAAAATGGCAGTTATCGATATGCAATTATACACGCACAAACTAATCCAAACAATCCAATGACATGTTGTACTGTTTAAGCTTAATAAAGTTGTAAATAATTGACAGGAAACCTATAATATTCAGGACTTTTCATTCTACTATTCTTTTATGATTCTCCACAAATAATGAACTTTAGCCATTCTATGTGGCCCTTATTAATTTTAGATCCTCACGATTTCCTTTTACGAGCAGCTGTATAATGAGACAATCAATGTTATTCACTTTACCTCTCAGTGCTGTTAATGTCACGGCTGATCGGAGTAAGTATCAATAACAAAACTTGAAGGTAATGGGTTTTTAATTGATAAGGCAAATAATCAGTATATGCATTACCCAATATTAATAGATCAACAAATAAATAGATTTTACCACAAGTAATATGAACGTGTGTTGGCAAAATTCAGAATGCGGCTGAAGCAAATTTTTATATTTCCGGCAAAGAAACAAGACTAAAGAGCAGTAAATTATCAACAGTAAGAAGCTTCCTGTGAATTAGTCTTTGATGTAACAAGTGTTTTTTATTAATGATAAACAAATTAATTGACCTTAAATTATATATTATTATGCCCGGTGTCCTGTAGTTTTCCCTTGTGACACTGGGCAGCTCTGGTCTCTTGAGACAAGGCCTCTGGGAGTGTGCTGTGCTGTTGTTGGCAGCGGGTCCTTTGGGTCCTGTGGATTGTGGGGTGGGGCCTCTGTGGATCAAACTTGTTTATCCGGCACATGTACAGGCACTCAATCTGGGGAGCTTGGATCTTGGCAGGAAGACAGCCTCCATAATATCCTACCCATATAGTCCAGTAGAAGTGTTCTTCTGTCCCTACTGCAAAGTCTTGCCTTTAAACATAAATAATCCAAGTTTGATTAGCCTAAAAGAAAAGACACCTAGAACATGAGTTCTCAATGTTTTCTTCCTTTCAAAATCCCAATGATTCTTTACATAGTAGTGTGGTGTGCATCAATAGCCAAGAACTTTAAGAGTTCCTTTGACTACTTACTGAGGGCTGAATAGGAGCAACTCTCTGGTTTCTCCACAGAAGGCTCCTCAGTACCAGAAGTACAGTAAGAAAAAGTAATCCTGTCAACACGCACAGAACAGAGAGTAATGACACAAGTGCTGGGTCACTTGACTGGGTCAAAGTTCGAGAAGTGGCCTCAGCCTGCACTCCTGCCTCATTGGTGGAGTATGTAGAAGCTGTAGTGCTCAATAATTCATTCTGGATGTTGATTGTGGTGTTCATACAGCCAGGACCCTCACCTTGTGTCGGGCTATGAGGTGTTTGGGTTGTCTGAGGGACAAGGTAAGTGGAGTTTAGTAACAGACACTGTTCATAGCTTAACCCCTCCAAAGAGGATTGGTTTGACCCCTGATGAGACCTAGATGCTCTGTGGTTGACTGCTGAGGGGGGCTTATTATTCAGGTTCCTCAGAGAGCTCCTACAGAAGGTTCTCACAGTCCCAATTACATCAGAAGTAGCGTTTCTCGATTCTTTTGAAGAACTCTCCAGCATCACCTTGGAAACATTCTCTGACAGTGATCTCTCACTAGTCTTCAGGATTCTCGGACAGATAGCCACAACAGAAAGTGTCAGGAGCAGCTTGTGTGCCAGGTGTAATGGCGCTGCACATACCAGATCTGTTGCCATGCGTAACCTGTCCATCAGCAGCCACCGATACAAGTACATGATGTCACATTCACAAACCCAAAGGTTATTAGCCAGCTCCACTGAGCGGAGACGTGGTAAACCATCAAAAGCATGCTCAGGCACTGAGCGCAAACAATTACTGTTGATCTTTAGGACCTGAAGGTTGACCAAAACAGCAAGCGAAGGTAAATCCAAAGTGGAAATGCAGTTGGCAGACACATCCAGGTGTGTCAAAGAACCTGGAAGGTGTGATGGCAGACTTGACAACTGGTTCCCCTTCAGTGACAGCATCCTTAGCCGTGCCAGGCTCAGCAGTGCCCCAGGTTGGATGGCCCGGATGCGGTTGTCTTCAAGGTCCAACCGTGTCAGATTTCCAAGGTTCCTTAGATCCCCTGCTGTGATAAGTGTAATACGGTTCTCCTGGAGCTGTAGACTTTCCAGGCTCGGCGGAAGACGACGAGGAAAATGATCCAACCGGTTGTAGCCAAGGCTCAACTCCTGCAGGCTGGAATACCGCCACAGAACGTTGTCCACATTGCACAAGTGGTTTCGTGCCACAGACAAAGCTGACGTAGTGAGGGGGACAGACCGAGGGAAGACATGGAGGCCCAGGGACTCACACAGGATCAAAACACCAGGGCGAGGACAGCAGCACCCTGGAGGGCATGAGAATAGAAGTGGGAGGGAGGCATGAGGATACCCGAACAAGAGCAAAAGAACAAAGGGGAGGCAAAAGAGCATGGCTCACTGGTAGAAAAGAAGAAAAAACAGAAGATAAAATAGCAAGTGTTAATTGCATCTGTAAACAGTATATAATTGGTTAAATCAATTACTTGTTGAATTTTATGAAGAAGAGATATTGATTGAAAAAAGTTTAGAAACTGCAGGACTTAAACTAAACTTGAGCATCTTGCCAATTCCCTATTAAATACAGATGCTCAACACAGCCATGACAAGTGTGACAAGTTTACAACTCACCACTCACTCACCATCCTCATGCTCCCCGGGTTCCTGTTTCTGAAACAGGCTTAGACACAATGTCCGCTAACAGAAACATTCATCTCTCAGTCATCACTCTCCCTCTTTAGCCAGTTTCCAGAAACTGCGCTGCTCTGTATTCAGACAATTCCAGGCAACGGCCCATCAAACTTTAATGGCAGTCTTAAGGTGTTGCCTTACCTGTTTTGTGTCTTCAACACCATGTGAGATCTGTGTCATCCTGCTGAAAAAGCACTGCCACTGTGAAAGTCCAGTACGTACAGGATTTAAAATTCAGCATGACACCTTTATCCAAAGCAAACTGTTATGACCTGCTTTGAGGACAACCAGTAGTCTGGGTTTTTAGGTCAATCAGGCACTTTTGAGGCACTCTTAAAAGTAAGTCTATATGTAAGGTATAAAGTGATTCTAGCTATATGATCAAATAATTGAACAAGATCCTTGCTAAGCTTTTGAGGAAGGGGTGGGTGCAAAAGCATGGCAGATTCTTGAAATAATTCAGCACCAAAGGCACAAAAGAAGGGCAACTTGAGCTGGAGGCTGAGGCTGTTTTAGGTGCTCCGGTTGCAGCAACTCTTTGCCTGGTTTATTCTAGGAGTCGCCAACATGTGGCCTTGTGCCACTGCAATGGGGACTTTGTTTTCACTTATAAACCTCATTTGCATTTTTGTCTGATACTGATCTACAGAGAGCGTAGTCGTGTCAAATGTAAACGGAATTAATTATTCAGTGATTACTAATGTATTTCCTTTATGCAGTACTTTATATGAGTGCAGTGTTACATATAAAAGGTGATTGAATAGATTTTGCATTTAAAATGAAAACAGCGCTGAGTTGTGTTTGTAAAGAAGAAATACCCCCTATGACAGCATAGCCATAGGTATAGCCATTGTTCACTTGAGAGAATATGCACATTAACTTCTTGCTCATCAGTTACAACATTTAGAAAACAGACTGAGAGACTGTGAGAGCCAAACCAAGTCAGTATTCTTTCTAGTTTAAGGCCAAACACAGAAAAACCTACAGTGGTTTTAGAACAACACGGAACATAAGCTCTCATAATAGCCTTCTGAAATATTGATCGAATTTTGTATAGCAGGCTGTGTGTGACAATAGGGCCCTTTTTGTGGCACTGCTTTGGCCAGAAGAGTTTGAACAGTGCTGAGAAACTTATCAGTGCCAAGACTTTCCTAATGCACATCTACCACTGGGCGACATCAAAAGTCAGTTTGTTGGTTATTGTATAGAAACAATATGCACAAAGTTTAACATGTTCATACTGGCATTATAAAGGTTTTATTAGATTTTAAGCTAAAACGAAAGATCTGTCAAAAGGTTTAAGTGATTCATAAGCTCTCGCTGTTGTATTGATGTGGGCAAGCTATTGCAACCTCACGCACACTTTGACAGATAGATAGCAGCATTCATGGTTTCTTTTTTTTTGAGGGGAGGGGGTTGCTGATTTTTCTCCAATTCCTCTCCGTCACTACGGGATTCCCACATTAAGATTACTCCTGCCACTCAGTCCACTCCAGCCAACCGCATCTTTTCTAAGTGCTTACTCACACATCTTTAGGGGTGGCGCAACACCCTTTGAGGACAGCGCTATCCGCTCCTTCCGCTTGCGTGAGCTCAGAGACGCCCCTGATTGGCTGTAGAGTCGCGATTAATGTGTGAACACGAAGTACCTCTCATCCCGCCCCTCTGAGAGAGCTCGGCCAATCAGCTCTCTCTAGACCACCGCCTGCGAGAGGTTACAGCATCACCTGCGAATCGAACTCGGGCGAGCACTTTACCACTGCCCCACTCGGAGGCCCAGCAGTTATTGTTTCCAGTATTAAGTTTCAAATTTATAATGTTTTGATGGTTTTCATATTTTCTCCAAATACCAAAAAAACATACAGCTCTGTTGTCTTTTTATGTAATTTGTACTTTGTCTAGACTATTTGTGCTTAGATGTCTCTACTTGTCATTTTGGATAAAGATATTTACCCATATTTTATTCATTGTTGGATGACATGTCACAGACGTTTCAGCAAAGTGGGCTGAAAAATCTCAGCCTTAGTTGAGATTAAATTTTGGAGCTGTTAGTTTTTGTGTAATCACATGACACTCAATTTTTTTGGTGAAACATTTTTACCCTTAAAAATACATTCAAAAGTTGCGAAATCGAGTAAGATAAGCTTTATGAATTGAGTACAAGTCAGTAAAAAAAATTAAGTAGACCTGAATAACTATATTTAGTACAATGATGTACAAAATTGAGTAAATGTAATGAAAAATCTGAAGTTAATGCAACAGTTACCCTAAGTGAAAATGAGTAGAATAGTTGGAGATATAATTGAAATGCAAGGTAAAAGAAGCTGAAAATTAGACTTTTATCACTTATTTAATAAACAAATGTGCTACATTTACTACATATTTTAACTGAATTTAATTCTTACTGCTCTATCACAGAATTAACAGTTACACTTAATTTTTAAACTATATTTACCCTTTAATCAAGTGGTATTTTAATTCAGGTCAATGTCTCTAATGACACCAAATTATAAACAAAGAAACAATACACAATTACCATTTTAATTAAACATTTATTTGCCAAATTTGACAAGACGAAGTCTAAACTCAACCTGGTTTACATTGCAAATGACATGTAACAAGATCATAATCAATGAGCTGAATTGATCTTATTAGTAAACAGTCTCACAAACAATACATCTGCAACAAGTATTATACAGTTAATATGTGGAAAGGAGACTTTTGTATTAGAATCTAATTAGACACATTTTACATCTGAAATATTGTACAGCATCACACTTCAGTTTCCTGCAAACTTTGGGATCCATACAAATGTGTGTGCAGACCTTCTCAGGTCTTAAAGAAGCAATGAAAGTCTAAATTAAGACAAGACACTGAATATTCATCACCAACAGTACCATGCTCCACTCGATAATGATCTAAATTCCTTTTGATGATGCAACAAGTGTGCAGAGCTTACACTGCCATCCCATAAGCTGTCACCTAAAAAAGGAATAATAGGATACAAGTAAATACAAGTGTGACTGGTACTGTAAAGTCAACCAGACTGATAAAATAGTACTTCTGTTCAAATACATACATTTTGGACTAATATACATCACACTGATCTACGACTGGTGTTCAAGTCAAAGCAGGACTTGTAATGAAAATTCTCTAAAACGAAGACGTAAAACTGATTTAAATTTACAAAGCCCATTGGTAAAATTCAGGTGAACATTCCAGTGTAACGCTTTTACAAAAAACTGACTGCTTTGATCACCAAAGGCATTTTGCTCTTGCAGAACAATGCACAACCTCACATACAGAAAGAAAAAGTTATAGAGAGAAATAAAAGGGAGGTTTTACTCTCATAAGTGTGTTCTGTTATTCTGCACAAATCAAAGGTCCCACTTTTTCCTATCTTTGATTTAATGGTTACACATTTAATACTTCTGAAACATTTAAAAAGTTGACATTTACCTCCTGTTTTATCTCCATTTTAACTTCTCTTCTTTAGTGGTGTTGGTGCTGTGAAAGAGATATTAACAATATGTTTCTCTCACACACAAAAATTGAAAATCAGTTTGAGTTTCTTTTACTTACACATCACAACATACATATTTTACTTTAATATTTTAATATTACTTTCTTCCAATTATAATTCTGAGAGAAACGTTGTACTTTTACTAAATCTTTATATTTCATAGCTTTAGTTACTAGTACAGTGCTAAGCACATTTATTTCATCAACATTAAATTCAATAATGTTTAAGTACACTGTTATGTTTGTGAAGTACTTGTAGTACTTTTGCACTTCAAATACATTTGAAGTTTAGAACGTAGTTGTACTTATGACTTTAACTTGAGTAAAATGTTTGAAGTTCTATTGTTTTAAACAAAGATATACAGCATTATACTGCCAATCAAACTGCCTGCCTTTAGTGCTGTAAAACATGACTGGAGCTGTGCTGGACTCGGAGCTGTTGCTCTCTGCCACTGCTGCTGGACGCACAGCTGATGCATTTACGTTTTTTCAAAAAACATTTACAATGAACCCCAGGACTGGCTGGCTTGTTGCTAGCTATCGTTAGCTCTGGAGCTCGGCTGTGACAGGATTCAGAACAGTAACTCACACCCTATAAAGTTGTGTGTGCAGGCAGACAGAGTCATTATTAAAGTAACTTGTGTTAGCTCTTTACTCACCAGGATTTATGAGGAATGTTCCAGAATGTTCCAGGTGCTTCATGTCCATCCTCACAGCCTTCTTGTCTCTGATGTTACACCAGACTTCCCATGAGCACTTGCACAGGGCAATTTACTCAATTATTTAAGTTTTTGTTGTTAAACATAAAGAATATTGAGTTGGAATAATTTATAATTGTAGTTCTTGAAACTAATCAGTATGAATTACTCCATTATCATAATATTTAGATTTAAATGTATCAAAAATATTAAGAACATAATTCAGTTAATCAAATGCTGAATCATGTATGTGATTTTTAGAGATTTTATTAAGGTAACATTAAGTTTACTGTGAAACTTACAAGGCCACAGAATCATTTTTTACACTCGCTCACTCATTGTTTGCTTATTATGTACAGGGTCACCTTAAACTGAAATCTTTGCATTTATGTGTCACTTCAAGCTGTGAAATTTCTTGATTTCAATGTACAAGTAATTTAATATTTAAAAATTCAGATAGAAAAATCACATGCTTCATATTCAGAAAGAATATTCAATGTTTCCTGTTTCATGAAGCTCATTTCAGATCGAGAAACTAAACTTGAGTCAAAATTTAAGCTTGAAAAAAAACTAAACATCCGCGACACAGAGGAAAAGCAGTCGAACCTGAACAGAATCTATCCGGCCTCTGACCAGTCAGGTAACCAAACGCGACCCAGGAAAGTTGATGTCTTCGATACCGGCTCCAATTGACATCTAACTATAAGACAGAACACACCTGCAGGAATTTAGCTAGAATGAGATTGAGAATGATGTTTGTTATACACACACACACACACGAGAGTAAGGGAAAGAGATATACACAGCGGTGGCCAAAAGTATTAGGACAACAGATTAGGGATGTGCACTAGTCTCGATTAATCGAATACTCGAACCCATCAGCGACCATCGAGCATGAAAATGACAATCGATTGGGCCTAAAAATGCATTTTTTTTAAATTAAACGACTTTCATTCTTTCTGATTGGTTATGATTCTATTTGGGCGGTAGTCTGATATTTAATTGGTTACGGTTGTGAGAAGTTGCGGTCTAGAGACAAGACCGGAGCACAGAGCGAAAAATTGGCTTCTAAAACACGCAGCGATGTCTGGCAACACTATGAAAAACTTGATGAAAAAACAGTCAAGTGTAAGATGACAACTCCACAACGAGTTCGATGCGTTATCATCTTGCACATAAACATAAAAAAAGCAGATGATGCCGATGCCACTCCCAGCAGTCAGACGAGCATAAGAGATTTCACCATCAGACAATACCATCGATTTGCAAAGCTAAGCTCCTTGCCCAGTGGTACCTGGCTGTTCCTGCAATTTCTGTGCCTTTTTTGATCCACAGCTGTTGTGATGCTGCTGAAATAAAAAACTACACTTGAAAATTAAAATTAAAAATAACACTTGAATAAAATAACTGAAAAGCAGAGTATCATGTGTGTTTTATTTGTTTTATAAACATAGAAAAAGGTAATTGATCAGAGAGAGTGGGTCTGTTGGGGGGGGGAGGTTGCGGGTCTTTAGTTGTCTTTGTTTTAATGTAACGGGAGAACGCATCCACTACTTTATGATTGGCACAGTGTTCAAGCTCACATGCATTTTGTGTAGATAAATACGATTTGTAATATAACATTTACATATTTATGTATCTAGGCTATGTGATTATTTTTATATACAATGCGTCATGTAGAAAAAGCGCTTCAACTTTTCCTCATGCTGTTATTTCATTTAAATGTTTACTGTATACTGTAATGCAAACGCCCCGTCCCTTGCTTAAACTCCACCCCCAATTAATCGAGTACTCGTTTCTCAAACCTGTGGATTACTCGAAATAAAATATGAACAAAAATGCCCATCCCAACAACATACGCCATGTGTTAGTTCTCCCTGTGCACAAAATAAGGTGACGTCACTAATTTGTTCAAGTCTCACTGAAGAGTTGTGTTAATTAAAATCAGCTGCTTTAGTTAATTGATGGAACAAATAAGTGGCAGGACTTTTACTTTCTGAAGCCGGGGCGTCCACCTCTGCACAAAATGCCTAAACTCTGGAATTCTTCTGTGGCAAATTTGTGTACATTATCTTCAGGTTCCTAAAGGTTAGCACATGATTCTGCCAAATCTTCACTGCCTTTTAATTCCTGGAATAGTAATGGAAACAGCAGCTGAAAAGGGTCATAAATGTACTTGTAATGTGAATTGTTAGGAACAATTAGGGATTTCAAATGTTGTCCAGCACATACCACATGGTCACTTATTTGCAATCTTGCACCCATTTAAATATGATGGATTGAACCAAATGTATGTTTTGTTAAAAAGAATATGTAATCCTTTTAAGTAATCAATGCATACCTGACAGTACTTGTGCAGGAGCATAATAAGGACAAAGAGCACAATGCAGCAGTGATCGACTCCTTTGCCATGACAGCAATATGGGATCACAAATTACCCAGAATCCATGTATTTAATGCAAACAATTTTTTTATTTTTACTCCTTTCTTTTTTTTAGATGGATCCAATGTCATGTGATGGGGTTGTAGGGATTATGTCGCATCAATAAGAGTTCTGAGCATAAGAATATCCTTTGTGAATTAAACATTATCATTTGAAAAAGTATCAGAGTAGATTAAACAAAATATTCTTTGTATATTCTGATTACTAGACAAATACAGTACAGTGATTTTTTTTGCACCTACATGCTAGTATTCGTTAACCCATTGTATTGTAGGAAGATGGGAAAAACACACTTCAGACAGCTAACATGTTCTGTAGCATGTTTATGACTGCATTTATGATTGACAAGTTTATATTTAAATTTCAAACATACATAGGTTCTGTATCCCCATGAGAAGTGATGCCTGAGAAGTGATAGAGAAAAAAACGCCAGGAAATGTATTTCTTTGCGTTTACAGATTTTTACATTACTTTTACACACATCTGTACACATCTGCCTCTTCTATGACTTGGCCTGAAAAAGGTACCTTCTGAGGTAGAAGGTTTTATTTAACTTAAATCTCTAAGGAAGTTTTCCAGCACCCATTTGAATCTACGCTACAAAGTCAAAGGTGTACTCAATGAAGTGGCTGGTGAGTGCACATGGCAGAATCTGTTCCACAAGAAACCCTTCTATGTTTTTTCAACTCCACAGATACAGGAGAGGATCAGATCAATCATATTTTCGATGATGGCGGGGGGAGGATGTATGTCATGGGGTAGGTGGTGGGCCAATGTCATCTCCCAAGCATCCAGGATCTGTATGTTAAGTCCTTGAAACATAGCACGCAGTACAGCATTCTGCTGCACAGAGAACCAGTCACTGTTTGACAAGCTGTTCCCAGGGTTCAGTTTCCTCATGTTGATAGTGCGGATCATCACTAAAGTAGCTGGCTCACGATTCAGCAGCCGCACCAAGGCCCTGCGGATGTACCGGAGTCGCCGTATATATACCTCAACTGGAAAGGAGTTAAAGTGGGGCCCCACACTCACAAGTACCACGATGTTTGGCCCACCCTCGATCCGGTCCAGCTCATTAGAAACATAGCGCAGGTCCGAAGTGAAGACTGTATTATAATTAAGGGGTGGCCCATGGGAGCGGTAGCTGACCATAATGTTGTTCTTACTGTCCACAGCCAGAAATGGCCCCTTGTTTTTTGAACTGTAGAGATCAAACCTTTCCAGGTCTGTGGACGACAGAAAGTAGTGAGAAAATCACAGAAGAAAATTAATGAAAAATGAACGAGCTGTCTCGTGAATAGGATGAATATAATGAATAGCAAAGTATGCTAAAAAAGTCATCATTATTAGTTTAAGAACTTTTTCTTACTAGGAACAAATGCAGTGAGGTACTCGAACCACTGCCGCACAGTTGAATCTCCAAGCATATGTACAATCTTCCCTTTAAGACAACGAGTTATGGCTGCTGAGTCCTTAAAGTGGTGCATATCCATGGCGTTCAAAGGCCTCCAGGAGTTATTATAATAATATCCAAAAGCAGCGTGATGGTTTTTCACTGGTGTTTGTTCTTTCAGGGAGATATACAGGATATATATATATATTATATACTGTATATGGGTCAATGACGTGACGCCCCCTTTTTCTGTCCGGGTTAATTTTATTTTGCAGAAAAAACTAAAAAATACATAAAAATTTCTCATCTACTTGTTATACCTTCTTTACCTACTAAACCACTCTAACTTCTCCAAATTTTTAAGTTTTTCATCATTTTTCTGCTATCCGAAGTGCCAAAACACCATATGGGGCGACCGTCCGGCCTTGACTTTAGTTAGGACAACTGGTTTAAAAACACTTTAAATCAACTTAAATATATCCCTTTTCCTAGTTGGCATAATTTTAAACATGTTTTACATCCATTGACAAAACTATAAAGCATTTGCTCATATATTTCTATCATGATATACAAACGAATGTTGTCCGAATTATGTTGATTCTATCCATTTCATCCGGGGCGACCATCAACAAACCACAATTTTGGGACCTTTATTTTAAAAAACTTCTTAAGGATGGGATACAGCATCAACCAGACACAAGTGAAGACCCCCTGAAAACAACTGTATAGTGAATCAGTCTCTCTTATATAGTAAGAAAAAGCTGTTTTTTAACGGCTGTGATGTCGTAGTCACTTTTGGTTATCATGTGGGGCAACCACCTCAAAACTGTGAATTATAATTTTTTTCCACAAATCTATATTTTGATGATAAATTTGATAGTGCTTTGTCACTAGAAGAAGCTAGTTTGGTTTCTGAGGCTAACCGTTAGCCTGTTATACCTGAGTAAACTTAAAAACATCATATGGGGCGACCGAGTATCATGTGGGGCGACCACTGCTAAATGTTTTAAACGATAGATATCTGTCCTATATTTGTAGTTTTCATATTCTATACATCAATTATATACATAGAGTTAATTGTTTAAGTATAATTATTTGTATATTTTATCTTTTTTCCATTCCTTTTATAGGGATAAACATTTATTTTAAATGGATAATGAAGGAGACTCTGATATTATAGAATAAACTTGTAAAATAATAATTTTCATAAAATGAAAGGGCACTAAAGTTTATCTTTCTTCATCAGTTTATCTACTTACTGATATGAGTTCAACTAGTCTTAATGATACATAAAAATGTGAATTCTGAGATATATTACGGTCGCCCCAGATGACTTTTTTAAGGCTATGTTTTATTAACACTAAAATTACAATTTTTTTTACTTTTCTTTATAAAGGCATGTGTACACTACATTCCAAATGTTTAGAAAATGTCCAAACATATTCATATTTTTGGTATTTTAAAATTGGCCTATTAAAAAGTCTTATCCGTCAATGTGACATATATATAGCTTTATTACACAAGACATCCGTCTCCTTAACAAAAAGGGACTGGACTAATTAACACACACACACAAACACACTCTAATCAGATAAACTGTATCACCTCAATGATATTGGGACTGAACTGATAAACATGCGCACAAACACACTGATCAACAACCATCTAACAATTCTTACATACCAACCTAAAATTGCTCTTTTGCACAATATTTGTTATTTGCACAAAAAACTATTTTCTATCTTTGCTGCTATCTACAAGGAAATGTTTACTGCTTCTTATTTCACTAACTCAACTAATTATCACAGTGTTGAAACGTATTATGTTGTGTTGTCGCTCTTGTTTGCACATTTGCACTTTGTTGTCTTTTTCTGTATAGGACTTAGATAGTTTTTGTTAATTTATAATGTTAATCTGTTTTGTCTCAGCAAGTCAGCTAATTAGGTTTCTTAGTTAGTTAGATATTTAGTTTTTGTTAATTTATGTTATATGTAGCACCTTGGTCCTGGAGGAGTCAGTTTTATCATGTACTGAACTGTATAAGGTTGAAATGACAATAATAGCCTACGTGACTTGACAGAAGTGCCCAAAATATATAACAGTTGTTGACAGAATATAGATAGATACTCTTGCTCTAGATAATATATATATGGATAGATATTATATAGAGAGAGATAAAGAAGAACCCAAAGATCACTGTGGCTGAACTCCAGAGATTCAGTCGGGAGAAAGTTGTAAAAAGTCACCCATCACTGCAGCTTTATGGCAGAGTGGCCTGACGGAAGCCTCTCCTCAGTGCAAGAAACATGAAAGCCCGCATGGAGTTTGCTAAAAAACACATGAAGGACTCCAAGATGGTGAGAAATAAGATTTTCTGGTCTGATGAGACCAAGATAGAACTTTTTGGCCTTAATTCTAAGCGGTATGTGTGGAGGAAACCAGACACCTGTCCAGTACAGTCCCAACAGTGAAGCATGGTGGTGGCAGCATCATGCTGTGGGGGTGTTTTTTAGCTGCAGGGACAGAGTGACTGGTTGCAATTGGGGGAAAGGTGAATGGGGCCAAGTATATAGTACAGGGATATCCTGGATAAAAACCTTCTCCGAAATGCTCAGGACCTCAGACTGAAAGTATTCAGACCCCCTAAAATTTTTCAGTGTGTGTGTGTGTGTCTGTGTGTGTGTGTGTGTGTGTGTCTGTGTGTGTGTTTGTGTGAAAGTAAGAGAGAGAGAATACATGGGGGACAGGTGCTCCAAAAACATCATGACCCACCATTACACAATGAGCATTTAAAATAATTTGAGCTCTTACATGTACAGCTCTGCCAGAACTTGTCCAAAATAATAATAAAGTGAATGTTATTATTATGTTATTATCATTATTGTTACTTTTTAAATACTGTAGGAATTAAGTACAAAATAAAAGCAATATTTACCTTCTCCTGCAGGTAATACAGTGACACTGCGCCTTTCTGATGCATGTATAGGACATTTGAGGTTTATACCACTAAAACAAAGTATTTGTAATTTTCATATAAAGAAGACAATACTGATTCATTATTTTCAAATTTGAAAATGTAACCATATAACCATAAAACTAATTTATATACTGTACAAAAATGCTGTCTCACCCCTGGAAGAACTGTTCTTCATATTCTGTTATGAGTTTTTGCTTTATGTCCTCTTTATAATGTGTAACTCGTGTGTCACAGCCGAGCCTCTTTGGTTTGTAGCAGTACCATGGCTCTCCAGTTTCAAGATCAGTGTAGTTGCAGAGTGGTTGGTTCAGTGGCAGGCACAGATTGCAAAATGTTGTCTCTGAGATGGCACCAGAGCGAAACAGACTTTTAAAAAATACTCTATATGGATCCTCCTCCTGTAACCTTTTAAGTACCACCACTGCCTCACTCGGGTGTACCATGGTGATTTCCACCCATACTTTTCCAGCCCACAACAGTGGAAACAGCACCGTATAGTTCCCATCTTGATGATCATACACCTTCCCTGAAACTCCAGCTCCCAGCTCAGGTGAATGCAACCGGGCTATCAGGAAATCTCCACCATGCTTCTTAGGCAGGTCCAAGAAGTTCTGCACATGGACATCAACCACAAGCTGACCACCTATGTGTTGCTCTTCTGGTCCCTGAATCACAAAATAGCTATTGGCAGGGTCACTGCTGAACTCCACAGGCAGGCCTTGCACCAGGGGACCTGGCCATGCAATAGAACTGAGCAGATTTTGCTCTTCTTTGGCCTCTTCTGCTGTGGGCTTCTGGCCAAACTCTGCACAATATTTGTGGTTTACAGTCAGGGGCTGCAGGATTTGAGAGGACTTAAAGGCTAAGTGGATGGTGCTCTGTATGTTGTAGAAGGTGGACATTAATGGACCACTTAATTCCTGTAAGTGGTGAAAAAAAGTGCATTTACCTTGGAGTACATCCAATGCTCAAACATAGCTTTATCTACAAATCTAAATAGGTTTCCAAGAAACAATAGAAGTACAATTATTTTTCAAATGTGTTATTAAGCCCCAATATATTTTGAAAAAGTTTCTTTTTCTTTTAGTTGCGTCATTAGGCACACTCTTCAATGGAATTCTACTTATTCTTGTCAGACCTACAGTAATAGAGTAATATGTTGAATGTAAATCCTGATATATGAGATGATATATCGCATGAAAATTAAACAATGCCCTGACACTTATTTTTGCAGTGCTCCACTGATATGTGGTTATATTCACAGTTGGCAACTTTACAAGGGAATCAATATTTAGGCATGGAAACTTATTCAGGGGTTTAGGCTACAGATGTGGACTCCACAGCAAGATTGCTCAAATTACCTGCTTGTAAATCATGTCAGTTTGTCCTTTCTTTATTTTTATAAAAGTAAGTCAGAATAGCTTTCTTTTTTCAATATTAGTTGTGCTCACGACCAATGTACTATATATATATATGACATTTTAAGCAAAATCATAAAATTTTAATGTTTTTGTAACTTATTTTACCTGGTCTAACTAATACAGAACACACATGTTTTGTGTGAAAGATATGCTGACCTAGCATTATGGGCAGTGGTGGCTCAGTGTGTTAAGGCTCTGAGTTACTGATCGCAAAGTCGGCAGTTTGAGCCCCACCTCAGCCAGGTTGTCGTTGTTGGTTCCTTGAGCAAGTCCCTTAACCCTATCTGCTCCAGGGGTGCTGTATCATGGCTGACCCTGTGCTCTGACCCCAGTTACGTTGGGATATACGAAGAAATTCACTGTGCAGTAATGTATATGTGACAAATAAAAAATCTCTATCTTAACATTTGTCTGCTTTAAATAACTGTTGTTCATACATTTATCTATACAATTAAAATAAGCAATAATTCAATTAAGATGATGTCTGTGAATTTTTTTTCTTGTAATTGGAATTTTCATAAATTAATGTATTAATATTGCCATGTTTATAGTATATTTACAATCACCAAAACACAAAATTCAACATAACATGTTGGAGTTGAAACTGGTAATTACAGTCTTTGCCCAAAAAATGGGCTTAAATCCGAGCTCAGAATTTCATTTAACTGAGACACATTTCTGTTTTAGGCTGACATAATTGTTTACGCAAACTCTATATGCATAACTCTTGCATAAATTGTAAATACAGCTTACATCTGTGATTATGTCTGAGGTCTAAAAACCAACCTGTGCAATTTCTATATTAAATCCTCACTGTGGTCACTTAACTCCTTACTTAAATAGTTTATAAGAATATAAAAGCTCAGGCTGCAAATTTTTAGGGGAAATTTGGGCCACATAAAGAATCCTCAATTGGAGAAAATCTGTTAGTGTAAATAAAGTTTATTACTATTAAATACATTTGGAATAAAGCACATTCAATTCAATTCAATTTTATTTGTATAGCGCTTTTAGCAATTTTCATTGCCGCAAAGCAGCTTTACATAGTTAAAAGAATTATTTAGGTTTGTATGAAATGTGAATTTGTATGAATCAAAATGGTCAGTTTGTCCCTGGTGAGCAAGCCGAGGGCGACAGTGGCAAGGAAAAACTCCCTGAGATGGTAATAGGAAGAAACCTTGAGAGGAACCAGACTCAACAGGGAACCCATCCTCATTTGGGTGAAACAGAAAGCAGTAAATGATCTGCATTTATACAGTGTGTAGGGTGGGAGGCAGTTCAGCTATAATAGCTGATGTTAATTGAATCACAACACATCAGCTGCTTGTGTTGACATATTTGGATGTAAATGATCTTTACTTACCTCCAGAGATTTGATGTTTCTAATGAGTAGTATAAATCCTGAAAGGGCCAATAAAATAAAGATAAGTGACAATCTGGGTATGTGTCCATCCATGATTGGGTGCGACAATCACAACACACAGAGTTAATAAGCCTTCCAGTAATCTCACTAAGGAACTCTGGACAACCTGACAGAGAAAATGACATAAAACACGCAGGAACATTGAGTTGTAGGCATAATTTAATTAGGAATTTAGCAGGGAAATGCAGTATGTAATATTTACATTTGTTTCAGTATTAGTTCCTAAATAATATAATGATGGTGATGATTCAAAACCTTCTGGACCACCAGTGGTTTCAGTCAAGCAAGTTTTACAAGTTTTAAATTGTTATTTTTATCACTGTTGGGTAGAGGGCTGACTTGTTAGATTTGAAGGCTGATCTTCTTGTTTTCTCAACAAACTCATGCTAAAGAACCAGATTGACATGTTTTAGAACTCATCTGTATGCTGCTAGTAGTATAGTAGGGATGTGGTTTAAGGAGCTGAGGTAGAATAATGAATGGTGGTGCAAACAAGGTCTAAAGTAACTAATAAGTCAACTAGCCCTTGTATTGCTGGTTAGAATGACATCAATCATTTATAAATCAAATTTTGTTCCCATCATGATAAATTTATGCTGGACCAGTTATTTCACATTTACTTTATCTTGTGTGAGCAGGCAAATCATATGCTAGAAATGAGCAAAAGAAAAGAACCAAACAAGCTTTTGAAAATAGAAAGCGGCCTGTTATACAAAGTGAAAATTCTGCCAAAAGCAACAGTAGCACTTAACCTGGCATTTGAAAAGCATACATTATGATGATTAGAGGTTTTGGGGTTTTTTTGGTTGTGTTGATAAAAAAAAAACCTGAATCACTCTCTTTCTCTTTCAACTCCGAGTTGCTGTATGTGGATGCTCTACACCTAGAAATTAAAGGTATCAGTTACCTTGGACAATCAGCTGTACCCCTCAAATTGTTAACCTTACTTGCTCTTGTCGAGTTCTTCTTCATAACGATGAAAGAATTAATCCATTTCTCTGCACACTGGCCATCCCTTGTTATTTCAAATCTAGACTACTGCAACTGGCAGGTCTGCCTCTGTGCCCCATTCATCTTCTGCAGCTGATCCAGAATGTGATGGCATGACTTGTTCTCCCACACTACCACTTCTTCCACTCCTTCCATCGGCTTCCTGTAGCCATCGTATTCACACACTTACCTGAATGACCTTTCTCTAGGTTTTTAAAACAGCAGAGTCACGGACAATATTTATATAGTGGTGTGAAAAACTATTTGCCCCCTTCCTGATTTCTTATTCTTTTGCATGTTTGTCACATAAAATGTTTCTGATCGTCAAACACATTTAACTATTAGTCAAAGATAACACAAGTAAACACAAAATGCTGTTTTTAAATGATGGTTTTTATTATTTAGGGAGAAAAAATCCAAACCTACATGGCCCTGTGTGAAAAAGTAATTGCCCCCTGAACCTAATAACTGGTTGGGCCACCCTTAGCAGCAATAACTGCAATCAAGCGTTTGCGATAACTTGCAACAAGTCTTTTACAGCGCTCTGGAGGACTTTTGGCCCACTCATCTTTGCAGAATTGTTGTAATTCAGCATTATTTGAGGGTTTTCTAGCATGAACCGCCTTTTTAAGGTCATGCCACAACATCTCAATAGGATTCAGGTCAGGACTTTGACTAGGCCACTCCAAAGCCTTCATTTTGTTTTTCTTCAGCCATTCAGAGGTGGATTTGCTGGTGTGTTTTGGGTCATTGTCCTGCTGCAGCACCCAAGATCGCTTCAGCTTGGGTTGACGAACAGATGGCCGGACATTCTTCTTCAAGATTTTTTGGTAGACAGTAGAATTCATGGTTCCATTTATTGCAGCCTTCCAGGTCCTGAAGCAGCAAAACAACCCCAGACCATCACACTACCACCACCATATTTTACTGTTGGTATGATGTTCTTTTTCTGAAATGCTGTGTTACTTTTACGCCAGGTGTAACGGGACACGCACCTTCCAAAAAGTTCAACTTTTGTCTCGTCGGTCCACAAGGTATTTTCCCAAAAGTCTTGGCAATCATTGAGATGTTTTTTAGCAAAATTGAGAAGAGCCTTAATGTTCTTTTTGCTTAAAAGTGGTTTGCGCCTTGGAAATCTGCCATGCAGGCCGTTTTTGCCCAGTCTCTTTTACTTATGGTGGAGTCGTGAACACTGACCTTAATTGAGGCAAGTGAGGCCTGCAGTTCTTTAGATGTTGTCCTGGGGTCTTTTGTGGCCTCTCAGATGAGTTGTCTTTGCGCTCTTGGGGTAATTTTGGTCGGCCGGCCACTCCTGGGAAGGTTCACCACTGTTCCATGTTTTTGCCATTTGTGGATAATGGCTCTCACTGTGGTTCGCTGGAGTCCCAAAGCTTTAGAAATGGCTTTATAACCTTTACCAGACTGATAGATCTTAATTACTTTTGTTCTCATTTGTTCCTGAATTTCTTTGGATCTTGGCATGATGTCTAGCTTTTGAGGTGCTTTTGGTCTACTTCTCTGTGTCAGGTAGCTCCTATTTAAGTGATTTCTTGATTGAAACAGGTGTGGCAGTAATCAGGCCTGGGGGTGACTACAGAAATTGAACTGAGGTGTGATAAACCACAGTTAAGTTATTTTTTAACAAGGGGGGCAATCACTTTTTCACACAGGGCCATGTAGGTTTGGATTTTTTTTCTCCCTAAATAATAAAACCCACCTTTTAAAAACTGCATTTTGTGTTCAATTATGTTATCTTTGACTAATAGTTAAATGTGTTTGATGATCAGAAACATTTTGTGTGACAAACGTGCAAAAGAATAAGAAATCAGGAAGGGGGCAAATAGTTTTTCACACCACTGTAACTAAAGACCTATGGTACCTGTTTCTCAGGTATTTGGGTTAACTTCACCCCCTTTAAAAAAAAACACCTCTTACCCAAGAGTGTTTGACTGATGGTACTTCTAATTAGTAAACTAGTGGAACCAATGTAGAAGTTATTGGGAGAAGTAGCTGGAAAAGCTCTTATACAGAGCAACATGAAAGAGTCACTCTGGATAAGAGCTTCTGCCAAATGCCTGTAAATTTAAATGTAGGAAAGAAATACAGGCAGCTCTTGTGGATACCTTGAGACCCCCAATATATTACACTTGAAGGACCACTTTGCTCTGGAGCTAACTGTGCACCTTCCAGATATTTTTGACAATTTGCAAAACAATGTGACAAATAAAGTCTAATAATATGAACTACTGTAAATGCTAATATTTAGAATAATACATTTTCTTCTTTCGGCTGTTCCTGTTAGGGGTCGCTATTTCTCTCCATCTATGTCAATCTACCACATTTTTCCTTTGTCTGATTGCTGGTTTTACTTCCATCTTGTAAACTTTACATTTAACTCTTGCTGATACCTTTCTGTTATAGATCACTCCTGCTACTCTTCTCAACTCATTCTACACTGCCTGGATGCTCTTCTTTCCTTCTGTACCACACTCCCCATTGCTTTGGACAGGCTTCCCTAAATATTTACCTAAAACTCCTCTACTTCATGCACCTTTCCCTTACCCTCTTTCTCATTTACACACATGTACTCTTTCTTGCTCCTAATGATCTTACATGCCTTTTCTCTCCAGTGCATCCCTCCACCCCTCTAGTCTCATCTCAACCTGCTCTTGTTGCTGTTCACAATATCATCTAAAAACATCATAGCCCATGAGTCCTCTTGTCTAACCTTAAGACAATTAACCTGTCCATCACCACTGCAAACAGGAAGGGGATCCCTGGTGCAATGCCACCTCCACCTTAAACCAGACCTACTGTACAGATATAGGCACACATCACCGCTGTGTTACTGTCCTTGTATATATCTTGAACCACCTTCACATACTTCTCTGCCATCCCTGACTTCCTCATGCAATACCACAATTTATCACTGGGCACCCTGTCATATGCATTTTCTGGATCGACAAACATACAATACAGGTCTTTCTGAACTTCTCTCTACTTCTCTATCAGGATTTCCATAGCAAACATGGCATCTGTGGCATAAAGCCATATATTGTGACCTCTCTTCTTAATCGAGCTTCCACCACTCTTTCGCATTACTTCACAGTGTGCCTCATCACATTTATGCCTTTGTTTTTGAGGCAGCTGGGACACAGTCGGGAAGGGGATTTAATTTTTAATTTTCATTTTTTTTTATTTAAAAAATGTTTTTTGGTGGTTGATTTCTTCACTAAAATATATCCTTGCACATACATTTGACCTTTTTAGCACTAAGGTCATAATGACCTGCGCAGACCCTTAGAGAGAGCTGAGATTGGTTCCCTGGTTAGTAATTGAACCTGGACCATGACATCTCAGGGAGTTTTTCCTTGCCACTGTCGCCCTCAGCTTGGGACAAACTGACCATTTTGATTCATACACATTCACATTTCATACAAACTTAAATAATTCTTTTGATTGTGTAAAGCTGCTTTGCGGCAATGAAAATTGCTAAAAGCGCTATACAAATAAAATTGAATTGAATGGAATAGAACAATGAAGGTGCTGAATGCTAGCCACAGATTTACCAGAAAAGGTACCTGCTGATCTTAGTAAATAAACTGATTTATAAATTGCTTTATTGAACAACTAGTGTCACAAAATCACTCCTTCAAGTCAAAAATACAATCTGCCCTCGAGTCACACAGGAGAAAGGTTCCATGATGTAATATTTAAGTCTATAATGTGAAATGGTCAGTGTCTGCATTTAATCATTGTTACATTTACCAATTGAAATGATATTCACAGTAAATGGTTGTTATACTGTATGGGTAAATGTTAAATGAACTAATATTGGATGGTTAGACTTCTGACAGTGGAATTTGTTGAGACAAGAGATAACAGTGTTCTTAAAAACACAATGTTATCTGTTGTCTCAACTAATTCCACTGACTAAATGAACTAAAAAAAAATCTAGTTGAGCCAGATAGATATATTGAATCTAATCAGTTTCATAGTATAACATTCTATTATGTCAAAAATAAAGTTATTATTCTTATTTTTGGACAAACGATACTTTATAAGTTGTTCTACTGGCAGATAATTTGAGAAATCATTAAATGATGAATTGAGAGACCATTATAAAGACAAAAACCTTAAAAGGTTATTGCTCTTAAATTAATTAGCAACAACGCACATCATCAGCCTGTGTGGTCATAAGGAATTTGGCTCTAAATGAGCTGTACTCACCTCCAAAGATGCAATGTGGCTAATAAACAGTATAAATCCTCTATTGGTCTTGTACACGTGGTAAGAGAGCGTTATGCACCTGATACGGATCATCAACTGTAGTGTAAAAGGGTGTTGTGAGAACAGCCAGGTGTGGTGCTAATTATGTGTGTATGACTTAATATGTTTGTATTCGCTATTTGATCTGTTGAAGGACTGGCTGCCAGATAGATGTGGTCTGCATTGACATGTATTTTCTTGGCCTGCCTCTCTAGGGTTAAGCCCCCAGCTCCACTCTTTTTTTCTTTCTTTTGTTTGTTTTCTTTGCCTGGGCTAATTTAGTGATTTTGTTTTAAACTGTCGCATTGATAGTGTCTGATTCTGAAACATTGTTTTATGAATAAAGATTTGTATATTTGTTTCTGGTATCCATGTCCCTGTGTCCTTGCTGAGAGACTCGAACCTGTGTGTCTTAATCTTTTCCCAGGTAACCAATCCTGGGTGGCGTAATCGGTTTTTATCAATCTTTTAAGGGGAATTTTATTTCCCAACATAGAGAAAAAAACAAACCCCGCCACATATAGTTCAATGAACGTAGAGCTGTGTAAAGTCTTTAAGTTGAGTCATGTCAAATGGACTTCTTTGTTGTTAGATAAAAACGTTTACTACTCATCCAAGTAGCTTCTTCAGTCTGAGGGACTGTTAAAATGTTTAAACTAGGGCTGGACGATATGGCAAAAGTTTATATCATGATATATTTCTTAATTTTGGTCGATACGATATAATTCCGATATCGATATGGACAATATTAAAAAGCCTCAGGAAAAAACTGCAGAGGACACACACAATGGATGTACCTCCAGGCTCCTCCTCCTTGCTTCCCAAGAAAGCTTTAAACAGAAATAGGGGAAAAATGAGGAACCATGGCGCAAATATGTGCTGCCCTGTTTGTAGGCTACATGGAGCAGCAGCTTGATTAATGGATGCAATGGTCTTATGTTTGTCCATTTCTTTTATTTCAATATATCAAATTAACCTGCCTCCTCTGTCAGTAGTGAACACTTGCCCGAGTTGCCTGCCCAGTCAGTACTTGGTGAATTGTTCTTTGGCAGCAATGCAGCTTTAGGTTGTCTTAAACACATGTCTCTAGAATGTTTGCAGATTTTGGCATTTTTGCTTATTGCTCTATGTAGAGTCTCCAACTCTCACAAATTAGATTGAAAATGCAGATGGACAGCAATTCTCAGGCCATGCCACAGTCAATTGGTTTTATTTCTTGGCCATTCCAAAATAACCTTTCACTATCTTGTTAGGGGGTAAATGTTTGCTGGACACAAACTGGAACAGGTTTTTATTAGGGATTTGCTTAATTTGGCTTCATACATGTTGCCTTTGATGCCAATAACATAATTTCTCCTGCTGAAAAGCAATCATGGAGCTTTAGGCTATCCCTACAGTCCTTAATGAAATCAATGGTGTTACCGGTGTTGGTCTACATTTAGTCTGTGCCAAACCTAACATTTTGATTATCTTTTTCCACAAATTTATTTTTTTTTTTTTATATATATATCTTGAAGCAAAAGCCAGGCATATTTTAAGATAGTGTGCCTTTAAAAAGATGCGAAACAGGGATCTGAAGGAGCTGCTGAATAGGAAGAAGAGAACCGTCAGAGATGAGGACAAAGGGCACTTTCACACCGGGGTCCGGAAAACATTCGATTTTTGTCAGTGAGAATGCAATCATTCTGTGCTCGGGAACCGATCCCTGGACCAAATGTAGGCAGATGAAAACATCCAAAAACAATTGGACACTACACATAAAAACTCAGATTCACAGAAGTATCCATGGGTATTTACTTGCACATGGTGCAGCATGAGCCCTGAGCAAGGCCATGCAAAGCTGAACAAACTGCTGCTCCGGCAGCACAAAGCGCAGGGTACGATACGGAAGCAAGGAAGGTCAACATATAAAAAGTACAAGAAATAGGATGAAAACCATCCAATTTGATCGAGTCGGAATCATCCCATCTGCCTCCATTGTCCAAACTGGACAGCATGGGACCTGGTCCACCAACAGGTAAGTTTACATTTAGGCATTTGGCAGACGCTTTTATCCAAGTTAATATTAAATACTAACGTTACGTTTACTATAGTCCCATATTATCATGGCATCTCCAGGTAAATTTCTATTGATCTTGTGGTGACTTTTTTAAATATAAAAAGATCTACAGGATGATTTCACATTAGTTTACAACGAAGTTAGCTTTGAATGCTCCTCATGTCTGCTTACTTTAAAGCCCCAGATCATTTCCCTGTTCAAAATGCAACAGAGTAAAATGCGATGTCAATTCTGTCTATATTCCAACACATCTCAGGGAGAATTATAAAAAGTAGGATACTGATGATCCACATATGCTCCACACACAATTTCAGGTTACCTGTGATTGCTGTCAATCATTTCTTTTGATTGTGTAAAGATGCTTTGCGACGATGACAATTGTTAAAAGTGCTATACAAATAAAATTGAATTTAATTGCTGTGACACAATTTGGATGTTGGAGGAATTTAATTTGTGCAAGCGGTTATGGTTGTAACCTCCAGTTAATTTCTTGCTTCTTGCTTTCATACTTTCTTGCAGACAGACACTGGAGGAGACACAGGCTGAGACCTCTGACCGTAGCACAAGACCAGAAGAAAGAGTGATGTGCAAAAGCAAGGGCAGGAGACTCTTGATGCATGAAAAAAATCTCAAATTGAGATAGAGAAGCTTCTTCTTGATGAAGAAGAAACATCAAGAGATCAAATAGAATGGTAGAGATCATCAGTGTCTCTCTTTCCTCTATCGAAGACATCTACACCACACCGATCAGACACACCCTTCACACTCCTGCCATCTGAGAAAAGGTCTTGAAGCACTCAGACTATGCAACAGAATTCTTTCCACAAGCTATACCACAGAGTGTTGAAACGTATTGTGTTGTCGTGTTGTCGCTCATTTGCACTTTATGTTGTCTTTTTCTGTATAGGGCTTAGATAGTTTCTGTTAATTTATGATATTAATCTGTTTTGTCTCAGCTAGTCAGCTAATTAGGTTTCTTAGTTAGTTAGCTAGTTAGGTTTTGTTTATTTATGTTGTTAATTTATGTTGAATGTAGCACCTTGGTCCTGGAGGAACGTTGTTTCCTTTCATCGTGTACTAAACTGTATATGGTTGAAATGACAATAAAAGCCGACTTGACTTGAGATGATGGACAGACTGTTTAATTTCATGGTCCAATTGTCTTAATTTCAGTAACACACACCCTCTTCCTATGCAAGTACAAGTAAATATTGTTGTAATGTTTACCTTTTTCTTCCCTTACAACATGTAGTATGGATTTTTTTTTTTATATAAAAGATTTTTCTACTTTTTTTTTTATATATAATTCTGTCCACACAGCCTATATTTTAAATATATCTTTGTCCACATGGAAACGTAAAACGTGCTGTTTGGAGCGTCCCTAATCAGCCGGGGCCAAACAGAAGCGTTAGATAAAACATTACGCGTGCACTTTGTAGAAGTCCGACCGGGTCCCGTCCAACCGCTGTCGCAGTCTTTTTGGTCTGTGTGTAGTCGGAGTTTTGTATGAAGCAGCAAAATGTTAACAAAACGTGTGAGAAACTGCGCGTGTGTATGGACACGCACGTATAAAGTCCAGGAAGCAACGTTAACACAGTCACCGGTTTACTGTACGTACTGTAAGTCAACTGTTGCACAAAATATCCTCATAAACAAAGCTGACGTCAAATCAAGGAGACTAGGACACAGGGTGACGTTACGACAAGCCAAAATCTCTGTGTCCCCGTGTCCACACTTCACTTCACCAAAATTTTGGAAAATCTTTTTTACTTTGAAGAGAGTTTAACAAAAGCTCTGTTTTCAACAACCAGAACTGCGTTTGAAGGTGGATAAGAGGCCAAAACCGCTAATAAAGATCTCTGTTTTAAAAAGACACATCATTAGTATAATCATATGAGTGCATTTTTTTTATCTTATTCCATCTCCCTGAAAGGCCAAGCACAGGTGAAAAATAATCACACTGCTGCTGGATATTATTATAATAACTGCTGGAGGCCTTTGAATGCCATGGATAAGCACCAGTTTAAGGACTCGGCAGCCATAACTCATTATATACATGATTGGAGATTCCTTTGAGTATCTCACTGCACATCATCCTGGTAAGAGAAAGTTAATCATCTATTAATGATCTCATTTTGTGCAATCTTTCCTATTAATTTTAAGCCAAGTTACTAATTTTTATCAAAATTTTTCTTATAATTTTCTCTCTACTTTCTGCCCTCCATAGACCTGAAACAGATTGATCTCTATAGTCCTATGTAGGCAGGGCCACTGGTAGATTAGTCTAGGTTATTTGGCATGTTCAAGCTGTGGTTATACCTCATGAGAAGGAAGTCTCTCTAATCATTTCTTAGACGAACCGGTTCTCCTTGTAACCAGCTCTTCACTGCCCAGACATGCACCTCCACAGGTGAACAGTCTTACTGCTCAGGATAGACTCAGGATCTCCATCTGACTTCAAATATTCAGTCGTCCCAGTGTCAAGTTTGAGAGAAGCTGTATTCTCCTCACCTAAAACAATTAAGTCATTCACGCTGCTGAAGTAAGTCATCCTGCAGCCCATTGTGGTAAAGAAAATCAATTTACCCAGTAAAAGTTTACCCAGTAAAGTTTCTTGATTATTAACCGTAATGTAAATACTGAATTTTAGAACAGTAATGCATTACATTACGTCATTACAAACAAATGTGCGTCTGAATACAGTAATGTACTACTTTGTAATATTACCCCAACACTGCTTGCAGTTGTAAAAATTATATCCTCTTTAAACCGGATGGAAAGTTAATGTTATATCAATAACATAATAAGTGGTATTTTAAATACCCCTTAAAACAAACACAACCATTTTAAATTTATAAATGGAAGTATTGGCTCCCAGTAGTCAAGAAGGTCAATCAAGAATATTATGATAATTGAACAACAGCAGCTAAATTAATTAAACTCTATTTTATGTATGAACAGGGTCAAACAGTCGAAAATATTACTCCTTGCTCAAAAGATTCATAAGTTTGAATTGCAGTAATGTAAACCTCAAACCCAAAGGACTGGGATAAAGCCCTTGGATTTACAGCCTCTTATTGTGATAAAATTGTCCATCGGTGAGTGGGATCCCCATACTGTGGTTGGGAAAACAACACTGGAGTGGTCAAAAGATTCAGAGATCACAGTCGGTAAAATGATTCGAACTTCTTGCTAGACAGAAGTTTTTCCTGATTGGCCAGAGACCGGATGGATTCTGTTCAGGTTAGACTGCTTTTCCTCTGTCCCCTGAATGTTCAGTGCTGAATTTCTCTCCCAGAATTTCCAGGCTTGAATTTTGACTTGATCTGAATTGAGCTTCATAAAAAAAAGACACATTGAATATACTTTTTAAATATTAGGCAAGTGATTTTTAGAATATAAAATTAAATGTACAGTATACTGTATGGTAATCAAAATTTCACAGCTATATATAATTATAATATATCCTTCAAATAATTATGATGGCAATCTGTTTCCATATAAATTGTGTGTTTTGTACAAAATAAAGACAGAAATCTTCACAGCTGATAAAATTATTTAATAAACATATTAAAAAGTATACTTATAACTGAAATATTAGACATACCGTGAGCAGTTACCAAAAGCCACCTAAAACGACATTACATATTTGAATGCACTAAATATTTAAGAAAAAGACATTTATTAAAAACAAGAAGACCATGATTCTGAGTACAATTATGGTATTAGGATCATATACAGATAGGGTTTGCCACGTACATATAAAAGTGTAACCAGACATAAGGCTGTTTATATTTTTGAGGTCTGTCATGCAATTAACCCAGAAAAATGTTCACACACACAACAACTACTGTACGTATAAGCATATTGATGATTTCATGTAGATGATGAGGTGTCAACCAAGTTCAAATTTTTCAAGTCATATCAACTATACACTAAAAGTCAAAGTACAAATATACAAAAAGTAATCAGTCTTAAAGTAAATACACATTACTCAAGACTAGTCAGATGACCGCAGATTGGTCAAATGATGTTGCTTAATTTTCTATAAAAGCAGTTTGACAGTAATGCCAGCTGCAAATCACAGGTTCATATGAACATACTTTTTCAGATACTGTAGGTTGTTGCTTCTTTGGTAGCAACTCATTCACAGGGGCTTTTATAGCAGATGCTCAACAAAGATATATAGATAATTAAAAAAAAAACATTAATTTACCAAAAAAAATGTATAATCACTGACATAGTGACAGAAGACTTATATTTAACATTTTCTAAGGAGTCTTTAGTTTCAGCACTGTCATATGTAACAGTCAGAGGTATAACTTTATAATATGTGACTTTGCACTTTGTGGTTCTTAGTAAAGTAAATTGCTAAACTAGAAATGTTTGGTTTTGTATAACTTAACAAGTAGAAAAAACACAGTGGCTAACAGTTGCTGTAACAGAATAGTTTTAAGCAATAAACCTGTTTCGGAAATGTTCCACACCATTAAATGTATCTATAAATAATAATAAAAAAGGGTACAATGTGTGGTCTGTAAATTTTTTTTTTTTTAAATCAATGGTTATAAAAGTTATTACAAAAACTACAAAAACCGTCAAAAATTTTTTGGGTTGCATCACACTTCCCTGTTGGTAATTGTTTTCCTATGCACACCACCAAAGTGTTTTATTCTTCCTTAAAAACGCCACGTTGTTTTTAGTACCATATTTCCTAAGTCATTTTAAGACTCTTCCAGACCTGAATATTTTAAATAAGTATTATTGCCCTTTTTTTCCATTTTTTTGAAACACATTTAAAATTATTTCTTATAATAAGGGTGTTGTCCACGTTCAGTGAAATGTGAGAAATACAAAGAATTCAATCCAACGAAGCCCGAGAGCATTCATTACCACTAACATGATGAATACACTTTCGGGCAGTGAACATTTTCAGTACTAGAAGGGATGTATCCCTAAGCAACCCGCTCAAATCAATGCAAGCAATGCAATGTAAGTTGGTAAATGAAAGAACATTCTCTTTCCCTTTAAATTCAGCTAGAAAAATTGCTTAGTACAAGGTTGAATAAAAGACATCCCGGAAAGAGAATGTCCCTTATCTGTATCTCCATCCAATGAATTTATCTGAACATTATTTATTCCCAGCAACAATTCCAAATCCACAAGTCCTTTGAAACAAGACATTCCTCAGCAATCTGCCTGTTTCCTCAATGCGAGGCTTGGTTTGCTTTTTTCAGGTGGCAAGTGCACACAGGTGCCTGACTTTTACCGGTTGTGGACGTGCTTGGCTTGGGTTCCTCCTTCTTCTTCACGTCCTCCTTCTGCACCTCTACCTCCTCCACGTCTTCTGCTTTCTGCACCTCCTTTGGTTTTGGTCTGGGATCTTTCCCCTCTTTTTCGCCGACTAGAGCTTTAGACGGAGCACGTGTATAGCTGGTGGTGACTGTGTGGGGCGCCATCAGGCTTTGCTCTACCCCCTTGTTTGGTACAGTCATGTACTTCCTGGGAGTTTGTTTCTTGGGTGGATAGTAGGCTTCGAGTTTACGCTTGTGGCTCATAGCTGAGGCACAACAGGCAATGAAGATGATGACAATGAGAAGCGACATCACAACGATGATGAGGAGCATATTTTCACGCAGGAAGTCCACCACGTCATGAAACAGGAAGTACTTAATACGGATAAAGGTGGTAGTAATGCTAAGGATAGGCGTTGGTGAGGGTGAAGGTACATGGGTGGCGTGGGATGTTGGGAAAATCAGTTCCTGTTCATCTCCACTGCCTTCCATGGACGTATTAAAAGGAAACGCCATAGTAGAGCAGCTCCAAAAGGCAAAGAGGAGCCCGAAGGCAAGATGTGGGCACATGGACGACATGGCAACGTTACACCTGGAAAAAGAGAAAAAGATGCATGGATTAAGGATTTATCAGATATATGTACAAAAAATTGCATTATCAGCTCAGCAATATAATAATTGGACTTACTGTATTTAAAATGTGTTTAATTTACACATATAAAATGCTACATCATTAAAACAACACTTTATGTTGGATCTGCTGTGAACAACATGTGCGTCACTGGCTGTGGATATATATTTGCCTAACTACCAGATACATCCAACGCTTTTTATTTTTTTTCCATCATACTTACTTTGAAGTGGAAACTCTGTCTTTCCTTACTTAACATAAACAGCTGACACTAAATAAAAATCAGTACATACACAGAATGTGTTGGACAATATCTGCTATTCTCTGAAAATGGGAAGTGGAAGCAATACTTTGTGGCTTCTCTGCTTCCTCTTTTTCTTTGGAGACCAACCTTTGCATTTTTAGATTACAGAAAAGGTGAATATTATTAGACCAGATATGATGACCAACTAGTAATCAAAAATTTATGATTAAACAGAAAGGAAATGACTAATATTAGCTTTAAACTACACCAAACCTCCTTCCTTCAAATTTCTACACAAGGTAAAAACCGTTCTTGGTACTTGATTATTTCACTTTTTTTAGTCAACAAACCAGAGAACACTACAGTACATAGGCCAGAGTTATTTAATTAAAATTTGTAAAGGTCCAATTTCATAAAATTCCTTGTAAAGGTCTACATAAATGACTATGAGGACTAAAATCTGGCATTATTGTTAATGCTTCATCATTAGTGATTAGTGAATCATTTTTTTTCTTGTTGTTGGTCTTTCATCTGCTCCCACAATGCTTCACTGTGTGTATGGTTTCCACAAGGTGATAAACAGTGTTGAGTTCCTACAAAACGTAGACCAAATACCTTTTTCTCCATACTTTTATTTTACTCACTCAATATTTCTTCAGTAACATTTGATCAGTAAAGGCTTTGATCTCCGCACTTTGGGTAATGGCATTCAGGTGAATGACTTCTCTGATCTTGGCTGTGGTTTTCTCTAAGGTCCTTTAAAGTTACCCAAGGACCAAAGGGTACACTTTTGACTAGTGCCCTCCTGACATGTACAATGTTATTGTCTTGAATACGTGGACAAAATTCACAAGGCAAACGTCATGGTTGCCATATTCTTTCCATTTTAAATGGAATAGATTTAATGGATTTGATCATACTCTGTAGGGTGTTCAAATGATGAAATAGCCAAAACCCAATTGCACCAGCACTTTGTCACAGATCTTTTTTTTAATATGCCTATGTTTGTCATGATGCTGTTTGCTTTATATATATATATATATATATATATATATATATATATATATATATATATATATATATATATATATATATACACCAAGTATATAGAGGAGATTAAATGAAAAACATCTATCTGTTAACATATTTGCAGTGGTTTTTTTTCTCATGTGTTAAATCTATTTTAGCTACAGCAGCCATTACTTATTCAGGGTGGAGATGGAGCAAGTCAAGGCCTGGTTTGTAATTTTTTCCAATTGCCTGCTTCACCCACTCACCACACTAAAAAGAGTAGGCCATGTAAGACAGGCAGAAAAACAGATCAACAATTTATCTCTAGATGGTGTAGGTGGTGTAAAGTAATACACAGATTTCAGCGAAAAACAATAAAATAAATTTTAAAAATCATTTGTTTTCTCGAAATTATGCAAACAAAATGCTTCTAAAACTGTAGGAGGTTTAAATATATATACAGTATATATACAGTACATGACATGTGGGGTATGGAAAGTTTGGATGATTTTTTTCTGCTTTCTTTGCCCTCACACTTTTTTATTTTCTTTTTCAGACAGATAGTGAGACAGCTGGACAAAGTCAGAGAGAACACACTGTGGGAGACTCGCTCTTAGCCTGTATTTTCTTGCTATTTTAGTTCAGCTGTAATAAACCAGACCAGAGGATCTATTTCTGCTCTCCAAACCAAACTCCGGTCCAACCACCATGCACTGCAAAAGAGCTAAGCACAGCTGCTGTGTTGTTGTTTGTTTTCTGATTAAATCCCAGAAATCCCTGTCTATAATTTCTATACACCCTTAACATGTGCATACTCATATAATGTAATGCATTAGAGACATTATTTGATAATTTCTGTTGTGGCAACTAATGTGACTAATAATGAAGTGTAGTTTCAGGTTTGGTGAAAAGAGGAATTTGAAGTTGAACTTCTCAGGTCAAACTATAGTTCATTCCAGAAATAATGTGGTTTAGACACTTAAACCAATATAACTCAAATAAAACAAATGCCAAAGGGTTTTTTTTTCTTTTAATGAGAAATCTTTATGCTGATTTTTTTCTTCTTCGAAAAACAGTATCTACATTTCTTGTCCATTAATTAGCCATAAAGACCATGTAAGATATAAACCAGATCCTAATGAGAGGTTTGCTGTGGATCTAATGTGTGGGTGTCTCCTGCATGTTGACGACATACCAACCGTCTAAAACCAGAGGAAAGAATCGAGCGAAATTACATGCTGGAATTTTCAGCTCTGTCATTCCAGGCTAATCTGAGTGTGGGGCATGTGGCTTAGTTCAGAAAGGAGATGAAGGCCTACTCTTCTTCAAAGCACAGGATGATGTGCATGGGTGCAGAAATAGAGAGGAAATGAAGTCGTACTGTTATTCATTAGGAGTTTAAATAAATTATTAAATGTAGGTCATGAAAAAAGGCAGGTATGGTCACAGAATATTCCTTCGTAAAATCTCCTTAAAGTGATATCTACAGGTGTCTTAACATGGAGGAATTAATATTTCACGAGAGATCTTATAGAAGAGAATTGATGTTTTTGCATGTTAATTCAATTAGAAGATTATTAGAATTGTTATTCAGGGAAGTTATCCCGAAAAAAATATATAATTCTAAGATGAAAAGAACAATTCTGCAATTGAACTCAAAAGAAAGATCTTCGAAGAGTGAGTTAACTTAAAATATAAATATAAGTTCAATTCCACATATGGCAAAGCTGCAACTATAAAAGTAAAGTAACTCATCTGACTCGAACGCTATGGCTCACCCAATGAGTTTTTTTCGCTCTCAACCCAAGAGAAGAACATAATCCAGGCCAAAGGCATTGTTCAACAGGGGGGTAACACAGTAAGATATAAATTATAAAAACATTCTATGTGCACAATACTTTTCCAGGATATTTATAGTTTTATATTTATAGAACAACGACAGGTTTGAAGGTTTGACACGGGCGTATCAATATAGCATATACCATATGTTGCCTTGTGAGCTAGGTGGATTAGGCTTTTATACTGTATATGAGTTAACCTGTGGTAGTTAGTGTTTTATATATGAGGTCAAATGTAAAAGGTTATTAAGAAAGTTAACCCAAGAGAAGTTTTCATTCTAATCAACTGAAAGAATATAAAAGGATTGAAAATATGTATATGTAATTTGTATAAAGTGTATAAAGTTTAAAAAAAAAAAAAACTTAATAAACCCGCATTGTGCATGCTGATCCACAGTCAAATCTGCCCTTTAAATAAGAGCAAGTCATCAGCCAACTCAAATAAAAAAAAAAAAATCCACTTACTGATGTGCAGACAGATGTTCTTTCTGTTGTCAGCGGAGATTCCCAATCTCCCTCCGGTGCACAAGAGAATTTAAAAGGAAAGAAAGAAAGAAAGAAAGAAAGTGAGGAGGACCAGCTGCCTCTGTGCTGCACTGAGAGTGGTACAGCAGCTTGAGCCTATGTGTAGGCTTCACCAGGAAAAAAAAGATTAGTTAGGACAAAGTAAGGTTTTTCATTTGTGTGGTGAACATCTCGTTCCCTCCTTCCCTCCTATTTTCTCCTCCTTTTCCAGCAGTGTGGCGGCCTGGTTTTGTTGCTTACGGTGATGAATCCACAGAGCATGATACAGAAATCTGTTCGTTTTAAACAAGTATGAGAATTTTTTTTTAAAAAGGGGGATATTTATTTAATAAACAATTATCGACAAATCTTGTTAAAAATCCAGCTGTTGGTAAAGCAGCTTCATCTCACACTGAAAAAGAAGAGAAATCCAAGTTTTATTTTAAAAATAATAAAATAATAAATTATGTGTGTGTGTTCTTATTGACACCCCACGAACTTATAGTGAACACAATGTGACTGAAATATGTTTTCCATTTAAATGTTGATTTGATTAGAACATGTAGGAAACTTTAAGCTTTTATCCATGACTTCTTAATTTACTAGGGTACGAAAATAAGGTGACACAGAGATCAAATCCATTTATTCAACCATCATCATGAGAACACACAAACCAAATCAGGGAGTGTGTTGACCCTCTGAAGGCAGGCAATGGTTATTTAAAAATAACTTCTTCTTTGTCTTTCGGCTGTTCCCTTTCAGGGGTCGCCACAGCGAATCATCTGCCTCCATCTAACCCTATCCTCTGCATCCTCTTCTCTCACACCAACTAACTTCATGTCCTCTCTCACTGCATCCATAAATCTCCCCTTTGGTCTTCCTCTAGACCTCCTGCCTGGCAGTTCCAACCCCAGCATCCTTCTACCGATATATTCACCATCTCTCCTCTGAACATGTCCAAACCACCTCAATCTGGCCTCTCTGACTTTATCTCCATAACATCTAACATGTGTTGTCCCTCTGATAAACTCATTCTTAATCCTATCCATCCTTGTCACTCCCAAGGAGAACCTCAACATCTTCAGCTTTGCTACCTCCAACTCTGCCTCCTGTCTTTTCTTCAGTGCCACTGTCTCTAAGCCGTAGAGCATTGCTGGTCTCACCACTGTCCTGTACACCTTTCCTTTCATTCTCGCTGATACTCTTTTATCGCACAACACACCAGAAACTTTTCTCCACCCATTCCAACCTGCCTGTACCCACCTCTTCACCTCCTTTTTCCACTCTCCGTTGCTCTGGACTGTTGACCCTAAGTACTTAAAGTCCTGCACCTTCTTTACCTCTGCTCCCTGTAGCGTCACCGTTCCTCTTGGGTTCCTCTCATTCACACACATGTATTCCGTCTTGCTGCAGCTAACCTTCATTCCTCTGCTTTCCAGAGCATACCTCCACCTCTCCAAATTTTCCTCCACATGTTCCCTGCTCTTGCTATGTCATTATTGTCCATGGAGACTCCTGTCTAACCTCATTTGTCATCCTGTCCATCACCAGAGCAAACAAAAAGGGGCTTAGAGCCGATCCTTGATGCAGACCCAACTCTAATACATGTCCTTCACCACTCTAACATACTTATCTGCCACTCCAGACTTCCTTATACAACACCACAGCTCCTCTCTCAGTTATTAAAAATAACTACTCACCTAAAAATGCCTGTTTCTATTTTTTGGGCAATAAAAAAGTGGAAAAGATTTTTATTCATGTTCAATGAGCAGGATATTAAGAGTGTCAAAAGACATTAACAAGGATCACTTGGTGAATAATGAGAGCTATTATAAATAAGAGAAAGTCTTAGGGGTTACCTAAAGTCTCTAAACCTACTATCGAACACCACCTTTATGCAACACATTATTAGAAAGGTATGCCTTTTCAGTCAGTTTACCACAAACAAAGTACCTGGAGTTGTGAACTCTACTACTAACTTTGACCTGTTCTTTGGTCTGCTTAAACAAAAATCATATCATTAAATGACTGAAACTGTTTCCTTCTTGCATCTTCTAGCAGGACAATGACCCAAATCATATGTCCGTATCAACACAAAAAAGGATCAAGCTTCTGCCAAGTCCCCTGACCTGAACTCCATTGATGATCTATGAGGTAAAGTGAAATGGAGAGTGCAGAAGAGAGGGCACTGAATGATCTAGTTCATGCATTCATGACCTCCAGACTGGACTATTGTAATGCATTACTACTGTAGGTGGTTGTCCTGCATTCTCAATAAACAAGCTTCAGTTAGTCCAAAATGCAGCTGCCAGGGTTCTCACTAGATCCAGAAAATATGATCATATAACACCAATATTATCGTCCCTGCACTGGCTACCTGTTCAGTTTAGAACTAATTACAAAATAGTATTACTTGCATACAAGGCTTTAAATGGTTTAGCTCCCACATACCTAACCAGTCTTCTGATACGCTATAATCCACCACGTTCCTTAAGATCACAAAACTCTGGACTTCTTGTAATTCCCAAAATTTAAAAATCTACAAAAGGGGGTAGGGCTTTTTCATATTTACCTCCAAAGCTTTGGAATAGCCTTCCAGACAGTGTTCGGGGCTCAGACACAGTTTCCCATTTTAAAAGTAGACTCAAGACGCATCTCTTTAATCTGGCATACACGTAACTCATCCCATAACTTCATACTTCAGTACATCTATCCAGAATGGCAACTACGCTAATTCCCTCCATCGGGTCTGTACTTTTCTACCCATCCTGAGGCATCTGGAGAGTGTGCCAGCTTCAGTAGACAAAGACCAACCCTGCGAGGATCCTGAGGCATCCAGAGAAGGACCAGCTCCAGCTGAATTCTGGCTTATTATGATTGGAGCTACACATCCTGCTCCTGTGCTCCCAGTGATCCAGATCCCATCTGCCCTCTGCACCTACTGACTCCCTATGCTGAACTGGACTTCATGTTAATAAAAAAAAAAACTGTTATATTGTACTTTCAGCTGCATAACACCCATAATGTTATATCATCTCTATCTGTTATCACCCAGATGAGGATGGGTTCCCTGTTGTGTCTGGTTCCTCTCAAGGTTTCTTCCTATTGCCATCTCAGGGAGTTTTTCCTTGCCACCGTCGCCATCACCCTTGGCTTGCTCACCAGAGACATTTCATTCATTCATCGCAATATTATTTAGACACATTTTTCTCACACATAAACATTTTATTATTGTTATTATTATTATTATTTATTTTATTTTATTATTATTTTTTAATGAATTTCTTTCACTTTTGTGAAGCTGCTTTGAGACAATGACCATTGTTAAAAGTGCTATATAAATAAAATTGAATTGAATTGAATTAAATTAATGTGAAGAGGAATGTGTATGTTCTGTACTCTCCAAGCTCATAAAATGTTACAGGACAAGACTGACTGCTGTTTTACTGGCAAAGGGAAGTTGTAGAAAGTAATAACTGCACAGCTGTCAAACATTTAAGGCTATTGGTTTCCCTTGGGTGTAGTGGTTAGCACGCCTTGTACCTCCAGGGTCTGGGTTCGATTCCCGTCTCTGTGTGCATGGAGTTTGCATGTTCGCTCCAGGCTCCAGCCCCCCTGCGATCCTGAATACAGAATAATGTGTGAGTGGGTGAGTGAAAGTGGTTTTGATTTGAAATAATTATTTCTTTATAAAAAATTTATTCTTTAATTTTACTCTGATTTTTTTTTTTTTTTCAGTTTGAGATGAAGCTACATCACCAAATGGATCTTTGCTCACCATTTTCACAAGGGGTGCCAATAAATATGGAGGGTGTTATATGCTATTTAAGAATCATTTTGATTGATTGAGTAACTGAAGTGACAACTCTGATCTGATTACCATGTAGTTCTTTTATCTCATACGCTATTTCCCTTTTTTGTGATGAAACTGTTTTGCTTAGTTTTATTAAATGCAGGGGAAATTATACTCTGGAATAAGTAAATAATAAAACATGTTAAGGAGTTGTTTTTACAGCAAGATAATATACGTGAAAATATCTTCAATCTTAAATATATGCAAGTGATATATGTGAAAATCCAGTTTTGTTCTAGAATGTCGAAAATTTAAAATGTAATCAAACAATCAAAAATGTCCATATTTAAGATATTTTTACTTGCTGGTTTTTATTTTTTGCTTTGTTACAGCACATATACACTGATACTTCCTCACTAGACTCTTCTTTTTCTTAAAATGAATAAGAGGTGAAGTCTGTCTCAGACCAGCCACAAAAGCAACATTTATAGACTTCCTTATGACAGAAAAAAAAAATCCCTCAAGTGATGTACTGCAGTTTTATCTCCGATACCCGAGACTGCACACAGAAATGCTTTTTAATCTGTTTACGTAACGCATCCGTCATTTAAGTCAGCTGTTACTACAGAAACGTAAAAGCTGCTGTTGTAGAAAATGAATTGATTAACTATTTGATTAATTAATACATATGGTATATTAATGATTTACATTCATCATTAAATGCACATTAAAGTTATATGTATTTAAATCCACAATAAACTCTTACTCACCATCACACTTACAGTCTGAATAAATGATTAATGACTAACTTGTGCACTGTAGTCTTGATCCCTTTTTTACTCACAGCAGCTTATAACCAGTGTTGGGGGACGTTACTTTTTAAAGTAAACAATTACATTACAAAATTACTGTCATTAAGAAGTAATCAGTTACATTACAGCGTTACTCTCTGATAAAAGTTACTAGTTTGAGTACTTTTCCATTGCTGAAAATGAAAGTAATTCCTTTCAAGTAAATCCTTTGTAATTCCTCATGCATGTTGTGTACGGCTCATCATGATTTACAGCGAGTGTTGGCGCAGTGATTACGTTTCCATCTTTCCGCGCGTCGGTCCTCGCATAGTCAAACCGCACAGGTGACATAGGGGTACAACAGCAGGAATAACGGGGGCGGGGCTTGTAGGACGACTTTCACACACACACACACACACACACACAATAACGGAATGGGATAGACTGCTGTCTGGCTCACGGTTTGCATAAATTGTTTGAATAACGGATTCGATTTTTGAAAAAGAAACTAAATAACTGAGCACTTACACCAAACACTGCTTATGACTAAACTTCCTTCAAAAAGTACACTTAAATAACAGCTCAAATTATAAAAAATTCATAAACTTTAAACTCCTTAACCTTGTATTTGTATCTCATTGTCTGATCTGTACATAATAGTCAGCATATGTAGCCTAAATAAAATCCATACATCTCCTAGTTTAACTGTAATTTAATTAATAATTTTTAAAAACCCATTTTACATCTTTTCAACTACTTGCTGGAGGTTCAGCTTAAAGTCTGATGTGGTGCGCACATCCCATGGGTGAGGCTCTGTGGGCACTGGGTGTAGCTCTTATTTCTGAACCTGGTTTCTGCTTTCTCTCTCATCAGGCCTTTGTGATTACAGGTTCCTCGCCACAAATGAACACACACACACAGACACTCACGTATTTTAAAATAAACCTTCCATCTAAATGTCTACTGTGGAGTTCCTAGAACACCATATAGTATAAAATATACTGTGTACAGTATAACTGTTCAGAATAATGAAGACAATCACATATGACAAAAATAATTATTTGATTTTCTGTACACATCTTGGTTTAAGTTCCATTTATTTATCACTTATGAGCAGATAATGTTCATAATCGGGGACCCCAAGGGCAATTTCAACTCCCATGGTTTTAGATAGTTTGAATGTCAAAATCTTATGCCCACGGCATCTTCATGTCATGTGTTACAAAAAGAATCAAATACAAAGTAAATGACATTGATTTGTTGGGAAAAAGGCTAAAACTTTATGCTTAATTCTGTCTGCTATGATATAAAACACAACTACCTGGCCAAAAAAAACCAAAAAAAAAAAAAAACAAGTAAGGAGATTATTGGAATTAGGTTAAAAACTGTCCTAAACATTATTAACATCTGGAAATATAGTGCAGAATTATCAGTGTCACAGAAGAAACATGGTCGAGAAAAAAAAATGTGGCTGCATTGTAAAAAAAGAAAAATAATAATTATATATATATATATATATATATATATATATATATATATATATATATATATATACACACACAGTAGAAAGGAATGCACAGGATTGAAAATGAACAGCTGTGTGGCCATAAGAAAATCTCAAGACTTCAGATTTTTTCAGATAAAAATGGCAAAAAATTTTAAGGAGCATAAAGATTGGACTTTGTAGCAATGGAAAAAAGGTCAAATGGTCTGATGAGTCCAGATTGAACCTATTCCAGGGCGATTCGTGCATCAGGACAAGAAGGGAAGAGCAGGATGCACCCATCATGCATAGTGTCCACTGAATACGTCTCCAGAGGCAGTGTTACCTTATCTTCAGTTGCTTCAGTTGCTCAGGTCTAGACTCAGTAACGTTATGTGGCAATAAAATGAAGTCAGCTGACGACCTGAATGTACAGAATGACCAGGGTATCACATCAAAGGAGTTTTTCTTTCCTGATGGCACGGAAATATTTCAGGAATTAAATAGTAAAAGAGTGTTTCTGGGAGCACAAGGAATCATTTTGACACATTAACTGGACACCACATTGTCTGCTGTAATCGAAGATAAAGGTGATCAAATAAAATATTAGTGTGTGCATCCCTCAAGATTTTATACAAAGTAAAAGAACATTAAGTATGAGCACAACAGTTATATCCATACATTCAATAGATAAATGTCAACAAAATTAAAATATTAACACTCTATACACTCAAATGCCCCTTTAATATGACTGAGAATTAATACATTAATCCAATAGCTCAAGACTAAAAAGGTCACATACTGTTGCAGTTCATTTAATTCCAGGATTATGTGCACCAGTGCTGTAATAAGCCTCCTGACTTAGAAGAAAACTCTCAGGAGAATACAAACTATTACACTGTAAAAATAGATATAATAAAGATTTGATTACTGCATAGGTTTCATCAAACCCACATAAACATGCCAGTAGATGAATAGCCCACCTTAAACTGCTTTCAAGTCTGAATCAGTGTGTAAGTGAAAGACTTCAATGGACTATGCACTCAAAAGAAGCTCATACAGTATATGCACATACTGTACACACACAAATGCAAATATAATATAATATAATAGTTCAGGCGTCTAAGGCTCTAGGTTGTTGGTTTAGGGATCTGAGCATCTGGGTTCAAGCCCTGCTATTGGTGGGTTGCCAAAAAATAAATATCAGGCAATCTTGTGGTCAACTGAGACTCAGAGGACTGCTTTATGACTTCCTGTTTGTTCTATAACCAGTTTTTTAAAGATTTGACATTGATACTGATGTGTCACAACCATAACATGTCAACACCATCATCGCCAAACTGCATCCAACATACTGTACCTTTCGGAAGTTAGCCAACATAACGTGGAATTTTGTCAACACCATCAGACATCAACACAATCGGACACTGGTAACTTAATGTGTGACAGCACTGACGGATGCAGCCAAAATAGATTTTATTTCACTATTTAAAATGACTTTTTTTTACATTTTCTTCAGCAAAAGTTAATTTCCTGTTAATATTAATTTATTGTTTAGTTTAAAGCTTGTTTCATTGCTTTACAAGTCCACACACATACTGTACATGCTCATTCACACACTATAGGCAATTTGGAAACGCCAATTAATTTAATCTGCATGTCACTGGACTGTGGGAGGAAACCGGAGAGCCCAGAGGAAGCCCACAAGCATGGGGAGAACATGCACACACAACCAGAAGGGGTATCGAACTCAGGCCCTGCAGGTGCCACTTAAAATCACAATTCAGTGGTTTAAAAAAATGTAAGCTGTATTTAAAAAAAAAAAAAAAAAAAAGTTCAATGCTAAAACTTGTTTACATTGGAATAATTTTTAGATTTTAAAAACATTTTGAAGGTGTTAAATTCTGTATAAACGTTTATAATAAAATGTAATAGTTTTGTATCTGTAAAACCTTTGACCTTGATATCTCTCAGAGATCTCTTAAAAGAGGTTACCCACGGCTCGCCTGCGTACATGAGGTTTACCCGCAGCTCCACCCACATGCTGAGTGCTACTATATACCTTAGAATAGAGAGTGTGGGGTCAATTTGCACCCGCTCCTCACACTGCTCCAGTGTTTTGGTAGCCTGTAGAGGCTCTGCAGTCTGATCCGGGGTTTCAGTAGCCCCGAGTTCGGCCTGACACGTCCGTTCTGGCTGTTACAGTTGCACTGGCGTTTTCAGTGAGGAACACCAGTGACATAATTACAGTATGACATAAAAGTTGATGATGACGCTGCCTACCATTACAGTGGGGAGGTAAACCTGTGAAACATCGACAGTATGACACAAATGCTGATGAATGCCTGTGGCTACCTGTGCAAACACCACCTTGGGCCACCGGCCATGCGTTTCCTGCCACCACTGGCCAAAAAAAACTGAATTTCTAGTTAGGGTGTCAGCACCGCAGAAACAGAAATTGTTCCCACATCAGTGTATTTCTAATGAAATATTACATTTGTTAACATTAATGAACAATTTATTAATAGGATTACTACTTTTTAATTAAAAAGCTTTAGGATTTTTCGTAATTTCTTAGAGGAAGCCAGTTTTTCATCCTAATTAAATGTTATTAGAAGGTGCTACATTGAATTTTGAAATAATTATGACCATTACAAAAAAGAAATCGGTTATTAAAACAAAACTTCTTTTTCCAGAAAATAAATAAATATAATAAAAATTCTGTAATGCAATGTAAAGGCTATCATTTGTACAAAAATGTTACAACTGGGAGATTGTTCTGAAATAGGGTTTGATAACCCACAATATAATAATAAAAACATGCTTTGTCCCAGTTCTCAAACATTTGTTAAAATAACATTTCTAACACCAATTCAACTACATCGTCCCTGCTACTGTAGCACATTTGTTCTATAAACACAATGCAAACTAAGATGAAGCAGAAACTGAAAATGAATGAAGGAAGTCTATCATGCAGAAGAACCCATCCTGTGAGCCGATTCTTTTCTGTTTCATGAGCTCAAAACCTAACCCCTTGTTTTGTAACTTGTGTAGCGTCCAGTGTGGATCGTGTCCTGATGCGCACCACATGCATAGATGTCTCTGAATGAAGTTTCTTGCACATGGGTTATAACAAACCAGCACCCAACCTGTTGTTGGGAACTTCTGAATCATGAAAGAGGAGACTGGAAACAGGAACACAACTGTACAAATGACATAAGTCAACTGACTGGTGATTAATATGAAAAGTGGATTACAACAGACAAATGATGGTAAACGGTATTTCATTTATAACACATTACATCAGATAAAAAGTTCTTTACAAACTAGGTTATGAAAGAAGGTGTATAAATATCCAAGTGTATGGGTATGAACTTGCTGAAGTATACGCACAAAGTCCTTGGGCTGGAAAGAAACCTAGAGACGAAGGCTGCTATCACTAGGCAGCTCTTCTGTCACAGAAATACACACAACTATATTTAAAATGCACTTCCTCTTCCTGTCATCAGTCTTACACGTTCCATACACTTCCTGTGCAACACCAATACAAACACAAATATTATCATCTGTGCTGACAACCAGCAACTGACAACTGATAACTGGGCCCTCAATAGGAAACTAATCTCCTGTTATGCATCAGTACACAACACATTCATCATAGGCCATGTGCAAATATTTATCACAATGATTCATATTTCATTTATAGAAATGATTCAACTCCTTTGTTTTTCGATTAAAAAACATAAAAAGTCACCAGGCTTGTTTAAAGGCATTTAAGACAAGCTTGATTAAATCAAAGGACCAGTGGTTATGGAAGAACTGAGGAAGCGAGATCAACCCCATCTTGATCCTCATTGCAAACGCTTGGTTGCTTCTTTTTTCTTTCCTTTTTTTTTTTCCTAATTTGCGTTCAAAAACAAACCCAACATCTATGCTGTACCTTCCGTATCATGTAGGAAGCTGTTGAGGGTGAGATCATCACCGTCCTCATCCTCAGTAATGGGGATCAGGGCGCCGTTGCTTTTGGGATGCTTCTGTGTGGGAAGGGGATGATCGCAATCGTTCATGAGGGCCGATATGCAGACCATCTCGGTCTCGTGAAGCAGCCTGGCTCTGTGCCTGTATCTGCTGCCGGTTAACTTTGTAGCCAAGATGATGGTGGTTATGATGAAGACGATCGAAACAGCAGATAAACTAGCGATGACTATAAGGCAACGACCCACAAGATTGTCCTTTTTTGGTTCGGCTGTAGGACAAACTTTGGTGGTCGATAGGTCCGTTTTGTGCGTGCTATGAACCGTAGTTGGTGTGTGATTGGTACTTTTTTCTTCAGTTGATGTAAGCACTGACTTGACCGTTGTTCCTGAAGTGGAAGGACCCTCTGTTGGTATCCGAGTCGTTGTCACCGCAATAGGGACGGTATTTGTGCCATTCGCTGAGGCAGAAAATGCAGGTGCGGAGCTTGCCGTTGTAGAGTCCGAACTGGCATGTTTCTCAGGAAATGAGGTTTGCAGAGGAGTTTCAGTACTTGCTAAACTTTCATTACCTGTCGGAGGGTGTTTAGTGCCGTTTGTTTCAGTTCCTTCTACATTGTTAGGGTTTTTAGAAGTTCCATTTCCCTGGTCAGGTTGGCTGTGGGTGGTTTCTGGAAACCGCCCTTCTCTAATGCCAGTGGTCAGTGGAGGTCCACTGGTGGGGTGAAGTTCGGTTGCATTTGATGAATCTTCTACAATGCTTGAGACCAAGCCTCTTAGAGTGAGCAGAAAAACAAATGACCTCAACTGGAACTGGTTAGTCATTGCTGTTAACTGTAGAGCAAAAGACAAGACAACTCTGAGGACAAGCGCAAACGATAAACGCACACACTGCTCTTGACATACCGTCTGACATTTCAACTTATTGTAAAGAGAGAAAAAAAAAAAACTTACGAGTATGCAACCACAACGTCTGACTCATGCACATGTGTTATTAGCATATTACAGACTCATTAAAAGGAAGTCTATCATTTAATTTCCCCGTTTCAAACTATGAATATTACAGAAATGTAAAAAATATATTTCTCACAGTCTTCAAATTTATCCAAGTTTCCACGTGTTAAACATTTTACCTACTTCCTGTTTATTTTTGTAAACTTTAACCATTTGGATCATTTTCATAAATGAAATCAACACTTGTACGAATTACAGATCACATAACAGAATATAAAAGGAAGCCTGTAGACACGTACCGAGCATAAATACCTGATGTTAGCTTGACTGATGTTTCCGACTCGAATGGCCTGTACCGCTTCAAACCCTTCGCAGCGTTTAATTTAAGTGCAGGAAGTTGCCTCAGTGTCAGACCCGGCTGAGGTTTCAAAATGTGACGCAAACTTCATACGAGCAACCAGAAGTGGGTTTAAAGAGATCTTCAGCTGTACTTCCCTAATTCAATGAGTTCTGAACAGAGAACAATGACGAGAGCTAATTATGCAACCATCGCATTGAGCTTCCGTCCCCATTGTACCGTAGGTCACAAATTATTTAACATATAAAGCAAAGTGAATAGAACAAAAAACAAGGAGGCAGATTTTTTTTTTTTTTCGGATTTTATTGGGTTTATTCACTTTGTGTTCCATTTAAAGTGAACAGGGAGACTTTGGAAACTATGGCTTCGTTTTTTTCTTACACAGTTTGACAGAGGCAGCATTAGAACGAAAAGTGGAGTTATTTACAGAGCATTTCATGAAACCACGTGCGCAAAAGCTTTCTAGTTCGAGCTTCTTGTCAACCTACAACAACCCTCACCTACACTTTTACATCACAAAACCAAAAACATGCGGAAACACTCCATGACCCTCGGAGGAAATCTCAACCATTACAACCTTCGTCAATCCCAATGCACTTTATTTATTTTATTTTTTTTAGTTAAATAGGAAACTTGATTGGCTACAACCATGACATTACTCACTCCTGCTCTATATAATGGTTTTAGATCATAGACGGAGGAGTATGAATGAGGTCTTCTGTTATGACCACCAAGGCAATTTGGCAACTAGTTTTATTCATTAAACAATGACAAATCATACTTTCTATCCATTAAACGCCTACTGAACAACCAAATTTAAGAAATTAGTGGATCTACGATATTAAAAAAAAAGCACATTTATTTAAATTCTATATGAAGCACATAACTGCTACGAGCTAAAAGACAACAAAACATTAAATTGGGTTTAAACTCCAAGCACATCATTTCCACCTCACACCAATCCCGATGCAATTTATCCTTTAACCCTTCCATACAGTATATGAACCTCCACCAGCTCACGCTCTTTCTTCCATCCTCACGCTATTAACACACACGGCAAAAAGCAACCAAATCCCATCTTGGGTCTTTTTTTATCTATCATAATTAATCTAAAACTGTGTATGAATGGGGCAATGTTAATACAGAATGGTACTGTAGAGCACATAAAGGCAGAAAGGGAATAAGTGGAATGTTGGTCGGGTAGTTACGCAAATAACACTTAGTGCATGCTTTCACACTTGCTGTGCCCCTCCCCCGCCTCAACTGCCAGGATGTTTCACCACAACCAATTAGCAAATTTGAGACACTTTTCAAAATGGCGCAGAGTCGCATTTTCAACTTGCAACCAATCAGGCTGGGAAATTGGAGACACATGTGTGAGGTTGTTATGAATGGAAAATGATCCGTTGCCAATATTCCAATATAACAAGCAACAGGTTCTTGTCTATATTTTAGGATGTTTAGTAGGACATGATATCTCATCTGTATTTAAGTGGCATCAGTTTTTTTCTTATTAAAAAGTCAGAGCAAAGGCAAACAGCCTCCATCACCAGAATTACATCAATCTTCAGTTCATACTGTGTGTATTAACCAACAATATGGAGGACACAAATCTAAAAGGCATGCTAGTCAAGTAAGTTGATTCTCGCTAGAACTGCTTAAATTGAAGGTGTGGTTACAGTTACACATAAGTACCGTTTCAGCACCAGAAGCATCCTGGCCAGTGATTTTTTCTGAAGTGTGGCCTCGCCCATCAAGCATGTTTTAATCTGAGTCAGAGTTCGTAATTCTTCAGTTAGAGAATACATACGAGATATAGTCTAGACGAACTACACCCTTAAAAGAGTTTGTTTCGCATGGCTAAGAGAGTAGGGCAGGCACTTCCTGCGCAACTGAAACAGGAAGTAACGAGCAGGGCAAAGGTGTCAGTCTAGACCTCTGCTAGATGGCCTAATAAGTCTGGGGTTTTTTTCCCTTTCATTTTTTGTTCTCGTACTGTTAAATTCAAAGTAAAAATGCTCATCTTGACTTGATGAACAATGATAACAAGGCTAAATTACGCATCACTTTACTGATGTTTATCCAACTAGACAAGGAGCCCTGATCTGATCCAGTACTATAGAATCATGCCCTTCCTGTGTGACAGAACTGATTTGATATAAAAACTGACTCTTATCAAATGGAACACCAACAATGTTGTAATTCCTCTAGATTCTCCCATGTGAGGGTAGAACTTGAACACTTTAAACCCGAAGACACAAAACAAGACTTGGGGGAAATCAGGAATGTGTTTAGAAACAAGAAAAAAATTCTTTATTGCATGCATTTAGGATAATGAGAGGATAGTGTTTCTGGGAAAGAGAGAAGTGTCTGGAAGGATGAAAGAAGTCAGAGCTCAACAACTGAGGTCAGTGTTCACGGTCACTGGGATAAACAACAATGCTGAAAAGTTACACCACTATACAAACCATTTCCAACAGCAAAGAAAAGAACAAAAACGCTCTAAATGTTGATGTTTAAACAGAATTGAGCTGGAGCTAAGCTAAGCTAAGCGTGAGACTGTTTCAGTATGTGGTTGTTGCTTTCCTCTGTCAATCTGTACATACAGCCTGCTTGGTTAAAATCAGCTTCAAACATGAATATTTCTTGTATAGAGACCTTTTTAAATGGTCAGAGAAATCAAATAAATCCCCTCAACTTGCAACTTGCATTCTCAGCCTATTGCAAAGTCCCTTATTAGTACAAAGTGGACTAAAAAAAGAAAGGAAAAAAGAAACCATGGTCAAATACTGTCAAGGAGGCCCATATACGAGCTTCCTCTAAACATTTGGCAACAAAGAAGAAGAAGAAAGGAAGGTGAGGAATGCAATACTGATTCATTATTTGAGCACAGAACTTCAACATACGCTTCACATTAGAATGTTGGTCACAATTGTTGTTTTTTTTTTTTTTGGACTATAAGACAAGAGAGAATGTTTAACACCTTTTGAAAAACACCAAATAAAACACAAGTGCCACTTTTGGAACAACGTTTAGTAAAAAGAAACTCTTGGCTTTTGAGACAAAGACAGAGACAGAGAAAGAGAGAGAGCGAGAGAGAGAGAGCGAGCAATGCTGCGTTTCGCTCCCGTTGTCATTTTGCAAATGGAACTGGTTCAAGGGGGTTAGAGAAAGAAAATGAAAAGGGAAAAAAAAAAAAAAAAGTTCATCTTGGAATGTTGGGAAGGTTTCAGGCGGAACGAAGTCGCGGTGACTGGCAGTGACTGGTCCCGCACACCTGGCCAATAGAATTTCCTGAACAGTAGCTGGGGGAGAGGGAAAGGGACCGGGTCCTTCAGACGTCCATCTGGGACAACTGCTGCTCGAGCTTGGCGATCCGCTTTTCCTGACTGCTCACCAGGTCTCGCAGGGATTTGACCTCTTTCAGCACCTCTTCCATTTTCGGTTCCCTTATCTGTGTGTGGAAATAAATAAATAAATAAATAAATAAACAAATAACAGCAAATTCTTATTTCTGATTGGTTCTGACAACACGCTTATTTACGAGAGCGAGTCAAACATTATCCGCACTCTATTGGCTGTAGAATTTGTTCATCCGTCAACACGCCCAAGTACTAATGTTTCAGACTGAGCCGTGAGCTACGAATGCGCCACTGTCCTCAGTTCTTCATCAGAAGTGAATTTTCTCCCTCATCCGGCTGCTTTTAGGAGAACATACGTGTGATGGAACGAGATCAGGATTATAGGGAGGACGTTTTTGCAGATTTTCGACAGTGTGCGCAGACGTGCATCGTTACGCGCCCTTGGATGGCAGTCCTCGGTGTTTAATCCCAATTTTACCCTACAGCTCTTCAAAAAGCCTCCTAATGCTTCCATCATTAAACAAAGCAAATCCCACGGGTCTAACCTATGAATTAATGCTATACGTTTATAACGAACTAATCAAAAGTTCATAGTTTAGCCCCTGAGTGTCTGACGCATAACACAAACCGCATGAAGATGTGGTTATATGTTCTAAGCACAAAGGGGAACCATAAAAGCTGATCAGAACAGATGATAAAGGAGAGCAGATTAAACATAAACAGGAAATTAAAGCGTGAGACACATACAGCACTCTGGGGCGCGCTGGCCGTTTTGGCGGCAACAGTGCAGGAGTTGCTCTCCGCATTCTTGGTAGGCTTGGGCTTGTTGTCCAGAATGTTCTTCTTGACCACCTTGAGGTCACGGTTCTTGGCCGGGATGTAGCCGTCCTTGAGCGAGATCAGGATAGGATCTCCGTTTTTGCCATCGAACCAGTCCTCGGCCTCGAGGGCGCAGTCGGGCCCTGACGTGTCGGGATACAGGTCATCCTGGAACAGCTCCGACTAAACAAAGAGAGAGAGAAAGGAGGAAAAATAGTAATTAGACTAATATAATCATTTATATAATACTTTTATCAAAGCCCAAAGATAAAGGAGAATGGCCACCACCACCACCCCAGATCACTCTTGTTACTGATTTACAAGATGATGATCTGTATCGGTGGCTGTTAAAGTAAAAGCATGACGCCTCCACCCCCTAGTGGCTAAAACGTGTAGAGAAAAGTAGTGGCTTTCCACTAGATTTTAAAGCACGCCTGTGAGCATTAGTGTCCATTCAGCCGAGTGTGAGAAGAAATATAGAAAAACTAAAACTCTGCCTGCTTCACGTCTGAAAAACGCTGGCCTCCCAGGAGCTCCTTTAACGGGCCAAACGTGTGGAAACGGCTTGGAGCGAGGTCAGGACTGTGTAGGGGACCCCAGAATGAGGGTGTACAGTTTCCACAGACAGATGCATCTCTTCCGCAAGTGATCAAGCGTCAACTCGGCGAAAAAGTGTCTGACAAGACTGTCTGCAGTGCAGGGACGTCGTTCTTTAAAACATTTGCACCGTTCAGAATCTCAGAATTAATGACTGTACTATGCTCGAAGTCTTCGGTTTCGCACCTACATTCACCAGAGGTTCCATCACGAGTCCCAGTTTGACTTGAACACTCCTTGTAGATCTCCTGGCATGAACCGAGACTAGTGTTGAATGTTAAACAAGCAGGCATCAGCACCAACTCTGTGCTCTCTCTCTCTCTCTCACCATGACAACGCGGTTTGATTTTCTTCACCTGAATCACTGCTAACACCCGGGGACATGTCGGTGTCACAGCTGCACTGAATTTCCCACAGCTGTAGCAGTCACTTTAGCTTACAAAGTACACCCGTGTGCCAAAGTGAATACCGTAAGACAACATGATGGGAGAGACCCACCTTTCTTGGCACGGTCATGATGATGGGCTCACACTTCCTCTCATGCAGCTTGTAGAACCTGAAAACACACAAACAGGATTTTAGTTACATCATAAATGTGATAAGGATAGACAAAGAGCTCAACACAATCAGATTTTTCCCCCTATTAAGTGTGTAATGCAGGCATGTGCCGCCCCCTACTGGACATTCTCTCTCTCACCATCCCATTTATATCCCAACGGAAGAACAACAATGCTGCGGTTTTCCGTCTCACCTGGCAATCTCACACTTGTTGACGTCCAGACCCCTCTTGGGCATGTATCCCATGCCCCTCTGCGGCTCCTTGGTGACGAACGTGCTGAGGTAATGCACGTACGGCGCCTCGTCAGTGATCTCAAAGTAACGGATGCTGCTGTCACCCTGACAAAAACAACCAGACAGACAGACTTTCATCACTGAGCCATTAAAGTAGGCGCTGTTTATTTGTAACATGTTCCGTAGACGTAAACTCCTCCAGTAACTCACACAGGCTGCTGCTGAAGGAAAATAGAGTGGGAAGAAAGAAGCCACTATAAGGCAATGAGCTTCTAGCTTCATCTGTCCCACCCACACCATTACAACGTCAGCACTGGAGAGAAAAACAATACGCAAAGGAACTAACATGTCCCGACTCAGGACTCCTGAAGATCTGGGGGCGCATGCTTACCTTTCCGCACAGGTACACCACGCTGGTGTCGGGGTCGTAGAAAGGAAGGAGGACGCCGTTGCTGGTGTCCAGCTCATGGACTGTAATCGGCTCCTCCATGTTTTTCTGATTTAAAAAAAAAACAAAAACAAAAAAAACACACTTGTCATTAACTTCCTCGCATTCATTCTTGCATCAATAAGAAAAATGTTAATGTTAATAAAACTCAGACGTCTGGGTTCTACTATAAAGCTTGCAAAACTGTTCTTTTCTGTCTTAAAATTTTATGGATGTTCAAGTCAAACCGGGACTTCTGTGCAGAATAACAGTTATGAGAGCAAAAACTTCCTGTATTTCTCTATATAAAACTTCTGCTACACTTAGGCACTTATCCCAGTGCATCACTGGTGCTCGGATACCATCAAGGTAGAAAGATTTCTCGGAGCCATGACTGCACTGCCTGCTACATCTCTGAAACGCTAGCCTCCCCTTTAATAACCCAAACCATTAAAAGGTAGAAATGGCTTGGAGTGAGATCGGGACTATACCAAGCTCCTGCAACCAATTGTAAAGGACTTCTTTCATTAACGATAATTTTTTATTTATTTTTTTAAACTACCCATGAATGAGTTGCTAAAGAAATTATACGGGGTGTTCATGTCAAACTGGGACTATTGATTACTCAGAATAACAGAATACAGTTATGGGATTAGAATCTACCTGCATTAATGTGCAAGAGGTGTTTATGTACGATTGTATGTACCGATCCCACAGACAGACGGCTTCTGCTGTTTCTTTTCGAGGCTCAGGTGTTCCATTTGCGGAACATTCACAGAAGAGACTGGGGTCCGACACCTCCTCCGAATAGTCATTTCTTAAATACATTCGTGTCATTTGAACGTTTTACTGCGGCAAAGAGTCTCATCACCGTCTTACATTTAACGCCTTCATTTTAGAAAAAGTCTCGGTTTGACTCGAACACCCTTTTGTATGTTGCCACTTCCTCTTTTAAACTCAGTGCGATGGTGCATTGTTTTCCATTTCCCCTTACTGCAATATATAACCTGCTCCATTGTGAGTGTTAGAAGCCACAGTAGAGTTACAACATCATCCAAAAAATGACAGTGTGTGTGTCCTGAGTAATGGATGTGCGTGTAAAATACTGTACCGGGTCCCAGAGTGCAAGCTGCCTCTCGCTCATGCGGCTGAAGCCGGTGGTGAATATGTTCCCATTGGACAGGAAGATGGCTCTCATGGGCCTCGCACCCTCGTGGGCCTTATCCTTCTCCTGATACACAAAACCACGCCTTCATGTAAGGTGTGTGTATGTGACACACATTATAATGTTCAACAAAGTTACCCCAGCCTACAGAAAAGTAATGTGTGTGTGTGTACATACGGCAATGATCTCCTCCTTGCGAGGGTCGATGACGCGCACTTTCTTGTCCTTGCAGGCGGTGCAGATGAGGCTGCCGTTGCGGTTCCAGCAGACGCTGTAGATGACGTCTGGGTGCATCTCATCCAGGGTGATGAGCGACTCACCCGTGCCCACGTTCCAGATCACGATCACGTTATCGCAACCTAAGTTAAAAACGAGGAACTGACGTAAAATCCATCACACAAGATTATTTGTCACGTGGCAACAATAAAATGCACGCAATAAGCACTGGAAGGAGTCTCCAGTGTCAGTATTCTGTTTATTGTTTCTCTTTTTCCCCCTAATAGCTCTGGAGTGAACTTCTCGAGACTGGAAGTTTATCATCATCATTTATATTTACAGGCTTCTAACACGAGTAAGATATGGAGAGGATGATCACATGGACGGTGAGCGCGGCACCACTCACCGGCACTGAGCAGGATGTTGCGAGCCGTCGGGTGCCAGGTGACGATGCCCACGCGTTTGGAGTGGCCCTCCAACACCACCACGGGCTCAGACATGGAGGTCACCAGACCGTTCTCGGGGATCTGCCACACCTGAAACAAAGACAGGATTAAAAAAAAAATTTAAATCTTTTTTTAAAAAACGAGACAATGAATCCATGCTTTAACAGAAGAAACAGATGGAAACTGTAGAAGATATAAGTAACAGTTAGCTCTGACCATTAAATACACTGATCAGACATGACATCAAAAAGTGGCAGGGGATGTGAGCAACTTGTTACAGTGGCACCTGTCAGGTGGTGGATCTAATCAACCAAGAATCAAACTGAGTGTCTCCACGTCTTATGAGGTCTTCCCAGTATGCAGTGGTTAGTACCAACTGAATGTGGTGCAGTGAAGGCCAACTGGTGAACCAGAGACTGGTGAATAGGTGCATGGGCATCAATACTGGACCATGGAGCAACAGTTTTCCTGGCCACCAAAGAAGGTGGTTTGGAAAACGGTTGAGAAACTTGGGGTAAAAGTTGTTGATTTCAAATTCACCAGATCCAAATCCAATCGAGCATCTGTGGAATGTGCTGGTCAAGCAAATCCGATCCAGAACTTGCTAAGATCTTGTTGCCAGATACCACAGCACACCTTTAGAGGTCTTGTGGAGTCCATGCCTCAATGGGTCAATTTGGTGTACACAAGATTAGTCAGGTGGGTTTAATGTTATGGCTAATCAGAGTGTAATAGGAAGGAAAATGGTAATTCATCTACTGCATAGTGTTTGGAGGCTTATCCAGACACAATCATTTTAAAAAGACAGTCTATGCGCTACAACAGATCCTGAGCCAGAGCAAAGGCAGGAATCATTTAAAATGTCAAACCCACCAATCCATTAAAAATCTTGAAAAAGAGACGGGTCCTACCAAAGGTACCTTTAAACCAGAATTAGAAGTTTAAAGCTCGCACTTGCATCATTGAGCCTTAAGGGGGCAGCAGACTGCAGGCAGCCAGTCTGATCGAGGGCTTTCTGTGTTTATTGAGGTTACTCACAAAAACACACAAAAGATCAGCACTTCTGATGAGCACCAATATCATAAAGGAAATTTAATCTCATCAGAGATTACTGTCGTTAAGTTGTTCCACTGGTTTGCAGCGCTCGGTGGTTAATGGATGCTGATGAAAACTACAGTGCAGACGTTTCTTCGACCATCGCCCTTTTCTCCTCCCTTCTGTTCTTTAAAAAAAGAAAAAAAATCCCTTTAGGAATCCATTTCCCTTCTTTTTCTGTAATCCCAACACACCATACCATTTCTATACCTCCCAAACACACCCCTTCCATGATTTGAGACATTCTCCCAGCATTAGGTCAGTCTCTGCAAGTCCACAACGTCTTCTTTCTCCACCACTATATAATGCACTATATAATGTAATAAAATGTATATACACTATATAATGTAATGCACTATATAATGTAATAAAAAGGCATATCTTATTATCAATATACCCATCCATTGACTTTCGGCTTTCTAAACTACAAGTGATAGAATGGAGCTGTTCCAAACTACAGGCTTTGGAATGAAGCTGCTACATGTCTTGGAAACATCAGGTCATGGAATGGGGCTGAATGGGGCTGTTCTCAACTAAAGGCTTTGAGAAGAGACGAAATCATTCCAAACTATAACCAAACTACTGGACTTGTGAAAAAAAATCTCATTCTGAGATGAAAGCTATTGGAAAGGACCTGCCCCCAATTTAAAAGCCAGAAAATTGTCTCATTCCAAACTGAAAGTGTCCTGGGATGGGACCCGTCCAACTACAGTCTAATCAATGCCGTTATATTTTTATTTTTCACATTTTTATGCCCACAATGAAGAAGGAGGTTCACATTGGGCTTTTTCATTTATATGGAACGATTGGATTTTACACTAAAATAGCATATGTAAAAAAATTTAACAGTTCAAACTATCATTTCTGACGGATCAAGATATTACATCATTATTTCTTTTTGTCTGCTTGCCACAGAGTAGGTTTGGGACCAGGGACAATACAAGTAGTTTTTGCCTTTCTGGGTGAAGTCTAAATCATCCTGAGAGCAGAGTGACGCACCACAAAAATCAGTGTGACTAATAACCCTAGCGGTGACGAGAACAGCCATTACAACCCGCTGTAACTTTCGTACAAGAGTGCAACATAAGATCCTAGTGCCAGCGAGATAATTACAGTAGTGCATGACATTTACAGCATTTGGCAGATGCTCTCATTCATAGTGACATTTTCTTTCATCATACATCTGAGCAGGCGGTGGATAAGGGTCGCGATCCATGCCCCAACAGCTACAAACTGGCGGTGCTAGGGTTTGAACCTTTAGATCAGTAGTCCAATACCTTAACCACTGAGCTAGCCCTGACCCACCCAGCTGATCAGGTGTGATAGAGGTTCAGCTCTGAATAGATGGACAGGCTCGGAACATACTGTAGGATGTCAATCAAGCACGCTGATTATTATAGCAGGACCCGCCCAGAGCACCTAATACGCAGGAGTTCCAATGCGGCTCTCACACATTCACTACAACGCTCAGGCGTACTATCCTACAAACACTGGCCTCTTTGGCACATTAATCAATCTAAAGGAGGAAGTGTGGAACTGAACAGGCTCCTCTGCTGTTATTTTAATGACTCACACTTCCTGAATGCCAAAATAAATAAACTGAGTAGGTGGCACCGCTGTACATGTGCATGTGAGCGCTCTTAACACGTTTGAACTTGAGATTAAAGAAAAAAAAGGAAGAAAATAAAACAAAAAGATATTTGACATAAATCTTTGGTTATATGTGGTTCACATTTTGAATTATATCGGAATACAAGACTGGACAAAACTTCAGTGTTGCATGAGATCTAGGAAAAAGATGTGATTTTAATAAGGTATAAACAGGTATAGAGTACCAGTCAGAAGTCTGGACACATGTTGGGATTTATTTTCCTCATTCTAGAATAATACTGGAGATTTCAAATCCATGAACACGCACGGCATCAGGTCATCAAGTTACATCAGCAACAACAGTGGTGTTAGTGAAAATAAATAACCATATCATACCATGACGGTGCAGTCCTCCGAGCCGCTGGCGATCACCTGATCGTTGTGAGGACACCAGTCGATGTCCAATACTGGCCCCGTGTGTCCACATACCGTCGGGTAGGACTTATCTATACGCCCCGACTACAGAGAGAGGAGAGAACACCACATGATTAGGCACAATGTTAAATAACTAAATCCTATTCATTACTGATGCAATTAGTATTTTAACAAAAACACATGAGGGTGAGTCAAATATTATCCGCACTCTGGTCATATCAAAACCTCTGTTGGTGTGAAAGTGTGACGTCGGTTCATTTGTAACGACAGTGCGAGCAAAATTGGATACCGCAAAGAAAAGTAGTGATCTGTTTGGGGTTCTGAGGGTGCACTTGGTGCGGTGAAGACATAGTGAAAGTGTTTTGTAGCGAAGAAGCGCGCATGAATGGATAGAGATGTGCAAGGAAGGACGAGCAAGTGTTGGACATCAAAAAGAAGCCGGACGCTGGTCCATGTCCACGGCTGATGGCAAACGTGCGCGAAACTTCTGCCCACGCTGGCAACACTCTGAACAACTTAGTCATCCCTCTAGTCCTGATCTCACTCCTTCAGCTGTTCGCTTCCCTGAAAGCAGCCCCATGAGGACGAGGATTCACTTCTGATGAACGTGTGTGCATTCGTGCGTAGCTCGCAGGTCAGCCCAAAACATTTTTTAATGAAGGAATAGAAAAGCTTGTTGACAGATGGACATGGACGTATTAAGAAGTGGTGCAAATGGAGCATTTGTCCTATTCTAAAAGTTCTCTCTCTCTACAGCCAGAGTGCAGATCATTTTTGACTCGCACAATTGTGAAGGACGGCTGAAAATTGAGTAAAACCGTGCACTACACACATGCCTGGGATGGAATGCCTTCCGTTCTAAGGTGTGTTACTCCATTTTTTCCATCCTAATAAAGCTGTAACAGAAGGGAAGCTCATGGTGCATCAGTACCCGCTCTTACACAATACACACACTGTGTGACTCGGGTTAATCGACAGCTCGAAGATTTGCAAGCACAAAAAAAAGGGAACATCTTTTATGATTTTATGACTTTGATGGTTGGCCACATTTGCATTCTACACGTTTTCATTTTCGTTCTCACTTTGCAGCATTTGAATTACAGATGACATTCCAGCACCATGAGCTCAAGCTCACATTCCTGCACAACCTGTGAACGCGAGCTACGGTCGGGAACGCGCGAGGGCCAGCACACACACCCACACACACACACACACAATATATATATATATATATATATATATATATATATATATTTATTTATTTATTATTCACATACACAAAATTATCTATATTGTACCAAACCGACCATTTGGAATTTTGTAAACAATGTGGAAGAGATTTTTTTATTACGAAGAAAAGACACTCCATGACGCTGTTAACTTCTGTAAGCTCAGCCATACACACCACCACCACACACTGATAATCAAATGTAACAAATAAATAAATAAAAAAGAATACCCAGAGATTTACGCTGGAGGTCTCCCCGGGCTGCAGGGTGTATTAATGTTTAATTAGGAGTGTTCAACAGAGATAACAGTAACGGCGGCGCGGTCGGACTGTAACAATGCTCGTCTACGAATGTTCCAGAGTGAAAGAGAAAACTAGCTAAACAAACTGACAACGGCAGTCATTAAGTAATTACACGCGGGTGAAACCTAAACACCATCGCTCAGCTGTTTCAATACCGCAACATAGTGATGATAGCAATGAGAAGAAAACTAATTCATCAGTCCTGATGTGCAAGAAGGAAAACAGTCAGCAGTTCACTTGTAGCAGCTATAAACAGTCCTTCAGCAGCTTCTCTTATTCTTTAAGTTAATTAGAGCAAAAAAGAAAAAAACAAATGTTTTATTAATGTAAAAAAACAAACAAAAAAAAAAACTCCCCATGAACAAGGTGCTGGAGAGATTATACAGTGTTCAAATCAAACTGGGACTTTGGATTTTAAAGAATAACAGAACTCAGGTTTAAGCTTTTACATTACTCCTGTTGGTGAAAGATTGTGTGTACAGTTCAGACAGACAGACAGACAGACAGACAGACAGACAGACAGACAGACAGACAGACAGCTCTCCTCTCCTCACGACTGCAGGGGGCTCTGAGCCACGTCATACATGGTTGGACAGCTTTCTGTAAAATGTTTGATCCATTCAAATGCCATCATCTTACTGTGCTTGAAGTCTTTCATGAATCCTGGTTTGACTTGAACATCCAACTCCCAAAACGAAATTCAACATTTTATTTTATTATCCTTTTTGAAGGAAAATAAATGCTTATCGTGATGTTCTATGTAATTTTCTTACATTATTCATAATGTGTTATGTGTTATTTCATATTAACAAAATTAACATCCCTCCATATTTACTCGTTTAACTAATTACCTAGATAAAACTTTATGGGGCTTATAACAAGGCAAGATGACATGCACGCTGTCTAATGAAATCAATTCTGTGGTTCTTCTCCTCAGCAGCTGACTTCCAGATGACACTGGGGCTCCCTGAGTGTTCTGGGTCACGACCTTCTAACCTTCCGCCCCATGAGAAACAAACAGAGTGAAAGTGCATGAGCAGGTGATTAAGTATTCAGAATCTGCACAAGGACATGCTTGTGTGTGTGTGTGTGTGTGTGTGTGCGCGTATGTATCTCAGTGTGAGCTTGTGTGTGGCTGATCTGTCCTTATATTCTGCATAATGACATGACTGACCAATCCCAGAGATATTTAAAACTCCACATCTAGATACAATACAACCTCGCGGATACACGGCCAACAAACACACGAGAACAATCGGAACACCGAACATACAAATAAACGTCTGTTCCTAACACAACAGCATTAAAGCAAACTTGTTATGGAAAAATTACTTTGCCATTTTAGAGAACAAATAAACGAAACGTGTGCTTTTTTCCCCTGCATTTTCATGTCTTTGTATTGGTCGAGGCTCAACATTAATCTATTTAATTGTCCCTTAATGTGACCTCATATAAGAAGATACCCTTCCCTTGCTTGTTGCTCATCTGTGCGCTTCTAAAGAGGGGCGTGGCTCAGCAGTATCTCATTAACATAAAACACTAAAATGGTGTATTTGGGGGAGGAGTGAATGGAGGGAGTTGGAGCTTTAACAGCCAGAGCTTTAAGAGCTCTGAGGTCCGTGTTTAATGTTATAAAAAAAAGAGTAAAATATAGGACCTTTAATCAGTACTGACAAATTCACAATTGAATGTGATCGGTATTGCATTAAAAAATTAAATAAAATAAATAAATAAAAAAAAAATCACTTGGTTAACCCAGAGAGCGTTACGGTACATGGATCAGCCATCCATAGGGCTTATTCGTATTGTTTAAGCAGTGAAGGTAAAATATCGCTCGTAAAATACTGCACCAGCATTCGACATTTCTCCTTCCAAGTTCAGGCAGAGAGCAGGAGGTCGTCACTCGGCAATTTAAGGATCTGAAAGCAGCCGAGAAATTATTTAAAGGCCCAGCCGTGAGGGGGGGGGGGGGGGGGGAACAAACACGACGCCCCTATAGGAGTTCAAGACGAGGACAGCAGACGGAGAAGAAAGGTGAGGTGAGGTTAAAGAGGTAAGACCTTAAGCTGTTTAAAATTATGGCAAAAAAAAAAAAAAAAGCATCAAGCATTATGGTTTATTGTTGCCTTTTACATCCACCAGTTATTTCGATATTTGTATCAAGTACTTACTAGTTAAGGTTAGGAATAAATTACTTGAGGGCATACTGTAGGTATGACATCACCTACACGACTATTCGTAGATTATTCCGTTTATTCCTATTATGACGCAGTATCAAATCTTTTTATATATTACAGAAAGCGTCCTGATTTTAATTTACTTTTTATCGTACCACGTGCATGACGCCGCTTACCAGCATTTACTCTCTTATTCGCTTAAAGCCAGAGAAAAACAAAGAAATGCAGACAAAATAAAAACAAACACACCAGACAAAACAAATAAATGCTGCTTATGTTTTTGGAAATCGCACAAAACACACTTACACTCCGTCTCTTAAGACTATCCTCCTGCACTCGGAGCCACTGCAGGAACCGGAGACCACTTCGGAAAAAAAGTACTAACTGGACCTTACTGTATCAACTATTACACACCGTCTGGAAGACACTCCATGTGATCGCCTGTCAGTTAGAACAATACATCAATCATTACGTCAATCGAAACCTGTGACGGGCATTGATGGATACATTTACTTCTCACCAGCTTAGACATCAGAACATCAGAATATCAGACACAGCTCTGGACTTTTCACCCCTGTGTTCGCTGCTACACGTCAGATTATTAAGAAGCAATAGAAGAACCTGACGCGCATCTGAACGCCAGCTGATCTGTAACTAATAATCTGTAACTAATAACCTGCCTGTCCAGCGCTGTTGGCTTCATCAACCCCGATTTTTAATACTCTGTCGAAGCAGAGACATGAAGATGGAAAACAGACATGGAAATCAAGCACTACAGACAAAAATGAAATTAGGGATCCTGCTCCAAGTCTAGACTCTAATTTATCTCTTTATACTGTGCATTAATAACATTACTACCCATCACTTAAAGAACGTAGCATGAAAGTCTCCGGTTACAAGATGCAGGTTACAAGAAATTGATCCATGCTTCTGCTTCTTCTTCTTCTCTGGACCAACATACTGCCTCACTCATGACCATGACAATCTCCATTATTACAATTTGTACAAAATACATCAGTGAGAATATTAACATGTACTCGACCATATTAGAGCAGCTTGAGTTTTTTTTGTTTTTTTTTTGCGTTTGTTTGGTATTACGTTTTTTTTTTTTTTATATTTAAATTGATTAAACTCTGCAATGTGTGAAACAGAATTTTAAGCTGCATCTTCTAGTGCTTTTCCGCATCGAGAAACAAACATGGCTAGTACCCAACATACAGACGTTCAATGTTACAAGTTACGAACTTTTGAAAATAGGAACATGCGTTCGCTCAGGGTCAACTCAGAAGTTACATCACATGTCCGGCGACATCGTCACGTGCGTGCAGCGTGCATCCTCCACCGGTGTAGTACAAGCCCAGAAAATCCCTGGCGATGAAGCTGGGACTGCTAAGAAGCGACGAGCAATAACGATGGAGACAAAAGTGAAAATAATTGAGAGTATGGAGCGATATTTGTTCTTTTAACATGAGTGTAAAGCACACTCCTGTAATATACAGTGTATAGCCAAGTTAAGTGTCCTAATAAATGTGTGTTGGACTTCCGAACGAGCCTTCGTGACAGAACATTAAAACATCATCTTTAACCTGGACCTTATAAATTGCACTTCTGGTAGACGCTAAACTACATTTGTTGCACAGTACCTGTACTACGCAATGACAATATAGACTTATTTATCCGTCTTTTATTATTTGCCATCAAAATACTTTAATGCTATTATAATTACTGAGAGAGAGAAGAAGAAAGGGGCGAATAAGACGGCATCTATTTGATTAATGAGGGCTGTGTATTCCTTGCTCTGTATTTCATTCATACATTCATTCACACTGTATAAAATAATCATAATAATCATAATCATCTAGACACACACAGAGCTAAATTAGGTCAGAACAAATAACACTTCATCTCCGTCATCGTCGTCGCCCTTGGCTTGCCCATCAGGGACGATCTGATCATTATGATCTCGCTCGTACACATTTTCATCATTTTCTTTTCTTTTCATTTTGTAAAGCTGCTTCGAGACAATGACCATTGCTAAAAGCGCTGTATAAATACATTTTTGTTGAACTGAATGTAAATCTCCCACTGAACCACAGCAGCCAGAGCTCCAGGCAGAGATACAGTGAAGCACTTGACTCAAAGAACCAAGGAGGGGGAAACAACCTAAACTGCACCCTTTTAGCCCAGTCAGAGGACCTGAAGAGCTCTGATTGGTCGACTACCCTGAAGCCCAGCCAGTAGGGAGGCAGCAGGAAGCCGGGCTGGAAGAGTGACAGGCGGGGAGCCGAGCATGACCATATATGGTAAAATCTGCAGTCGGCGGCCTCCAGAGCGCAAAAAGAGGAAGAGGTTGCTGGAATACAGATTGGGAATGAGAATGACACGTGCAGTCACTCACACTATCTCTCTCTCTCTCTCACACACACACACACACACACACACACACAGCAGATCACATAACCCCCTCAGTTTTGATTTACATTTAAATACCAACATTTCATTAACTAACATCTATTACAGTGTGTAGTAATATTTGCCCTGGGGCAGAAATATTTGTCAAGATCCTCAGGCACATTCTACGCCTGCGTGCCCTATAAGCACACGCCATCTGAAGCAGACCTAAAACAGGATGTATGAAGGACTTCACATCGACCAAACCGGAGAGTCACTTCCTCTCCCTCCATCTTCCTCCTCTTCCCCTTTCCGTCTCGCTCTTCCTCCCCGCTGGCGTAGCAGGAAGAGCCGAGGCCGTGATATACCGACCTCACATACTGCGCGATCGAGACCCTTGCAATGAGACGAGATCACTTAGAATCGTTCGGTGCGGACGCGACATCATCACGATGTGTCGAGCTGTATTTAACCATATAGAGGGACCTGTGAAGCACTGTCTCTCGCAGCTTCATTCACTGTCTGAATGGACAGCAGGAATGCGTGAGCGGGGGATGGAGGAGGGCCCGAGGATCTCCTGCTGTTTCCTTCATATGATAATTAGCGAGCATATCACACACACTCGGGCAGGAGGAGACGGAGAGAGAAAAGGACGGGATTAGCAAGAGCGGGCGAGTCCAGCCCCAGTCCTGTACAGCTTGGTGTTTGTGTTTTTCCCACACACACACAGTGTTACACACTGGGAGTACAGTGTGTAGGAAAGCAGGAAGGATAATCAGAGCTGAGTCATGCCACACACACACACACACACACACAATATCCCCTCCATAAAGACAACGTCTGGTCTGCATGTGCTCTGACTACATGCAGAAGTTACACACCGGACGTGACGTCTAGGAGACAAATCTGTAAACAATGGGTGCTTTTATCCAGCTATAGACAGTCATCCAAGTCGACCGCTCCTGCTGTAGGCCAACTTCCTGGTTCCTGAAGGCTAAGCACGATAACAATACAACATATATCACAATCATTTCAAAATGAGGCCAAATTTGCCAGGTTTTTGGTTCTAAACCCCCCCCCCCATGTCTTTCTTAGACGTGGACAGGGTGAACAGAAGGATGAAGCATGGACCAGGAGTTGTGATCTTGTGGGGTGAGCTTTACTACCAACACTGTTGGTGACGGTCAAAATTGAGTGCACACACTTAACCTACCACAGCAATTTGCGACAACATGCCATCCCATCTGGTTTGCACTTACTGGGACCATTACGTGTCCCCCAACAGGACAATGACCCCAAATACAACACTGGGTTATGGAAGAGCTACGAGACCAAGAATTAGAGTGATTGTGGAGACCAGGTCTTCTGATTTGCAGCTCTCCCTATCACCCCAACTAAATAAAACCAGAGAGTTGAAGGAACAGCAACTAGAAGACCTCAACAATGATGGAACTCCTTTAGATTTGGGAAAAATCATTCCAGGTGACTACCTCATGAGGCTGACCGGAAGAACGCCAAGAGTGTGAAAAGAAACGGTGGATACATCGAAGAATCAAAAATATAAAAAATTAGTTTTTGTTGGAATACATCATAATTCCACATGTTCACGCGTCATAATTTCAGTGTCTTTGTTGTACAAGGTATGTTCAAATTTTTGACTGGTCTTGTATCACAATATTATCACGATACCCAGGTGTCGATTCGACCTCTATTGTACAGTATATAAAGGAACATTTTAGATTTTAGAAACATGCTGAGTTGATCTTTTTTTTTTCTTACACTTATAAATAATTGTAATAATTCGCTCCTACCACACAGGATGCTATGCCGCCAGCCCAAGCGTGACTAGTTTAGAGTGCGCCACCTGGAGGATTGTCAAGCAACTGCAACATTTTACCGCCTCAAAACCAAAAAGTATATAAATTTAAAAATAATTTAAAAAGTTGATTTTAAAGTTAGAAACAGGAATTGCGACGCAAAAGAATCTCGAGGTACGAAAGGAAACAGCACCCCCTAGTGATATATTAATGTATAAAGTTTACGCATTCAGACAAGTCCAGGCATGCCCAAAACCAACTTCTAGAGGCCAGGTTGGTGGATACACCGTCTTGTTCTCATCCTGGACCATCCGTTTACATCCTATACCATTTAAAGAAAAAAATGTGAATTTTTTTTTTCTCATTGTCTCTCATAGTTGAAGTATACCGATGTTGAAAATTACAGGCCTCCCTCATCTTTTTAAGTGGGAGAACGTGCACAATTGGTGGCTATATGGCAATTGGTAAATACTTTTTGCCCCACTGTATACACACACACACACACACACACACAAATGGATGACCCATTCCTTATATTGTTAAATAATGCACCCGGGGACTTCTGCAGGAGGTGAATAGTAGTAGATTTTATACCCCAGGTGTTTACATGATTTATGTAATCTCATACACTTTGGTGAAAAACACTTTACCAACAGAAAGAAGATTAATTTGGCCCTTTTCATGAGAGCAACAGTCTAAAACAAGAACATGTATGCATGTCATTTCGACACATTAAAGCAGAAGCTGGGACTGAATGAGACTTAGAGCAGCAGGACTCCTAGTTAGAGACGCTGGGTGTGAAGGCGTGAGCTGGAGAAAGAGAACAGAAGCTGTAGACAAAGGCCTGGGACGCATGTGGGAACAAAAGATTTGCCAGAAAGACTTAGGCGGGAGCAGGATGGCAGGGCCAGATGGGCTCCAGACAGATGCACACATATATTCAATTGCTCTGAACGTGTGTGTGTATATATGTGCATATGAATATATGTGTGTGTGTGTGTTCATGAGAATTGAGGTGGTGAGCTGTGGGTTAACAGCGAGGCAGGCCTGAACGAACTCATGCACTCATACAAAAGCTTCTCATTCCTGAAAGTACTGAAAGTTCAAACAAGATGTAACGAGCCCACTCATCACACCCGTGTCACAGTCGCGTACACACAGCCTGATAAAGGAGAAGCAACAAGGGAGAAATGGGAAGGGACGTTAAAGCCAGAAAGTAAAAAGTACGAAATTACAACCGTGCAGCTGCTTCTTCCAGAAAACAACAAAAACACTTCCTAAACACACTGATGACGCATTTTAGCCTGAAACATCGCAACAACTGATTCCATGTTCGAGACACGCACACAAATACTCTGTGCATAACAAAAATAATAATAAAGCAAAAACGTATCATTTCAGAGTCATATTTATCCTGAGGCCGGCACAAAGGAGCTTGGAAAAAAAAAAAAAGCACACACACACACACACACACACACACACACACACACACACACACACACACACACACACACACACACACACACACACACACAGCCCCATCTGCCTGTAATATGGAGCTGTGGTCATGAAAACATCACTCACTTTCAATCATTCCACAAGCCGAGCACACTGAACACGCCCATGCTGTTGGACGAGACCGGTGGCCTACGTGTCGTCATGCACGCATTACGCCGCGATTCTAACTAGTGATGTTTCACAAAACAAGAAAATTACGATGTCTCGATACGCCGTCCGCGTGACACACGTCTCCGATTTCAAGAGTGCTTCCCGGGAGCCTCTAAAAGCCGCTCGCAGTTTTGGCGCTTCCGCGGTAAACCGAGACGTCGTCACAACCAGCGACAGCTGTGCGGCTGACCCGAGTGGCCTCCCCCAATAATTCTTCATTTATTGCATTACCAATATCATGCACTAAAACTAAATTTCCATCAATAATTCGTAGTTTGAAAAGCAGCTATTTAAAAAAAAAAGATTGTTATTATCCATGTCTTATTTTAGGATGTTTTTCATTGCACTGAAACAAGAAGCGGCTCTTCTACGATTCCTCAAATCATCATGACGCCAACTGGATTTCGTCTTTGAAACAGTAGTCTTCAAAACCACTTCAACACATGCTTCCTGAGCCTTTTAAACAGATCTGTACACATTCACAGACAAAGTGTCTTTATAAAAACCCGGACCAGTTTTACATCCAAGTGTAAGACGAGCCGCGGGTTTTAGCAACAATATGGGAATAGCGCTTACGCCACAAAAGCGATAAAAGGCCACAGCGACATCAGGTGAGGTCGTGAGTAAATCCTACGTTTGATGGCTTTTCCAGCCTTTTCTAAAGGTCAGACTACAGGAGAGACGACAGAAGGTCAGGGGGGTTTAAGAGGCCAGGAGATTTAACCACCGGGGTGAAAGGATCGTTGTGGTGCCAGTAAGCCATAGCAATGTCTATCGCACACCAGACCGGTTTGTCCTGCTGCTGAACAGGACATGTGACCTGCTTACATCACGGGGTGACAGACATCACACAATCCTTCTGCTGAGGTTGGGTAAAAAGTCAACAAGGCGGGAGCCTAGATATGACTAGAGGTCGATCAAGCGGGGATAGTGTTTCTGCCAACACGGGACAGGAAAATGGAAGACTTTAGAGCAGAGGGATCTGATTTCCCATAAGCGGGAAACGAGAAGCAGCTCCGGTTTCAACGCAGCACTTTTTCAGCGGAAAGAGAGGCTGCTGAAACACCAGATGCCTTCTTTACAACCTCCACATTTCGCACGTGATCCTGCGGAATCCTTTTAAGAAAAGTGCTTACGAATCAGAATGCAGGTCAAACATGGAGGACGGGCGTGACACGGCAAGAGAGTCGCGATTAGATCATGATCCTCTCCATCATCAAATCTGGGTGACCTCATGCCGCGACCAAACGCCATGGAAATGTAATTAGCATGCTCGTACGCTAATCAAAGCATGAGTCTAATATATATTCAAAAAAAAAAAAAAAAAAAAAAAAAAGTCTACAAAATTGAAGCACACTTTTTTTTCTACATAATAATTCCCTTCCCCAGGCTTTACCTTTTGAAGAGGCAGAACCATGAAAGCTCCGCCGCCGCTGGCCTCCACGATAATGGCAACAAATTTGGGGTTGACGGCGCAGAAGGAGCTGTCCCATGTCACCCGGGACACCCTGATGTCATCGTAGCACTGGTCGTTCTTCACCGTCTGGCCGAACACGTGCCGGAACTTACTCTGCCGCACCACCCGTTTCATATCTGCAGAGGGAGAGTGAGAGATTAGGAACCAGTAGTGTTACTATAGCGACCTCTTGGGTCATGGGTTTTTTTTTAATGTTATTTACCTAAACATTGAAACATCAGGTTAAGAGGAGGAGTAAAACTCGGGGTATTAAAATGCTTTATCTGAGGAGTATTTCAGCTGGAGCATTAATACACACACACACACACACACACACACACACACATACACACATACACACATACACACATACACACATACACACATACACACACTTGTCAGACCTCTGTATAACATAGTAGAGCTTTAAACACTCATGGTTCGAGATTGCAGAGCGGAGAAAAATGTGAATTTTGCGAATATTTGAGATGAAAAGCACCACAGCTCCGTGAGCCGCCCTCGCGTATAGAGCGCACATTTCATTCCGGTGAATCACCCAAAGTTTAGAGGGGCGTGTACAAGGATAGAGATCTACACACACTGACTCGGCACACTGAAATGAAACAGTTCTGCATCCAGATGCTGTTTAAAAAGTTTACGAAAGAAAAAACAAAACCGTCCAAACGGACTGAACGCTTCCAAGGACCCAGCAGTATTAGCAGCAGGATTTAAACTCATAATCTTCCAATCTCGTACACTATGACTGCATTAACATTATTAATTTAAAAACAATAATGAAATCCTAGCTTGGAAATAAAATTAGACATGGCAGGAGCGTACATGGAACAGGTAACACCCTAGAATCCGGACACACCATCTCATCTGATGAATCCCTATTGTGTAGAAATATCAAAAACAAGTCCATTATTTCATTCTAGCAGATCAGATAATTACACAGGCATGACTCAAGTCTAGACTTCCAGTATTTTTCTGCCACTTCAGATCGACATCTCATTTCAACACTTGCATCAATATATGTGCTTCGTTTGATTGACCATAGCATAGTTTATTTGACCAAAAAAAACTGGGTTCTAGTGCAGCGAAGGCTTAGGGGGAAGGGAGACACCGATACAGGAAGTGGTTCCTGCTGGCGGGTGTGGTGGCCAATGTGACTCAGGCAGATAATGTGGACTTTGTCTCCCGATAAAACCTTCACATGCTGTCACATGCCAAGCTGCTGGCTGTGCAGCTCTCGTCTCACTTGGCCAGTTTACTGCGAGCTAAAGGAGTCGCGAAACGAGGAAACGCACCAGACGCTGTTCTCATCCAACATGGATCCAGAACGCAGATGAAACTCCCAAGGAAATCTTGCGTCCCAAATTAAGCAGGAATGCTTTTCATGAGTTCAAAAACTAGAAATAACCCAATTATGAATCATCATGAAATGAAGGCCACTTGGGCTATTATTTCAAGCCACACACACTACAGGGGGTAGGGACGACTGGAGGCGGCGTCCAATCACTTTCATTCTGCTTAAACCACCGTGCCGCTATAGCGTTCCACCCCAATTCACAACCCAAGAGCACTAAAAAGCATATGCTCTTTTTATTTGATGCTGCATGGGTTGGTATAGAGCAAGAACATGGCTGTATGCAGGGTTTTAAAGACACTCAGGTCCAGAAAATGAGCTTGCTTGAAGGATTAAAAATGAATATACACTCCCCGATTGCTTTTAAAGATGTTTAAAAGGCTAAAATCTGATGCAACTAGCTTTAAAAACCATATCAGCAGGCCTGTTGAGATACTTTTCTGCTCAACACTGTTCTAGAAATATTTTGACAAAAGTGAAATTCCGATGACACTTTTTTTTTTTTTATAATGACAATCAAGATAATCATTTAGTATGAACTCCTTTATTCTTCAAAACCATCTGGATCCGACGTAGAGCGTAGAGTCAGAAAGATGTCTGCTTCAGGTGGCTTCCTGAAGATGGTTTCTTGCCTGCCACCGCTTCCTTCACCATCGGAATATAATAGTTTTCTATTAAGTTCGGGTCTGCAGATGACCCAGGCTATGTCTTTAGGAGCTGAATAGCATTGTAGCGTAGCCAATTTTAGTCGTATAGGCTAGACCTCATCAATGACATTACACAGAACTATAATACCTGGCAACTCAAGCAAAAATATGGTTGCAAAGCAGTGATGATCGGGCCCAAGCACCTGCACCATCACCGCCTGGGTTCACTAGAAAGACAGTGGGTACAACAGACGCATGCATGTAAAGGGGAAATGTGTCAGAATGTGATGTAGCAGTAGGTCATACTGTGAGGTCCTCACCGCCTGTTACAGTGGGCAGCATCATCACCAGCTAGTATAACTGAGGAGGTTAGGCGTTTGCCACGACTAAAACATTTGATGACTAAAACACATGATTGGCTGGACTGGATAACTACATAAATAAAGAGGTGTACATGTCCTCATAGTATAGTGAATGGTGAGTGTGTGCATTTTAAGTTGCCCTTTATTACAGGCAATTGCTCGAGAAACTTGGCTTTCCCAAAAAATAAATAAATAAATAAATAAATAAATAAATAAATTCAAATGCAGAAAATGAAAGAGTCTTCAGTTCATCAATCAAATAAAGCAAATAAAGTAAAGGATTTCACGCCTATATTGACTGTTTCTTGATTGAACTCTGACTGTTTCAAACAGAATTAGTGACAGAAGGCGCCAAGCGATTCTGTCCGGCACAGATTATGTTTAAATTTAAGACATAATTCCATGCGCTAAGTAATAAATTGTAGTCATATGAATGCAACAGTTAGATAAATGAAAGAGTTTTTGTGTAGGTAAGAGCGGACCTTGGTGACCACACTTGTCACAAACAAGGATAGCATATTTAAAAAAAAGTATATAAATAAATAAAAATGATAATAAAGATATAATAAAGATGGGGGCTAACAGTAAAAGGTATAAACCAGTTGGCAGCATGGAGTTTGCGAATAGTGCCTAATACTTTTTAAAGCATTTATAGTTATTTTAATGTCACTATGCGTCAGTAACACTGTGCAAAGTCTGTAAAACAAGTTTCCATTACCATTACCATAATAGCAGCTATAAACAGGCATGCCATCCACCCCCCTCCCCCCCTGCCCAACTGCTCAAGTAAAAAAAACGAGCCCCCGAAAAATGCAGTCCGTCATGTTACTGGAAAACCACAACGTCATGACAGTCGAGCTAAAATATCACAACAAGCACATTCTTGAGATCTTGAGACTTAAGATCTGATACAGAGTTGAATCATCTCTCAAAGCTGCTGCGGCTAAAAAAACACAAAAAAAAAAAAACAACGCCTTCTGCGCCAATCAGAATCGAGGTTGCAACAGCGCCGTAGTGCAAAAACTAAATCGGGTAATCGGGACGGCTCTGAACTGCAGATCGGATTTGTTAGAGTGATGATCACCATGGTTACACAACAGATAAGATTTCAGAGTTAGGAAAAACGTTTCTGGAATAAACGTTCAGCCCCAGAGGTGGTGATTAAAAATAAACAAGCAGCAGGTAAAAAGGGATCAGTTTTTCTTCTTTAGCGCCAACGCTTTACTTTGTCTCTAAAACAAACCGCTGGTTTATTAAAGGAAAACAGACATAATCCAGCGGAGATCTTATTCCAACCTTTAGTCACACACCTCAAGGCTCCACTGCAGGCCCGCGACAAAGGCCTTAGTGCAAACGCTCTCCTTTAATAAAGGATCACTCCGATTGGCTCAGTCAGCAAGTCTGGATACTCCATGCACTCACACTGGATACTCACTTCCCATTTCTGGCCCTTTTTTAAAAACCATTGTTTCCTCATGATCGGCCCCATTAAAACATTACAAAATAAAGCAGAACATGAGACGAGGAACCAGAAGAACATGAGAAATCAAGGAGAAGTTCAAGTCTGGGAACATGACATAGCGTCTTTGTTTTCAATTCTACATGTGTTGCCTTTTTTTTTTCAGGTCTCTATTAAATAAAGGGTACACAAATAAGGTAGAGGGAACCATCCACAGGTGTGGAGCAGAACCCCACACACACTAGCTAGAGGTTTACCCATGGTTCCGCCCATATGTCATAAGTCACACAGTTGATGACGCAAGTGACCAGTGACTTCAGTAAGGAACGTCTGTGACACGCCTGGTGTGCCGTCAAATCACTGCTCCGACGTCTCTGCAGCCCCTACTTCTTATGTCCGTCGTATGCGCAGTCGATGTAGACGCTCCCATGTACGATGCAGTGTTTTTGCCATAGACCACACTGGCTACACCCCTGACCCCACAAACTAAATTTCGGTTTCATATAGATGGATAAAAACTAAATATCTCAATATATATATATATATATATATATATATATATATATATATATATATATATATATATATATATATATATATATATATATATATATTACACACATACTAAGAAAGGCATTTAATTTAATGAAAAAGGGAGAATCTGAGCAGCATGACTCAGCATTATTGAGCAGGTGCTCCGAGACACCAACAGCACAATCTCAGAAAAGAAATAATTAAATAAAACTAAATAATACCAATAATAAAAACTTAATGTGCTTTCCCTGAAAACTTTTGCATGGAGCAACACGCTTTTTTAGATTTTGTGTCTTTAAAACACAATGTCGTCTCACACCACCGCTAAAACAATAGCACTGCACAACTGGGATGTGTGCTGAGTTTGCACATTTCAGAACTCCAATTGGGGAAGTCTGGAGGGAGGAAGTCTACGAGCGGCCAAATCCCACAGCGCATGAGATGTGTGTGTGTGTGTGTGTGTGTGTGTGTCGGGGGAGGGGGGAATCTCTAAAGGTCACCTCTCTCCACACCATTTGAGCAATAATGCTGTAGACTTGCTGTAGTTATTCAGCAATTCTAAAGAAAATCACTAAACATAATTTCACAAGCCAGACGTTTGACTTCTCCTGGTGAACCCGTCAACTGTATCTGGTTAAACCGATTTATAATTCATATCGTGTTGAGGTAGTTTGTGATCAGATCGTTTACCTCCATCATCGAAAGCGATTCTGAAAATTGCTGAATGCGTTTAAAATTTACACCACAGCCTTTACGAGAAATGCGTACAAACTGCTCTCATGTTTCGCCAACACTCTCGTTTTGGGAGATTATCGCAGCTTCTTCTTTTGAGCTTTACGGGCTATTGGTGCAATACCACTGCCTACGGAACAGGAGTTACACAGCATTTTAAAGCTTATTTAAAACCAAGTGTAATAGTATAATATATTATACTTATATAATTAATATTATACTACATTATATATTATATTGATATCATGGAAATGTCGCTACTTTAGCCTAAATAGACAGCAAACATTGAATCAAATCAAATTGACAGTCTACCCATGATTCATAGCTCTAATTTAAATCAAAGATATTTAAAACAAAAGTTCATCAAGTATGTGCATATTTATTCTGTTCACAGGTACGTGACAAACCGGTTTTCTGTCAAACCACGTTAGAATAAGTGCCTTAATATGTTGTTAGTCTTTCAGCTCCTCCCGACAAGGGGTCGCCACAGCGGAATATTCAGTCCGCACTACAACTTGGCACAGGTTTGACGCCGGATGCCCTTCCTGACGCAACCCTCCTATTTTATCCAGGCTTGGGACGTCACTGCATCCAGTGGCTGGGGGGTTTGGGCACTGGGAATCGAACCCAGGCCTTCCGCATGACAGGCGAAACTCCTACCACTGAGCCACCAGTGCCCTAGAATAAGTGCCTTAATATGCCGCGGGAAAAAAAAACAAAAAAAAAAAACTGAGGTACAAATAGTTATTCCAAAAAATAAATAAATAAATGATCCGAAACCCAAGTATGAAAGTGTGTAAATATTGTAGTGCAGAGAGCTGTACTGTACTGTTACTACGTAATTGGCCATGTCACCACTGCGGGTGTGAGTAAGGCTGTTGTCCATTATCTATGCAAATGATGGGGCGGGTGAAGCTCAATGGTTAAGGAGTTGGTCTACGGTTCAGGGTCACTGCTGGGCCCTTGAGCAAGGCCCTTAACTCGACGGCTCACATGTATGACGAGATAAAACTAGAAGTAGCTCTGGATAAAGAGTGTAGGCCAAATGCCATAATGTAAATGAATATAAACAAAAATACCATTAAAGACTAAATATTTTAAAATCATTATCGTAAGCAAAGGATTAAACCACCACCCATGCAGTTAAGTCTGCTAATTTACGCAAACAAGATCCGCATGGAGGAAACTCCCTATAGCTAATAACGCGGAGTGTATTACAGCAGAGCCACGAAGCCTTCCCCATAGAGCTCGTCACTCACCTTTATCACGGTACTAAGCTGTTGCAATAACAGGGTGTGTGAAGAACTGAAGGTGAAATGTTAGCAGGAAGGTGCAAACTGCAGTTACGACTCACCCACGGATTGCCTGAAAGTCCTACCGCCCTGCTTCTCAGAGCGAGATTTCTGAATTCAGATCAGGTTACTGACAGTTTATTCACGTGGCTGCTCTTTAAAGGACCATGTTACTTGTCTGGCTTAACTTTAGCTACAGCATGGTTCTTGGCAGGAAGACATCCGACAGGGTAGAGAGATGGAGCGTGAAAGAGAGGCATGAAGGCACCCATGCCCAGCTGAGTGCAGACATGCAGACCGGACTGAGGTTAAACCTGAGTGCAGGACAGTGTACGCGTGTGTGTACGTGTGTGTGTGTGTGTGTGTGTGTGTGTGTGTGTGTGTGTACTGTCAGGGGCTGACTCACTGGATCCTCACGTTCGGAGCACGGAGTGGAACGGCCAGGCCAAGACACACACATGGAACTTCAGTCGGTGTTTACTAACACTCTTGTGCTGCTTAGCAACGTCCACCCAATATCCCAGCAGGCATTACGTATGAAAAAAAAATTAACCACGTGGCGAGTTTGACCTTTTATGTGCAAAAACAGTTTGAGGCGAAACTGCTGGTTTTAATCAGAGGGGTAAAAATGCTGTCGGTGGATTTTTTAGTTATATAGTTAGACCAAGGGCTGAAATAAACAAGAAAAGGACATAAATTACACTCAGTTAGGCTCAAAATATGGGTGGATTTAAAAGATGCTACAGAATGAACCACCCGTTACAGGCATGAAGTAATTTCCTTGTTAACAATAATAATCAGTTATTAAGAGATCCTAGCACCGTGTTAATTAATAGAAAAATCTCCCGAAACAGCCTTTAAAACCACAGAGCATGTTGCTTCACCAGACAAAACAAAAAGGTAGTGCGGAAACTTCTGCGAGACGACTAATCGAGTCCCTTACGTAACCCGAGTTCTCATAAAAATAAACCCCACAATGCAATCCAACCACATAATCCTGTCATAACCACAGGCTACAAGGCCATGCATTGTAGTCGCTTCGTACGCTAAGGACTTACAATGAGGAATTTCATGCAGCCAGACGCTGAATAGAAAGAAAACGGGCTTTAAAAAGGTAACAATGAAGACCTTACAGAGATGTGGCACAACGACGTATAACTGTGTGGATCTCGTGCCAAATCGGTTCCCAAACAGATGACAAATCCTCACTTAGTCAGTCACTGGTGGGACTGGTGAAAAGAACGGACTGGGTTAAAAATATATTTAAAATGAAAGGGTTTTTTCACTGGCACGAGCAGACGTAGTAATATTGGAGTGAAGCGGGCCAGAAGTTGCCTGGCTTTGGTCTGCTAGATTTATTTGATGGAATCTGAAAAAATAAAGCAGATAATTACCAAGCGAGATATAAACTCGCTTAGTCTTGGTGCGAGTATTATGGATGTATATCATCAGGTGTATCATCAGGAGTTTTGTCATATACTGTACATAAATACACACAGTACTGTTAAAGTACAAGCGGTCCATGTTAACGTTATGATTTCACCAGTTTATTACTTTTTCCTTTTTAATAATGTTGAATATTGTGTGCATGGAGTTTGCATGTTCTCCCCGTGCTTGGTAGGTTTCCTCCACGTACTCCGGTTTCCTCCCACAGTCCAAAAACATGCAGATTAGGCTAACTAGTGTTCTACTTGCCCGTAGTGTGTGAATGAAAGGTAAAAATGTGTACTGTGAAACACATTTCCCTCAAGGCATAATGTAAGTGCAGCACATAACCTGCTCCAATTACCCAAAAATATGACCAATATTATCAATCTCCAACACTGTAATCATATTCTTTGCATATAAAAACAATTAAAACATAAAAAAAAAACATGTAAATGACATAAAATTTTAAATAAATAGATATTAAACCTCACTTAACCTTAATTTATGGTTCCTCTTGGCACCAGCTGCTTTAAAAACGAAACTGAAAGTGGTTCCCTTTTCTTCTTGCTACCGGTCTTGATATTGTTGGGACCCATGCCTTTACTTAATGCAAAAAAGACTCACAAAAGATATGTAAACTCGCTTCCCTTGGCTTTCGAAAATGGCGCAAACATCACGCAAGGATGCAATCAAGTTTTGAACGGCTCCCAGGAGTACGGTGAAAATTGCGCTCAATAAAAAAAATTTATAATACAAATTTGGTCCGTATTCACAAGTTTCTTAGAAGCTCTCTGAGGGAGTTCTATCTTAGCCTAAAAAGTCCTAGCTGGGAGTCCTAGACTAAAAGTGATTTAAGTAAACTTCTCAGAGCAACCCTGTGTAAGGAAAGTCCAAAAACCCTTATCTTAGTGAGGGGGTGTGGGTGACCCCCGTTGCTAGGGATGACGCAGCAATTCAAGGACTGTGATTGGTTGATAAAGAAATATATATTTATATGATAATAGAATAAACAGTGAAATCATAATGTTTGTATATAAAGAAATTGTATAAGCATGAAAAAAAAAAAAAAAAAGAGCAGTGTTTACCTTTTGCCATTACATTTTTTTGGTCCTCTGCTATAGAAACTCTTAAACTCCTCCCTACTTTTAATTTTTACCTTAGGAGCATTATCATTTATCATTATCATTTTTATCTTTACCTAGATTTAGTCATAAATTTAAGGGAAAATTTCAAGAAAATGTCATAATCCTAAGAATTGTCTTAGAATTTCATCACTGGGAGCTTTGTGAATATGGGCCCTGATTTTTATTAACAATTAGATTAGCAAGTTACCTCAGACATCTTACACGCCTAAAGGCTAACAAATGGTCAATAACTGGGACTTTCATGGCTTTCCAGTCAATTTTTCAGCTTTAAGCAATGTCAAGATTGGACATTTTGATCTCAGTGAGAAATTATCCTTTTCACCATCTTTCTGCCTTATAAGTATGAGCGTAAACTTAAGTAAACTTAAACAACTGGCGAGCAAAAACCAACCGAAACACTCAACGGACGCATCTTCTGTTGACCCGAGGTCTGTTTAACAGGCTGTATGTTCAGACTGACCAAGTCTCCAAAGTAAGGAGCATTTCCTGTAGCGCTCTCGCTTGTACTTTAGCTTTCCAGTTAAATGAACAGAAATGAGCCATCTTTGAGACTTGAATGAGATTTAGGTGTTTTCTGCATCTTCTCAAAAGGTGTCTCAAATGTGGTTCCTTACATTTAAATCGCAGAGATAGTTTACATTTGTCTTGTGTGCGACTCACATGCAGAAACTTTGAGATTGAATAAGATTTTAGTCAGTTTCTCAATCTTCTCAAATGTGGCTCAAATATGGCTCATTACCTCTAAATCTCAGAGATTAATATTTGTCTTGTGTGCATCCAACATATTTTTTGTTTTCCAAAAGCATTGTTTCTCACACAATGTATACAGTAATTGTAAACTGTGCATTTGGGTTTTCTGATATATGTTGCTTAGTCATGTGTGTAAAGTTAGTTAAAATGAAATAAAATTGGGTTATACAGTATATTTACTAAAACAATGCAAAGAATGGCTAAAAATGCTTTGGGGTGCCATCTAAACTAAAGAGTGTTTAGTATATTTTTATATACTTCATCTTACTCTTCACATACGCGTAGATGGAGGGGAGGGTTAGTAGGTTGGATCTCTGAAATAAAGATACGTAGGTTAGTAACAACTAAAGTTTACTTTAACTGGGTTCTTTTCAGAATCATGTCACCTCAGGAGACCAAGAATCTCAACAGAGAAACTGCAGGAGAATGTTCCGGAGTCTCCATTCGCACCACATCATCAGTCAGGTGAGCACCAGCCCATGAGCAAGCTTAAGCTCACCTCTCAATCTTTAGAAAGTTGGAAATGGAGTAGCCGAATGGTGTTTAGGTAAATCTCAAATGTTAAAAAAAAAAAAAATTGTTTCAATAGATACTAAGAAACTCTAGGAGTTGCAAACTTTGGACAAACTTGTTGGACATCCACCACAAGAGAGGACTGATGTAGCCGGCGAGAGACCTTTTCAGCCCTGTTCTTGAAGATCTTACATACAGCAAGCAACCGATTTTCCTTCTGCTTTTTGACTGATTCTTTTCACTGGAAGATTGTCACAATGCTGTGGACTTTGTGTAGCTCCTGTATAAATCATACTACGAGTTGAGCAGTGTGACACTTAATAGCTTTTTCAAGTTGGGTGACATTTTATATTAGTATAATTAATGTCTTGATTTGTCAGATTTTGCTGGTGTCTGTTATATTGTGTGAATTGTAAAAATTCTCATTTGTGTTTCATGCATCTCATTTATATCTGCCTTTAATCTCATTATGGTCTTATATATGGCTCATTTGCTTCTCTTTCAAATGCAGTTCTATTTCTCATGTATATCTCAAATTTCTTAAATGCTTCTCAAAAGTATGTCTCGGGTTGTGTCTCAATTATGTCTCTTTGTTTCTAAGTGGGGTTTAGTAGAAATAAAGACAAAGTCGAGTTTGTAATGAGACAGCTCAATTCAGTCTCATGAGACAAGAAAAAGCTAATTCTGAGCAACAAAATTGTGCTATGGGTACGGATATTTTTAAGGTTGCAGTTGTTTACAGACCCTGGATAGCAAAGCATTCTAACGAAATCCCACAGTGCCACCAAAAATACCACCGGACCGTTTTATGTGGAAAACCTGTTCTACAGCTAAAACTATTCAAGTATATAAAGTACAACAATACCTTTAAAACAAAAGGAAGCTGTTGTTAATATAAACAATGATGTTCATCTGGTTCAGCAAGACGAGGGCCAGTCTAACATGCATGCTCTGACCCAATCCGGGCCATATTGTACAAATTAGCGAGGCTGGATGAGCGCACTACACTCCCCCCGAATGTTTCCCAGCACTGCTTTGACTGAGATAAGGAGAAGTTAGAAGAGCGGCATAGCGCCTCACGGACAACCCATCAAGACATGACCTAACAAGATGAGATCTTAATCTTAAAGACAAGACAGGCAAACACATGTAGTGGGCACAAAAAGAAGGAGGATAAACATTGGTTAGATGACATCATGGGATATGTATATTTGTGGAAAAAAAACAGGTAAACTACAGAGTGAACTATGCACCGATTGCTTATTTCATCTTCCTGAGATCATTTTTCTCAAAACCTTATCATGACAATTTGGTTGTTATATGATTTTTTTTTCTGGCTACATGTCATTGTCAATGGTGTGAAAAACAAAACTTTGACCAGATTTCTTTCCACATTCAACTTGCTCACAACATGGGGCGTGACTAAGATCTAAAAACAGCACAACAAAACTAGGACTTCATTTTGATTACACCATGGTCAGGAGGTGGAACTGCTGCGGCACCATTTCACGACTCATGGCTCAAGCCTGAGGTGCCTGATATCTATGTCCCCATCTCTGCATGGCCTTTCTCTGGGATCTCCAGTTTTCTCGACTTCCCAAAATAACCTAGGTGCACTTGTCCAAATTGTCCAAAAAAAAGTGTGTGTGTGTTTATCCGTCCTAAGTTGGATACAAAGCATTATATGCTATAACCAAAAAGGTCCCAGGCTTGACATTAGGCACGATCGATTCGTACCCTGCTCTGGAATGGTTGCTTCTTCTCCCCGCTCGCCATCCTTCATATTGGTTTTTTTTTGTCCCACGTTCTCAGGCACGCTTGCGAATTACACTCTCTAACAGGGGGCAGTATGCACCTACTTGATTTGTGGGCCGCGAATAAACACAAGAGAAGAGAACAAATAAGAGATTTCATAGGTGGTACTACTTCCATTCTCGGTAGGACTGCTTCTATATTTAACTCGACCCATTCTATCTTATACAGTGCATTGTTCCTGAGACCACTTGTTCCAAAAGATTCCGGCGAGGTTCCCAAGCGTGGAACGTTTGTGTATTCACTGATCAAAATGAACCAGACTTTCAAAAAGCACCAAGTTGGCGTGGTCCTTTTTCAACGTACCTGATTTATGCCAGGATTCTCAGTCTCAATAATGTTGCTTTTCTAATAGTACTTTCTCTACCAGGTTTCCAGCAAATACGGCACATCCGATAAAGGTTGGGAAACAGCTATTCAAGTACATCAAGGACTGGAGTAAATAGAAAATTTGGACCGGGCTCACTCCCTAAAGGCAAAACTGTGAACATCTGCCAGATCAGTGGTGTAGAAGGCCATCTTGGAATATACTCATCCTTAACCAGAGGACATAAAATGGAATACTACTTGCTCCAAGACCTTATTGTAACCTTAGACTTCATCATCAAGACTAAAAGCCAAGTTGCAGTATGGTCTCTTTCTAATTCAGCCAACTTGCTCCTTCCTGAGCGTAGATACAAGAGGCGGGCGCTGCCTCCTCAGCTACTATGTGGTCTGTGTGGCAATCTCATCAGTTCCTGAACTTAGGAGCACACAAAGGAAGCTTTGTAAGTACTGTAGCATCACTGACCTGCAGGGCTGCGCGGAGACGCGAGTGGCTGTCTTTTACTGATGATCCAGCCAGAGATCTGGGTTTCTCGTTCATCCAAATACTAACATGGGTCTTGATGAAAGAAGGTTAAAACCGTGGTGTTATCGCAATAAGTGGATCAGGAACATCGAGATTTAGAGTCTTCGGAAGGATCAAATGGATTGGGTGGAACGTGTTTAGTTCTTCAAATGGCTTCTCTGTTAATGGACGGGCGAATTCCAGCTCATAGGTTTTTTAAGATATATAATTGTCCTTTGGGGTTTTCTCCTGTTTCAAACCATTCACCTTTAAAAGAGGTCAGAATGTAACACACACACTTCCAAGAACTGGATAAGGTCCTGACCCAGTCGGTTTCCAGATATTTCCTCTTCACACTCAACCTAAAACTGTATGCATAAAAGAGATATTCATTTATTACTGCTCACTACCTTCCCCTGATTAGCCTCAATCAGATCAGCAATGCACGGAGAAATACAGAAATCACTAAAGAGCTCTGAGGAATTCTCTTTTTTACTGTGCACAAGGCGTACAGACATCACTGGTCAGCATGTGCTGAGTTTAATTCGTTTTTTCTCTTTTCAGTGCTATAAAAACCTCAGTGCATTGTTCTGCTCTGACATAACTCTAAGCGAGCGAGCGAGCGGGCGCGCGCGCGCGCGAGAGAGAGAGAGAGAGAGAGAAGCAGGAGAGGCTCTCGCTTGCATTCGCAGAAAAGCCAGGGCGCCTTCTTTAATTTCACTTTGGGCTCAGACAGTTTTACCACCATACATGGTTATGTTTAAGCAGCTCAAACACATTTCCTCTACACTTATGCCATAGTGCTACAAACCCAGTATGAAATCCATAAAGTTTGAGAACTGGACCGAGACTGTCAGTAAAGAAGAGTTAACCGCTCCCTGGCTCCTCATAAACTCATGTTATGAAGATGCTGGCATTATGGCCACTTAATGTTAATCATCAGCCTGGATCCTCCAACCAGCCGTGTCTCAATAAGTGATTCATAAAGTCTGATGTCGTGGAATTTCCTACAAACTTCTTCTAAAGGTTCTTAGAAGATTGTATATTTGTGCAGTCTATAAAGTCAAACAGGAGGATGAAGACTATTAGTAAGAAGTAAAACGCTTACATGCATGTGGTTAGAGGAAACTAATCAGAGACAGAATGCTGTGCAGAGATTACTGTAACCAACCAAAAATATCAATTATAATGTGTGGTCCTTTAAGTTTTTACATTATATAATAAAGATGCACCGGTTAATCAGCCAGTGATTGGAATTGGCTGGTTTCTTCAGCTTGATCAGCCATGACCAATCACCTTGGACACGCTTGAACGGTGCAACAGAAGCGCATTTTGATGGCGCTCCATTATCAAAAGTCGCACGTTTATAAATCCTCCAACCAGCCATTTTCTTCAAACAGTGTAAGAGTTCATCTCAAACCCACTCGTTACACACACTTGCACTAGTCCCAAAAACCAGGAGGGATAATTAGTCTGGAAACACACACGTTAAAATCTGTCACTCCCGCTTGCACGAAACTGCTCACTTTGGAGGCATTTCTTTATGATTTACTTTTACGTGTAATAATCCTACAGGTGGTAAACTATTTACTCATTGGCATCCCATGTGAAAGGAGTAAATTACTTGCCAAGTTTGTTTAGAAGTCTTATTCATGGTGGATACGTAAAAACTAATGGAGGGACTAGGCTGCGTTCAATTACTCATGTTCAATTCCGTTGTGAAGCTAGGGAATAAAGCTAAAGTATAAAACTTTCAAGTTCTGCCAACTTTTTATTTTTATTTTAAAAGACTTAAGGTCTTACAAGCCTAAAAAGAATATTTTAACGCATCATGTTGTTGTAGTTGGTCTTTCGGTTCCTTCCGACAAGGGGTCGCCACAGCGGAATACCCAGTCCGCACTACAACTTGGCACAGGTTTTATGCCGGATGCCCTTCCTGACGCAACCCTCTCATTTTATCCGGGTTTGGGACCGACACTGCATCCAGTGGCTGGGGGGGTTTGGGCACTGGCTAGGAATCGAACCCGGGCCTTTCGCATGGCAGGCGAAACACCGATCACTGTTGATTTCCATTTCTAAATAGGTGGCTCATAGTGGTGGTAGGTCTGGTGTTCGAGCCCCAGCATTGACAAGCTTCCACTGTTGAGCCCTTGAGCAACACCCTTAACCATGTCTGCTCCAGGGGGGCTGTAACCTGGATGACCCTGCACTCTGACCCCAGCACAAATGATCTAACCGTTTGAGTCATGGCTCACATTTAATTTAGTGTTTTCATGTTAACTAAACACCCTCAGGTAGGAGATGAAGGTTTTCCCTCTGAGCCTGTGGCAGTGTGATAAAAGCTAAATAACACGACAAAAGGGTGGGGCAGTTACAGTGACGTGAAAACGCAATATTTGCACTTACAGGTACAACCTGGCAGGATTCCACAGCCGGTTATCCTACTGTTTTTGTAATAACATTAATAACTCTCTTTAATCTCATTTAAATTATGCTGTTGCACAGACAACTCATAACCAGCGAACCGTTTTACTCATTGACTTTTTTTTTTTTAAGGTATTTCTAAATGATTAAAACATACCCGACTGCAACAGTTCCCCGTGTAAGCGGTATTCATCTCGAAATCAAAGCCATGTGCCTGGGGCTGAGGGAGGAGCACAGGTTCACACTGACTCATCTTGTGTCAACAGTGCGTCTCTTTAATTACCCTGATCATCAAGTATGGATTTGGTATTCTCACGAGTCTTATCGATTCTCTATTGTAACTCCGTCACCCCGCACTACAAGAGCTGCTCATTAGGTGGCACTTGCAGGACAGGAAGCTGCTGTAGTCCCTCCTCTATCTATTATTTCCACAGAGCACAATTAGCAGGCTGCTCCGCTTGCCATCTTTAAACATGCGGCACGTCCAGATGGCTGTCATTGTGCGTCGTCATCTGTTGGTAGAGTAACTGTGGGATTAGGTCACGTAGCATTTAGACGTGTACTAACTGCAATGTTCTTCCCAAGAACAAAAATCGACAGCAGGGTCAAACATTTTTCAATTTTTTCTATAAAATAATAATAATTAAAAAAAAATGAAATCTTTCCTTTAACAAAGACATAAAAGGTTATAAGATTTTCTTTCACGCAAACAAATATAAAAAAGATAAAAAAAAAATAAAATTCAACTGAAACAGCCATCAACCCGACAAGGCAAAGTCTATCACAAGTTCCCTCTGAGACACGTCCCACGTCAAACTGCTGCCTACACACGGTAGGGAAATGTGCGTTCCCACACTACCATGCCCACACTGGCCAATCCACTAGACCCCCGGCCATGAATGGCTATAGGCGGGATAAGGGCTGTAGCTATCGAATAGTTTAGTAATCGAGTATTCTACCAAAAAATTAATCGATTAATCGAGTAAAATTTACTTTTGCTTAATTAAACAGTAATGTAAAATATATAAGAGAAACAAAGATTAATTGGTTTTCTTTTTAGAAAAATCTACTTTTATTTGTTAAATGCATACAGCATTTTATCGGCATTATTTTGGATAAAATGATTATTTATTAAGGAATAGCTTAAAGTTGACTGAGATGAATTAAGTGCATTACAGTGCCATACATTCTTATTTATAGCCTTTTCTTAGATGCAAAAACTAAAAAAAGGTATTTCAAATGACTTTTTGAAATAGAAGAAAAAAAAAAAAAACAACTCAGGCACACATTAAAATAAATGTTAATATAACTTTATCGCTCCTTTCCATTTTGCAGCCCACAACAGAACGCTTCCTCAAATCAATACACAGGGAACTGTTTGCGTCTACTTTCGCTTTGTGAGTGACAGAAGCGCTTCTTCTTTGTGTTTACTGGCGACTTGCATAAGGAAACGCAGACAAATAATTGCGCAAAAACATAACGCAAGCTTTTAAAATTAATTAAAAGAAGCTTTGAGGCAGAAGATATTTAGATTTTGTCCTAAATAACAAGGACATATTCCTGAGTTACAATCTGCAAGGCTGACGGGGCCGCAAGTCCTGCTTCTTGTCACTGACGACATGAAAACAGTCAAAGCGTAAAAGCGTGTGATCGACCACTAAAGGAATCCCAAGAAAACAAGTTCAAGTGAAGATTACTAGTGCAGCTTCCAGTAAAACGTCCCACTGGGATATGACTCAGTGGAGCTGGACGGCGATGCTGCAGCGCGTCCAAAACCTTCCTAAAGATATTCTCCTTCACATTGCGCGTTTAAACCAAACCCGTCTCCGCCTCACATAAAAAGAAAGTAAAAATTATGGTTCCCGTCAAAGAAGATCCCACATAAACGATCGTATGCATGTCTAAATGCTGACCGTCTAATAAACCTACTGCAAGGGTTTTGCTAAACACTGATTAGAAAATCTGGGGCCTATCAGTTCATCGCCGTGGAGGTTTTGGCAAAGCCAAAACAGCATGATTTCACCGTTCTGGCTCAACAACTTGCCACTTAGACCAGGCCAAATGAAACAAACGCAAACTGAGCAGAGAAGCTTTCTAAGCATGTCGGCACACTGCCTCGATAATCAATGAAAATGAACCGAGTTTTACAATCCCGGGGGTTCACGGCACTCCGGACGTCCTGTGATACAGAAACTAAGAATAAGAACAAGTATGTGCCATCATGGGAAAACCAATCAGCGTGTAGAGAAGAGAAGTTGATCGCTTTCATCCAGCTGCATCTCATTTTATTTCGTCTTGCACCACGTCGATTAGCCAATTACTGCAATTATTTATTTACAGTTTAAGTATTTTTATGAGACACATTTAGTGTTGCGGAATGTCCACGAACAAGTTGGCTCCTGTTATCGCTCGTGTTATAAAAGCTATAAACAGTCATTCCCTCACCAGCATGCCTTTTTTCCATTCCCTTGATGTAAATATGTAAAAAAATAAATAAATAACTTTAAAAAAATGCAGCTTGGGTTCCAGAGAAACCCCAAACGTCTGTCGTAAGAACTGTTGTGTCTGTAAAGTTACTGCTTTGTAACTGTTATAAATGTCTGACGATTACAACGTCCATAAATGTGCAATAATGTGCAAAGGTCCTGAGCCATCCCTCATTTCTTCATATTTTGCTTCCAAAGAGCCTTTTTTTGTATTTTGAACGTAATCTTGAGGAATAGTTGTGCAGGACTTTTTTGGCTTCCAGTCCCAGAACCTGAGCAGTTTCATCTTTTAAGCCACAAAGTGACCTATGAATCACTGAGGCATCAAAGCATCTAACTTTAAGGCATAAACCAGTGAGAAACAGGTGCAGATGATGGCAGATGATCAGGCCGGTGATTAGTCTACTGGTGATGCTGAATGCTGGGTGGTTGGAACAGACGAGAGGGGAAAGGAGGTCGCTGCTGAGGTTGTGACAACCAATTTTTGATTATACAACATTTGAGATAAACCATTTCAAATCACCATTTACTATTAAGCACAATCTAAATGTATTTTAACTAGCTGGAAATTAAAATGTACACTGAAAAATGGGAACCAATTGCAATGTCCCGATTGTGGACGTCGCACTTCCTGTTATATGTTAGACGCTCTTGGAGAAGTAGGTCATTCTGTCCAACACTCCTGGAAGCAAAGCCTCCCAAATGACTTTTTCAGTTGAACTACTGCCCCACAAGAATATTAAACACAATATAACACTATAGACTGTGGGAAAGGTTTATGCATATTAAGGCTCCTTAAAAGGTGGTTACAACTGACCAGTTTTAAACTGACCCTAATGTTCTGCATGAACCCAACGACAACCTTGCAGAACGTTTTTACTCACTCGGTCGCTCGAACACACCCTAGCCCGGCATCCTTTTCAGTCCCACAGCAGCTTCCTTGCTTCCTACATCTAATTTTATCCAGCCGACCCATTTCCCGCCTAGCACGAAGACACGAGTCCAAGAATACACAGCACTGAGACACAGACACAGCACACATGATCAGTGACCCAAACTGATCCATGATGACATCCCACCCAAACATGACCATATTAAGACGCATATCTTCAATACAGCCACTGTTATTCATCTAATAATTCAGATTCAGTCATTCGTCTATCTGTGCTGGAACCAGAGCCTCTCCCGGGAACACTGTGCACAAGGCTGGAAGAAATCCCAGTCCATGTCAGGCTACCATGCATACACAAACATACTCATGTACACCGAGAGCCAATTAAGTGCAGCTAATACACAGAGAATGGAGGAAACCAGAAGACCCAGAGGAAACCTACAGACACAAGGGAGGAACTTGGGAACCACCACACAGACATGACTGAAGCTCATGTAAATCTGTATTGGTAGAACTGGATAGATTTTTTTTAATTAATACAATTATACACTTGGTTAATGTGGTTGCACAGCAAAAGTGGTCAAGTCTACCTAAAATCTGTGTAAATCTCCACTTTAAACCATATGCTGTTCTTCAGTAACCGCTTGGTTTAGGCCACAGTGTGATCTACAAGCATGATCATCTAACTGTAGGGATCACTTACACACACACAAACACACCTCTTCTAACTGGATTTTGACCCCCTTGTCGCAGTTTGATATCGTTAGTCCAACCTCACAGTTTAAATTCAGATGTGTGTACAGATCGAACGTGAACTTAAATCAGTAAACCCGAACCCGGCCGTGTTATTCCATAAAACTGTCAGCGCTTGCTCAAAGAGGAAATAGCAGGTTCTCAGTGAACATCACATGCTTGTTGATGCACAGCATGTCATTCTGAAAAGGATATTTTCAGTATGAGGAAATGAAAGAGCTACAAAAGTAACTTAGAATGATCATGGGCATTAATACAGTGGTATTTAGGATACCAAGACGTCTTTATTAACATTATCCTGCAAACACTGCAAAGTCAATTAAAGACAGATTTTTTTCATTTAAAGAAAGGGTTACTGATATCTATAACAATAACTTCACATTTTTTTTCACTAGATTCACTGGTTAACTACATAAATTGAAAAAGTGCAATACTGTATTATATCGTCCTCAATCAAAAAATGATTGTGATTTTTTACCCATAAGAACTTTTTTACCATGGTATAAGTACGATTATACCCGCTGCATTGTACTAATGATACTACAAAGCATAGTGTAGTAATTCTACCACGATATGTTCTTTGGTACAACAGTACTATGGAACACATACCAGAATATTTTCAAAAATAAATTCTACACATCATGGAACTGTCTGTACTATACCATATCAGGGGTATATTAGCATATCTAATAGGGACAGAAATGACCAGGGAACAACCAATATGATATCATGTTACCTAGGTGGCGATTTGATTTGCATTGTGAATGCAATTAATTTGGATTTTGTCACGCTCCTCCAATGTTTCTGGAGATATATTATTACATCACAGCATTGCATAAAAGATGATGATGCTGTCTCCCGTTATGCGGTAAGGGACACCCGCTACACACTGGCTTCAGTAGCTATGAACTTGGCCTGATGTACCAGTTTGCACTATAGATGCCGCCGCCTATTGTTACATTTGGTGAGGATAGATAGAAAAAATCTGAAGTATCCGTCATAACTACCCACTGTTGGATTTTAGATTATTCGATTTTTTTGGTGCCATGTCTGCGCTCATGATGTTTATGGTTCTCTTCTTGTATTGTCTGTCGCTCTTGAGAATTTCGGAAGTAACTGACGCTCACTTTCTTGCTATGTTATCTGATTCAGGGTTGCAGGTAATTTTGGTTTGCTAAAGTGTTTTTCTCTTGCTAGTCACTGCTCTATAAATATTTGTGGGTGTCGAGAACAAGGATCACAGTTTGGTGACTCTTCTGCTCAAATACAGCTGACTGGGTGTGTTTAGGTGTTGGTGAATTACACACCGGGTTGGAGAGCCCAAGATGCTGAGGGAAGCTTTAATGTCTTGTTACACAGACACTAGCAGCCCATAGCAAGCACTTTTTAGCTGACTGGGACACAGGGGGTAAAATATCAAAGTCCTAAACCCAGAGCCCACACACTCCAACACTTCAGGTACAGTGGAACCACCATTTTGTGATAGTGAAGTGTTTCTTTTGTTCAACTCCACTTCCTCCCTGAATTAAACACACAATCTGTATGTGTGTGTGTGTTTGGGGATGAGGAATTTCCTAACCCGTCTACATCAAAGGCCTGCTCTTGGCTACGTCATCAGCAAGGCCGGAAATGCGGCCAACCAAGGAAACCGCCACGTTTCACGACACCGCTTCACGACAGTGTCACCCTGGTCGCTGTGGCTACATCCGACACCGCATAATACCGTACCCAAATCAGGGCTAACAAATGTTGTGAGGTAACTGTATGGCTGCACTTCTTCCTAGTACAGTAATGTGGCTTTGAGTACCGAGTGTATGTGAAAGAGACAGATGAAAAAAACAAAAAAAAAAAAACAAGGAGTGGCTAGCGATGATTAAATAAATACACAAAAAAACACAGAAAAACACAGGACACATACTTGGAGAATCATAAATGCCATAAATCGGAGTATGTAGCAGTCAGCCACACACACAAATACTATAGTACCATCGAAATAAACATACGAATAAAAGGTTATAAACTGAGTTCGCGCGCGCGCGTGAGCAAACTGGGAGAGGCGCGCGCGTGTTCGCAGCCCCGCTTCTTTTTTTTGTTCCAAACGAGCTGAGAGCGCGCGCATCAGCCCACATTCAGCTTCAAGCCAGGACATGTGCACAGGAGAAAGTGAGAGATGGGGGATGTGAACCTATTCAGCATGTTTCAACACACACACACACACACACGATGAATCTGATCACAATTCCTCCAGCAGCTTAGAAATTAGCCATTAGGGGTAAAGCTCCAAGACTGGTGATCTCACAATCATTACAACAGCAGCACATGAGAAACAAACAAAAACAAACAATCCCACCAGGAGCATTCAATTAGGATCCAATGCATTAAAGCTGACTAATCGAAAGACGAACACTGACTTATCGTGACTGATCTCCAGGGCATGAAACGGTGTCAGTTCAGCAAAACTACACCGACAGGAAAGACGAGTGTCACAAACTTGCGTGTTCCTTCATGCATATTTGAATATAGAGGGGGAAAACTAGCGAGCAGGTCTATTCACAAACACTCTTTATGAAAATCAGATGGATTCAGAAACGATTGCTGAATTTAAATGCCGTTCAAGATCAAGATCTTGACGAGAAAACGAGTTAGAGATTTTAGACTAAGCCCCATATGCAGGCACAGTTTGAATGAACGTTTGTTCCTTAGCAAAAAGGTGTGTTCCTGAAAAAATGTTTTGAAAACCAGCAGATTACAATATTCCCAATCAAAGCCGACCTCGTGCATGAGCAATTACACGCATGATCAGAATGCAAAATGATTTGCAACAAAGCAGAACAAAACCTAATTAAGAGTCAGTAGCACTGAGGACACATCCCACCGAGGAGCCAGGCCTGGAAATCCCTGCAACTTTGTGCTGCACTGGAGATCAACACAAAACCAACAAAAGAGCAAGATGAGGGAAAAGCAAAAAAAAAACAAGCATTACCTTCTCAGCTAGAGCAGAAACAATCCCTGACCAGCGGTATAATTGTGATATGTACAGCTTCTGTATCCTCACCAGCGGTCCCGTGTACTGCTGAGCCTATTGCTGCCTTTGGCGCGGCTGTCTCGCCTTCCCAAGCCTACAGGCCGGAAACCACGCCCATTCCACGCAATGCCCCGCCCATAGCGCCATAATTGGGAAAACTGACCATCTGAAATCCCAATCGCAACCCGCGGTGCTAATAGCCCCGCCCATTTACATTCCAGTAATAATAATAATAATATTAATAATCTAAAGATTCATGATCTCTAAAAAGGTTTAAATTGTTGTACTTTACTACAATATTTACATCAATAATTTACAATTAATCATTGGATTAATTGTAAAGTATCAAAATGACTACATTTAACTGTATAATTATAATAATAATAATAATGTCATATCAGAATAATATGATTTTTTTCCTTCATATTTGTGTAGGTCACATTTTTGGTACGGTACATGATGTCCATTCAGTTTTCCCACTAGATGGCACCATAGTGCAGGTTCCCCAACCCAGGATCTTCAACCCTGGACTTCTCATACTACAGTTTGAAATCATATCTTTAGTTTGATGTATTAATAAGTCATTCACAATCCTCTAATGAATGGATTGACATAGTCTTATCTGTGATCACAAAAACCCCAATTGTGTTACCAGCGTTTAGTAAAAACACCTTTAAGATCTCGAGACGACAGGACACCAGGTACACTACTAAACATTTCCATCGTTTCAGGAAGCATGAGTCTTACCTTTCCTTGCTGAAGGCTTTTTTTCCAGACCTTTATCCGGTGACTTTTTTGGCGAGTCGAACGCCGCCTTCATCTGTGCCACTTTGACGGACTGTGCAGAGTCCAAGAGCACATCAGCTTTAGCCTCTGAAGGTTTGTTCCATTCCTTCATCCTTTCGTGCAGCTGGATGGTTTCTTTTATCAGGTCAGACACAGGCTTGCCTTTCACGGGAGTTTCTGCTTTTTGCCTTGCTTGGGCGCCACCCTGAGCAGATACAGGAGTCTGATCATTCCTTGTTTTGATGCTTTTATCAGTATTGTCATGGTCAGGAGCTAGAGACTCTACAATGGATTTTGGTGACAGATTGTTCCGGTCTGTATCGCGTTGCATACAGCACACTTGTGGGGAATTTAGTACATTTAGAGGAGTAGTGGTAGTATCTACCCCAGGGTCCTGTGATACAGGACTCCCACATCCATCCTTCACCGAAACAGTTAATCCTTTAATGGGTTCTTCAATGCAAAGCTTTGTTTCATTTGTCACAGCTTTTAGTTCTTGGCTGTCTGTGGATTTTGAGATTTCAGTCCACGGTATGTTAGTCTTTGGTTCTGTATGTGACAGCAGTGGCCGGGCCTCCTCTTGACCCACAGTGCTCTCTGAGACAGAGATAAGCATGGAGTCAGAAATGGATACGGATGCTTCCTGATGAATATCAGCAACTAATGTCAGGTTTTTGCCAACACTCTGGTTGTCTACATCCCTTTTTGATGATGTCATCTCATCAAAAGATCGTTCCTCCAAAATTTTATCCGTTGCCATAGTGTTTTCTGTATCTCCGTTCCCACTCTCTAATGCTGTAGTTTCAATCGAAACCAAGTCTGGAGTTCTCATTTCTCTCTCTCCAACAAGAGCATCTTTAGATTCCATGGCTGTGTACAAGGCCAGATGGGGATCCATTTCAACAATGTTGCTCGTTGTCCTGTCAGGAAGTGACAGCATCTCTGACTGTCCAGTCACCAGTCCCAAAAACTGCTCAAAAAATTTATCTGCAGTTTCTGTTGGTGCATAATAATCAACTCTGTTTTCTTGTTCAGTAGGAAGCTCTTCAGTCTTTTTATATGCTTCTTCAACATCACACAAGGGGTCAGTTTTTCTTTCTGAATTATTTTTCAGTTTCTCTAAGTGGGGCATGGGCAAGTGCTGATCCTCTTCCAATTGATTTTCAAACCCTGAGATGGTTGGACTTTTGTAGATTGTATTGTCCAAAGATGCCATTACTAAAGAATCTGTGTTGGTCATGCTCCTCTCTGTTGTACCAATACTTTCTATGTTACTACCAACAGCCTTGTTTTTTCCTGTTTTTCCAAAGCTACCCCTGATGTTGCTCTCTGCTGTGTTGATAAAATCACAGACATCTCCACTACTGGGCAATAACACCCCCACTGGCTCTGTTGTATCTGCCAGGTCAAAGGTCATTGCAAGAAATGGTATTTCTGTTCCATGGACTGGTTCTGATTTTGCTGCCAGCTCCTGTACTGCTGAACTGCCTGGTTCACTAGAAATTGTCTTCTCCTTGCATTGAGATTTGGTTGATGTCCACTTAAACTGTACATCGTCTGTAGAAGACACAGAAAGTGATAATAAGTCTTCTTCACTTAGGCATGGTTCATTGGACTTTAGGATGACAGCAGATCCGTCTTGGAGTAACAGATTTTCTCCAGGTAAATTATTTTGTCCTAGAACATTCAATGTGTCTAAGCTGTTCTTCTCTGTGGTTCTAGTTAGAGCCTCAGACTTCGGAATAGACATTTCCAATGGAAAATAATCATCATGTAAATCCTCTGTGATGAATAAAGCATCAAGGCCAGGAACAGCCACAACATCACTCGTTCCACTTCCATCTTGTTTCTTAGTGCGCCTCATATCCTCTGACGTGACAACGTTCTCCTCAATGACTGACGATTTGCACTGTTGCAAAGAAACATTCTCCACTCTGCTAGACAGATCCCATTCGAGGTCCTGGATGCTGTCCTTATGATCTACCTTATATTCATGACTCTCATTTTGTGAGTTCCCCAGGTCCATCCTGTTGCTCTTTTCTACCACAGCTATGAGCTCTGCTTCTAAACAGCCGGTAACTTCAGTGCTCAATGTGCCTCTAATATTGTTCAGCTTCTGCAAACCTCGAACTTCGGTCCTGCCTCCCTGTGCCTCTTTTTCCTCCCTCTTTTCTCTTCCTCCCTCTCTTTCTCCATCCCCTCCCTGTGTCCATTCCCAGTCTATAGGAGGGGCTGCTTTTTTGTGAGAGTCAGTATCCAGCTTCAGAGTAGGTGATGCTGGCTCTATGCCTGGGCTTACATCCAGTCTTTCCCTAACCGGTCCCATTTCATCCTCCACCTCTCTGCAGGTCACCTCACTTGTGTTTCCTTCCTCCTCGCTACCCCCTGGGTCTGGGCTGGGTTCCTTTTCCTCTACCGTCCCCTGTTGCTCTCCAACCCTACCTTGCTTCTGTCCCATTTCATTCTGTGAAAAGAAATTGTGTAATTACTCATCTGTCATGCATGTTGCAAATGATGCCATGGCTCTGGCATGCAGGTTTAGCAAGTCCATATCTTGCACAGGACTGAACTTTCCACACTCCTCCATATTCACTCCCATTCTTCATGTATCTCTGCAGTGTTGGCTAACCATATCAACTTCATATTTCTCTCGCTTATCTCTAAGAATGTACAAATCATTTCCCCAGATACTATCAAACACAGCTACAACTGCTGTTCATTTAACCTATTTCTAACCTTTTATTTATTTACTTTTTTCCCCCTCTAACTGCTTGAGGTATACAGCAGTGACGTGAGAACTTCGTGAGTCTTGTGATTACTGCATTTCAGAACGGTCATTGGTTGCACATTTTGCTTTTGTTATGAGGACAACAGCATAAACAGGGGACCGTGGCAATGAGAGTCACAAGTTTTCACTGAAGATCTTAACAGTGTAGCTGATAATGCTACTACAGACACAAAGTTCCAGCTCAAGGCAATATAGTGTTGTGCTGGATAAGAGATGAAGTATAAAAAAGAAATTTGTCCCCCAAAACTGTCTTTCTTTTTTTATCGGTTTATCTAAACATGAATAAGGAATATGACATTATTCTAAATAGTCTAAATTCATTTTAAAAAATTAGTCCAATGGACTTATGGCTATACACTGCCTGGATCAAAAAAAAAATAATCACCACCTGGATTTATCTAAACAAATACTTAGAGCCTTCCACTGGATAATTACTGCAGTGATTAAAAGGGTTCAGCTGGCAACACGTTATTTTACCCTGATGCCGTGAGTAGCTTTTCATTTCCTAAACACCCGTGTCAGAAGACATATCATGTGGTCAAGGCAGAGATGTTACTCAGTTTCAGAAGGATCAAATTATTGTCCTGCATCAAGCGAAGGAAACAACTGAAGAAACTATTAAAACTTGGTTAAGAACTGAAAAGCACATTATTAAAACCTGGAAGGATAGTGCTGAACCATCATCTTCGAGGAAGAAATGTGATCGGATTTTTTTAATGATCCTGTTTGGAGATCAAATCAAATCATTAAAAAAAAAAACAATAGTAGAATTCATGGCTGTGTTTAATAGTGAAAGTAAGAGCATTGGGACTAAACCTCAGTGTAGGCTTAAGAAAACCACTTATCAGTTAGACTAATTTAAAAAATAAGGCTACAATTTGCTAGGGAGTGAAAGAGTGGTTTAGGAAACATGAGACGTCATTTTCTCACATGGCCTCTACAGAGTCCAGACCTTAATTGGACCTCCACTGAGAATCTTTAAGATGTGCTGGAGAAGACTTTACACAGATGTGTAACTCATCAATGCAAGATCTTGAAGAGAAATGAATGTGACTCTGATGACATTACATACATTTATCGGAACATTGCCATGGCGAATGCATGTCGTAATTAAAGCAAAAGGTGGTCCAAAATTATGGTGTGAATAAGGTCCTCTGTGTTAGAAATGCATTTTTAGATTGATCTTGCTTATAGAAAAAACATAGTCTCTTTTCCTTGGTAGAAAGCTCTCAACTTTCAAAAAAAAAAAAAAAAAAAGGAAAACTAGGAAAACAAGAACGGGTCACATGTCATGTTCCTGACACACTTTGACTGTAACCTACAGGAGGGAGTTTGTGTACTCTTTTGAAATCTATTCTAGGAGATTCTTCCTCGCTGGTACCATCCCAAAAAAAAGCCCCATTCACTATGAAAGGTTTATTTTAGCCTCCATATCTGCACTTACTAACCTGCGTGAATGTTATTTTAGTGTCATCCGTTCTCTTAGACCGATTTTATCATCCCCGGAGATCGATACATCAGTCTATTATGGCCTGTCGTAGTTTATCTAAAACTTACAGCACGTTTTCCACATCTGTAAAAGCCGAAGGTCTTCGAGGCGACATTTGTAGTAATATATTTAGCAGATACTATGGTACAATGCTGAGAAAGAGAGACCCACTGGAACAGGAATGACTCATACAATAGGCGATTTTCTAGACTGACAATGTGTTTCCTGCCCCTGCACCTCCTGATACCTCGTATACCCGCACCCAGACTTAACACACAGAATTTGGTTTAGAAGGTTTCCTTTGATGGTTTATAACACGGATAGCTTTTATGTCATAGACTCATCCCCAAAGAGTCACAAATTAACACTGAAAGCAAGTAACAATTGTTTATGTGCCTATTACACAAAATAAAGCTAGCTAGGAAGCACTGCTAGCAAGGTCCAAAGCTAGCCAAAGACAAATATGGCTGGAAAACTCTAACAGCAGCCTCCGGTTATTTTTAAAAAGGAGGTGTCTCTTCTTAGAATAAAGTTAGTACAATCCTGACATCAAGATTTTTTGTGTCACAGTAACTGAAGCTTTCATTTATTATTAGCATGTACAAGCATTTTTATATTTAAATGTTTAAGCTCCCATAGCAAAATTTTGTTGCTCAAAATGAGCTTTTTCTTGTCTCATGAGACTGAATTGAGCTGTCTTATTACAAGCTTGACTTTGTCTTTTCTATTTCTCCTAAACTCCACTTAGGAGAAACAAAGAGACATAACTGAGACACAAAGCGAGACATACTTTTGAGAAACATTTGGGAAATCTGAGATGTACATGAGAAACAGAATTGCATTTGAAGGAGCATAATAAGATAAAAGTCAGATATAAATGAGATTCATGAGAATCTCATGAGAAATATTATATTTTTATTGAACATATCAAAAATCCTCAATTAACAGCATACAATGTAATAAAGTTACAATTTACACAATATAACAGCAAAATCTGACAAATCAAGACTTTTTCAAGGAATTGATCATACTAATACAAAATGTCATCCAACTTGAAAAAGCTATTAAGTGTCACACTGCTCAACTCGTAGTATGATTTATACAGGAGCTACACAAAGTCCACAGCATTGTGACAATCTTCCAGTGAAAAGAATCAGTCAAAAAGCAGAAGGAAAATCGGTTGCTTGCTGTATGTAAGGTCTTCAAGAACAGGGCTGGAAAAGTTCTCTCGCCGGCTACATCAGTCCTCTCTTGTGGTGGATGTCCAACAAGTTTGTCCAAAGTCTGCAACTCCTGAAGCTGCTTAGTATCTAATGGAACAAAATAAATGTATTAAAACATTTGAGATTTACCTAAACACCATTCAGCTACTCCATCCCCAACACTCTAAAGGTTGAGAGGTGAGCTTAAGCTTGCTCATGGGCTGGTGCTCACCTGACTGATGATGTGCTGATGGAGACTCCGGAACATTCTCCTGCATTCTTGGTCTCCTGAGGTGGCATGCTGTGTAAATTTCAGCTAAGTATACCACAGGTTTTTTTTTGTTTTTTTTGACAGACTCTGTGGTTTTTACATTTTGACTCCTTGTCAATAATAATGAATTTTAAATTCGGCGCCAAAAAGTAAAACCCACCTTTACTATCCGCTTTGTCTTCTTGGTCTTCTTCATTTTTGTCCACGGCAGGTAAAGTAGGTTGTGCGCTACCGTCACCTAAAGGTCTGGATGAATGATGGATAAAGTGGTTCTTGCTGACTTGACCCCGAGGCCTGCACATTTCTCTAACACACTGGACACTTAAACATTGGCAGGTTTGAAGCATGTGTGGGAGAAATTGTGGAAAATCATGTCTCTATTATAATCTACATGTATGTAGGCTTTATTTCAATAAATTCATTAAGGTGTACACTTTTGTAAAAGGTTAGCCATGTTGATTAACTAGGGACACCTGGGTGTACTGTATAGTAATATAACTAGTGGTTTGATTGCAAAGCAATTGTGTAATTGTCTTTAGTTGTTACCAACCTACATACTCGATCTATATATCTTTATTTCAGAGATCCAACCTACTAACCCTCCCCTCCATCTACCCGTATGTGTAGAGTACGATGAAGTATATAAAAATATACTAAACCCGCTTTAGAGTAGATGGCAATGTTTGTCAGAGAACCCCAGCCCTTAAACCCCAAAGCCTTTTTAGCCATTCTTTGCATACATTTTAATAAATATACTGTATATGAGTCAGGATTGTGCAATCTAGAGTGACAATTTTTCAGCAGAATATATTCTTCAATATAAAAAAGTCAATTTGATTTTATTTTAACTAACTATACACACATGACTTAGCAAAACATTTTAAAAGGATCATATTAGAACATGTCAGAAAACCCAAATGCACAGTTTACAATTACTGTATACTTTATGTGTGGAAAACACTGATTTGGAAAAAACAATGTGTGAGTCGCACACAAGACAAATACGAATCTCTAAGATTTATAGGTAATGAGCCATATTTGAGACACATTTGAGGAAATTGAGAAAACGGCTAAAATCTCATTTAAGTCTTAAAGACGGCTCATTTCTGTCTTAAAGACAAAGAAGAGATTAACGTGAGATCTCATCTTGGAGTTTTTTGCTATGGGCTGTAGCTACTACCCATAAGCCCAAAATCAGTCAGCAAAAATGTGTCAGTATCTCTGTAGCGCTCCAAGAATTCTGTCTCTTAATTTTTTGTAGATTGTTTTTTTTTTTTTTTAACTTCGAAATAAAAAATATGTCATCTGCAGGCTGCAAGGTCAATCTTTCATATTCACCACAACTCTCCCTTTGTCCCACTACTAAGTTTACCCAGGCTTAAGGCAAATCACATGATCGTCTTGTGCCTGCATGATTTTCTTCTTTCACACACAAGCCGGGAAGTAAAAGCTACGACTGCAAGCAAGCTAATCTTTTCACAATGAAACAAATTCAGTAGAAATAATTGATAAAAAAGTAAATTTGTATAACAGACACCTAAATAATCTTATGATGCCTTCCAAAATTGTGTATGTGTTTGTGTGTGTGTGTCACTCACCGATGAGCACTGTGGATTTCTATAACCAGACAACTTTCTTCACCAGGACAAGACGACTCTTTGTTAAATTTGCAGTCTGTGTCCCTGATACACTTCTTCTTCAAAACTGTGTCGTCGATAGAGCTTTTTATTGCTCTCCTCTGCTGTGATGTCACAACCCACTTTTACTTAATGAAATAAGTTACTCCTCTTCCACTGTGATGAGAACCGGACAGAGACGGGGCCCAGGAGCCGCTCTCGACTATAGTCAGATGCCTTTTTAAGGAATTTAGAGGCACCATTTGATTATTGATCAGTTTGTGCTGATGAAAAATATAATTTAACACACATTCTCAAAAAACAAAAAAATGGTACTAAATGGTACATTTAGTTATTGCTAAAGTGGTAATGGTATCTTTTTTTAACCCTTACTATGAATATTTTATTTTGAAAATATGTATGACTTTATAGTGTACCCTAAACAATAATTTAACCTGACCACAACTATATTTCTGAAATAACCTGAATAACCCAGATTAGATTTCTCAAGATAATATTTAAAATAGATTTCACAATTTTTTCCTAAGGGATCAACAAAGAAAAATCCATCTAATCAGGAATCATTATAATCAAACAATACTGTGTGTGTTGAAATTGTGTTCAGTGTGAACTTTGCTGAGGTAAGAAAACATATAAACTCTAATCAGAACCTGTATATATGATTGTGGTTTCTTAATCAGGTTTCTGAAGTGCCCTCATCGTCTCTGCTTCAATCCACCTGACTGAGCATATGACGGAGCGGTCCGGACCGAAGCCGAAAATGTGATTGTGCCCAATTTGTATTAATTACCCACTAGTTATTTATTGTGATTAGGTTCAACTGTTGGTTGGAAAAACATTTTAAACAACTACGTCAAATTCATTGTTGTGCTGTGTGAGAATGATTCACCATCATCAACAACAAAAAACTGGTCTATTGTAGACCTGTAGTGGTCCAGTTCCTTTGATGGCCTGGACAGAGGAGTGGCATGGTTGTTGTTGCCAGACAGCTGATTTGGGTGTTTTAGAAACTGATGATTTCCTGAAATCAGACACCATAGTGCGGAAAAACAAGCAAGTGGTACAGTAGATCTGCCTTGTTGATGAAAAAGTTGCTTTTTACAATCGTGTTGAGATGAAAAGCAATTCAGACTTCACCTTTATCAGACCTTGATGCAAAAAAAGAAATTTGATGCTAAAGATGGCTTAGGTTACCCAAAAATTTTAAGTTGAAGGTTATCAAAAAATAAATACATTTGCATGTTTTTTTCCCCTGAACTACAACATTCTTATTTCTAATAAAGTGTGTACTTTTTGGTTTAAAGACTTTTGGTTTGTGTTGAGGGGCATGGGGGCTTTTGGATACTGTAGCACAGCTTGGATCGTATTAAGCTTGTTGCTAACACATGATGTCACCAAATTACAATGTTAAAATGCCCATATCCCCCTATTGGCTAGAGTGGTATCGAGCCATTAAGCTTATTGAATAAACATGGAATTTCTATTCCTGGCTCCACATGGTGGAAAACGAGAAGTAGCTCTGTCTGGTGCTAATTCATTACTCTGTGTTTTCACATAAGACTGCGATGTGGTGACTGACTAACGTTATTATGGCTAGATCCTAACCTATGCAGAGAATGGACTTTCTTTGAACATGCTCCAAATTAACTTTTCAAACAGAAATGCACTTTGGATTAAACAAGAAGTCTGAGAGAACAAGTGTTTAGCATGCTGTGTCTTTAATCAAAAATCTGTTTAATCCCACTACAGGGAAAGGGGATATGTGTGGGAAGAGATAGGTGCTAGTGTGAAAACAGCAATAAAAGAGAAAACCATGGACAGAGAAGGGAAAAGCCTGTGAGAGACACTGACACTACGAGGCAGTACAAACACAGAACAGTTACAAGAGTCATAGTGAAATCTCCCTGTTTTTCCTCTCAGCCTCCACAGCAACGGCCAAACAGGATGTGTTTCTTCGAGACGGGGTAAAAGAGCTGCAGGCACCGAGAACAGAGATCCCATGAGACATTACAGAAAGAAAAAAAACAATAGACAAATAATAGAAACATGGAGTTACTGAAAAGCAGGGTATAAATAAAATGTATTCCAACACGGCGCTATCGAAGTCTCGATTCCGATTGGTCAAAGGATGTTGATTCATAATGGTTGGACTGAAGGTAGTGATAGGAACACAACGAATCTCAAGCCTATATTAATGCACTCGGTCAAAAGCACAGAGGGTTCCATAGCAACAGCTAGTTCACCATGATTTGCATAGGGGGCGCTCCACATAGACACATAATGGTTTCTGTGAGGAGAAGTTTATTTAACATTCATAGAAGGAGTCTCTGAGGTCAGTGTTTTTTTTTTTTTTTGTATGATAAAGTCTTCAAGGACAGACTAAGTTCATCTTCTGGGTGTGCTCCTGGAACAGGACAAGAGAGAGAGAGAGAGACAGAGAGAGAGAGAGAGAAAGGCCTGTCTGTTGGAGGCATGACTGTGTGAAAGACACGAATGGGGGGATTGTTGTTACGGTTTTAGGTAAGCACCAGAGGTTGTCACAGAGGCGAAATGAGACCTGTGTGAAAAGGAGAACCCGCAACAGACCATATAGAAACAAACCAAAAGGAGTGTAACGGTTAGAAATGTCCTGTAGAAGCTCTGGTCATCTCCCACGGGTGTATTGTGTGTGCATTATGGCTCTGTGCTATACACAATGCAGTTGCAAATACAGTGAAACCTCAGATTGCGAGTAACGCGGTTTGCGAGTGTTCCGCAAGACGAGCAAAGATTTTTAATAAATTTTGACTTGAAAAACGAGAAAGTCTTGGTTTACGAGTGCCGAGTATCATGTATCACGCATGCGCTTCTTGTTTTGATGCCGAGCGTCACGTGATCACAACTGAGCCAATGTTTTTTCTCTCTCTCGCCTTTAGTGTGTGTGTGTGTGTTTGTGAACCAGCACAGTGTCAAATTATGGGCACGCACACACACAACAACAGACCTAAACACACACACAGCACCTGCGCGCATAAATGGAAACACTTATCTGTCGGGATTTCTTTTTGCTTTTATTTTTTAAAGTAAAGTGCAGGTTAATTTGTTTGATTTTTACTTTATATTTTGTATTAATTATTTTTATGTATTTATTTTATGGGGCACGAATAATTGCCCCAGTGGAACAAATGATTTGGGTTTCCATTATTTCTTATGGGAAAATTAAATTTGGTTTATGAGTGTTTTGGAATACGAGTCCACTTCCGGAACAAATTATGCTCATAAACCAAGGTTCCACTGTACATGCCTGTTGTGTTACCATCCTTGGCTACTAGATGTTTAAAATGTCCTTCAAGGTCAATAAAGTATGCATCTATGTGTCTAATTATCAAACAAACTGGGAAGACTGAGGGATCCGCAATCTTTTTACCCCACAAGTAATGTTGTTTGTGTGCATTCTTGTTGTTGAATAGTTACACTTCAGTTCCCCTGCGAACCTTTGAGTGCTTATTAGTACGGTACTCTCAGCATTTCTGATATCATACATCACACCAGTCAAAAACAATGTTCTGTTACTCACCACACCTCTTTCGATTCTGGAAAACCTGCATACTATCCGAACACATACACTTAAAACTTTTTTAGTTTACAGTATATACAGTGTACATATGTAACATGTTGATGTGTTTATTCCTAACTTAAAATTATGAGTAATGAACACAAACATGTAGAGCTCTACTGCAGGCATCACAAACTGGATCTGTTTATTTAGGTAAAATGTTAAGAAGGAAATGAGATCATTCAAATGTGTTGAGCTTCAGGGAATATAAACGCATATCAGGCTTTACCGCATTTGTGTAGAAAGTGATTCATTGCTGTCTGACCACTCAATTATCTGAAAGAGGGACAGACGCCATAGTGATCCTCATGCCAACGATGACATTACGCGCTCTTGTTTCCTGTTTTCCTGCAGATTCTCTCTCTATCGCCACGGAAGCAGAGCACGCTCACTTTTCCTCTCGGTTCTGGGAGTGTGCTGTCAGTGCACTGTCTGTTTCGACCTGTTGGAAGTTTTTTGTTTAATAATGAAAAAAAAAACATTAACTATTCAATATTTTTGCAGGGACCCAATACTGTTTGACTGTAGGATCTACCCAAGCTGAACCAAGGCATTGCCTCCGTACGTACATTCCACATAGTCACTTTTCATTAATCTCCCCTGAACATGGTATTATGTGGAAAAACAAGCTTTTCCACGCTGATGTCATGCTAATTAATGCCAGTGGCCGGTAGCTGCATGAGCCGAGCCGAGCTGAGCTCAACCACACTGCCGTGCCAAGCATGCCAACTCAACCAGCCAATCAGACGGAGGAAAAACGGTTTCTCCAGCCAACCAATCAGAGTCTGAGATGCAGTGAGTGGAGCCAGGGTGCTTTGCAGACTTTTCTCTCAGAAAGTGTTTCTCCATCCAAGTGTCCTGCAGAATTTTAAACTAATTGTACATTCAGCATCAGCCAATGTCTGTCAAATGTAAATATTCAAAGGATGCGTCAAGGAGAATGATGTAATGTTTTAATGCAAAATCTCCTTTTAGATTTGACATTTGATTTCTTTGTCTTTTTTATTATAATTTTTTTTTTTAGCAAATCTGTTCATTATTATGTCAGACGTTCTTATGCACAAGTTCAAAGTTCACACTCAGGTGGTCACTTGACTGGCAATTCAAGTAATTTAGGAACTCTAATCCAGAGATATTATTGTCACTCAATTCAGTTTAATACTTATTAATCTTTAAAATGTTTGGCAAATTTTTTTTTCAAAATGTTTATAACTTATTGATGCATGGTGTCAAGGTGCAAATATTAAAGGGCAACCACAAATATTCTTACGTTGGTATTTCTTCAATTTGTTCGAAATAATTCTAATAAGAGGTTCTGACCTAGCTTTTTACACTGACACTGATCTGATGTTACCATGCTAAAATTGCTTTTTTTTCATTTTATTTTTTTTATTAAAGTTATTTTGCCTGCTGGTAAATCTGGCTGAAATTTACCAGAAGATGAAGAAGAATTATTTTCCCCCCACATTTGAGGTTAGAAAAGGCTTCCCATTTTGGTTAGATGCTTTACTACATATTAAGTATGAGGCCAGTCGGTGCGTCTTCCTCAGCCGTGACCCTGTGGGTGGAAGTGAAGACCGGTAGGAGAGAGAGGCGTCTGTTTTTAGAGGGTTTAGAAATGGAGGCAAAATTCCTGATTGTGACCCCATGAGAGAGTATCGATCAGATCAAGTGGCTAATCATTACCTACTGAACCCTCCCTCACCCTGATCGGGCCGGATCGGCACATTCGTGGTGTTACTGAGGTATTTTTATTTCAATTGTACTATTATTCTGAATATTAGTCTCCACGTAAATGCACCTAACAGCATTAACGCTTATTAATTTATTAAATTATTTGTGTTATTCGATTTGTTATTAAAAGCCTTCAGTTCATGCAATAGTACTTACAGATGTTGTGTTTATTTGACACACAAAAAGTATAATGAGTCTTTAATAACGAGTGTTGCTTATCTAGGCAAGTAAAGACCAGGACTGTTAGGTCGCTTCCCCAACGTGCACCTTTTAAAAATGAGTAGCCTGAAATCACACAACACTGTGGAGCATATTTACTGTGAAACATAGAGCCAATGATTTCATGTGTGCAATATCTAAAGAAAAACATTTAAACCTAGATCATGAAGAAGAAAGTTCCTAAAATCTGTCACTTTGTACACATAATATAAAGCATGACCCTGTTTTCAGCTTTTTTTTTTTAAGCAGATAGAAAGAATATTTTTTTTTAATCAGGTGGAAGGAAAAAAAATTAAACCTGAACAGAACTGAATGAAAAAAAAAAAAGTTTATTTCCATAATATACACACAGTACATCATTTCCACAAAATGTACAAAGTGCAATATGCGTCAGAACTACAGCAAATCCTGCGGTACAAAAGACAAAATTACTGCATACTTAAATATAAAACAAAAACTAATGGCAACAGTAGTGAATAAGAGAACCGCGTACACATCACGACCTCGTCCTATTTGCATGAAGGGCCTTAGCGACAATATGGCTGCTTTAGCGGTGGCCCAGATACGTCACGACGTTACATATGATTCATGTAGTGATGAAATCTCTCTTGTCCGCTCAAACCGTTCTTTCCGAAGGTGCAGTAAAAGTGGCATCAGCTGAGCATGTGGATCTAGAAATAAAGTCTATACTGACTTGACTGGCATTAAACATTTCATTAAACTTTGGTTATGGCTCAACCAAAAACGTTTGGAGCAAGAACTTTTTCTTGGCTAGAATTTAATTTAAAAACAAACAAACAAAAACAAAAAAAAAAGTCAAATAATCAACAAGCCTAACTTGTATAAAACGTAAAAATGTACGCGAACGGCTTTGTTGGCAACATAACAGAAGGGAAGATAAAGATTTAACCATGCCTCTGGTGTTTCACTTTAAGGCACTTCAACATTAATAATGCGATTAATAAACACTAACGCGAACGACACGAGCTAGCAACTCTTGACTGAATGGCATCAGAGGCAAAATGGCAATGGCTTGTGTGGGAGTGATGGACGGTCGGGGGCTTTCCAGCCGTGAACTGTGGCTCAGTGGAATTGCATCTGTATGAAACATTAATCTGATAACATTCAGGTGAACTGTACTGTACACACACAAGGGGTGTTCAAGTCGACCTGGGACTTTTGATCAGAATAACAGAATACAGTTTTAAGCGTAAATAACTTTTATTTCTCTGCTACACTAATGCACTTATCCCAGTGTTTCACTAGTGCGTGGATACCAACAAGGTAGAAAGTTCTCTCAGTATGAACCTGAGACTCAACATCTGAAATGAAACGCTGGCCTCCCAGGAACTCCCGTGGGGGAAGTTACGACATACGATCCTTGTCTGGGATCGCATGTCCTCCTTTAAAACCTTTGCGTCATTCAGCACAACAAACTCCCCTTGTGTATGCATGCATGTATGAGAATATATTTTATGTATTCTCGTAAGAGCAGATGCTCTTAGAAAATGATGGAAATAAATCGTTACATCACTGCACCTAGGAAGCGATCAGGGAACCCAAAGCTTCCACTACAATAAACCGGCTGATCTGTAAACTCATCAAATGTTTTCTTTTTCCCCCACAAAGCTTGTTTTGGACAAACGGCTCGTCCCTGATAAAAAGCATAAGTGGGCGCAGAATTTTGGACAAAAACCACAACGCCCCGGAGAAACTAAACCGGATAACACTTTACACTGGGGTTCCATTAGTATTAGTCACTAGGACCAAATCTGAAACATCAAACTTAACAAACCCCCAAGCTAGAATGACATGTGTACATGTTTAATAAAATACAAAAGTCTGCAGTAGATAAACTCGCTTTCCAGTCGCTAATATGTTCAGTAAGGTGTTTCACGTTTCAACACTCTTCATTACCGGGAATTATAATGATTATTTTTATTTTTTGTTTACTCATGGCTATAAGCTACTTTGTTAAACGTTACTGATGCGGTGTTAATGCTGCAGCTTGCGTTTGTTCACGTGTTAACCTTGTAAACAGAAATAAAAAGATGGGCAGGACCTAGCACTGCTGGCGGCGAGTGAAAAGGGGGCCAAGCATTCATCGTCGATGCGGTTCCTCCTTAACATGAGTCATCTGAAATTGCACAACAACGTCGAGAACAAACGCAAACGCACAAAGCTATGAATAAAATAAAAACAGAAACTAAAAGTTAAAATGCTAAAAAAAAAAAAAAAAAAGAAGAAGTTTGAAATCTTTGGAATCATGAATCAAGCTAACAATCGCTAAATAATTTGTTTCAATTCGTCCACAGGAATCCGTACACGCGGGTAAGAAGAAAACCGCTAGCTTTTCCCTGATCACCACCAACGCAAACGTGTGGACGTGAAGTTTCCTCGCAGAAACCTTGCCACACGTGCAAGGCAAACCTTGATGTGTATTTCTTTGTTGTTGTTGTTTTTTTAACAGTACGATATCAGGACATGGAAGTAAAACTCAGATATCAGGTTGCTATGCAGGTGTACAGTAGTGCCTTTTTTTTTTTCCAAGCCAAAGAAATCCAAAACGTCTCCCTTTTTCAGAGTGGTCACAAGGACACAAGTACCGGAGCGCCATTTTGTCACCTACGAACATATTTACATACAGTGCATTGTGATGCGTGTGCATTAGATCGGAGCGTGTGTGTGTGTGTGTATTGTATGAGCCTGCTCATGGATAAATACTAACGTGCACTCACACACTTGGGTTTTTTTTTGTTTGTTTTTTTTTCTTCCCCGTCTCTCATAAATAGTTCACAGTAATCGCACGGTCCATGATGTGAGACGTCACTCACGCTCGCATGCAAAGGTATATACAAGTCACGCTTCGGTCAGGAACACACGCGCTCGACATAACGACAGATGTACAAAAACAATAAAGGATTTTGCATAATAAAAAAAGAACTCAAGTATTTAAACATTGAAATAAAGGGAACAAACCTGACTGAGATGATGAGTGTGTGTAGCGGTGTGTGATTGAGTGTGCTAGAACATGGAATATCTGTATATAACTGAGTTTGTGTGTGTGTGTGTGTGTGTGTGTGCTTGTGAAGCTGTAGACCTTGCGATCTCACGCACAGGAACAATCCGAGCCCCTCAGGATGGCACACACTAACATTAAGGTCATGTGACCTTCCTAGAGATCAACACACTCCCAAACTCAGTCACGCTGGAATGCAGTTACACAGACAAACGGGCACATACACACGCAGCTGTGTTTGCGTGTCTGTGATTGTTTTGTTTTTTTTCAGTCGAAATGTATTTTAAAACAGAGCAAGATTTAAGCAAATCATTATAGAAATTTTTTTTGGTTAAAACTATTCTTTTTTTCAGTAGGATATAAGAGTTTCTTTTTGTTCTCGACCCTTCCAGCTCTTTGATGATGTAATGCATGGAGAATTTTCCACACTAAGTGAAATGTACGGCGTCTTTAAAATCGGACCCTGCGTTCATACTAGCGGCTGTTTTCCAAGGTTTTTTCCCCCCAGTGTTGTCACTTCATATTCTCATCTGATCAGCTCCGTATAACCTCGCCGCTGAATGCTTCATTCTGATTGGTCGGGTATTTTACGCGACAGCAGCTCTGTCTGCGCGGCAAATCAGGGATTAATCACACATGAATCTGCTTATCATCATAAGTTAAGTAGAATTTCCATGGCAACAGCTCTGTGGAGGGAACGTTGCACTATAACACCGCACTATAAATCTAACAATCAACTGATGCTATTTAACAACGTGACACATATTTTCGTTGATATGATGTAGTGTTCTATAGGGAGGTTTTTATTTAACCTTTTTGTTGATTTCTGGTAAGGAGTCTGCAGTGGCGTTTCCCCCATGTTTTACGGGTTCTGTGAGGGAATTATTTTTTACCACTCCTAAAACCTAATGACGTTTCATGTACAGTGCATAAAATGAATAAAAAGTCACACAGAGTTGATGTGATTAAAAAAGGATTAAAATAAAATAAAAATCACACTTCAGGGACATCCTGTTACATTAAATTAATCTACACGTCTCCACTGGGTCGGGTTTTCATTTAGTAGACATGCTCTGATGTACACTTCATATAAATCTGTGTGTTTGAGTTACATTTAAATACTACAGGAAGGGAGAACTTGGGTAACTTTAGGTTCTGTTTTACTTTTAAGCATCTAACGGTGTAGAATTAGGACTAGATGTAAGTAGGAACTGAAGCTGTGATGGTGTGGAGTCTGGCAGACAAACAACCCGAGGGACGACCCGAGACGATAATCATCACAATACTGAGACACAGATTCGATTTGTATTCGATTCTGCGAGTATCATGATTTCATAAGTTTCTCAATTAAATATTATTTTTATTTGATTTTGTTACAATTCTAAGCTCATTTAGCAAATAATTTGCTCCTACCGCGCAAGACGCTGTGCTGCCTGCCAGTGTGCGATTAGTTCAGAGTGCACCCCCTGTAGGAGCATCGACAAACTGCTAAATTTTGCTACCTCAAATGCAAACATATTTTGATAAAAATTTTATTTTTTATTTTTTAAATTGATGCTCAAGTCTGAAGTTTGGCCAGGAAAAAGATTTTTTTAACCGTCCCCAATTATTCTTGGTTTGTAACTTGTAACATATTGAAGAAAATCTTAATTCAGACGTTGTCTGAACCCTACTGTCACTTATTGCTGGATTCACGACTTACGCCACTCGCTAGTGTGAACGCAGAGTACGCTCAGGAAGCTTGTCTCGGGCTGATGTTAAAAAAGCGTCCTCGCGCTGCATTTATAGGATGTTTCAGCATCCAGTGATTTGCATTGCTGGTTTGTCGTTGGCTTGTTTGTTAAAATTTGTGGAATTTGAAGAAATATATTAATTTTTGTGCTATAACCCAGTACACAAAGTGTGTGCGCCAAGTTAGGGGTTGATTGGAGCTGCCCTTGGAGAGTTCTACCGCTGGAATACATAGCTCTGGACGTTACACGACAACCAGGATTAGTTTCTCATTATCCTACCCGCAACCGGGTAAACGACGGTAGAGATTTAAATAGCCCCGAAATGTAGCACTTTGACTGAATCACATTTTTTCTTCTTGACAGATATTCAAAAAAAAAAAAAATCCCTAAGGTGCTAAAGTGATACCTTCCATATTAAAGCATTCAAAGCGGTCATCACTACGAGGGCCTGCGACAAATTATCGCCCACTGTTTCTCCAAAACACCTTGAGAGGACTTGGAAGTCTTCTCACACACACTCGAACAAACCTTCGGGTTTTTTTCGATACAATTTATCAAACGAGTCCTGACGGCCGTCAACGCGCCCAGTGTTAACATTCAATGGTAAAATAAACCATGGAATTCAGACCAGAGCAAAATACAGCTAATTATCTCCAGCAACATGTGTTGATATACAGAGCAGAGTGAACAGCAGAGAGATTGAAAAAGAATCGTGTTCTTCCTTCCTGGAAACAACTTCTCAGGGCGCACAAAGTCACCAGCACTGATTGAGAAATCGCTTTTCCCGCTGCTCGTCAGAAGCATTGTCAAAATGCGAGTAAGCAGGAAGATGAGATTTACACCGAAACCAGACTCAGACGTGTAGACGAACAGACAACAGGTAGCAATTTCTTGTGAAATATGGCTGCTCAGCAGGAAGGGGAACCAAAAGCGATGGTTTCCTTAGACGCTTGGCCGAAGAGCACTCGGTGTACAAGTAGTTTTTAATTACACATTTGCAGCTTCAGTTCCATGCAACAAAAGTCTTAAACCAACAAGAACCTTCTCAAAATATTTGGATATCCTGTTTCCTTGAGTAGCATATTTTTTTTTATATTCACAGCATTTAAAAGGTCTGTTTATTCCCAACTCTTCGACCGGATGTTCCCTTTGATGCCATTTCTAGATGACAAGTCTTCTCAGATACGACGAAAGGCTTTTGGGACAGCAGTTTTTGTTTTTTTTCTTGCAAACCCTGTTTTTCCCCCCAACTCTACATTTTAAATTTTGGGTTAAGCATCATCCTTGCACACAAGTGGCAGGAACTTCAGCAAAGCCTTGTTCAATCCACCCATTAAAGAGATCTTTTTACTGCAAACCCTAACGCCCGACCTGGGTATTGATTTGCGGATGGCCGAGCCTACCGTTTAAGAGAAGTTGGTTTTCAGGAAGAGAATCTTTGTTCAAGTACATCATCATCTTGCACAAATCCCTCATTTCTTACTGTCAGCTCCTGGGCTCAGATGTTCCTGTTGCTCCTGGACTGAAGAGCTCCATGGCTGTAGTGGCAGAGCAGAGATTGGCACGATCCCAATCTGGACTGGAAGTGACTTCTGGCTCTGGGGAGAGCGTGAGAAGGAGAAGGGTGCCAGCGTCAGAAGAGCACGCTGAGGAGCAGAGGTCCTCCGTGGAGAAGGTGAGGCTGCCGAGTTTGGCCAACGAGTTGGAGCGCTTTAAACGGGAAGGCACTGTGAGTCCGGCCAGGCGCATCCTCGCTTCTATCTCCTGTGCCCGCTGGCGAACCAGACCCGGCTTTCCGCGAACGCTGCGGATGCTGTCACTGCTTGAGCTGCGTGTCAGCGTGGAGCCGTGCGGGGAATAGACTGGCGTCAGTGCTCCCGAATCCTCAACTGCAGGTGGCACTGACGTCCAGAAGTCTGCTGGAGTACTGACCATTCCAGACGAAGTGTCTAAAGAAGCAGAAGGACGTTCTGGCGTCTCCGCAGAGTAGTGTGTTGCAGCAGCTCCTGCGTGTTCACGGAATCGCTCCTGGAACAAGCCGGACAGTTTCTCCAGTCTCTCCGCTCGCCGCCTAACCAGGCCGGACCTCTGTAGCTGGTCTAACGTCTCCTGCTGCTGCTGTGAGCTTCCCTCTCTAAATAAACTCAGAGACTTCTCTTCTGCCTTGTTCTTGCCCCTTGACCCTTCGTTCTCTTTGACCCCTTGACCCTGTGCTGTATCCTTCGTTGGCTGAAGATCAGGTTTGTGTGACTGGCTTCCAGACTTGTCCTTAAGCACCGAGAGTGGAATGGCTGATGTGCTGCATGAATCTGAAGCTGTCTTGGTGCACTTGTTGCATTTGCAGTTTGGTCCACAAAGACGTAGTCGTGTGGGTGTGACAGCCTTGACTTCAACACTGGTGCAGGATGGCACTTCTACAGAGATACTAGGCACACCAGAGATGGGTAAGGGGGCAAAGCCACATCCACTGGCATTAGAGACAGTACTGGAGGTTGAAAGAGAGCTGGATGGTGGTCTGGGGCTAGACGACTGTTTTTTAAGGGCACTCTCCTGTACAAAAAGACCAGATAACAGGACATTACAGAAGAAAAGCTAAACCGCACACAGGCAGTCAGTCTAAACGTATTCCCTATGAAAGGCTTAAAGGAATTTACTACAAAAGGCAAGAACAATGATTGTGTGCAAGAGCTACTATGATTGAAATTATATTTATTGCATTTTCTGACTACAAAAATAGATCATCAGAAGATTTACTCACAGCAAGGCTGTTTCGTGTCCGGAGGTGGTTGTTGTTGTTGGAGTTCTCGTTGCAGAGGTGATTCATGTTACCCAGATCGATGCCGCTCTCCTCCCCTGCACCCCCTTCCCTCTCTCTTCTCCCCCCCTCGGCCAGTGCCTGCATCTCCTCCTGCTCTTTCTTTGCCTCCTCCTCATCTTCCTCCTCTACAGTGCTGAACTCCAGACGCAGACGCAGCTCCTCCAAAGGCTCGGCACCACGAGTGCAAGTCTGCGCCGCCGTTCCCTCTCCAACGGGTGCAGCGAAGCGGGGCGTTTCGAATGCCTCGTCATCCAGCAGGGCGTCACGTTCCACGTCTTCTATCTCAATGTAGACTCGATCCACATCCAGCAGAGGCGCCGGCATACGCACCGGCGTCGACGGTTCGCTGTCCAGGGCCGAGTCTGACAGACGTCTGAAGTAGTAGTTGTAGTTCTGGGGGTTAGAAGGGTCGAGTTCCAAAGCAAGGGGTGAAGTGTGGGCAGCGGCCTCGCAGCAGGAAGGACCGGCCTCCGGGGATGAGTCGTCGACGCAGCAGGGTGCTGCAGGACGCTGACAGTCAGGGTGATCGCATTCAGAGTCCGGATGCCACAGCCGATTGTGACGCTGCTTGCTGTAGTGTATTTAAAAAAAAACTTTTTTTTTTTTCAAGTTTTCAAATATTGCGTGAGCAATTACTGGTTAGTAAATAACTAATGCTGGTAACTTTTGAAACTTGTATAATAGTGACTTACTGTTGGTGTGTTATAATTATTTCATGAACAATAAAAGATGCTTACCTTGCATCCAGAATGCCTTCGTATTCAGCCAGCTGTCTCATGAAGCTTTCGTTTGGCCGCGTGACGCTACGTTTCTGTTTGACAAAGTTGTAGGCTTTCTCCAGGGTCCAGCCGTACTCTTTCATGGCGTAGGCTATGACCGTGGACGCCGAGCGGCTTACACCCATCTTACAGTGGACCAGACACTTGGATTGGTTCTTCCTAAAAAGTTAAGTGTTAAAAAATGTAATCTAGGAATAAACACAGTAGCATTCAAACCCTTCTAGGACCTGACGCCGTCACCATGTTAAAACGTGATTATACCACTGAGGTACGGCTAAACTTTCCGTCCAGCGTTCTGCCAGCATGTAATGAACTGTAACATCTCTATTCACAGGTTAATGGTTAACAATCTTCAAGACTGTTCAAGCATTTTCTCCTACGGACCCTATTGTGTCTTAGCAAGTACTGTTACTCAGCGATTGTTTGAGAAATAAAACTACAAACTACTGTCCGTCATATGTGCCTTACTTAGCCTTACTTAGCCTTAACGATGAAGTTGTACGTGTCATTCCAGTGAGCCAGGAGGTCCGTGGTCTCCTCATCGTACACGCGCACGTTGTGGTAACAAAAAGTCCCAGGGAAAAAGTTGTCAATCTCTCGTGTGACATTCAGGATGTAGCCCACCCTAAGAACAAAAACAATATGGTTTAAATTAAGAGAGATTCACTTGATGTGCATCACACATTAGAGAGATATCCATTAGGGAAAGGAGTCACCAACCGATCCGATCTGATGTCATCACGATTAGATAACAATTAGGTAACAATTATATTTATATTGCGCTTCTGTATCGGTCATGATTTAATAAATATCCCGATTTAATACTGAATTTCTTTTCTGAATTTCTTACAATTTTAAGACCTTCACCTTGAAAAAAAAAAAAAAAAGTTGTAATTATAATTATAATTCAAAAGTTTAATACTTCAGATTGATTCATCATCTTCACAAATGAACAGTCAAGGCTGATCAAGTTAAAAAACAGAAAATGTGCTTACTGGTCGATCCACCAGTGCATCTCTATTATAAAAAAAACTAAAAAAAGATTAAATAAAAATACATTTTGGAGTCAGTGTGTATGGCGATAGACAAATTCCCACACAAAAGATGTATACACTTCCTCGAAGTTCATTTAAAGCTACAAACAATGAAATGGTACGTTTGGAAAGCACTCCAACAACTGCATGGGTAGAATTTCAGCTGGAGCGTTACCAGACCTTATGGAAACATTTACATCTCCACATGGTAAACATGTTTGAAATAGAGTATAACATTGTATGTGACCTTAAACTCACCCTGTCTCCTGAAGCTCCTCCAGATTGGAAGCGTTCCATTCAGATCCCTGAAATACACAGGATTCACAGAACAACCTCGAGCATTACTCTTATTTCTAGTATTACTTTTGGATTTTCAGCAAGACTTTTAATGAAGGCTTAATTTTTTCCACTGACCAGATAGAGGTGGTCGAATATGAGCGTGGCTTTATCCATCTGACCCAGGATCAGCAGGATCTCATTGTCGATGAACTCTTTGTACTCCTTCAGATTGCAGTTCATGTGCTGCTCGAGCTCAGTACGAATCTGACAGACAACACAGGATTTAAAAACAAACAACATTCTTAACACTACAGCTACAACAGCTAGAGATTTTAATCAAGAGGACATCATTTTTCATCTAGAGTTCATTAGAGTTAATTATGCCACATTGCTTTTATAAATTCTGAATTCTGATTGGTCAGAAGGGAACAGTGCAGAAGTGCATTTCATGTGAAATAAGCTATAAATATTCATGTTTCATGAGACATTCTATTCCAGGATCTTCACTCTGATGGTACAGAACTGCACACGGCATTGTGTTTCTTTCTTTATTTTTTTTTTACCTCCTTCGACGTCACATTCTCCAGGTCCTGCAGCATCATGATGCTCCTGAGTTTGGTTTTGATGAGGCATTCTGTTCGCTCTCTCTCCGTGGGCCTGAAGAAAACACCAGATGATGATTAAGCCAGAGAAGAGCTCCGAGAAGAGCTTATTTTCCCAGCATGTTTAAAAAAAAAAACAATAGATCTGTTTTGAGATCTGATTCAGCTAGCCTGTTTCATGTTATGTGAAACGTCTAAATAAACACATTGCTGAATTTGTATTTGTTATCAAACATGAACCAGACGTCTCATTTTATTATAGGTGTCTAAGATGCATGTAAAATACACCGAAACGACACGTGGACACAAAGCACAAAGTGAACAAAGCAAAAAGCTTTAGGTTAGATGAAGGGAAGTTTAGGAACTCACTTGTCTCCGAACATGGCGGGCGAATCGGGCCGCATGGTCTCCAGGTCCTGCATGGCGTTCCACTCGTTGATGCAGCTCTGCTCGGAGGAGATGCAGCTCTCATAGTAGCCCGTCCAGGTGAGCGCAATTCCACCGGGAAAGTAGTTATATCGCCGCGACACCTCGCACGCTTTGTGCAGCACCTGCAGCGCTGACCTGGTAACAGGCCAAAGGTCAGAAGTGAGACACGGAAACTGGACTGCTCCCATTATTTGTCATGGGATGAGAAAATCTTGGCTGAGCTCTATACCATACAATGTGATGATAATAACGATGTCTACTGTATAAAGCGCTTCTAACAGCAGAACTCCACTTACATTTCTGCTAACGTCATCATTAAGAGGTAACCAGGATTATGTTTACAGCCACATTGGTCAGCTCTGATTTTGGATCTGTATGTCATGATGGTTCACATTCATAACTACAAGTGACTTGTCTCTGACTCTAAAGTGGACGCAACTGTCCTTTAAAACGCCTTCAATACATTAGATATAGCATGTATCCAGTCCAGGACCACATTGAAAAGCGACTCTGACACAACTGTGTGTTCAGACGAAAAGAAAAAAAAAATCAGAATTGATGGTCATGTGAATGTAGCGTCAATGTTTTCAGAACAAGTGGTTTTGTTTACATTTTGTCCTCCTCTCTCTGGTGGCTTTTAGATGAGCGATGGTGCAGCTCTCACATTCTGAGATCTCAACATTTCAACCAGGATTTTCTGACACTTTCCCTGAACACTGTCGCTGACTTTCCCTAACTGACTGATGATGATAATAAGACGCATACAGGATTTTTTCAGGCCATTTCTGCGACTATGAAATGCAGTTGAGTATCCCACAGCTGGCAGAGAAGACGGCGGTAAACAGACTGTCTGTAAAGCACTAGGGAAAGAAGACTCCTCTATTCCGTTCCATCGGGCAGAAACTCGCAGGACGACGTGAAGCGCATACAAAACATCCTCGTCAGTCAGCAGCATCAATTCCACCAGTCCACCAACAGGTGGCAGTCAATAGCTGAGTTTGGCAAATCTCTCGGTGCATCTCATCGACAGTGTGAAGGAGTAGCGTGTACTCAGGAATAGAGCGAGAACAAGGCCTTGTGTATGAGGCGGCCGAGCCGAGAGCGGGCACACGCTCATCCAGCGTTATCGCTTCCTCTTTCCATCGTAATGAAACGAGGTATTCACACTCTGGCCTCGAACATGAAACCTGAGCTTCTCAGGACAACAATGCTGCTGTCTCATGAGCTATCACCTTTCATTTTTTTATTCAAATCAGTAGAACTTTGTGCTTAATGGAAGGAAAAAATGTTTATCTAGTAAGACCAGCTCAGTTGTAAGACCAAATGTTCAGGTGATCATACTTTAACATATTTACAGTAATATGAAATCTGTTCCTGCCTTCCGGATCGAAAAATACATTTACATAAACACATATTCGTCGTGTCTTACCACATGGCCTGAACGGAGACGGGCTTAAAGATGTGTGTGCGTCCCGCCGTTGTCATGCTGAATCCCCTGCGGATGGGAACGCAAAGGTCAACAGAGGTCAACCTAGCAAATCACTCAGACACACAGTTACGGAAATTTAAATACATGTTTTTGACTTCCTTATCTTTCTATCCCCCTAATTGTTTCATACTAAGAAAACCTGATGACACTAAAACTGAATGCATTAAATAACTACTAAATGTCTGTGATATAATAATAACAGACGACTTCAAACCCAATCCCAATTACATCTGTTTCATTTCCCTGGAATGAGAAACTAATAGAATATAACACAGATTTTGAAACGTCATTCAGAAATTATAATGCATTATATAACGTCATTCGTTATACACCAGTTTCTTACTTTGCTTCAAAATCATTGAGATGATTGTTGAGACGGATGTCGCTATGCTGGTGCTAGAACTTTACACCACAGAACTACTGATTGTTGCAAAATCTTTCTAACATTCGTTGACAATTTTCTCTGCGTTGGTGTGCTTTGACCAGTAGGGGAGGTTGCACTCACCCGTCTCCGTCCAAATGGATCTTTGTGTCGCTCCAAAGAGGCAGGACCATCCCTATAGAGCAGCTTTTACTGTAGGGACAAAAGAAATGTTACCCAGTTACTCTGGTTTCAGTCTGCAGAGATCCTAAGTAAACACATTTTGCCATGAATATAATAGCTGTTCGGCCTAGACATTTCTGATGTTTAAATGGAAACGAATATGGCAATTTGGATTTCCCCTAATGTGACCTCAAAAGAAGAGCCCCGTCCTCTGGCTTGATGCTCAGGCAGGGCGTGGCTCTGGCGTAGCTCATTTGCATAAAAACTGAAACAGCAGGTACAGAGAAGGAGAGAAATTAAGCCAGTTTGATATATAAGAGAAAAGTTTGTTGTTTTTTTGTTTTTAGGGAAAAAACTTTTAGGACTTTTATTGCTGCACCTGTTAAAGTTAATGGAGCTAACATGTAACATACGTTTTCAGCCTTTAGTCTAATGCATTGTACAAATCCGACTTCTGAATCATCCTAACTGTGAAATATATATGATATGAGATGAGATAGTCTATTATATATTATAATTATATTATACAAGGGTGTTCAAGTCAAACTCGGCCATTTCCACATATTTGGACCATTAAAGGAGTTCCTGGGAGGCCAGTGTTTCAGGAGTTCCAGGAGGCCGATCATGGTTTTGATGTACTGAGGAAACGTTCTACCATGATGCACTAGTGTAAGTGCATTAGTGTAGCAGCGGATTATATAAAGGAATAAAAGAGAGTGTGTTTGCGTTCTCATTTAAAAGTCCTGGTTTGACTTAAACGTCCTCATCCTCTTCACACCTTTGGGTGTCACTGACTCCAATATGAAATTACATTTGCATGTCCAGCTTTAAGCCACGCCTCCTGAATCACTTTCCCAAGTTTGCTGAAAGTGATTCAGCTCTCGCTCTGTATTTATCTCTGTGACGCCCTTTTGTCCTTTTTTTTTATAGATCAGTGTGTCATACACTGTCACAAACCACACACACGCAAATCTGTTCCACACTGAGCAACTCGACACACCTGTTTGAAGTGAGTGTGCAATTATTCACAATTATTTTTTACATCAGACAATCTGTGCAAAAAAATTTGTCAATACTTTTTATAGTTTTTTTTTTTGTATATTATGTACATTAAATTATAATCTGAAGTGGGTGGAGCTTAAATCCTTGTTAAAATAAAAGTTTTGTGTTTACACATATTTTATCAGAAAGCAGTGTTAATTGTGCTAGCTTTGCAGCTCCAGTAAAAACCAAATAATGTAACATATATATATATATATACAGTATATATATATTTATTTATTTATTTATTTATTTATTTTCCCACCAAGCAAACGCTTTAAATGTAAAACACTTCAAAATACGTATATACACACACTTCTCTCCTCTATCATGATTCTCTTTAGTTGAACCTTCATAAAGTCTCGCTACTGATCCGTTATTGCAGCTGTTCACCTCGCCGGATCGAGCGGCCCGGTCGCACTGACTCATAGCGTAGTCACACGTGAGGGCTGCGTAACCACAGACACCAATGCGGTGTAGCAAAGCACGGGTGGTCTGGACCTCACTCAAACACACCAGGTTCATCGTTACAAGCTTCACCTTCACCGAGCTAGCGTGATCGAAAAGAAATTACAACGATCGGCTTGCTAGTGACGGTGAAGCTGTTTATTTATTTACATAGTTTGGAATTTGCGTTCATTATTAGTTAAGGAAGAAACTATGCTGTGCTAATTTTGCTGTCTGTTCTTATCTAGCACTGAGGGGTAGGACATGGATTTGGTCTCTAAAGCCGGGGTCAAAGTTCAACTTAAGAATTCATGCATCATCTTGTCCTGGATTGGCTTCATACTTGCCATCAGTGCATGTTTTCAGTGTATTCCTAGGGGGACGTTTTAAAAAATGAAAAGCACTTGGTTTGTTTTTTTCTCAGCAAAGTATACATGGAAAATGTGAACAAATATAAAAAAAGGCCACATGTAAGAAGACATACAGTATAGTATGGTCAGTCAAACCGCAGATATTTTGGTCTTTATTCTGATTTTGTAATCTATTTTCCGGAGATTCAGGCAAGTTACACAAGGAGCAGAAATTATTTTAAGAAGAATATCAATTCTGTCTCCAAAGCTGCAGCATCGGCACAAACCGTCCTCATTCGGAGATCACAGTGTGTGTGTGAGCTCACAGACGGGTTGCAGAGGACAAGCAGGTTCTCAGTGTGTGACGACACCTGTGTATGTTAGAAGTTGTGTATTTATAGGGTACAATGAAACTTTGCGTTAAGGCCCTTTTCACCTGTTAAACAAAGAACCGATGACGGTGACTGTATAGCGTGTGTGTGTGTGTGTTCGTGCACTCACCTGTCTTTATTGTTGAAATCCATGCCCAGCAGAATATTTTCCTCCGTGTCCTGTCTGCCGCTTGTGTAAACCACCACCATGTACCGCACACGATCTGACCATGCACTCTCCAACCGAACCGCCTGGCCAACACACACACACACACACACACACACACACACACACACACACACACACACACACACGTCATACTGATTACGAGAACCAGTCACTTATGTCAGTACACAGCAAACATTCCATTAGCAATATCTCTATAATAAAGGATCTGATCTTGACTAATCTTGAAATGCACTGAGATGTAATGTGTTACAAATACATTAAGAACAATTAACGGCTCAAGAATAAAGTGTGAATAAGTGTGCTCTCGTGCATTATAGATAATAAATGATATAAAAATATCTAACATCCATGGTTTTCCTAATAAACAAATTTTGTATGGAAATGTGATTGAAAAATCAGGGGATATTAAAAGCACCCAAAGTATTGTGAATAAGGTTTTTGTCAGAGGTAGAAGAGTTTGTTTACAATGACAAAACTGGGTCACGTGTTTTATCGCCGGTCCTTCCTGCATAGTTCACTCACACACGGACAACGTGACATGATCACTCTCTGACAGAGAGACAAAACCATATGATGCTCTTCCACTGACTGCTTCTGAGACGGCCATCTTGGGAACCGCTAGCGCAACAGTTTAGTCGTTTTGTTTTTCTGACAGCGAAGGCTTTACTTTTGTGGGAGGTCAAGTTTCTCGTCTTTGGTCACAAGAGCGATTTAAATATAGATTAAGTTTAGGCGGAACTGTCTGAAAATAGTCCGAGTGAGGAGTCAGTGTTGTCCAAAGAGGATTTCCGTTTTGTGTCGGGAGTCGTTTCGCTCCAAACGAACACTTATAACTCCCAAACGGTTTGAGCGTTTCTCTCGGCAGCAGTCAGGAGACCCAGCTGAACGTTTAGCTGTATGTTTTGTGGGGGCGTGTGCAAAACTGAGGAACGATCAGAGAGGGAGAATCCAAGAGAGTTTTTTTGCTGACTCATCGTCAGTACAGTACAGCCCACGACTCTACTGGTTTTCAATAGAGTGAGTTTTGGTGGGAAGAATTACTTTATCAACATGTTTTTACAAATTTACTAGAGATCGTCATGGTGTCCGGCAAGATAGGTTTGATTTCCGCTCAGACCAAAGGATGAGTGAGCCAGGGCCACGGGAGACATGGGGTTTGGCCCGAGTCCCAAACAATCCTTAGAACGTTTCAAGATTATTATTTTGGAAAACAGTCGGTCGGGTGTCTCATAAAAGTTAAATATTGAAATCAGTATAAAACCTAACGGCTATGCTGACCAGGGTAAAACAATCCCATATGTTCCACACTGACTGTTATCTTCACTAGGTTTAATCATCCCAACACTACAGAGTTTGTTCTTTTATATGTTTTCCCCCCACCCAACATCAATCAATGTTTCAGAGTGTAGAAGTTGGAGAAAAACACCAAAAATTCTCGGCAGTCAAAAATTATCCGCACATCATGGCTGTAGAATTTATTTTAGGTAACTTTTAGGAAAGACACTTACATAATTTTTCGACATAACCTCATTGCTTTTCAGTACACTTTGTCCATCGGTCAACAAGCTTTCGCATTCCTGGGTTTAAACACGTTTTAGGCTGAGCTGTGATCCACAAATACACCGCTGTCTTCACTTCTTCATCAGAAGTAAATTTTCTTCCCCGTACGGCTGCTTTCAGGGGACCGAACAGGTCTGATAGTCTGATAGAGCCTTGACGCCTTTGGATAGCGGTCCTCATAAAGTTTAAGCTTCAGCTCTTTAATAAGCGTCTCACTGTAACAAGCACTGTTGACTGTTGATCCTTTTTCTTGATAATGTTCCAAACTGTAAGGATTAAGGGAATGACACTTGAACTTTTTCTCGATCTGCCATTGAAGATTTTTCTGTTCCATACTGTTTCCCCTCAGGCTTGTTACGATAAATCCATGTCTCGTCAGCAGTAATGATTCTCTTTACAATACTTTCATCTTCCTTAGAATATTGGTGAAAATTTTGTTCGCAGATATTCAAACACTTCGGTTTATGCTTAACCGTAAGTTGTTTCGGTACCCTCTCAGACCAGAAAAAAATCAATCATAGCATGCTGCTCTTCTTTCATGTAAACCACAAGTGAGGCTTCTATTTTTGCTGGCGTTGATCGTAAAGCATAGATGATATGTTTTAATATAACCGGAGTGCGGATAAATTTTGATGTATATGTGTATGTATATGTAGTCTATTTCAGCATAAAAGCTTTTTACTGAAAAAAAAAAAAAAATTGTAATGAAACCAGTAATGAATGTAGGTGTTATGTGTATAAATTTTCCATCTGTTTTAAAGAAAACATAATGCATTATGACATGTATAACTTAATTTAATGAATGAGTGAGACATCCACATATACCCATTCACATTCCAGGATGGAGAAATGCCTTCACATGGCATTATGTCACTGTGTAGAGAATGTAGTCATGCTTTAAGTATGTCAGTAATATACATGTGTAATGTATGTGTGTGTGTGTGTTAACACCTGTTTTTTTAATGCTGTGTTGAAATGTTATCTAATTACACTCATCACTGAAAAGTGTTTAAGCGGTGCTAGAAAATGTCCTCACTAATCAGGATCGTGTCTGGTCCTCGTTAATACTGAAATACGAGGAAAATGTAACCGCCGTGCAACTAACAAACTAACTAACAAACACTAATCGTCTACACACAACCGGTTCAAGAAACATCAGGTGAAAAGAGTGTTGCATGAAAACACTCAGCTATAACGTACGAACAGTGTGTGTGTGTGTGTGTAATAGTGTGCTTGTGCTCACCAGTTTGATTCGGTCCTCTGAGCGAAGAATGTTGATCATCACCTGTAGGTGCTGAGGTAAATCTCCTATTAAAAGACAGAACAGACACTGTTAAAACACAACCCCCATGACCCGGGTTTTAATAAACCTGTGCCGCTCGATACCATGACATACTGCATGTGTTAAATCAACACAAACATAATAGCAATAAAAAACACAGAAAGATTTATGGAGCTGAGGAGCAACTGGAATGGGGAGGAACGAATGATTCACGTCTGGATGAGTGAGGAGGACGGGACGGAGCCAGCCGGCGCTCAGGGCACACTGTGCAGCATCCATCTGCGTACATATACGAACTTCAGGTAGATTAATACAGCTCTAAGAACCTGAGCCTTATGTTTGTTTTAAATCTAACCCTGGTCCTCAAAAGTATGTAAAGCCAAGTACACACACGCACTCGCGCACGCACACACACAGAAATGTAATGTGAAGATTCAACAGATACAGTTAAGCTTCTCTAAGTACAAGACTTGAACATGAACAGTAAGTTCCCAACATTAAAATAAGTTTCATAAGTCCAATTTGATGTCCAACAAACATTGTCCATGTACTAGGATACTAACACAACTGGCTATTTAAAGTATAAAACTAACACGTTCCATGATCTTGTCCTTGTTCTTTAAAAACTTGTCAATAATGACTCATGTCAAAATAATGAGAAATGTCTGCCACCTTTTCATCTCGCTTCATTCCGTCAATTATTTTCAATTTTGTCTCCATCATTATTGCTTGCCTTGGACAATTCATAGCAGTACCAGCTTCCTCACTGCTGCGGTTACACTTGCTTCCGGACATCCTGTGCTTGTACTGCAATTGGACAGGATGCATGCTGCACGCACATGACGATGTTTTCTGGAAATGTCATCTAACTTTCGTAATTTCCGCAACTTCTGTGAATGCATGTTCGTATCTTTGAAAGTTCATAACTCAAATGTTCGTATGTAGGGGACACATGGCTGATAAATTCTTTATTCTCGAGGGATTCAGATGAATCTTTTTTTACAACAACAGGCACTAGGTTAAATTCCATGAGCTTGTGTGAGAGTTTATTTAATTCAAACAATGAATGCGATTCTGGCTAAAAAAAATAAATAAAAAATAGTAATAACAATAAATTATATATACAATAGTGATGCGCGGGTCAGGTATTTTTCCAAACCGCGGCTCCCGCTTTTATGAAATTATTTGGCCCGCCCCGCACCACTTTCATTTCTTTGTTTTTGTTGTCACTGGCAGGGGTAGCTGCTTGGCGCTTTCGTGACTTGTAAAATAAAATATGAAAATAGATATTCCAAAATATTTAATATAGGCTATAGGGAATTGCACGCAACATACATGGATTTCTTATTTAATTTAGTTTTTAATGACCCGCACCAACCCGCCCGCAAATAAAGTGACAATTACTTTACCCACCCCAACCTGACCTGCGGGTTACCTGCGGGGTCCGAGATGATCCGCGCATCACTAATATACAAGGTTTTTAAAAATTATTATTTTATTTCTTTATTTTGCCAGAATCAGATTCATTGTTTAAATTAAATGAGCTCTCACACAAGCTCATGGTGTTTTAACCTAATTTTTTTATACACTGTACATCAAGTCAAGTCACATGACCATGTGTGGGACATGTATCCAATTTAGGACCGTATACAGAACTGACAAGTTAAAAACAATAAGTGACATAAGACATACTAAGGCAATCTGAAATGTAAGTAAATATTCCAAATATTTCACTTTACACTAAAGTTTTTGTCACTACCATAATTTGTTAAGAAAGCTACTATATTAAAATACAAAAACATGTTGTGTCATTTGTTAGGATCACTAAATACAAGTCCTGGATTGAAATATTTCTCTTTTCTGTCTTGTTGTGCATGTATCTCCATCTCTCTCTCTTTCTCGCCAGAGTTCTCTTCTTTTCTACAAGTAACCTTAGACTCATATAACCTTTTGAACTTTAGCATAAAGAGTTTTGACACAAATTTCCAAACCCTTTTCAGTCCAGAATATGAACTCATACCTCGGCTCTCTCCTCTCGAGGTTGTACAGAGTTCAAACCTGCCTGCTAAGAGGTTAAAAAAACAACATTAAACTAAATCCACCATGACCTTGCCTCCAAACACAACCTGACATGCAAAACAAGATCTTTAAAGGGTTTTTTTTCTTTCCTTCATTTCTTTGGATGCTGTGATGGTATGACATGGGCCTAATCTACACGGATCTGAAAATCACATGGCAGAGAGAGAGGAAGAGAGGGGGAGAGAGGGAGAGAGTACAGGAAGGGTATAGAGAGGGAGAGATGGCAGCCAGACAAGCTCGTAAATCTAAACCACCGTCGGCGTTAATTAGCAGTTTGGGTCTCGATCAGATGTTGTTTTACATTCGGCCTCTGCGGCTGTTGTTCCTGCTTTCTGTTTTTCTGGCAACGCTTCAGGTTACCAGAGCAATGATCCATCATTGCAGCAGTGAGTCACGCTGCCACGGTCGGCATGGTGAGAAAATCTGTCTGAGAAAAAGGACAGCGACAAAGACCTGTGTCTGAACGGGACCAGGATTTAAGGAAGTCGAAAGGTTGCAGGTTTGGCTAAACATCTCAGTAGGAATGCAGATCTAAACTTGGTTCTTGCATTTTTTTCCGTGTATCGTGTACGCCTAAAGACGTAATCATCCATCACTTCTCCCTGTGCACGCTCTGAAGTCGTCCATTCATCAAACCTTTTCAGCGAAAGGTTTGACCTTTAAAACAGGACATTTGATTTGCTGTTTCGCGTCTAGAAAAGAAAAACATAAGCAAACCTTCCACCTGGATCAAAGGTGCTTCTCTGCTGATCAAGCACTAGCTCCATTCTCCCTAACCTTTAACCTTGATAAGAGAAACAACTAAACTGACCTTGGGTCAGGGCAAAAGAGCATGTGACCAGATGACGTGTTCAGACAGGAAAAAAAAAACGAGGAAATCTTGTAACGATTCAGTTTCAGGGCATAACTGCAGGGTCTAACGTGGAAACTGGGCTACGAAAGCTGAAACAGCAGAAAGCTGGGACAACCTGGGAGCTGAGAAAAGTTTCCCCCAATATATTATTACAATAATAGAATGACGGTCATCTCTTTATACACCACTTTGATTAGGAGTTCAGACATGACAAACTGAAGTCATGCAGCACAACCCGTCACTCTGGTTCCTACCTCCAGTAGTTTTGTCAAGAGATAATTATAATACAAACAAACCGGAATAAAAGAGCTACCATAATTACTGTTCACAACGGCATCACTTCCTACATTTTATAAAAGCTTGGCTATTTAGTCGAAACTTCTTGAACACCTTCTGACAACTTATACAGCTTGATACGGTTGATTTCTTTCAATTATCGTCTGTCCGGTTTGGGTGAGTCCAAGCCCATGACAGCATCAGATTCCAGTTGTTGGCTGACAGGACTGGAACCTGATCTGATCTTCTGCTCTTGTAACCCATCCGCTTCAAAAGATTCAACTCGGTCCATACCGAGATGCTTTCCTCATCACCGTGCTTGTAACGGTTGATTATATAGATTACCATAACTTTACGTGTAGAGAAACCGCCCACTATTCGCATTATCGTGGGTAAGCAATGTACGTAGGCTCCACCTTTACACCAACCAGCCATAACATTAATACTACTGATGGGTGACGTGAATAACATTAATTATCTTATTACAGTGGCACCTGGTGATTTTGACGAAGGCCCAATGGTATGACCCCAAGATGATTGGGTCAAGGCAGTTCCAAAACTGAAGCTCTTGTCTGAAGAGTTCCTGGTCTACGCTGGTCAGGATCAAAAAAGGATCCAAAAGTGGTATAAGGAGGGAAAACCGTCATGGACGGCAAAGGCTCAGTGATGCACTTCAGGGGTGCAGGGTGTCCCGTGTTGTCCAATCCAATAGTAGAGTTATTGTTGGAGCACACAGTACCTCAGTTTGTTGCGTAGAGTGACACTGTGGAGTGGCAGACGGGTCACATGCTGAACCGTGTCCACCACCAAAGGTGCATCAGGACTGGACGGCGGAGCAATGGCCTGGTCTGGAGAATCATGTTTGTGTTTACATCACCTACTGTAGGTGGCACAGTGCATGTCAGTCACTTACCTGGAGAAGCAATGACACCCAGATGAGCTATGGGAAGAAGGCAAGGGAGGGCATACGCAGTATGATCCTCTTGGCAATGCTGAACATCGTTGCTACCGAGTACACCCATTCATGGAAACAGTGTTCCATAATGGCAGTGGCCTCGCTCAGCAGGAGAGTGAACCCTGGCACTTGAGGAACACAATAAGTTTGAGGTGTTGTCCCAGCCCCCAAATTCTCTAACTCTCACTTTAATTGAGTATCTGTGAGACATGTTGGACAAACAAGCCTGATCCTCACAACTTGCAGGACTTAATGGATGTACAGTACCATTGACGGCTGGGGGTTAGATACCACGGCACAACTTCAGAGGTCTAGTGCCGTCCACGCCTCGATGGGTTAGTTGGTGGGGTTAGTTATTCTTCGCCTGTAGCCTGTAGAGTCATTTTCTGTCTGTCTCTTTGTTCCACGTCTCCTACCATGCATTACTGTTGCACTTCTTTAATACGCTCGGTTGTCTCACGCATTTTATTTAAGCACATCTTTTTAAAATAAAGAGTGATGAATTCTTTTTGGTGCATGATTAAACTTGATGCAAATATTTTAACATCACTTTAAATATTCACATGCATTTCCCTATATGTACTACGTGAGTATTCTTTACTCTCACACAGGGCTGCTGCGTAACGTGCATGCTGCAATCTGTAAGTGCGTTTGAAAGTGGAAGCATTTCATTATATTGTTGTTCTGCTTAACAGCGTTAAGACTGTTTCAATTATGATCTATTGATTTGCATAAGGTTAAAGGTTGAACCTGATCCGTCATCCAGCTGAAAATGTGCAATGATGCGTTAGATTTTTGTTGTTGGGGGACTAACACGGGTTTGACAGGTCAGGATGTAGAAGGGTGCTTGACTTAAAAACTCAGATCCACCATTCAGTATAAACTTTTAAGATCAGCAGCTTAAAAGCGATCCATCTAGCACCGACAACCTGCCGGGGTTAAAGTCAGAGAGATCAATAACAAACATTTGCGCCATGTCTCCGTGATTTCGGTGAGTTCGCCGATGCCATGTGATCGTCAGGTGTTCAGATTCAAGTTCATTGAAGTTCATGACGTCTGAACATTTTTTTTTATCAGAGTCAGAAGGGACACATGCCTTACTATCTCCCTCTCACTATCTCTCGTGTCCCAGTCCCCATGTCTCACTCTGCGTCTCTGAAAATAGAACCGAGTGCATCGCTCCTGTCCCGGGGTCTCGAGTGGAACGGACACAGATTCAAAGAGATCTGAAACGCTGAAGATGAGCAAAATCAGCACACAAGGTAAACAGGGTGAAGGAGAAAAAGATCCTGGAGGAATATCAACGCAAAAACATAAAATATATATAAAATAAAAACAGAGGACGCGGAAAGACATCCAAAAAAGCGGGACAGCTTATTTACCCAGACTGCTTTCTGCTCTATTGATTACAGACTTCCAGGAAAACAAGCAGCACTCACGAAACGAAGGAGTGACTAGAATACAAACTGTACTGTTTAACATAATGTTATAACCTCAGAGCTTTTTATAGAACAGCACAGAGAGACACGTATGGGAAAAAAAACAAAAACAACAAAAAAAAAAAACAGTAACTGTATTCTCATGACTGCAAGCTCTCTCAGCACACAGGACAGAAGCGCTCGACCCGTGTCTCCTCGTGTACCACACTAAACCGTTAATCCTTCTAACCCCCATACACACACACACACACACACACACACACACACACACACACACACACACACACACACACACACACACACACCGCTTATAGTGGACGTGCTTAACCTGCGTCCTGTGCAGCATCTACCATTCTAACACACCCTGAGGACACACACACACAAGGTTATCTGTACAGGATCGGAGGGCCGAAAGGAAGAGCGGTTGTGCAATCAGAGCAGACCCATGGGCTGAGAGAAACAAACATGCTGCAAAAGATTAACGTTCAGATTTCCTGAGAACCGTCGGCATCGTGAGCGCCAACGAGAGAACAGAAACACCACCGCGGTGAAGGTTTAATGAGAAGCGCAGACCCACTCTAGTGTCTCTGCATGCATGTCAAAACATAGAACTGTTTTAATTCAATAAATAAATAAAAATAATTATAAATCAATAAATAAACAAAAATTTATTATAAACAGAGCTCAAAACATGCAATAAATGTTTTTTTTCTTTTCTGCGACTGAATCATCCTCGGTTCCGTTCTCATACTCTAGTCCAAGCGGCTATTTTTTACTCTAATTACAAGTGTGTCTATATAGATGTATATATGTGTGTGTGTGTGTGTGTGTGTGTGTGTGTGTGTGTGTGTGTGTGTGTGGGCTCTGAAGCTAATTTCAGCCAATCTGAATCACAGTCAAGAACAAAACAAGCAAACAAACAAAAACAATGTATTATTATCATTAAATTTTTTCAGGACCGTCTTTAGTACAGTGATCTGTAGAGCTATGTGATTTAATCCATCATATGTTGGTCAGATTTCAAAAACAATTCATTTTTTGGGTGATTGAGGTAAAAATACCAAATAGTCAAAAAAAACTTTGATTCTTTAAAATATACTGCAGCTTTTGCTGCATCTTTCAAATACTCGGGTTTTGCAAGAGTATTACATCATCATCTTTTGAGTTTATAAGCGGTTAGTGTGATACTGTCACACGCTGGACTGAAACGAGCACCAAAACAAGACGTAATCAACAACACATCAAGTTACACAACATTTCACCTTTCAAGTATCTGTTGGAAATGACACTGCTCGAGAGGAATGAGACAGTAAACCTTAGTGCTGACTCCCTCATCTTCTATACCGCTTTATCCTGTGTTCACGGCCGTGGGGAGCGTATTATAAAGATATAAAGAAAAATTTATGTTCCACTATATAAAAAAGCGGCAATTCCTTATGTATTTTTCAATATATTGTAACATATTAATACAATATATTATTCCGTATATTGTAAATATATTTAGATCAGAACACTGAATCATTCAATATATTGACAAGCAGAGGGAGAACCTGCGAACTCCATGCACACACGGAGACGGGAATCGAACCCAAACCCTGGACGTGCCATGCGACAGGGCTAAGCACTAAATGACTGTTCCGCCACGTTAGTGCTTTTAAATCAAACGGAAAACTGCAATGCACGAAAATCAAGATCAGTCGATAGTCTATCTGTTACAGCTTACAGATAGTTACTAGAACTTGTTCAATAAAGTTATAGAACAAGTTTTCTTTCTGAGGAAAGAGACTAAAGACGGGTGAACGAGTGTTTCCAGCTGTTAGAATGTAAGTGACAACAGGGACCAAGTGGTTTCTGAAAGAAGAAACATCGACAAATTGTTGGAAATAATTCACTTTCAGGTGGAAACAATAACTCCATTTCATCTCCACCAGGCTGCATCAACCCACTCCGACACTCCTTTCATTATGTACAGCAGTCTTTTGTTAGCATTCAGTCCGAACGCTTCAATCCGATTGGCTGACGGGGTTTGCGAGTCGAACCTCCCATGAACAAAAGGAAATCAGTGCACGAGCTGGGCAGCATGTTTGTGGCTGGCTTCCTGTGTGTGTCTGTAAGTATGTGTGTGTGCTCACCTGCATGTTTGTGATGGGAGTGAGTCCTCTGACCCTGCGCACTGCTGCCCTGCTGCAGGAACAACGCAGCTCCCTTCACCATGAAGAAGCTCTCGCTCAGACTGCAACAGAGAGACACACAGAGAGACAAAGACATTTTACATCTACAGAGATCAGACACGATTTTCTCATACAACAAAAACACGCACACACATGGCACAGCATTGGCAGTGAGCATGCTCAACAATGGTCCAATGCAGTAAAACAAACGAGGGGGAACTCCAGGTCTGAGTCAGTGCTGAAACACTGCAACGCTGGGGTTAATTAGCGCCTGCGAGCGCGCCGGTGATCCAGCGCAATCCTGTGTGCTGCAAATTCCAGCGTCTTCAAGCGAGACGATGATTAACCTCCGGCTGCGTCTGAGGTTTAACAAAGACAAACACACAACACGGACTGGTGGCGAGCTGCATTGAGCTCAAAGCACTTCATAAGTGTGTGTCTTTAGGAAGAGAAAGCAGCTGTAACAGGTAAGGCGAGAAGTCGGCTGGCTTGGGATTCGAAAGGTGATGGAAGGGAAACACTCGCAGTGGATCAGTTCGGGTGAAGCAGTAACATTCAAATGTGACATTTGTTCATATCGTGAACATTTTTCAGTCATTCCCAATCCGTTATTGTGTGTGGGAGAAAGTCTTCCTACAAGCCCCCCAATCCCCCCTCTGTTATTCCTGCTGTTATACCCCTATCTCACCTGTGCGGTTTGACTATTCGAGGACCGACGCGCGGAAAGATGGAAACCTAATCACAGCGCCAAAACTGGCGGTGAATCATGATGAACTGTACTTACTGTATGGCCAACGCGCAAAACCGCCTAGGTGAGATAGGGGTTTTAATAGTTAACTGATTATGGGCCAAACTTCGCTGGGTGATGATGGTAGAATAATTATAAAGGTCGTGACTAAAACAACATGCATGAGGAGTCACAAAGGAGTTTTCATTTTCAGCAATAGAAAAGTCCCCGAACTAGTTACTTTTATCAGAGAGTAACGCTGTAATGTGACTGATTACTTTTTAATGACAGTAATTTTGTAATGTAATTATTTACTTCAAAAAAGTAAAGTTTTTTACCCCAACACTGGTCCTGACCAGAAACATCCCACAAGACCTGCGGTTTTGAAGTTGCTCTGACTCGGTCCTCTAGACAACACAATTTGACTCTAGTCAAAGTCACTCAAATTCTTATGCTTTTGCCCATTTTTTCTGCCTTCAGCACATCAACTTCAGGGAAAAAGGTTCACTGCTGCCGAATATATCCCACCCACTTCCTGCCCCCATTGTAACAAGATACAGAAAACGCAGCCAATGTGAGAAGGGCCAGATTGTGATGGCTGGAGACCTGAGACAGATCAACTCTAAAACTGCAGGTCTTGTGGGATTGTCATCAGGACATACCAAAAGTGATCCGAGGAAGGAAAACACTTTATGTGTAATCACGTTTTTTTCCTGGAAACTCACGTTTTGTGTAATCGCTCATACAAATGCAGCAGCATTCAGCTTAGTAACTGAAGCCCATTGTTAATAACGGCGCTCATACTCGGCTTTTCAACAGGTGTAGTGTATTACAGCATGACGCAGTACTGCCTGCATTTGATATTTTCACAAAGCACAGTTTGCCACTCAGCCTTGACACAAAACCAGGATTGTAAAGAAGACTGGATCTTTTCTTCCTTTTGGACCTTGAGAGAAATAATAAGGAAAGTGATCTAAGATAATTAAACAGGGCTTGGCGTGTGACCAGAACGTGAGCAGAACATCAGCCGAGCTTCAGAGAGCGAACTGGAGGCTGAAATATTCCAGAGGTCAGGCTTTTTTTTTTTTATGCCCAGCTGTGGTCGTGACCCTGTGCTGAGTCAAGCTGTTCCATTTTTAAGCCATTGTCTCTCTCTGCCTGGACTGGATGTCCTGAGAAACCCTGACCACAGCAGCCGAGCGGAGAAAAAGAAACCAACAGAAGCAGCTTTGTGCAAAGAGTTATGCGTCAAACCCTCCTCCTCCTCTTCTGACTCTCCATCTCTCGCTTTCCTTCTCTCATTCCTTTTTTTGTCTCTGTTCGTCAATCTCGTCCCCCCCCTCAAAGCTCTGGAGACATAGTTGCGCTCTGTAAAAAAAAGATGTCAGGGGCTTTTGTTTCACTCCTCTTTCCTTTGTTCCGTCTCTTTTTCAATCCGCTAGCAGCAACTTTACCGTGTGGGTTCCTGAGTATGATGTTGCTACGTGAGGAACAGGTGGGGGGAAAAAAGAGCAAGAATGACGGATGTGACAAGAAACCACAACACAGAGAGAGAGAGAGAGAGAGAGAGAGAGAGAGAGAAAATGACAAGCTGAACAGACTGCGCTCACACCCAAGGGTGTAATTATGTTAACAGTTTTGTAGCGAGGCCGAAAGCGTTGTTTAGTGCTGAGTAAGTGAGGGAGGCTATTGTTTACTGATCACGACGATGACATTCAAAACTTCTCCTGCAGGACTTTGTGCAGGTTTCACTTCTCAATGTAGACGTATCCATCAGGACTGGGATCCTGCAGGAGTGTGACATTAGAATGTACGGCAGGGATTCCCAGACTTTTTCGGCTACCAGCTCCAAAAGGACTGTGATTTTTACATGGGTGAAATGTTAAAGATATATATCGACTTTCCACTTGTTGTAAAGTGATTCGTAGGAAAATAATCATGACACATGATTTTGGTCCTGCCTTTCTTTGGAACTTGGAACCGTCATGATTGTTGTCAGGAGCTGAGTCTTAAATCAGAATCTTTTAAACTTGCCAATCAGGGGCATCTGTGAGCTCGCGCACGCGGAAGGAGCGGATAGCGCTGTCCTCCGAGTGTGTTACGCCGCCCCTAACGGTGCGTAAGCAAGCAGTTCGAAAAGATGCGATCATCTGGCGTCACGTTGTTCGGGGGAAACACGTGATAGTCTCCGGTCCTCCTGGCTGAGTGGTAGTAGTAGCCTTAATGTGGGAGCCCCCTGGTGAGGGAGAAAATCTTTAAAAAAAAAAATCAAAAAAACTAAATAATAAAACTGTACGTGCTGATGAGACTTTTAGCAACGGTGCAAACGTTTTGAAGACAGTCGTAAGGCTGATCCCGACTGTGGTGGGTCAGAGAACGTCTGATCCTAAAAAATCGTCAGATAACTTGCGGAAGAAATGCACCAGAACTAAGAATTAATAAGAAGAAAGATTTATTGGCCAGGTATTGTGCAACATATTTAATCTTGGGTGAAATGGGGGCCAGTGTGCTTTTGAAGAAACAGAAAGGACTGATACAAATATATGTAGAGGAAATCCTCTCTCTCGAGATCATCTATAAATGCAATCTATAATATATGAATATAATATATGATTTATTATTTGTAAACAATTATCCAATATAGAATATACACATCCTAGGCCTAGCCAAAAGAAAGTGACATACAGTACACAATAGGATTACACTCAGTCCCCTTTAGCTTTGATTACAACACATAATATAGTGCTCAGCTCCCAGAACCACTCTGTTAAGACCAGGATTTCCTGGATGTTCCATCTGGGAAGAAAAGCTCCAATAATGTGATATTCTGGTCCTTCAGTAAAGTCAAGTCCTGATCAAGTGAAGCAACCCCAGATCATAGCTTGTACAGTGGACACTATGCATGATGGGTGCATCATTTCATGCGTTTCCCTTCTCACCCTGACACAGCCATCACTCTGGAATCGGCTTATTCTGGACTCATCATAACCACATAACCTTTTCCCATCGCTGCAAAGTACAATCTTTATGCTCCCAAACAAACCGGAGCATTTTTTTCTGAAGAGTCTCATTAAGAAGTGTTTTTCTCATAGACACACAGCTATTCCTCCTCCTGCGAGTTCTCATCACATTGTGTGTGTATGGAAATACTCCAACTTTCACTATTAAACATAGCTTATTGTTCACCAAGTGTTTCATGTTTTTCCCTCCACAAAGATGACGGGTTTGCGCTCCTCCTAAAGTTTACTGTCATCTCTACTGTTTGGAGCATGTTCAGCTCCAGATTGTTTTGACTACAACACAGGGTCAGTTGTTCTACTTCCTTTCTGTTTGAAGACACACTGATAAGATCGATGATTGTGGTGTCATCTGCAGAATTTGAAAAAGTCTGCTGAGGTTCTAGAGGGAGAAGAGTAGCGGGGAGAGCATACATCCCTGGGGAGCACCGTGCTCTGACTGACTGGGTGCTTGACAGTTTACCCAGGCTGACTTGTTCCCTCAATTAAAAATCTGACAGATGTGGGTCGATACCATAAGACAAACAATTCTCATGCATAGGTCCCTGAAGAGTCAAGATACTGAGAGATGTAGTGCAGTGCTATGCTTACAGCATCATCCACAATCACCTGTTTTCCAAGCACGTGAGCTGTAGTGAGTCTGTAATGTTGTTCCTGTAATTCAGGAGTTGCTGTACGCCACAGAGAACCATCCAATCCACACAACAACTTGGCACAGGTTTTACGCCGACGCAACCCTCCCATTTTATCCAGGCTTAGGACCGGCCCTGCATCCAGTGGCTGGGACAAGAAACCTATCACTGAGGGCCTTTTTCCTGTAATTCAGAAGCAACTATTTAAATCCCTTGCTAGCTACAGATCTAAACCCTTTTAGTCAGTTTGGAAGGTTTCTTTGGGACTGGAATGATGGTCTAAAGTTTGAGGCAGGAAGGGACTATACACAGCTGCTGCTATCAACTGAATATCCGGGAGCCAGCTAAGACGTACAGACTTTCAGACAGGAAGCTGAAACAATCAATCACAGAGAGCGACCTAACTGAAGATAAAACATATGCAGTACCTAACTATTTGTGAACCCAAATTGTCATCATTTATAATCATTTCCCCACATAACCCAAAAGACCAACCCAGTGCAAACTACGTGTTGTGTTACAGCATTCCAAAGCAAACTGCTGCACCCCTGCATCTAAACCTCACAGGAGGAACACAACCCAGGAGGTAGCGTTAATCTGTTCCATTCGAGCCACAGATCAAGAGTCACAAAAAACTATATTTCTTGCACCCCCCCTAACCCCCGTGTAGCCCATGCATTATTGGTATGCTGTGTTTAGGTGTTTAGTTTTCAAAACAACTAGAACGGACATTCACTTCTTACAAAAGAAGTGTACGAGACGTGTCACAGGAGACTGCTATCACACACGCCATGATCCACAGCCAGCTAAAAATAAACTCGCTATCACGGGAAACAAGAACATCAAGCACGTGTGTGTGCTTGTATGTACTCGTGGACATGCACACAGAAAGGCTTTTACAGGTAGCTGAGCGAGCCGGTGCCAAGTTATGCACTAATTGTAGGTGGAATACGTATCAATTAGACGAGCGCTATGACAGATGAGTAGCATTGTTGAGGAAAGGCTGCACTATTTACAGGAAGCCTCGAACACGTTAAGACGTTTACAGTCAGGGTTTTAGGTGTGAATAAGAAGAATTCTTGATCTGATTTAAATGATTTTCCCTAATAATCAAAGTTATTTACATTTGTACTTGTGGTTTAATTTAAAGTGTGATTTATTCTGAAGAACGATTGAGTGCTGCGTGCAGACTTTGTGATCTCGTTCAAACAGAAACAAGACTGGTGAGGGGAACATTTGACAGCTTCTGTTACTGTAACTGATAACAGGAAGCAAGTTATTTTGTGACTGATGCACGCCTACATCCATCATCCGTCAGACGTTCTGATCATCTGACCCCGCTCCGATCGGACCTCACAATCGGCAGCGTTATTGTTCGCCTGCTATTAAAACGACACAAAGTCTTCGCACAATGAGTGCTTTCTGATGTGGTGAGTGCCCAAGCTTTCGTCCCACAATGCCCTCATTCTCAACGCAGCTCGCTCACAAAGCACGCCTTGGGGTCAAACTTTCTCCTCGGAGAGTTTTTTAAATGCCAGTTGACATGCAAGTCGTTTTCTCGCTATGTACTGTTTGTCTGTGTGCGGTTGATTCTGCCCAGTCCTTCTGTTTGACTGTGCGGTTGGTCCTGCCCAAGCCTTTCTTCTAGCCATTTATAAAGAGACATCACATGACACGGCAATGATGCAGCTGTATTGTCTTGTCACTGAACAACTAATGAACTGAAAGACGCTTTCACAAGTGCACTGCTTAGTACGGACGTGAATTGCCAGGGACCTGCCGATACGAAAAAATTGCGATACCTCTGTGCTGATTTAAAAAAATATCCAAATTCTGTCTGAATTTTCTTTTCAGATTTTGTTACAATTCTTAACTCAGGATGCTATGCTGCCTGCAAATATATGAATGCTTTGTAGTGCGTCACCTGCAGGACTATAGAGAAACGGCAACATTTGGCCAGCTCAAAAGAAAATAAAAATAATAGGAATCACGATACATAAAAGAACACATCTTTACTTGGATAGAACATGTATACTTTTGTGATTCTTTCGGCAGTTAGAGCGTTTTCACATTAGGGCCCCAGGATTGTTTCTGAGATCCCAAAGTCTGGTTTAATTTGATCAGTGAGAACAGAATCGATTCCGTGCTCGGTAACCACGCCCGAGTCTGCTTGAAGAGGTGGTCTCAAGAATAGTATGGAGTACCTGAGCACGGATCGAATTAGATATCGAATCAGCAAATCGTACCTGAAAACAGAAGCAGAACGAAAACAGATACGATGTTAAGACACGACATCATCAGTGCCGTGTGTCTCCTCCAAAATCTGGAGCATAACACACGCCAGTCTCCTCCTCTCACCTACCCAGCTGATATTAGGTGTAAAACGAAAGTTTAATGCCGGCTCACAAACCAAGTCGATGCATACTGCCACCTTCTGTATCGGAGAGTGTGAATGTAAATACGCAAGTGTACCCGAGTACGAAGACCAAAAAAAATGTGAACGCTGGTCACTGGGGGTAAACGGGAGGAGAAATTGTTTCCAGGCATGTAACAAATCAATCATTCCTACTGTGATCAGGTGCGTTCCAAGTGACTGGCTCAAAATTCACATCATGGTTGGTGCACCTAAGGATGGAGCTGTAGCAAACAAAGTGTATAAAGTTCCCCTTCATCTCTGGCATTTCGGAATCAGAAACCAGATCAAGTTTACTTTCCAAAAGAAAGGATGTTGGTTTCAAATGACACGAGAACAGATTTCCCAAAGATCACAGAAAAAAAAAAAAAAAAAAAAAAAAAACATCTCACGTGCAAAGTGTACACTATACGAGCGAGGGAATGCGATACACGTGTCTGAAACCCGGTTACGTGCTACACTATTAATCTTGCCTTGACACTTTTAGTCCTGGTTTCTTCATGCAAACAGCCTGTACGTCCAGAGGAGTTTCCACGTTTCCATCCACCTACCAAAAAAGGTGACCTTGCGATGCGTAACAGGAGTGTGCAGGAGTGTGTGCGAGTGTCTCTCCGGTGGATTCACTTCCTGTCCACTTTGTATACCCCCGCCTCAGACCCATGGATTCTCATATACAAGCTACAGTACGATCCAAAGCTCGTGGGCTTATAATAAAGCACATTTGTGCAGCACCTCAAAATACACAAGAACGTTTCTTTCATATCTTATACATTTCTGTATGACTTGAGTATTAAGAATAAAGCTGTGTCAGTGGTTCTGCTTAATGAGGAATCTGACTGACTTTTCCAGCATCTCAGACAATCTGCCATAGTTCATGAGCAAACCTTCATACATACGCCTGATGTCACCTTATTAAATAACGTACAATATAATTTTTTTTACAGTAATCCAATGATATGAAATAAACAACAAAGACAACAAAGTTTTGTTTAAAATAACAAGAGATCCGCGCAGTCTCCGAACGTCTCTCAACTTACATGCGGTAGATCTCGCGCTGCGTGAGCACGGCGTTCTCCACGAAGTAGGGCAGCATGGTGGTGAGCGAGACCCGCCGGGGCCAGTCCAGCGCAAGGTGCATCCTGCTGGACCTGCGCAGCTCCAGACACCCGGCACGCGGCACGCGAGAGATGAAGACGAGCGTCAGAAACGCTGACGGCGTCTGTGTGTGAGCTTGTGCATGTGTGTGTGTGTGTGTGTGTGTGTGTGTGTGTGTGTGAGTGCGAGTGGATTCCGGCAGAATGAATGTGTTCCTGCTTGTGTAAGTTCCTTGTAGGCTGGGAACTTGTTGTCACTCCTCCCTCACACCCTCCCCCTATCTCTCGCTCTCTCTCTCTTGCTCTCTCTTCTGGTCTCTCGAGAGCAGGACAGGAAGATAAACCTGCTTTGCTGTCCTCAGCCTGACTGACTGCAGGAATGTCCACCCCGAAGCCCGAGGTAGGCCGTGTGTGTGTGTGTGTGTGTGTGTGTGTGTGTGTGTGTGTGTGTCTGTCCAAGTGCTGATCTGGCAGCATAAAGAAAATCCAATAGTCTTTCCGAGTGAGATATCCAAACACAGAGACTTTCTGGATTTACTGGAGCACGCACTTGGACAAGGACATTGTCCTTTTTTAAGAGGAAAACACCACTTGTCCTTGATCAGTTCACCCAGACAAAGACTTATTTAAAAATAAAATAAGAAAAAAAAAAAAGAAAAAGTGGACTAAAATAGTTCTTCAGTGATCTACTCAGCCGCAGAGGACACGAGACGTCTGGCTTTCGGCTTGCTTCCGGTGTCCAGACTACAGGTGTCACTAAATCTCATTAATACACAGAGACGTGTGAGGAGATCCTCATGAGGAAGACGAACGAATCGTGAAAGAAACGGAAAGGCTGTTTGCTTGTAAGCTGAGAGGAAAGCACTCTCACTTGCACTCGCACGCAAACACACACACACACACACACACACACACACACACATATCTTAGAAATGATAAGACTGTGCTGAAGGTAAGCAGAGCTGAGGAACAGGGATGGAGGAAGATGAGGAAATGAACAGCTACAGTTGGAACGTTAAACTAAACGGTAAAAGTATATAAAAAAAAAAGAAAAAAGGCTTGTTTATGTAGAAGTTGAAAAATTGCTGTTGGTGCAATTTAAAGTTAGTGGAATAAAAAAAAATATATAAATACTGTAAGAGTAACCGAGCTGTATCTGTGGAGTGTTTTATTCCCGATATTATGATATTATATAATAAAAGAATATGCGTTTTGGGTTAAGAGTCAGAGCGAACACGATGGCAACAAACCCAGAAAGGAACATTTACTGCTCGTGACGCCTCTTTAAAATAAAACGTCTCTGCCAGTAAAAGCCCGTAAAGCTTCGGAGCGGCACGCATCTGAGGCGAGAGCTGAGGTCTCCCTCACACACAGCGAGATTGGAGGGTTCCAGTTCCACATGTAACCCAAAACCTATTTGATAAACGCAATAATAATGTGTGGAATAAATATAAACCCAGATTGTTTTTACTTTACGCTAATGAGGAATAGATTTGTTCTTTAACTCTATTACTTTCTGCTCTGTTACCGAGATGCTGCTCTTGTTTCTGCTCAGGATGAACGTTCCCGGCTCTTTATCACCCAGGAGATGAATTCTGACAGGATCATGGTGTCGAGAGAACATGAGCGTTAACACACATCAAGAGTCGCGTCACCTGTCGGGTATCATGATATTCACGAGTTGCTACCGTACTAAACAACGTGAACAATACTACGGCAAATATGCTGCGTACATCTGGAGCCCTTAAAAACTATATGAAAGAAAATGTATGCATAAATAATAGTGTAAAAAAAAACAGAATAAAGAAGATATAGAAAGAGAAGATATGCTACTTTCAAATCTAAATGAAAAAGGCCCTTATACTTTATATCATAAAAAAAAAAAACCTTCATCAGTTCAAAAACTTAGGGTTAATACACGCTAATGAGTGAGCAAATTAAAATCTAATTAATAAACGTGATCCCAGACCTTCATACCACACACACACACACACGTCACCGTAACGTAAAAGTTTTAGTTCATTTCAATCTCCAACAGATGGCGCTGTACATGTTTAAAAACGCTACAATTAAATTCCGCGTGAACGAAGTTACACATAAACATGCTCTAGACTAACACTGAGATTGTTAATTAACAAATGTTAATTAAGCTAAACTGGAATAAAAAACCAACATTAAACAGATGAGACTAAATTTTTCTATCTAATCATAATGCATAATGCTATCTAATCATAACTTTGTTGGTGTAATTAACTCGTCGTTGACTTGTTTACCAAGAACTAAACAAAAATAAAGGGTCCTTGGCTAGCAATAGCTCTTACATTGACCTAAATATACTCTCGTACATTTTAACGCAAAAAAAAGGTTGTTTTTGTTTCCTCCTGTGGTGGCTAACACAGTGAAGTACGGTGAACTAGTTAGCTACTGTGGATCATTATTACAGAATAACAATAAGAAACATTATCATTATATATCATTAGAGCTGTCCAGGGTGTACCCCGCCCCGTGCCCTCAGGCCCCTGGGATAGACTCCAGGTCCCCGCCACCCTGAATATAGGATAAAGCCGTATAGAAGATGAGATGAGCTGATCATTAGAGCTGTGCACTTTAAACAGTCTTTCCTTATTTGATTCAATTTAAAGTCAAAGCAGGACTTTTAATTGTGCAGAATACCAGTGTTTAAAACCTCCCTGTACCACGTCTCTATACACTCCCCTGCTACACTTATCCCAGTGTTCACTAGTGCACGAGGTCAGGACTGTAGGTGAACACCCAGTCGAGTTCCTGTAAGGTACAGTACAAGTGGCGTTGGAGAATAATTGTGTGGACAGTCAGTGTGTAAACACACAGACGCATCTTTTATGCCAGCTGGCGACAAGTTATTTGTCTCTTTTTTTTTTTCCCAGATCGAGCGCTGAATGTTTACAGAAACGACTGCAGTGGTCTCCAGCCACCTCGGCCAGGATCCTCGATTTTATTCCTTAAATCCCCACACACACACACACGACAGACAGACAGACAGACAGACAGAAATTCCTGCACACACAGCGTCCCCCTCTCCAGGGAAAGACGTTACACAACACAGCCCCAGCGCTGATGGATGGAGGAATGAAAGATGGAAGGAAGGGAAAAACACAGTGATTATCTCCATCCACTCAGGCACTGTTCTGATCGTGATGGATGTAGACACCAAGGCACTAATGATATCACACTAATGACTTTTAAAAATCAGCATTCTGGACAAGATTCCACCTCAAACGATCTTCACCACAGCTCTGATGAATCCTCCATTCTGATTGGTCAGAAGGTGATCAGTTTCTGTAACAGTACTGTAACTGCAAACCAGAGGGTGATATTAATGTAGCCTGCAGGAAAATATTACCGTTTCCATAGTAACAGCTGAATCGGGGGACTGGAACGGGTTAAAGTGTGTGTAAGTGCTGATAAGGTTAGGTTTACCGAGAGGAGTCTCCAGTATCAGCGCTTCGGAACAGTAACTGTTTTCACAGACATTCCATAACATTAAATGTAACTACAAATAGTTAAATGTACAATGTGCTGATAAAAAAATTATAAATCACAGGTAAATTGATGCAGTATAAAAAGATTCAAATATTCTTTTAAACATACCGAAAAGCATCCAATGTGAGCATGCATATCACATGATTGTGTCCAAGATTACTGGGAATCATTTGCACTTTTGATGCGATCTGCATCGGCCAAACGCCTGACATGCATCATAGGATATACGTTTAAATGATCATGGTATAACGATAAAAGGATATATATATATATATATATATAATTAGATTCATATATTATATTATATTAATATAATGTAAATCATACTATTTTTCTTTTCATGAAGTGTGTATCCTTTTTTTGTATACACTGTATAGATATACTACAATATATATATATGCTAATATAAATAGTATGATTTATATTATATATTATATTATATTATATTATATTATATTATATTATATTATATTATATTATATTATATTATATTATAGTATAGTATATTATAACATAGCAATAAATGTAAGTTTTTCTTTTCCTGAAGTGTATATAATTTTTTTGGGCTGATAAAAATAATAATAATAATAATAATACATTATTATTATTTTTTTTAATGTTATTTTCACAATTTTCTTTTTTTATTTATACACTACCATTCTAGTACATCTATCCAGTGTATCTGTACTACGCAATGACAGAAGTTGAACCAGTTTGTAGCAGTTTTTGATTTGTTTAGTTTTATACAAAAACATTGTTTATGATTCTTTCTTTATATACTGTACTGAAGCCAGGACTAAATTTACTTAAATGAAATTGTGACTGCGGTGTATACCATAGAATCTTATCTTATACTGCCTGACGTAACTCCCAACTATTTCGACCTCTTTGATCACATCAGGTGAGCAAAAACACCTTTGTAGTCGCAACACAATAACTGACATTTGGTAATCAGAGACAACAAGCCTCCACAAGCTACAGAAACCTGGAAGAGATCTTTTCCTCATCTGATGAACAGGACCCTGACAGCATAACTACATTATAACTTCATATTGCACATGAGGGGGGCAAGATGCAACAATCCGGTCCACTCTGACATTGGACATGTTTAGCTAATGGGGATCCCAGGACACAGTGCTTAGGAAAAAATAAAAGAATAAAATAAAAACAAACCAAGAGGTAACTGTTGAGTACCAATCCCATCACAATGAATGGTGCTCCATCTCAGGACAGCTGATCCAGCGCAGGAAACATCTGCTAATGAGCTGATGAGTTGGATTATTTGGTTTAAGATGGTAAGAACTATGATTTGTCAAATAAGCAACCAGCGTTCCTGCGTGTGAAACAGAGTGCATTTTTACTTACAGTATCATAGTCTCAGCGTCTATACTGCTTTATCCTGTATACAGGGTCTGGGGGGACTGGAGCCTTAGCGGTCATGGCGGGGTACACCCTGGATGGGGTGCCAATCCATCACAGGGCGCACACACACACTCTCACACTCATTCACACATTATAGACAACTCCATTTAGCCGAATCTGCATGTCTTTGGACTGTGGGAGGAAATCCACCAAGCACAGGGAGAACATGCACACAGACCCGAGGCGGGAATCGAAACCGGACCCTGGTGTTGCAAGGCGACATCGCCATTACCATTAGTACCACTTCACATCACATCTTTGATTTTTCCTTAACAACAGCCTGGTTTAACGCACGAAACATGTTAGTTTTCCTCCTTAAATCGTTCCTCTCTCTTATTCTATGCAAATTTAAAAGCCTTCCTTTTCTGCTTACAAAAAAAAAAAAAAAAAAAATTTTTGATTTAACAAATGAAGTGTTCGTTAATGTTTGCTGTCGTTACATTAAACACTGTAATGCTTTTTAAGCGGGACTAAACAAATGAAGCAGAAGAAAAGAGACCCTCTGTAATTCCATCACATTTTTCCCCTTGCAGTTATGCAACACACACACACACACACACACACACACACACACACACACACACACACACACACACACACGAGCAAGCACCCAAACAAAAACACAGATAGCTGTGCTTGGCTGCTCCAGTCGCTGTACCCACATGGTGAAATCACTGCCAGGCTCAAAGCCATGCAACACTCACTGATATCATCGTGTAGAACCCAAACAGACATTCTTGCTTCAACACTTTCATGTACAGTTAACTTAAAAAAAAAAAAAAAAAAGTAATGGTTAAGCCTATCAAAAAAAAAACAAAGGTGGTAGACTAGTCATGGCCAGTTAGCCTGACATCATGGGTATACGGATACCACAGGAACCTACTGCACGTCTGGAGTCGAGCAAGTGTGATACATGTCTACTGAATTACCAAATAGGGTGTGTTTTAACAGGGAAATTGTGCTGAACCCCAACCATGCACGGCTAAATAACCATGGCCGAATTCTGCCCTAATCCGTCGTCTCCTTGTGACCATTTATGTTTTGTATATTTTACGATCTTTTAATGCCCTTTTTACACGATATAGACAAAAGATATGAACAATTATTGCATTCAGGTGTCAAGCAATCTAACTGCTTCAGCATACCAAAACATCTTGGACAATGCTATGCTTCTAACTTTGTGACAACAGTTTGGGGAAGACCCCTTTTCTATTCCAACATGACTGTGTCCCAGTGCACAAAGCGAGGACTATAAAGACATGGTGTGATGAGTTGGAAGAACTTGACTGGCCCCAACACAGAGCCCTGACCTCAACGCCATCGAGCAGCTTTGGGATGAACTGGAACGGAGATTGCGGAGAATTCTCATCCAACATCAGTGCCTCCTGACCTCATACATTTTTTACAGAATGAATAGACACGCATTTCCATAGAAACACTCCAACATCATGTGGACATCCTTCCCAAAGCTGTTCCAGCTGCAAAAGGGGGAACTTCATAATGAAGTATAGTATATGTATTTGAATACAGTTTCATTGCAGGTTTGGCCAAAAGCTTTTGTCTATATAGTGTATTTTGCCATGCTGTAACGCCTCTCAGTATCAAAGCATTGCTTGACCATTTAAAAACACACAAATCACTAGCGAAGGTTTAAGAAAAAAACACTATAATTCTTAACATTTGCAGACTTGATCATCACACCTGCTGGAACAATGTGGCATAACAATGTCCCATGCACAAAGTGAGCTCCAAGACGACAAAGTTTGACCAGGTTGCCATTTAAAACTGCAAGACCTTGAGTGACCTGAATAGAGCCATGACCTCCACCACACTGAACCAAAAGTTTAGGATGAACCAGAAGACAGACCGTGCACCAGGCCTCCTCACACTAACGTCACTTTTGGAGCTACCTTAACACACATCCTCACATCCATGCTCCATCATGTAGTAAAAAACACAAAGGTTAAGACAGATAGATCTAATCGCCTGGTGTCCACAAACTAAAATGAAATACTACCTAAAAATACCTTAAAATTTTGATATTTTCCAAGATGTTAATTCCATCATGAACTTTTCCAACAGTAACATCAGAGTAAAATGTTTTAAAATCCCGAAGGCGGCCGAGCTGAAGTGTCCTGAACCGTCAGAGGTGCGGTGACTTTACATTCCAACCTTACACTCAGAGCACCATGTCCTGTGAGGTTTTTAAAATGATCTATTTGTTCCACTTGGCATTTCAGGTCTATGAAAGTGCAGTGGAATTTATGAGGGTTCAACCGTTTTAATCATTGCATAATTCTGAGCTGTAGCTTTGGGGATCGATGAGGTCAGCACAAGGCAGGTCGAGACCAGTCAGGGAGATCACCACGTCTGAAGGCAGGCACGAGTCGTTTCAAACAATGCAGAATTTACCTGTTGATGATGTTTATTAGCATCTGTAAAGCATCTGAAGATCAGATCAGAAAACTAATCGCTCAACTAACTGGTCTGTAAAACCGGAAAAATGTTTCCCAGTCGAGTAACTGTCCGCTTCAACTAAAGCTGTGAATTTTACACAGACTGTCGATAAGAATAAACTATATTCCATTATTTTCTGTTTTCTGATTTGTGGTTTATCGTCGGATTTCTCTCACAGGTGTTGAAATAATAAAATCCGTCTGCTTTAGCTATCACAAGACAGATGTCCATTAATTTATTACTTACTTTTAAGACCTCTTACTCATTGTCTACACCGCTCTATCATGTATTCAGGGTCGCGGGGGCCTGAAGCCTATCCCAGGAGACTTGGGGCACTATCGGGGTACACCCAGGACAGAAAAATTAAACATTCTACTTTATAATTATAATAATAATAAAATGCTATAATTTAACACAATATGATCTTCTCTGAGGTGACTGTGAACTGATAATATGCCTTTAATCTTAGCAGGAAGACAAAGTTAAACAGTAATGTTTAGGCGTTTAAAACTTTATGTAAGAAACAATAATAAATAAATAAAATAATTAATTAATTCAATGAAATAAATATTAATACACAATATTTGGGGAAAATATAACCCTTGGTTTCGACTCCCAACTACAGATAGCTGTATGGGACGCAAACTTGCCATCTCTGGATGATGAATATTTCAATCACTGGTCATCATATTGGAATCAGCGCATCTCTACTTTTCTTTTCCCCCCACTTTGTTTTAAGCATAAGATTAAAGTAAAGAATGTTAAAACTTTGGTCAACAAAAATCATAAAACATGCGCTCTCCATCCAAAAAAACAAAATTTTAATTCCAGAGATATTTGGTAAATAATTTAATTACCCCCACCTAGCTATTAAAAAAAAAAAAAAAAAAACATAAGACGGATATTTTTAAAGATGACTTCATCGTAAAACCTCAGTATTTATCACAACATACCCCCCCCGGCCAGCCCCCTGTCCCAGAGAGTCACAGAGGATATAGAGTCAGACACTGCCGGCTTTGTCCTGAGCCTCACTGCACAAGAATCGCTGACCTCTTTTCCAACATCCTGTTTTCGAGAAAGGAGGAGGAAAAAAAGCTGAGATTTTCTGACCCACAAGAGGAATGAGAAAGATGGAAAGAAAGACCGGTACGGGGGAGTGAGCGGCGCTCCGAGAGAACAATCCTTCTTTTGCTTTCGAGATGACCTTGTTTAGGTCAATAACACCTTCTGTGCCGCACTCAGGCTGTGCTCATTTAATCAGGTTTACAGTAACAATACAGTGTGCGGTACCTATTAGAAAGCCGTCATGGAAGTATGTCGGTTTAACCTTTGTGTCTTTAAATTATGAAGTAAAAAAAAAAAAAAAAAAAAAAGGGAATTATAGTTCAAAAAACATTTTTAATATACACTCTAATGAGGAAATTACAGGAACGAGGAAGTTTACAACACAAAATAACCATCAAAAGAAGGAACGTCATCTTCCTATAAAACATTAACAAGATAAAACTTAAAAAAAAACAAAAAACAAGCAACTACGGGATGTACTACACTTACAGACGCACTTCATTTATAACTTACAGTAGCTGTACGAAATCACCTTTTCTAAAATGTAATAAAACTCTGTATATCTGCATTCCTACTCCAAGAAAACTAAAGTCAACTAGCTAATGTTTTTTATATACATACACACTGTATGTGTTAACCTGGGAAACATAAATAGGACTAAATAAATTGTCAGATTTCTATATGAATGTTACACAGCAGCACTTTGAGAAATCTTACAGGAATACCTCAGGTCTGTAACGTCTATATGACTGTACATCCCCAGGGATTGCTAGAAACACAACAGTCACTTGATCTTCAGAAACCAGTCCTCAGCCACAACCTTTAACATCCGCTACAGACTTCCTCTTCCTCCAGCAGGACAAATATTGATATCTCATGCATATCTCATGCAAGCTTTGCCTTTATTTCAGACAGAAATCATCAGCAAACTGTATTAGGTACTAAAAACTGCGTCAGCAAACTGGAAAACTTTTCACCTTAGATAGCTTTCTGTCGCTGTCCCATATTCAGAAGGTAAAAGAACATTTTGGGGGTTTTTTTTGGGCCGCTGACTCTGACTATCGCTCTCCCAGAGGACATGGGAAGTTGTTCGAAAGCCTCTAACCAATGCCTTATCTTTTTTTTTTGTATGCCCTAGTTATCTCGAATTCACAGCAGTGGAATACTTTCAATTTTTTTTTATATTTAGTCATCCAGTATGAAATTTACCAGACAAAAAAATAATAACAATAGATATGAGAGGAACATAATGCCAGTCATTGTCAGGAAACGCTTTTTATAACTAAGAAAGCTACAGCACATCCTAGGGGTGACTGAAAATATTTTAACTAAAAATGAGCTAATTTCCATTATAAACTGTCATAATTGCATGATTTCACTTATCAAGTAATCAACAAGAATTTGGCTAGTACAAAAGTGACTACGTACTGTAGTGCGTGTGTATGAGCCACCTGTTCTCGGAACACAGACGTACACCGACATATGGGACTCTTCATACGTCCTCTCAAAGAGAACTCGGATGATCAGATGTAAGAAAGACGGCAGTTTTCTGTAACAGGGATGTCTAAATGCCACGCTCGCCCCCGGAGAGCTTAGCCATGAGTGACATTTTGCAGGAGGTGTAAAATTAAAAGGCCGCTTTCGATTGCTAATGACCCAAATTCTTTTGATGAGAGATTGTCCAGAGCAGAGCACTCGTACCATCTTCTGTACCTGATCTCCTCTGTTCATCTCGATATGATTACAGGTTCGTATAAAAGGATGAACAAACCTGCACTGTGAGCAGGTTTAAGGAAAATCATGACAAAGATTCGGGCATACATGTCCAAATTAAGTAATCTGTCTCTATTATATAAAAAAAAATTAACTGTAGTTGCTTCCATTTGGGACTTGAACACAATATTCATGCACACCTTTAGACTTCTTACCTCTGATTCAGCCTTCGGTCATCCTCACTCCCGAAATCCTAAATTAGAAAGACAGAAATAGAAAGACAGTTAAACATTTGTAATAGAGAGAGAGAAAAAAAACAGCAATTGACCCATGTTCATAAAACAGAGCAGGACACCACATCTCCAAAAAAAGAAAAAAAGGAGCACCAGTTTGTGTGCTAGGAATCTGCATACCATATCGCACAAAGTATACAAGCAGGTCGATCTAAATATAAATCAGATCAAATGGTCTCAGATAAAACTGCTGCCAAACTTGGAATGTGCTGATAATTACAAGATGTGTGCTATCATGGGCACTTTTTACCACTTCTGCATTCCAAGATGTTTTAGGGCGATACCAGCTCCTAAGGTTCCTGTCGTTGAAAAAAAAAAATTTAAGGCAGCCTCGCATGTTAAGTAAATCCCATGAGTTCAATAAAAATTAAGAAGTATGAGAGAAAGAACTGACACCTTCACCTCTACTGACACCTTCACCTCTACAATTAAAAAGTGATAAAAGTTATATTTTTACTGTATGTGTTGATCTGTTGTGTCCCACATGCTGAGAGGTCAATCCATGTCAAATCACCTGATTGAACATCTTAGGTTTTCTTCCTACTTTCAGGAAATAATGTCATTATATCAAGAAAGTAGTGCGCAGAATTTCAGCCTTGCATCTGTAGTACTGTCTGACTAATCGTGGCTTAAAAAGAGGGAGGTGACTCTGGAAAACTAGATTTCCTGCTATAGAAAAAGTTACAAAGTTAATAAGTTAATAATTTGGACCCGCTTATGCTGGATGCATGAAGTTTTCACGAACTGTTGTTTAGTATAAGATGTTCTTAAACTCTAAAATTCAAGGTCCAGAGTTGCATATTTGTCAGCTTATGGTCTGCTGAATGTACAAACATTTAAAACAGAAATTCATGCATTTGGTCAGCTACATTTCCACAAAACACCAAAACAAATCAAAATAATTAGAAAAGACATGTAAATGGAGTAAAATATAAAATAAATAGACATTAAACCTCACCAAACCCCCACCAATCCCACCAATTTGGGATTAAGTAAATTAAATTCGCTTCGCTTGACTTTTCACTGACGCAAAGCCGGTTTGCCGAACAACTTAGCCAATCGGTTTGTTCATATGCTATTGCAAATTTCTTGCAAAATTTGATTTCTTAAGGCAATAAACTGTACGATGCCATTTGTACTCTAAGGTTTTACTGTATAATGATAACTGGTGAAAAGACTACACATGAAAAATGCGACCACACCCTGTTTTTTATTTCCAATCAGGCCTGTATTTTTGTGCACTATTCATGAGATTATTGAGCAATCAGAAACGTTTTCTTGAGCCTTTGAGACGGATTTATCTGAGCAGGAACATGCAGAAAGAAAAAGAAGAACTTAAAGTTCGCTACATTTTTATAAATGTACTGTTAGAGGCAGTCATCTTAAAAGGAAGTTTCCCACGAAAAGTCTACATTTCAAGTGTGAAATACCTCATCGACAGTAGCATGTAGTGTGTAACAATCTCCAAATTATGCTATTCGAAACCTACAGAGAAATTTTAGCACTTTACAGTGCTCAAGTGTAGAAATACATACAGGTAATCTGTTACCTTGATAAGTGACCTAGACCAGATAGCTTTTGTTGGATCTCCCCTGGAGATTTTACATTTTTACCTGGGGACGGAATTAAAAAGGTCAAATTTGAATCATTTCCAGCATGAGTTATATTCTTATATTCTGTTTCTCAAGAAGAAAAATCCCCCATCATACAAGCTACACAATAAATCAAAAATAATAAGCTTATATACAGTATGTATTAGTTTGTGTGTGAATGGGGAAATTATTATAGTTGTTCTACAGATTTTACACAGCCAGTAAAATAAAATCTGTTAATGCAGTCTAACCTTGTGTCCTTGGTTGTTAGTTGTTTTGTAAAGATTTTACTGTACGATTGTTAATCTGATAACTTATCAACGACATCTGATAACTTAGAATAATGTAAACCTATACCTAATTCCTCTATCTAAGAGCAGAGATTGAATGTGGGGGTTGGGAACATGTTTCCTGACCACACAAACAAGATTTCATCATAACAATAAATGCTTTAAAAATAGTCCTTCATTGTTTGGGGAGGGCAAAACACCGGTGATTAGGTTACGAACCACAACAGGGAACAATAAGAAACGCAGGTAGGAACAGCCGTCCCACACCTGAAGGGGAAGCGGCTCGGTTCAGCCTGGAACTACCCTCAGGAGACACTTTCCCACAATGCTGCTTTCCGTCTCACTCTGTCTACAAACAGAAACGCCACTGATGGTAAGGAAAACTGGAGGAATAAATCACGGTAGATAGTTTCCAATGACACATTTAACATTAATTATAATTGCATAAGCTGTTAATGTTTTTATAGTCAGAATTTCACATTGTGTCACTTTCCTCTCAAATCTGTCCATCTAATGAACATCTACAGTACAGGTACTAACCATTTCAAAGAAAAAAAAGAAAAAGAAAAAAAAAAATCAATTAACTATTTTAATACCCATAAATGGTCTTACGTCTTCATTTGAAGGTGAACCCATAAGAAAGTTGTAAATAAATAAGCGTCATGTTTCACCTTTCCCATCCCAAGCCCAGCTCTCGCTCAATAGAAATTGCTGAGTCATCTCACACTTCAGGGGCTTTACTGACTAGCAAGCAGCAACACTTGCAGGACTGCTGTCAAGGCATACGTTAGGTTGATTGTGTGTGTGTGTGTGTGTGTGTTTGAGATGATCATGTTGATGGAATCTGCATCTGACTTGATGCTTTGTTTTTAACAGCCAATCAGTTCCTGTGGATAAAACGACTGAACTGTCTTATATCATTTATACTGCAGGTAATAGAATGATGGGCATTTGTGAAAAGGATTGTTCCTTGCAACCTAAACAATAAAGCTGTGAATCACATTCCCATCAAGTAGGTGGTGGCAACGCACTAACCGACCATAAATTTAAAAGAAGAAAAAGCAACGCTCTCACAAAACAAGAGTATTTTGCAAGTACTTTGTGAAAGCAGTTTGTATTTTTCTGCAATTGCTTTGGGACTGCTTTTGCACTACCGCTCAAAAGTTTGGGATCACTTCTAAATATATATATATATATTTTTTTGTAATTTATTTTCTACATCGTACATTTTACATCAGTTGTTCTTCTTAAGACACGGAGGTCAGTCTTTCTAGAATAGTCCTTGCAAGAACATTATAGTCAGGTGCACTTGCAAAACCCATCAAGCACCATGATGAAACTGTCTCTCATGAAGATCTCCCCGAGAAAGCAAGATCAAAACGTTCCTCTACTGCAGAGGAGAAGTTCATTTAAAGTTACCAGCCTCAGTAATCACCAATTAACAACCAGCACCTCAGATTAGAGCCGTTATGAAGGATTTACACATCATTAGTAGCAGATACACATCAATATCAACTGTTTAAATGAGATTATTGAATATTGTGTTATTTGGACGCATTTATCATTGCTTTACAGTGTAGAAAGAAATAAAAATCAGGAACGACCATGGAGTTAAAAAGTGATCCCAAACTTTTTAGAGGTACAGTAGTATATTTTTAAAGGCTTAATCCTCAGAACACTCTACTGACCTACATACAGTGCCATAAAATATAGTATTTGCTCCCTTCCTGAATTGTAATTTTTTTATGCATATTTGTCACACTTATATGAATTAAAACTAATTTTAAGATTACAAAAAGGTAACCAAAAATAGATAGAGTAAAATAAATGCTTGTAAATGTAAATACAACCTGCAGTTTTTGAATAATGATTTCAATTATTAAAGGGAAAAAAGCTGTCCAAACCTACTTGGCTGTACAATATATAAAAAAGTCATGAAAATAAATGAAATCATCATTTGGAAATTGTGTTTTGTATATACTCCAGTTATCCAGGCAAATACTGTCCTTTTTTACAGCATTGTAGATATGAAAAGCTAACTAACAAGCTTCATACAATCTGATCGATTTACATTAACTAGCTATAAGCCTACAAACGCAAATGTAATTGTTACCCAAAGCTATAAATAAATGTTAGATTAGAAAAAGGGAAGTTAGTGTACATTTGTGACCTTGTTCACAGTACACAAGAAACAAGGCGGGTTAAAGGGGTAATGACAATTAAAACTGAACAAAAACTGTGCTTTTGAATGCTCAGTTCTGATTGACTGATCAATTATTAAGTTTCTAATTCATTATTAATATGAATGGCATACACTCTAAATAAAAAAAAATGTTTATCATAGTTACAGTAACCTTTTCTGTAAGGAGACATTTATCATTAGCATTTTTGGAAGGGGTTTCCAGAGTTGGCGTTTTGGACAGATCAGAGATATACCTGTAATTTTCCAAAACAGGACAGAGGACTGTGCTTTGCAGTTTCCCTGTTACTTGACACGCTTGTTTTTGCTTTGTCTTATTAACTTCACGACAGTGTAAAAGAGAGGCTTGTGAAAGAACAACCGTTTATGTTGTACAAAACAAATCACTTTTTGGATTCAAATAAGGAAACACTTTGAGAGCTTTTGGATAATTACTGCAGTGATTAATATGTGTCAACTGCCAACAATCCGAACCATAAGCTAAAGGCGATCCAATGAAATACTAGATGGTACGACATCTGTGCTTACTATACCAAAATACGATTGGCATGGATGTTCCATAATATTAAATGGAATTATACATTTATTTATATAGCACAACATGTTATACTTTTTTTTTTTTTTTATATATATAGTTTGGTATGAAAAGTGCAAATTAATCCGAGAGCAGAGAGAAAGGAGCTTCTGAGACACTGTAGGAAACGGGTCCAAAAGTATCTATATCCACAGTAAAATGAGACCGATATCTACATAACCTGAAAAACCAGCAAAACAAAAAAAAAAGGCCAGCCGACAGATTGCAGCTGCACATGGAGACACAGATCTTACTTTTTAAATTTAAAGAATGTTCTCGGATCTGATTGGTCACAAGGTAAAAGGGTGTGGCTTGCACATTTCCAATCATAAACTGTCCCATTGCTCCAGGAGGGACAGGTGCATTTCACAAAGTAGATGGCATCATGAGGAAGGACGATTAGGTGGATATACTGAAGGAACATCTCAGGGGAAGAAAATCGGCCAGAAAGTTAAAGCTTCGTTCCTCCAAACAGACAATGACCCCAAGAAAACCTCCAAGGTTTGGCCAAAATGCCTTAAAGACAATAAATTCAAGGTATTGAAGCTCAATGCAATAAAACAAATCTGTGGGCAAAACTGAAAAAGCGTGTGTAAGTCTCAGCCCTACAAACCTGACTCCAGTTCTGTCAGGAGAAACCCTGGAGAAAAAATGCCAGGAATCTTTTGTAAGAAGCTTGTGAAAGACTACCTAAAACATTAGATCCGAGTTTAACAATTTAAAAACAATATTAAACTCTATGACTCACTGGAAATGTGATGTGAAAGAATCTTAAAATAAAAGTAGTAATCCTAACTGGCGTAGGACAGTAAAGGTTTACTAACTGTAGTAAGTCTGACTTTAACTGTATATGAGAAATATTTCAAGATTTGCTATTGTAGGAAATAGTAGCAAAGTTTATTCTTCACTTATTTCTTCACAATTCGTGCAGAATATAATTCTTCGGTATCATTTATATATACATCATTAGCATAATATTACATCATTGTATCATGCAGTTGTTCTACACACATCCCCCCACACACATGCATACTGTCTTCACGTTTTCTCATTTTTCACCTTCTAATGCTCCATTAATACTGTGGGTATTTTGCGCTCTCTCGCTCTCTCTCTAATGGTGTAAGGAGATGACATCACTGCAGCTCTGAGTCTCTCTATTGGATGGGATATTCTGCAAAATCCAAATGTGTGTATGTGTGTTAGCAGTAAGATGATGGAGCAGCCCCACCCTCACCAGGGACAGACCACTTCACTCATGTTGAGGGGAGTAGCCCCCACTCCCTTCCTCCTTAACAGTACTACAGTCCCTTAGGGTGGAATGACATCAGTAGTACAGCAGCGCAATCTTCCCAAACTGAACATTTGTTTTTGATGTGCTAATGAACCAGTAATTCCGAATCAGTGACGTATACACAACCTGTTACACAACTTTGAACTACAGCCCAGTTCCTGAGACCAGAAAGTGAAAACCAGCATGACACACTGCAACACACATGCAATATTTTACATAATATCTTAAGACTATGACAACCGTAAAGGATGTCAGACTGTAAAATAGTGTGTCTCACCTAATCTGCTTTGTTTACACTGCGGCTCAGTGTGAGCATGTGTTGCTTGCGCCCTCTACTGATGAAACTGCCATTCTGCAGCCGAATGTAAAATGACATCATAGCAAGATTTTAAAAATTACTATACACAACCTGTGATAAATGGAATTTTACAAATCCCCAGCATCGTTATCGATAAACAGAGCACTGTATTCGTACTTTTACCAAATAGTGACAGGCGCTGGTGATACGCTTCTCTCAAAAGGTCACGTGATGCCATTAAGACACAACCTGAGCCATTTTGCGCCTGTGCAGCCTTTATCTCTACCCAAAAGGATGCCCGATGCTCCTCAGGGAACCATTACAGTTACAGACAAATGGGCGTCACAGTTATAGTTAATCGAATGAAAAACAGATGAAACGCGTTATTGTTATAAGGCATGACGTAGACTGCGTTACTAATCAAACCTTAGAAGGTAACGTGGAATCGGCCGTATTGTGGATGAGTTTAATGGTTCATTGCACAGGAAAATGTCAGGTGCATATTCAAAATCAATGGGTCATTGTACTAGCAAATAGAAGGTCTGTGTGTATGTGTGTGTGTGCATCATGAAATAGTTGTGGTAACATAACCAAACCTTCTGCAATGACAGAGGCCTTTTCACAATGTCCTGATCATGAGATCTCATAAGTCTCATGAACCTCAACATAAAAGAACTTTATGCTAAACTATTTGACAGTACATCATCTAGCAAATTACTGACATGCCTATTAGAAGCGTGCAATCACAAGTGTGTACATACAACCCGAAATAAGTCCCTATTTTTCTGTCTTGTAATAGGATTTGTACGCATTGATAGACATTTTATGCTGTAATACAAGCAGTTAGAGACGAAAGACGGTGGTGTATTGTTGAAGAGATGCTATTGGGTTTATTCTTGTTATGTCTTGTTCTTAAAATTAAATATGTACAGTCATTACTATTGACATGACTGTGAGAAAAATTGTACCTTTTGTAGCAAAATAATAATCTTGATTCACAATAATCGTGGTTCACATTTAGAAATACTTTATGCTAAAGTTGAATTCTTATGTAGTTTATGCTACGTAAAATGTTTTATCGTCTAAATTATGATGTATTTAGATTATGGCGGCATAGTAGTCTAGTGGTTATCACTGTTGCCTTGCACCTTCAGGGTCAGTGTCCAATTCCCACCTCGTGGTCTGTGTGGGGGGGTTCCATGTTCTCTCTGTGCTTGGTGGGGTTCCTTCTACAGGCTAAAGACATGCAGATTAGGATAACTGTTGTACCCAAATTGCTCGTAGTGTGTAAATGTTGACTGGAGATTCCACCACGGTCGTTAAAATGGGCATAAATACAATGGTAATCACCTCTGGCCTTCACAGTACCTAATTGGACTACCAAGGTTCTTAGATAGACGGATGGATGGATGGATGGATGGATGAAAAGATTAAGATTTTATTTAAAAACAGATATAATTATAGTTATAATTTCCATTGAATATATGCGATATTAAGATTTTATACTAGATTTAGACTTTATACTATGAGTAACATTCTCATCTTACATTATTCTAGATTACCTCAGATGTCAGATGCTAATATTCACCTTTATATTATGGTGTATTTTACCTCAGATTTTAGACTTTGGCTTTATTTTTACCATCACAGGATTTCTGTTCATTATACCAAGTGCTTTTTGAGAGAATAGGACATCTCTGCATGTCTTTACATCTATATTGAATATAATATAAACTGTATATTTGCGTTTGTGATACAGATAGAAATACAAAATAGAATGCTATCCATCTACACTATACATTTCTGTAGGAATTAAATGTACACTGTATTTCCTGACCAAACAGACTTGCTCATCCTTTATTGAACACGAAGTCACAATCTGCTGTAAAATCTGGTCATGTTATTTATTAGACAATGTTTATTTGATATATTTTAATATTTCAGTGTGTATACTGTATAAATAGGTCCATGGCTAGCCCAGGCTAGCTGAGATGTGAGTAGGACTGACAGGTATAGGGCGCTGTGCTACATCACCGGCTAGCTCATTCACCATAACACAGATGAGGGCTGAAGAGTAAATAACGAAAATGCTTAATGTTTAATGTGAAAATGTTATAAAACTGGCAGTCTAACATGTCAAGTCAGGTATTTAACTCGGTGTCATTTGATTTAAGACAGAATACACACGGCTGGAGCTACAGTAGGTGTTGTCGACATGCCGACGCTAGCAAGCTAGCCAATGATTAACCGGGAAGCACGAGCTGCCTTATATTATTTACTGCACGCGCAGAATACGTTAAATGTCGTTAATGTCTTTGCTGTTGCGTGACTCTGGTGCTTTTCTAACGAACATAACGAGCACATGTTATAAGCTGCAACCCGGTAACTAACACACACACACAGGCCTCCTACACATCCCCGCGTCCCGTTAAACCCTGCCTTTCCTGTTCCTGTTTCCCGGCTCACCGTTTCGGCGTTGGCGGTGCTCGCGCTGGCCGTGCTCGGGGTCGGAGATCTCTGCAGCGTCACCAAAGCCATGCTGTAACGCCTCTGATAATCCCAAAAAGCAGCCCAGAACGGTGCAGAAAGGCGGCTCAGGTCTTTAACAGCGGGTGAAAATGGCCCCAAGCAGCTCTTGGCATCTCCGGCGGCTGGGATGTGATCACGGTGGCGCTTTGCATGAAGCCTCCCTCGCCTTATTCTGGTCCGGGGAAAAAAATAAAAATTACACCAATCGTGCCATGACGCTCCCCTGCTCCTACCTAACACTGGCTGGAAAGAAGAACCCTGACTTCTACCAAAACTTACTATTATTTCTCCAGCTGAAAATAAGCTAGGATGAAGAGAGTAGAAGTGAACTCCCCTCTGTGCGATATCTAACTGGAGTGTAACTGGAGCAGCCACGAAATGCCCCCCCTCCCCGGTCTAACTCTGATTAGGAAAAGGTTACAGACACCAAACCTGCAGCACTTACTGCTATTTCTCCTGTGTTCATGTGGCCGAATTTATATGGAGCTGGGACACAGTGTATAACATACAGGAGGGGGGACTGGAAAAAAAAAAAAAACTGTGTTTACGAAACCGAGCGACAGGGAAACATTCGCTAAGGCGTTTGAATGAAAAGGCGCGGCGGCTTTTCTTTGAAGCTAGCGATTGCGTAATGGGGGGGGGTGCAATCCGTGGCAGGGGGTCGTTTTAGGGCATAACACCGGAAAGCGCGCGGTCTAAACCTGCTGCATGGCGTTAGGTGTCTGAGGCATCTCACATACAGTGTCAGTGCGCTGAGTCAGGCTGCTGGAGCTCACTCCTACAGAGCGGCTCAACACACACATACACACACCAAACACACACACAGTACAGCATCAGGACATGTAATGCTAATGCTATTGGCTGCCGTGGCTTTACAACATTAAGGTCACACTACATCCAGTATGTAGAGGCTGATCTTTATCCGCTGTCATGTTTTGATGATCTAGCATCCAACAAGATTTTTTTCTTTTTTTTATTTTATTATTTATTCATTTATTTATTTTGCATGATTGTATTGGGGCTGGGCGGTGGTGGTGGTGTAGTGGTTAGCACTTTCGCCTTGCACCTCCTGGGTCCGGGTTCGATTTCTGGCCAGGCTTGATTCCGATCTCATGTGAGTTTGCATGTTCTCCTCGTGCTTGGTGGGTTTCCTCCAGGTACTCTGGTTTCCTCCCACAGTCCAAAGACATGTAGGTTAGGTTCATTCATGTTCCTGAATTGCCTGTAGTGTGTGTGTGTGTGTGTGTGTTTTATGTATTTGTGCCCTGTGATGGATTGGCACCCTGTCCAGGGTGTACCCTGCCTTGTTCCCTAACTCTCCTGGGATAGGCTCCAGGCCCCCTGTGACCCTGAATACAGGATAAAGCAGTATAGAAGATAAATGAGTGAGTGAGTGTATTAGGGCTTGTGTCATTCCTCTACACACACTACTGTATATGAACAAAATGAGTTGGCCAAACCTGCAGTGACATTCTATCCAAATACATACACTTTAATAGTCCTTTTGCAGCTAGAACAGCTTCCACTCTTCTTGAAAGGCTGTCCACAACGTTTTTAAGTCTTTCTGTGAGAATTCATGCCCATTCATTCTGTAGGGCATTTATGACCTTGGACAGAAAGGCCTGGCTTGGAATCTCCGTTCCAGTTCATCCCGAGGGTTAAAGGCAGTCAAGTTCTTCCAACTCATCAAACCATGTCTTTATTGTCCCTGTTTGTGCACTGGGACACAGTCATGTTGGAATAGAGAAGGGGTCGTCCCCAAACTGTTCCCACAAAGTTAGAAGCAAAGCATTGTCCAAAATCTCTTGGTATGCTGAAGCATTAAGATTGCTCTTGACTGGGGATAAGGGGCCTGACTGAAACACCTGAATTCAATAATAAACAGGTTTGGCCAAATATTTTTGTCCATATAATGTAGCTTGTATACATTAAAATGAAATGTCTGTGGTGCAAAATACAGTGCAGTAAAAAAAAGCCTGTTTTTGCACATTTGTCACACTTAAATCTTTGAGCATGTAAAATGGAGTTACAGTTACCAGTATTCTCCAGTGAGATTTTTTTTAAGGACTTATTAACAAATGTTAAGTCATTCATTCTGTATCTTATCTCAAAAGTTATCTCTGTTGTGGAGTACCAACAAAACAAGTTCCCGTTGTCATTTATAACATCTATAAACATACAGTCTTTCCAACTTCCCTTCCTTCTCTTTTTTGAACATAATAAGACTAATTACGTAGCTTGTCATAGTTACCAATAAATGGCATCAGAAAACTGGGCAAGTAACAGGGAGAAAGAATAAATAAATGGGATTCTTATTTTAATTATTCCCATATTTCCATTCCTAAACTGCATTTCTGGGCTGGGTTAGTGTCATAGGTTAGCTTAAATGATGTCTCTGGTTTCAACATGGTTGGCCAGTGATTTGACTGTGGACCATACAGTAATAATTCCCTATGATACCCATGACTGTGTGCTCACCTATGCGACAGATTATGTCTCTTATAAAATGTCTCCATAAAAATTCTGTACCTAATACTATGTCTCAGGATCAAGGTGTATAACCTGATAAGCCATAACATTAAAACCAACGACAAGTGAAGTGCATAATAATAATTAGTTTGTTACACTGGCACATGTCTAGTCTTTGGATATGCAGTACAGTATTGGGCAGTAAGTCTACAGGTGATGTGTTGGAAGCAGGAAAAACTCCCTAAGTGTTAAGATCTGAATGAACTTAACAAGCACTAAGCTGTGATTGCTAGACACCTGGGTCAGAGCATCTTCAAAACAATAGGTCTTATGCTGTATTTCTCATATATAGTATTTAGCACCTACCAAAAGTACAAAGGTCATGGACAACCAAGCCTCAGCTAGCCCTTCTGGTCCAATTCCACTGAAGAGCTACTGAATTGCAGCAAAATGGTAATGCTGGCTATGATAGAAAGGTATCAGAACCTCTGCTGTGTATGTGACTGCAAAGTGCCCACACTGGCCCCTATCTATTGTTCAAAAGTACCTACAATGTGCAAATGAGAAATGGACCATGGAGCCATGGAAGAAAGTAACCTGATTGGTGAGTTGCATGTGCTTTGCTTACTTGAGATAGACCTGCCACCAGGATGCACTATGGTAAGAGGGCAAGTTACAGTAGCTGTAGCAGTGTGACGCCCTGGGATTCATGTGGACATCACTGCTGCAGACCAAGTACACCCCCTCATGGCAACAGTATTCTTTGATGGCAGTGGCCTGTTTCAGCAGAATAATGCACCCTGCCACACTGCAAAAATGTTCAGGAATGGTTTGAGGAACATGGTTCAAGGTGTTGTCTTGGCCGTTAAAGTCCCCAGATCTCAATCTAATTTAGTAATTGGGATATGTGCTGGACAAAAAGGCCAATCCATGGCAGCCGCACCTCACAACTTAAAGTACTTAAAGGATCTAAAGTCTTGGTGCCAAAGTGGATCTACAGTATACAATACGAGACAGGAAATTGATATGGCTGATCAGTGCATTCACTCAAGACTTCCACGACACAAGGTGTTGGAAATTCTGGTCCATGTTAAAATGAATGCATCACACAATTACTGCTCAATTTTATCATGTGCATTTTTAAGCCATAAATCTCCCATTCTACCACAACCTGGACGTGTTCTAATCAGATCTGCTTAGATTCGTATCCAGTGCCTGGGGAGGCCCCTGAGGAACATGGAACTCATTGTCATGTTCATAAAACTTTGTATTCCTATACACTTAAGTGCTAGGACAAAAGCATATCTGTCTTTCTGTTAAATATTGTAGCTCAGATATTATCCTCCCAGTGGGACTTTATTTTATATTATTGTGGCACAAATACTTTAAACATTTCTATGGCAACATTTTTAGTCATTGCCTTTTGCCATAATCAGGCTACTTTGCATAATCATAAATTGATTTTCAACATATTTAGAGCCTTATTTAGAACCGTGATCAAGAGGTTAAAAGGGAGTAACCCAGCAGTTTAAGGAGGGGGGCTTAAATTAATTACCCTTTAATTAATTATCATTATCTGTCCTTTCAGGATCAGTAGAAGGGGACATCTAGCTTACACAACTATTAAGATGCATTTATTCTACAGTATTTTATTAATTTCATGCAAGTGACAGTAATATGCTTAGATAAATAAGCTTGTAGTGTTTAAATGTTGTTGAGTGTTATATGATGTGTTAGCATGAATGTTCAGTATACCAATTATATAAGCACTGATTGCCAATTAAGTACAGGTTTCAAACAAGTTTGTGGGAAAAACAAAGCAAAAGGACAGTCCAAGGTAACATGAGTGACCACTTGTGGCTAAAAGCATGAAGGAATGTAGAGCCAGTGGAAGGACACATAATGGAATTGAAATCTGGAAGGGTTATTTTTGGCAGGGGGCAAAAATAATACAGTGGCTTGGGAAAATATTGAATATTACAAAAACAAGAAAAAAATGAACAGTAACTTTCAGTCACATTTTACAGAGCCTCCCCTCCGATTGGTTAAAGTGATGGAACTGAAAACTAAAAACAACAATATGCATTTCTCCTTGCCTTTTACTAACTTTATCAGTGGTTTAGACCGGGTAAAATAGGAGACAACAAAATTGAAACTAAATTGCATTACATTTGAGAACTTTTCCATGTTGTTGTTTTTTTTCTCTAAAATACAAAACTGTTAATGCCTAAAGCCTTTCCAAGATCTACAACATTCATCTATGTCTTTGGCATAATACACAGACAAACCACATATACATATACAGTAGATACATCATTTAGAGTATAACCTGGATATTGTTATTTGTTGAACGTTTAAAACATGATAAAATATGATTCTGTGTATGAGGTATTATGGTCTTTTGAGCATAATGAAGGTAAATAAATTGATCATTATTACTATAGCATTACCAGAACCTTGTGTTGAACCATCACCTTCAAGGAGGAAATGTGGTGAGAAAAGCATTCTAAGTGTGATAGGAGATGACTTAAATGCTTAGTGAAATCAAATCGTAAAAAAAAAAAAAAAAAAAAATCAACAGTAGAGCATTTCAACACGCACAATAGAGAGAGAGAACCCAAGGAACATCAGCTGTGTGGCTTTAGGAAAGTGAAACTAATCAGACAAAAAGGCTTCAATTTGCTAGGGAGCATAAAGTGCACAGAGACTGTAGAGCATTGGAAAATGGTTGTGTGGTCTGATGAGTCCAGGGTTTGTAGAGAGACGGAAGAAGCAGCCTGACTCTCTCATCATCAATACAAGATCTTGGAGAGAAAATAATACCACTCTGGATGAAAATACAATAATTGTTGTAAATTGTTGTAAATTACCTAAATTTATTGAAACGATCAAAGCTAAGAAAAACTTCGTGTGCCACTTTTTTTTTTGGATAAGCAGTGTATATTTGTGTGTGTATATATATTTTATGTGTCACATATATTTATATTATATATACACATACATTTTTAGTCACTCACTTTTGCCATAATCAGGCTACTTTGCTACTTTGATTTAATCTGTTCCTGGGGTTTGTAGAGAGACAGAAGAAGCTGCCTAAGCTTATCGAAACGATTTTTTTTTTTTTTGATGAGCAGTGTATATTTGTTTATTTAAGGAAGACAAAAATAAAGTTGTTTATGTAGGGAAGCAAACAGATATATATATATATATATATATATATATATATATATATATATATATATATATAATTTTTTATTTTTTTTTTACAAACACTTTAAAAAAAAAGCAACAGGTAAACTAATGTAATTTTTGTAATTCTCCGTATATATTCAGAAATATATGAAATATGTATGTGTCAATTTTTTTGACAAAAGTTTTTTATATATATATATAAATTTCAGGCTTTAATAGGAATGAGTGGCGCTGTTGAACGCAGCACGGTGTCACTATGTCCCGCCCCGTGTTACGTAACGCTGCTGCTGCTGCTGCTGTTTGTTCTCTGAGTGAAGCACAAACACGACGCGAGCAAACTGAAGGTAAGTACAGTCCTGTAGTCTTTAAACGCAGATCTCAGTGTCTCTTACCTGCTTGAGGAAACATCCTTTAGGGGTTAAAGCTCAAATCTAAACTTTTAAATTGAAGAGAATGGCAGAGTAAAGTAAGAAAACAACAACAACTAACCTCTGATTAAAGTTCTATCAGATAGTGTTAATTAATGTCGGGATTACACTGTTGTGCAATAACTAGCATAAAGTATATGCATGACGTGTGTAAAGGTGTCAGTCCCAACACCTGTGTTGTCCAGAACACACTAACCAGCAGGGAAGACTTGCATGCTTTTTGTTTGGTTATTTGTTTGTTTGTTTGTTCTACAGCAGTAACTGTAAAATTAAACTAAACTAAAATGAAAGTGCACGTGACATGTGACAGATAATATGTACACCAATTATTAATATAAAAAACAGCCAGAAGTTTGGACACACCTTCTAATTCAGTGTTTTTGTTTGTTTGTTTGTTTGTTTGTTTGTCTAGTGATTTATTTTCTAAATTCTAGAACAAAACTGTATTTTTCAAAACTATGAAATTATAATATTGGGTAATTTATTTAATTAAGTCAGTTGTTATTTTAAGATGCAAAGGCCAGGTGATCTGGAGCAGTTCTTACAAGAACCGTATTGTTAAGTGCATTTCCAAAACCCATCCAGCCCCGTGATGAAGACCTTCCCGGGAAAGCAGGACCAAATCTTACCTCTGCTGCAGAGGAGAGGTTCATTTAGAGTCACCAGTTTCAGAAATGACCAATTAAGATTAGAGATTAGATTCAGATTAGAGCCGTCATAAATAGCAGATAATCTCAATATCAGCTGTTCAAAGGGGATTATTGCATATTTTGGACGCGTTCAGTGTTGTTTTACAGTGTAGAAAGAAATAAAACTTAGGAAAGATCATGGAATAAGAAGGTGTGACCAAACTTTTGACCTACAGGACTGTGCCACATTTTTGAGCTTTTCATTTCTTCATATTAATATAAACAGGAAATTGGAACAAAAGTTTTCCTGTGACAGAATGCAAAGTTCCTTAAGATAGATTTTAAAAGTTGGTTGTTTATATAACAGCAACCTCATTCCCCCTCTCGTCTGTTCCAAACACTCATCATTCAGCATCACCAGTATACTAATCACCGGCCTGTCATCATCTGCACCTGTTTCTTACTGGTTCATGCCTGAAATTAGGTGTGTTCTGTGTTTTATGCTTAAATGATGCAAAGGTCACTGCGTGGCTTAACAAACAAAAAGCTTTCCACTGAAACTATTGAGTCAAAAATCAAGTCCTTCAGGCAGCCCATAACAATGCAAATAAAATATATTAAGTAATTATGTTTACATTTTATATGTAGAGCTGACATTAACGTTTTAAAAAGTAAACTATATCCACTATGGACAATTATTACAGCCTAGTAACAGACAGTTTGGATTTGTTTGAGTTCTAACAATATAATGCTTGATGATGGTCATACTGCGCTTTTATACGTAATACAGTAAAAGCACAACAGACCAAAGTCCATCCAACAGAGTAACAGTAAATACAGGAATCATTGCCTCCTGTTTTTCTTTCATAAAAAAAAAAATCTACTGTACGTTAAGGGCATTTGGAAATTGTCATGCATTAAAATATTTAAAAAAAAAAATAATAATGACTAAGAGCCGTTGACTTTTCTGGTATCATCCCCCAAAAAACACCACCACTGTTTAAACTCTTAGCAACTTGTGACTGGCCATCTGATGTTTTTGTGTATTATTAACTTATTTAGTTAAGGTACGGAACAGAAGTTGAACAGATGTTATTCTATAGTTACAGCGTGAATGTCCTTTAGTGAGAAACTAGTGCTGAAGGCTAAACATTATCAGTCTCCCTGATTACTGATTATCTCTTGAACAGTACCAGTCTGAAACTTATTCCTATCTATCTATGCAGTTATAGTTCATAATGTCTAAATTCATGCATTGTGAATATCGTAGGTTTTGGGTTATTTAGCATTACAGTTTTATAGTTTGTTTGCACACTTAATCCTACATTAATAACCTGTTTATACAGCAGGTACAGTAAGTGCGTCTCATCTTCCCTGTGCCAAGTAAAAGACTAGAGAGACAAAGGTCGTCCTGTCTACCCTGTCCTCCAACCATGAAGAATAGACCCGAAACACTTTAGAGCTTAAAACATTCAACAGTGACATATTATTGCATCCTGATGACACTGTCACTGGAATGCAAACCACAATTCTGATATCAGGTCTCCAACCTTTTCAACAAAATCATTCCTGTAACCCAAAAAATTATTTCCATCTTTGACAGAGGTGTGATCTAAAATGTAGACTCTTTACCACTGATTCCCCCTCGCTGTACAGAATGTAATCATGTAGCTCCGAGTAGTCTTCCTTCTGGTGCTGCCACAGTTGGCAAGACCTTGATTTCTACGGCTAACAATCAATAGAAGTTTTCTCACTAAGCAGATCTGCTTGTTCCAAATGGATAGAGAGATTTGGCACCCTCAGCCTCAGCTGTCTTGTGCGTATGGCCCATTGAAACGATAGGGGGGAATTGAGCAAGCTGACATGTGTTGTACAGTATACCCTTACGTGGAAGCTGTTCTATGAATTCAGTCTGTACCATTGGCCAGATTCAGTCTGGATTGTTATTTTCAGGACAAGAAGTGTCTGTGCATCACTTTAGTGCTCTATTGCACCATGTGCATGCTGTAGATCCCTTTGGGGCATGACAAACTTTATTTTTTCAAAACCACTTCACTTTTTATAGTATGATTGTAATGTTTGTGTAATATTCTCTTTTTGCAGCCATGCGAGTAGCGATCATCGGAGCAGGGGTCATCGGCCTCTCTACAGCCCAGAGCATTTACGAGCATTACCATGACAAAGTCAGTCCCTTGATTATTGATGTCTACGCAGACATCTTTAGCCCTCTGACCACCAGTGACGGAGCAGCAGGACTGTGGCAGCCTTACCTCTATGATAAGGGCAACGTCCAGGAAACGTAAGGGCAGAGATGATTAGATTTGTGTCAAATGCTATCACTGGGGGGCAGATACACAGCTACCCCTTTAGCTAGGTATTTAATTATCTATTTAGAAATTAAGCAGGTCTTCAAATATATTTGGCATGGCTTGGCTTCACACTCCAGATGATATGATAAAAAAAAAAGTTTTTTTTAATTTTTTTTATTCTGGATGGAAAACACAACCTTTTAAAGAAATTGAATGCAATTATTTTAATTATGTAATTATTTCATCATGTAAGTATTTAATCATGTATTTAGTCTATCTTCTATCAGGATGTTTTTTTTTTGTTTGTTTTTTGTTTTTAAAGATTTTTGGTCAAATATACACTATGTGAAAACACATTCCTACACTGCTTCAGTGCTATTTACTGTGATATTCGGTTATACATCTAGTAGAGGCCACCCGATATGATATTAACATGATGCCCAGTTGCAGATTTTATTATGATCATGAGTATCATGATTATACAATTTTAAACAAATGTGGCAAATAATTTGCTGAATGCAAGAATAGGTATAATAATAGTGTGACACCCATATATATATAATATGCATTTGAGGTTTCCTGCAGGTGTCACACTATTATTATAACTATTCTTGCATATATATATATATATATATATATATATATATATATATATATATAAAAAATAAAAATAACTAAAAACAAAACGTTTTGGAGTCATTGTGGAGTCACATGAATTGCCCCCCCCCCCCAACTCCCTACATGCACATTACATCACTACTACTTGCCTTTTTTTTTTCGCCTTACCTATTATAGTACATATAATGCAAACAGGACTACTTGCCCTACCTTACAATTCCCATAGATACACTCTACTCCTTACAATCTGGACTCCTCTCGCCTTATTTAATCTGTTACCAAATATTGTGTAATTACTGTGTATAGTGTTTTTATGTTAGTCTGTACTCTGAGAGCTACAAACAGCCGCAACCAAATTCCTTGTGTGTGTCAACATACATGTCGAAAAAACCTTGATTCTGATTCTGATCTGGCATCGTGAATATAGTTTGAATGATGTGCTAGATATACCGTACAATACTCTCCTTTGAATAGTTGATTCTGAGATGTGTCCTGATCTATAAATCCTTTATAACGGCTCTAATCTGAGGTGCTGTTTGTTAATTGGTGATTTTTGAGGCTGATGTCTCATGTCTTCATTCCTCTTCCAGAAAATGGAACAAAGAAACTTTTGATTACCTTCTGAGTTTCCTCAGCTCTCCGGAATCTGTTAAAATGGGAATATTCCTGGAGTCTGGCTACAATCTGTGCACCCGACATGCCCCGGTAAAAAAAAACAAAAAAAAACTTTCTCTTTCTTCTGTGCGGGTTCTTCTAATAAGGAAGATGTTAATAAATCTCAGCATGACGAATACAATTCAACCTTAAGTGCGTAGGTCATATTCCTCATTTCAGCAGCTTAAATGCTTAAATGAAATGATAGCTGTAATGTAAGCTGAAGAATGTTAGCTTTGATTCATTGAAGTATTTTAAACTCTGCCTTCAAAAAAAAAAGGTGCAAACTCCAATATTTCATTTTCCTCTTTTAGCTTTGATTACAGCAGACAATGTGGTGTCCAGTTCATGTGTGAAAATGATTCTCTTTCACAATTTGAGCCGTGGAATATGTCTGTGCCATCAGGGAATAAAAAAACTCCACTTGGTCATTCAGTACACTCAGGTCATCAGCTGACTTCATTTTATTGCCACATACCGTTGCAGAGCTGCAGATCACAACACTGCCTCCAGAGGCTGGTACAGTGGACACGATACATAATGAGTGCATGACTTAATGCACTTTCCTTCTCACCCTGGTGTGCCCATCACTCAGAAATAGGGACAATCTGAACTCATCAGACCACATGACGTTTTTTTTTTTCATCGCTCCAAAGTCCAATCCTTATTCTTCGCAGCAAACTAAAGCCTTTTTCTGATGAGTCTCAGTAACAAGTGGGTTAAAGCTAGACTGGGAATTTTTTCCCCAATTTTCTCCCTAATTTAGACGTATCCAATTCCCACCGGTCATTAGGGCAAACCCCCCATCCCCATCAAGGCTATTACCAGTCAGGGAGGGGCGAAGACTATCATGTGGTTCTCCCATCCATCCCCTCTGAGAGGGCTCAGCCAAACAGCTCTCATCAGGGTCTCGGCTGTGGGAGGCTACAGCATCACCCGGGAATTGAACTACTGATCTCTGGGTGATACCAGGTTTTAATATCGTGTTGGCCACTTTACCCATTTCCAGTAATTTAAAATCTCCTTAATAGTTTTCGGTACTTCTCTTCTGAAGTGGCAACTTTTTTTTTTTTTTTTTTTTTTCCTGGACCTGGCAGTGTATATCCTGGACTTTGGATGAACCATGTAGCACACTTTGACACTTCTATATCAGCAGTTTCGTTGCACAAATTAACATTTAAAATCATGTTTACTGCCAGGTTAAAAATATTTCGTCCAGCAGAGTCACATGTACACTGGATAAATAGATAGATACACTTTATTGATCCTGTGAGGGAAATGATTGCATCACAGCAGCATCAGGTAAACTGTCAAATCAAAAGGAAAGAAAAGAAAAAGAAATAAAATGTACAAATTGTCAGTGTACGTGTGTGTGAAGTGACGGTGAATAATGGAACATGTATATAAGTTACTATTACTATCTGTTACATAGAGGTGGATCATTGTACAGTGTACATTCTTTGTGTTATCGAACCTGGATCAACAGTCTGTTGGAGAAGGAACTCCGCTGAGATCATGTAGTGGGTGGGATGGATTTTTTATGATTGACAGCAGTTTGTTCAGTGTAAGGTTACTAGTTAAAGGTTTGAATACAGCAACTTGTAGAAGGCCTTTTCTTATTTCTTCTATTTCAGAATAATAATAAAATCCTAACACGTAGAAAGTAAAATATGAAGGGCGGTGTGTTCATAGGATAATAACCAACAACAGGATGCTGTAATCCTTTACCACAGCTAGTTAATAATTTACCTCCAATGTTTTATGTCTCAGCAGTTTTCCAGTAATTATGAATTGATTTATTAATACTGAACGTCACACGTTGAATCTGTTCATAGGCACATTGAGTTTCTGTTCCATTACAGCGGCTACAAACTGTCTCTGAGCTTTTGCTTTTTTTCCCTCTTACTTGAAGTTAATAAGACTTAAAAGATATTTTACAAAAAACAGGAACGCTATCCATCCTAAAGACCTTCCTGGTAAACGAAACTCAAACACACACCTTCCTCTGACTGTTATAAAGAACTGGCACACTTATGAGTCTACGTCTAAAAATGTCTTCTTCATGAAATAAATCTTTTCCTTAATAAAATAACATCTTATAAATGAGGACATTAGGTTTAGATCATGTGGCAGCTCTGCAATACAAGTCTCGGTTACCATAGAAACAGGAACATATTAGAATAAGTGCATTAATATAAACCTGTGTCTTAGTGTACTGTAGTTGGAACTAAAATGAATCAGCACCAATGAATCCATGCAGGTCGTATCACTAGTAAAAATAACTCTTGTATTCATGTAATAATGAAGGGAAAAAAACATGAAACATATGACGGTATTTTATATTCTTATGAATATTTCTGAAATGGACACACATCTTGTGTATCAGCGTTAATGATGGGGCGTCACTATTCGTATACTTGGAAACCCATCACTAGTTTTCTACTATATAATCTATAGTTTATATTTTACTGATGTGTTAATGTTAATCAGTTCTTCAGGTTGGGTAAATCTTTCTCTCACCTCTTAAGACTTTGTCCCAAACTGCATTAGGGTTTGTTTTTGTGAATATTATCCAGTGTTAACCTGACATGCCTGGTCTTAAGGTTTCCTGTCCAGTTACACTAACATGTGAACACTCTGTGGTCAGATTTCTGTGTGGATTAAACACTACATTACAGTTTTTAGTAGTACACATGTGACAGTGCAGTAGTACTGTAATAGTAGTTTTACATTTAAACAAAAATTGTATGACCGTGCAATTACTTACGCACCACACTGTTTCTCAGAAGTGGGATAGAATTCGGGAAAATGACTTTAATGCCGTCTGTTCCTCTGCAGGAGCCGTCGTTTAAGGACACCGTGTTGGGTTTTCGGGAACTCACCCAGCGTGAGCTCGACATGTTTCCTGGATACAGGTAAAGTTAAATCAACCGTACTGAGCTGCATTATTTTAACAGTTGATGATACCAGAATAAAAACACCTGGAGACCTTTTTGTGGTTATCAGTGGGTAAATGGGTATTATAGTGACACAGCTGTCATGTAACAGGTAGAAGGATGGAGAGATAGTAGGTGTGCACAAGTATTATTATGGGTGTAGGGGTACGCAGATGAGGGGTCAGGTTTTGAAGACATCAGTCGGTACATTTTCAGTAAATTGTATTAAAGAAAAGACAGGATGTAAAATAATAATTATTATAGACTTGCAAACTAGCCATAATTTCCTGATCATTTATGTATAATGCACAATAAGGCACATACCATTCTTTCTTAAAAAATATATATTTGGCATGTATAGCAAGTATAATATATATATGGCAGGGGTATCTCAGTGGTTTGGCCCAGGTTTTTATGCCGCGGGCCCTTCCTGACCCAACTTTCTCATTTTATCCGGGCTTGGAACCGGCACTGCATCCTGTAGCTGGGGTTTGGGCATGGAACAAGGAATTAAACCCGGGCCTTGCACACGGCCTACTTTAATGTAAATGTGGGGATTTTTTAAAACATGATCCACACTATTTGCTCCTGGTGATGGTCCTGTTACAAATCAATATGGCTGCCAAAACTAAAACTTCTTACCTTTAAATGACTGTACATACTGTACATGTATTAAATTTGGATTAATCAACATACAGATTCATTTCTTAAATCTAAAACATTGACTATACAGTCTGCTGGGTTTTTTTTTAGAAAGAAAATGTATTTCACATCACTCATCCTAACAAAGTTAGCAGTTAGCTGTCTAACAAAATGTTGATGTTGCTGACAAAAAAAAGAACTTGCGACTAGCCAAAGTAAGAAGTGATGTCGCTTTGACTTCCCAATTAGCTCTTTGAATAGAATGCTGAAATATATTTTAAATAAACTTGTTAAACTGACATTTCGAACCTGTTCCGTATCGCTGAAGTGATATTTGAATATTTAGCTAGAAGTCCTCAGCCAAGTGCCATCTGTTCCATCTAATGTTAATTAATAGAGAAAATCACTCGGCACTAGTCAAAGCTAGACTGTATCCACTGGGGTCACCGCAATAACTGCCCTGTACCGAGTGGTACTAATTTAAATATGCCTGTCGTTCCAACCTTAATTATTATACAGTTGGGAAATAAATGATCATTTATCAGTATATTTTAAAACAAACAGTGTCCTTCTACATGATTGTACATAATAATGTAAAAATACATTTATTTCCAATTATAGCTATTTTTTAATAGATTTTTCTCTTCTAAAGCTTCTGTTACTCTCATATCCAGAGCCCAGTTTTAGCTGAAGCAACCAAACGAGACTGTTCAGATGTGAACTGCTTTACCTGGCTGTAATTCTCCTCTCTCCGAGGCCACGCAGGTCTTTAATTTGCTGGTTTTCTTAGGGTTTTTTTTTTTTTTGCATTCCTGTAGACTTATGCACTAATACATCTCTTGATAGCGCCATAATCACGACTCAACCTCATCTTTGCAGGTTCAGATGTTTTGTATCCCTTTGAAGGCCAGTGATGTATTTTTGCTTTTTTTTATATATATACCTGTGTTTGACCCATCTTCACCGTAGCATAAAGCTGCTCGATAATTAGACACCCCTGACTTTAAGCCTCTCTTTAAATCACACCCTCAATCAGTTAAGAAATGAAGTCACCTGACACAGTGAATAAGGAGGGTGATAAAGCTTTTATTAGATAAAAAAAAGACATGGGTATGCTGTTTTATTAGAATATGGACTTGCATAATAATTGTGTACACATGCTGTATACAGTGGTGGGTTAATGTGAAATATTTAAATATAAAATATTTTTAATCATTTAAAGTAATGACAAGCAAGATAATAAGAATAACTTATTTTATGCAACGAAGTTGTTATACATCAATCAATAGTTAGTATGAACTCCTTTATTCTTCAAAGCCTGTTGGACCCGGCTGGTCTGCAGCACTTCGGTGTCGCTCACTTAATCCATGGCTGCTTGATTGCTTCGTGAAGATTTTAAAGAAGGCTTTAAAAAGTCAAAGATGGAACTATATAGAAGACGTAGTATATGAAACATACAGTATGAGGGAACTGTAGAAGACCTACTGTACATCTCCATGTACAGTACCTACAGACCTACAAGTCCATGTGACTGTAATTATATACATTTATAGCAGTAAAACTGCAGCTCTTTTTATTCTACAGATTCTGTAATTCAGTCTTATAGTCCTAACTAATTCTTTAAGATGTAATTACATACGTTAATATGTTTGTTCTCTGAGTTTCTGCAGGCAATGATTGTATATTGTGTTGTTCTCAGCATGGGTTGGTTCAACACGGCTTTAATGCTGGAAGGGAAGACCTATCTGCCCTGGCTCATGACCTGGTGAGAGCTCAGGCTTTATACTGTATCAGCACTCTTTTTACATTTGTCCTGTTAAAAAGTTTACCAGGTTGACACAGAGATTCACGTTTAATCCACTCGGTTAAACCTGCAGTGCGGTTGTGCAGTGCTGTTTATTATAGTATAAAGCAAGGACAGCGTGTCATCAGTGTGACCCAACCTGAACTCATAAGAGATTTCTGATAATTAAAACATTATTAAAAGCGAATTAAATAGCCTACTTAACTTAAATAGCAATTCTGTTTTATTTTTCAGGTTGACAAATAGAGGCGTGAAGTTTCACCACAGAAAGATTCATTCCTTCCAAGAGGTGAGCCTTTTTCCTTTTTGTTAAGCCCCCTGTAGTCGTTTTTATCAACATTCAGTGACTGGAACACCTGATTATTCTCGCCAACTCGCGGAAATTAGGGAACTGTCTGTGGAAACTGTACACACCCTCATTCACCAACACCACTTGCACGGTACAGGACTAACCTCGCTCCAAGCCATTTCCACATGTTTGGGCCATTAAGGGAGTTCCTGGGAGACCAGCGTATCAGACATGAAGCAGTCAAAATCATGACTCCATTATACTGAGAAAACGTTCTACCTTGATGGTATCCAGGCACTAGTGTAACGCTGGGGATTATATTCAAGCACTATCACATAGGATGCTTTTCAGTATCCTCTACTCATGTGCAGTCTTCAATATACTTTGTATAGTCACTAGGAAGAAGTTTTTATTAAGTCATTTATCACAAATCTATTGAACAGTTCATATATTATTCTGTTCTCCCACCACATGTAATGTGCAGCTGGCAGAGAGTGGAGCAGACGTCATCGTCAACTGCTCAGGCGTTCGCTCAGGCGACCTGCAACCTGATTCTGAGCTCACTCCAGGCCGAGGACAGATCATCAAGGTCAGAGGTTACTCATGACTAACTGCATACGCTGTATACTGTATATATAGGCTTGAGTACCGTGATTTAAAGATGCGGTTCTTTCTGCTTTTCCCGGTCCATCATTAGGTGGACGCTCCGTGGTTAAAACACTTCATTCTGACGCACACGTTCACATCAGCAGTTTACAATTCACCGTACATCATCCCAGGGTGAGCGTTCTTGCTGGTTAATGAGAAGTACATGATGCGTACTGTTTTGTTGTTTTTGATTAATAATATGCATATTTATATCTTCCAAGCTGTTCACACATCTCTTGGCACAAACACACGTCATAATATTTCTGCAGAACTAGTTGGGTTTGGATGAACATCTGATCGAACTGCATTATCCTCGCCCCCACAAAAAGAACTGTTATCTTTCTGGTATTTAACGCGTCCTCACTGATCTGAATATAAACCTGTTCTGCATCTTCAGAAGTCGTCTAGTGACAGTTGGGGGACTTTTTCAAGTGGGGAACTGGAGTGAGCAGAACAATTCCATCGACCACAAAACCATTTGGGAGCGAGCCTGTGCACTGGAGCCCAGCTTACAGGTGAGAGAAAGATGAAGTAATACTCTTGACAATCACATGTAAGACATTTTGGATGTTTTTTTTTTTTTTTTTACCATAATTCACAAAGCAATGTTTCATATTGAAGATGGTTTAAACTAAACTTTTATGTTGTTAAAAGTTTATGTTGCATAATAAAAAATTTTTAAAACATTTTTGACATTTTCTGTATCATATCATCGTATTGTATCACACGTACAGTACAGTAGGCCTCCTGATCAGGTTCTCATTAAAAGAGCCAGTAGTTAATCCCAGTCAGGTCATTCCCTGATTCCAGGCTCCCAAAAACTTGTCAACTCCATATACACTACCGTTTAAAAGTTTGTAATCATTTTCTAACTCCATGGTCGTTCCTGATTTTTATTTCTTTCTACATTGTAAAGGAATGCTGCATAAAATGCATTAATCTCCTTTGAACAGTTAATTGTGGGATGTGTCTGCTACTTCTGCTCTGTAAAGACTTCATAACGCCTCTAATCTAAGTTGCTGTTAATTGGTCATTTTTCAGGCTGATAACTCTAAATGAACTTCTCGTCTCTGAGGCAGAGGTAGGTTTTGGTCTCGCCCTCCTGGGATGGCCTTCATGAGAGCCAGTTTCATTATGGTGCTTGACGGATTTTACAAATGCACTTGACAATACTGTTCTTGCAAGAACTATTACAGAAAGGCTGACCTCTGTGTCTTAAAATAACAACAGACTGTTGTTTTGTTCTTGTTACGTAATTACCTAATTCCATATGTGTAATTTTTTAGTTTTGAAATCCCCAGTATTGTTGTAGAATGGAGAAAATAAATCACTAAACAAAAACAAAGAAATTTGCAAGTGACCCCAAACTTTTGAACGGTAGTGTATGTACAATTATAACGCCAGTTGATATTGAAAAAAAAAAATATTTTTTTTAATTCAAAAAGGACCCTCTCAATGCTTTCATGATCTCTCAATGATTTTACATGATCCAAAGATTCATTCTCGGGTATACGACACACTAGCCTCGACTCTCTGAAATCCCAGTTGAAATTTTTCCCACGTTACTGTTAAACTCGTATATACATTGATTAGGAATACCTGTACACCTGTTAATTTACTGTATGAAGCTGTCTAATCGCATGGCAAAATCAAAGTCCATAAAAGCATCCAGATATAGGTAAAGCACTTCAGTCACATCAGTCATCAAAACATGGACAAATGTGATCTCTGTGGCTTTAACCATGACGTGCTTGTTGATGCCAGAATTACTGGAGTTTCTCGCTAGAGTGAACAGGTAACGGTGTGAACAACACAGCGTTACGTGAGCATCTGTTCTGTAAGTGCCTTGTTGGTACCTACAGTATATAATCACTCCTTACTAAAATGGTAAGCAGAAAAGCATCTCATCATGCACAAGACGGACTACAACAGCAGGAGCTACATGAGGTTCCTTTTCAGCCAAGAACAGAAATGTGAGGTTGTCATGGGAACAGACTCACCAAAATTAGACAGTTGAAGATCAATAATTAAATAATAAATAAATAAACCTGGTCTTTTTCCGGTCTTTAATTGTCCGGTTTCTGATCGCGTGCCCATGGTAGATTCTGGTTCTGGTTCCTGGCTGACAGGAGAGGAACCTGATGTGGTCTTCTGTTTTTTTATGAAATGCTTTTCTGCTTAACGCAGCTGTAAAGACAGATTATTTTAGTTATAATCAGTCATTCTTGAGAACTAGGACAAAAAACGTCCAGCACGTAATATTGTGGTGTTCTCTAAAATTCTAAAATAATTCATATTTTGATTAGAATCAATTTTATAAACTTAATTTTTTTAATATTCTGATAAAATTCAATATTATTAAAATTATTAGTGTTTTATTTTCATAAAGTGAACCTGAAAAGGTCCTTGTCCAGAACAAGTGTTCACATAAAAAAAAACTGATTAAAATATATGTGATGGGTAAAAAAAAGTACATATTAATTCATTAGTGGTTGTTAAAAATAAAATTATTACATTTTTTTAAACTCTAATTTTTAATTTGCTGAATTTGTGTCCAGACTTTGTCAACACCATTAGACATAATAAAATAAATAAATAGATTTATATTTATATAAATATAATTTAAATACATCTTTTAATGTTTGATGCTATTGGCAAACATTCTGTAATGCAATAAAAAGGTTGTCATTTGTTTTGTCCCAGTTCTTAAGAATGACTGCCAAATACAAAAACCGGACAGTTTGGACCAATCTGGACATTTACCTTTGATCTCTGTCATCAACAAGGTGTTTCAGCCTTTCAGCTTACAAGATCCTATTAAATTAGATCATTACATTTTGTGTAAAGTTTCATGACTTTTTATTTGTGAAAATCCCAGGAGATCAGCAGTTTATTCAATTTAATTAAAACCACGATTCTCGTTGAATCATTTTGAATAATAAATGAATCAGGAGACTTTTACGTTTTTTTCTGTCCCCCGTCAGCATGCTCGCATAGTGGAGGACTGGACAGGTCTCAGACCTGTACGCAGTAAAGTCAGGCTGGAGAGAGAGACCATCCGTTCTGGACCCAGCGTAATCGAGGTGAGCTCGTATCGCACAACCGCACACTAACAGGCTCATCTGAAAGACAGAAGTGGTGAAATGTTATAGGATTCACTTCAGGCTGTTGCAGGAACCCATCATACATGATCAGGGCTTCAGAGCTTCACATTGCTGTGATGCATCAACCGAATTCTATTTAAAGGAAAAGATATCAAAAACTCCAGATGAAATCTTTGTTGTATTAACCATTTTATTATACTACGTGGTAGAGCAGGAGTTTACTCACTACATATAATAAAAAAATGTGTTAGTTTGATTGAGCCGTCTCTACCACTGGGTTTAGATATGCTACGCTAAATCAAATCCGCATGGTCTCCTAGTCTTCTTCTTTCGGGTGCTCCGAAGATGAAATGGCTGGAGCATTTGTTTTCACCCAACTCTGTCTACCACTTCATCTTTCCTTTGTCACTCCAACCTCTTTGTATGTCCTCCTGTATCTCCTTCTGCATGTCCTTCTGTATGTCTTCCTCCACCACATCCATTAACCTCCTCTTGGGTCTTCCTCTTCTCCTTCTGTCTGACGGCTTGTCTCTACATCCCTACTCCACACACGTCCAACAATCTAAATCTGGCCTCTCTAACTTTGTCCCCAAACCTCCTACTGTACCTCCACATACTCTCTAATATACTCGATCCTAATCCTGTCCATTCTTGTCACTCCCAAAGCAAATCGCAGTACTTCTTAAGCTCTGCCAGCTCCAGCTCTGCTTCCTCGTCTCCAGACTGTAGAACATTGCTGGTCTCACTACCGTCCTGTAAACTTTCCTCTTCATTCTTGCTGATCCTCCTTACTCTTCTCCATCCATTTCACCCTGCCTGCAAAACCACTGGTCCTACGTTACTGTTACTGTCTACTGTTGATTATATTTTCCTTTAATAAACCAACCCATTGTTTGTTTTATGGGATTGTCCAGGACTGGTCTTACAAACATTGTTTTAACACAAAGAAAGTGACTAAAATTCCCAAACCTCTAATACATTGGCATGGAAAAACTGTAATATAAGGGCGAGTCAAAAATTATCCGCACTCTGGCTGTAGAATTTAATTAGCTTCTAGAGAAGGCAAATACAGTACATTATTTTTCAACATAATCTTCTTGCTTTTCAGTACACTTTGTCCATCTGACAACAAGCTTTTTTATTCCCTCATTAAAAATCAGAAGTGAAGCTTTTACAAGTGAAAGTCTGATGGAGTAAGATCAGAACTATAGGGAGGTCGCTTTTACACCCTAAAACTAAGTTTTTGCAGAGTATCGACAGTTTGGGCAGAACCATGTGGACGTGCACCATCATGAAGATCATGACGCCCTCGGACAGCAGTCTTCTGTGTTTAATCCGAACTTTAGCCTTCAGCTCTTCATTAAGCGTCTTACTGTAACGAGTGCTGTTGATTGTTAACCCTTTTTCCTGATAATGTTCCAATACTGCCCCTTAAGAATCCCAGAAGACTGTAAGCATCAATTGTCCAGCTGATTGGTGACTTTTAACTTTTTCTCAATCGGTGATTGAGGATGTCTCCGTTCCAGACTCGTAGTGATGAATCCATGTCTCATCACCAGTAATGATTCTCTGTAAGAAACTTTCACTTTCCTTAGAGTATTGAGTAAACGCTTCTGTTTTATGCTCTTCCTTGAGTTGTTTCCGCACCAGGTACACCCTCAGACCACACAAAATTAATCATTGTACACTGCTCTTATTTGATGAAAATTACAAATGGAGTCTAAATTCTTGCTCATGACAAATGAACTGAAGTAACACAACATGGGGAGACAGGAGCCTTGAATGGAACAGCCAACGTAAGTTTTAATATAACCGTAGTGCGGGTCATTTTTGACTTCACATCCTCAGGGAGCAGGGCAAATCAGTTAATATCAGTTTTGATCATGTTACTTAAATAGAAAACACAATGTAGAAGGTTTTTGCTGATTATTTTATCTGCTTTACCAGGTAATCCACAACTACGGTCACGGCGGCTACGGGCTAACGATACATCGTGGCTGCGCTGAAGAAGCCGCGCGTCTTCTCGGCGAGGTTCTGCGGCCGAAAGCCAAAGCTAAATCTCGACTCTAAATCACCTCTAATGCACTAATATTTACTTGCCTGATCTTATTAGTTAATTCATAATTAATGATTTTTATCAGTCTGTTAATCAAACGTAACCAAGCTAGTGAGAACATCATGATAAATGAGTGTAGTATCAGAAAAACATCATTTTAAAGACCTGATCCTATGTAATTGAACTCCATTTGAACCAATCATCCAATCAGTGTTAAAGTCAACCTAAAAAATGCAGGACTAACCAAAAAAAATCCAATGATGCCCTAAATATAATTACAGAGAGAAATTCAGAAAGCTTTTTCATTTGAAATATAGTTTATTGTAGATACACATGTGGATCCAGTGTGGCATTGAATGTCTGTACACACACACACACACACACACACAATAATCTCATCACTAAATCGCAAAGGCAGGTACTGTATGTAGGACAGAGACCTCACTCTGAGCGAACACACACAGGACTTCACCGAAGCTGGGCACAAACCCGTCAGCCATCATTTCCACAAGGTGATGAGATCGAATCATTAATCAATCATTAATGCACAGATCAGAAGTGAAAAGCGTTAATCCAAAAGCTGAACCCAGAGACTCCTTGCAAAATACAGAACAATAAACTGACAAGATATATAAAGATAACGGTGCTAAAAGTATTCCGAGATGAACATTTAAAAGTAATCACCAAAAAAAAATTAAAAATGTAATTTATTTTTGCACTTTGTAGTCAATCAGCCAAGACGAGCCAAATGTATTATCTGCCGTTTATGACTTCATAAATTACAAACATTCAGTTTAATCTTGATTGTTTTTTGGTGTGTGTGTTTTCAGTTGCCAAAATGAGGTCTTAAACATTCCCAGCCAATTTCACTCATTTCAATTGTCTCAATAAAATAAAAATTAAAACTGACCTGCCGATCATCAGCTGTGTTTTTATGAACAACGACGATAACTTTCTCTTATTCTCGCCGCTATTACAGTAGGACATGTTTCTTAAGGTCCATTTGAGAAATGGTTTTGTGTTTGCTTAACCTTAATAAGCAGTGAGTGTGTTTATACTGTATCTAATACACGCGTGAAGTTTCGGCTGAGTGGTAAAATGACGCTCATGTGACGTGGTGGTTAAAAATAACACCTTTGCTGCGTACAACGTATTTTCAGTCCACGTAATTATCAGTGGTGAATGAGGTGTGTGTGTGTGTGTGTGTGTGTGTGTGTGGAGGCCACCCTGCTGTCGGTCACAACACCAATGAAAGACTGACCAGGGTGTCATCGAAATGTGTCACTTTTTACAGATTACTGCTCTAAAGCTGTGTTTTGTAGTAAAATAAACTCTCAGAAATTCCTCTTTTTCTGTTCTAATACCGTCCTGTACTCTTTAAACCAAACACACACAGAGAGAGAGAGACAATAATGTCCTGCTTTGCACTTCCATCTCACTAGTTCCCTCAGATTGCTGATGCCATTTGAAACCTCCAGCACATAATTCATTTTGTGCACACTTGCAGTACAAGCGGTTTCCTCAGTTATACACACTACTGACACAGAGCATCTCTCTAGATTTCCTTTCAAAGGAGAGAAAAAAAAGCTAGAATTTTACCTGCTGAACTACAGCAATTATAATCAGCCGAGATGTTTGGTGTCTAAAATTTCTTCTTTACGCTACAAATGAAAGAAGCTTGTACACTGATCAGCCATAACATTAAAACCACTGATTGACTGTAGAGCTGTGATTAATGTGGGAACACTAAGTACCTCTCATCCCTCCCCTCTGAGAGAGAGCTCGGCCAATCAGTTCTCTCTAGACCTCCGGCTGCGAGAGGTTACAGCATCACCCGGGAATCGAGCTTGCGATCTCCTGCACCACTCGGAGGCCCAAGATGGCTGTTAACGTCAGGCTGCCGAGGCAGTAGTTTTACTACATATTTTAACCAGAGTAATAAAAGATATTATTTTTTAATGACCTCTAGAATTAGCTTCTGCTGTGGCTATAGAAAAAATAACTGAGTTACTGATCAAGAAGTAAAAACAAGCAGGCATGCGACCATGACATCAGACACCAAGTAAAATAAACTGAACTACTTAATGTACAACAGTGTCGTACAGTTTGCACAGTGCTAAATGCTGGAAGCTGCTCTTACTGTACGTCTCTCATTAGCGACAATAAACTCATAACTAAAGAAGCGATCTGCAGACACCAAACATCTGTCTTACTTACAGTAGCTTTTTTAACAGTTTTTTAGGGTTTAATCTCATTAATAAGGTCAACATCAAAGCAAATTAGCACAACCTGATCTGCGTCATGCTAATAATTAGCTCTGGTTTGCCTTACGATTAATATCTGCATGAAGTGTTGACTGGACGGTGATCGTCACCCACAGAGAACAAGCTTGTGTTTGAAATGATCGTGAACACAGATGGATTAGTGTGATTTCAGTCATCAAACGGTACGTTTCATCCTGATGTGTGCGTGTCAGCTGGGATACACACTGGTCCGGCGTGTGAGGATACGGTGTGTCGTCCACAAAGTGCTTGACCTGCTGAATCACTGAAACGAGTAGCGTCATGTGACTACATGAATCATGTGAACGATCATTCAGGCTTTGATGCCTGACCACATTTCCTTCATTCATTATACACAAACTTCTCTTTCTCCCCCTCTAACAGTCTCTTTCTGCTCCATTCCCTTTCCATCTTTCTTTTTCCCTAAAGTTCCTTGTTTCTCCACTGAATCTCACTCTTTCGTCCCCTGTCCTGATTTTCCCCTCCATCACTTTTCCCTCTCTATTCCGTCCTGACCTCTCTCCTGCTTTCTCACTGCTGGGAGGTGGATGAGGAGTTGGAGCGAGGGATGGAGTCGCGGCCCTTCATCTCCTGTCCCCACTCCCTGTGACTGGACTCCTGCAGGCCTCGGCCCGTCGTCTCTATGGGTAAAGCACACGATGCCACGGCGGCAAGCAGGCAGCAGCAGCAGTATACCGACAGAGTCAGATACACTGACCACTCCAGCATCACCTGTACACACACACACCACATAAGGTCTCTTATACAGACAGTTTTATATTAGTCACTCTTGCAGGTTTTTATAATAGGATGGACAAATGACTATGAGGAAATGTATACATGCAGCATGCATGTAAAATTAATAACTGTGTCTGTCATCTGCTGATATCGAGAAGTTCCACAGCTCTACCTCATCTGTCAATCAAAAGCAACCTTAATGGATGACAGTTTTCTACTATGATTTAAAAAATAAATTAATTACATTGAAAGCCCATTGATCAGTTATGTAGAACATGAGTTTTAGAGCATAATAAAGTCAAAGCACTGTAGCTGTTTGTATTATTGATTACATGCTTTAATTCCATCCCTAAACATTCAGGATGTGTGAATCAGACAGCATAAGAAATTCTGATGGTTCCGTATGAAATATTGTATTCGGGCACCTGAGCCACAAAAGGTGTGATGAGAGCCCCGACCCGGGCCATGCCACTGCTCGTGCCCAGACCCAGAGCTCGCGTTGCTGTCGGATATACCTACACACACACAGAAAAAATTCTAACGTTATCATTAGCATGATTCTATGCCAACATGCTGTCTATGATACTAAAAGTGGTGAATATATAAATATTGCGGATTGGGTAAAAATACTGAAATTTAATCATTTGCAATACAAAAACATTACATTATACATCATTTGGTCCCACAATATGTATCGTACTGTAAGTATGTTTTGTGATTAAGACAACATAACGCAAGTCTTGTTTGCCTGAACCATTACATTTTGCAGAATTCCACAAACTTGTCATCTACAATATATACAGCATACAATGTAGCTCACGTACACCAATTAGCCGATCAGAATAAAGTTGTTTGCACCTAGACGTGGCAGTAACGAAACATTTTGTCCCTGAAGTCGACGTGTTGGAGGAAGGAAAAATGGTTAAGCATAAGGATTTGATAGACTCTGATAAGTGTTAAATCATGCCGGGTGACTAAAGGTGCTCCAAGGAAAGAAATCCTGTGAACTTGTGACTGGGTCATGGCTGGACAAGCCTGACTGATGCACATAGGGAGCGAAGGCTGACCCATGTGGTCTGATCCAACACAAGAGCTACTGTAGCTCAAATAGCTAAAAAGCTCAATGCTAGTGCTGGTAGAGAGGTTTTGGAGCAGACATGGCATCTCAGTGTGTTGCGCGTGGAGCCGAGTAGTCCATGCATACGTGTTCCCAACCACCAAAAGCACATATCATGAGAATCAGATCTGGACGATGGAATAAGATGGCCTGCTCTGACGAATCACATTTCCTTATCCATCATGTAGATGGCCCAGGTCATGTCCGTTCCTTACCTGGAGAAGAGATGGCACTCTGGAGGATGCAAGCCAGCGGTAGCAGTGTGATGATGAAAACCTGGATTCTGGGATTCATATGGATGACACTTGGACACGTACAGTACCGCCTACCTGAACAAGGTTGCAGACCAAGAATTGACTGACGTCCTCTTTCTGCAGGATCATGTGTCTGCTGCACTGTAAAATCATTTCAGAATGGTTGGAAGGACATGATAAGAGTTCAAGGTGTTGACTCGGCCTTCAGATTCTCCAGACCTCCAGTCTGATCGAGCATGTGTGGGATGACGTGCTGGACCAGTCTGATCTACAGTACGAACATTCCATCTTGTAACTTACAAGACTTGGTGCTAACACCTTTGCACCAGGCACCACAGCCTGTTTTTTTCTGTTATGGCTGATCAGTGTATACAAGAACAATACATTTCTGCATACACAGTAAATTGCAGCTGATGCGACTCAGTCTAGCTAAATCTACCTTTGTGTGTAGCGCTACTGCAATAAATTGAGAGTTATAAAGTCCAGACTGAGCTCGTATTAGCCAATATTCAACCCTGGGGGTGTTTAAGTGCAGCTCAAAGTTCAACATCAGGATAAAACAGAGTGAAAGGGTGAAGGAAACATAAGCACGTAACGAGCGTGTGTGTGTGTGTGTGTGTGTGTGTGTGTGTGTGTGTGAGACAAACGTACCTCAGGTGTGTAAACGTAAGCTGCTTGGAAACCTCCAGCAATAAACGCCCTCGCAATAAAGATCAGCACTGTTAAAGACGTCCTGCAGCACACACACACACACACACACACACATACACACACACACACACAATCAGAACTGTTCGACTTGCATACAGTAGTTATAACACTGGATGTCAAGTCCTAGTCACATGATTACAGTGAAGGCTTCTTGTTCCATGAAGCATTGTGGTGATCCAGCTACTGTAACACTCAGCTGTATTATTCTTGCTGTAAATGTAAATACACTCAGATCATCTCTGGCTGCATTCAAATTCTACAGTAGATGTTTTTGGAATTTAGTTTGTATTTCTTACATACTGTAGAATCACCATAATTACAATTCACGCCAATCCAAACATTGAGTAGATGAGTAGGATGGAACGGAAAGGGGAACAGGAAACAATGCGTGGTATCTACCTGCCCACGCAGGCATAGAGCGGCACGATGCAGATTGAAAAGACGAGGAAACACAGCGCCATGGTCTTCCTCCTCCCCAGCCGATCGATTGCCCACAGCGTCACCAGAAGACCTGCAGCACATTAACCGTGAATAAATCTCCTTCATTTAAATGAAGATTTCCACAGTGTTTTTGATATAAACTCACTCACTCACTCATCGTTCATATCACTTTATCCTGTATACAGGGGGCCTGGAGCCTAACCCAGAGAGTCTTACCCTAGGGCATGGATAGTGTGCCAATCCATCAAAGGGCACACACAATGAGACACACTACGGGCAATTTAGGAACGGCAAATAGCCTAATCTACATGTCTTTATACTGGAACATGCAAACTCCATCCACACAGACCTGAGGTGGGAATCGAACCCGGACCCTGGAGGTGTAAGGTAAAGGTAAGACAGTGCCAACCACTAAGCCATTGTGGCGCCGGTTGGTATAAACCATGCTATCAACTGTACTCTGGGAGAGATTTTTTGAGTAGTGTGTGTGTGTGTGTGTGTGTGTCATCAGTGTAAAGAGCACCTGGGAATTCTGAAAGCGTAGTCCACAGCAGGTCTTTGTAATCATCCGAGTTCAGGTACTTGCACTCCAGGTTACACCTTGGCTCTTTTTTACTGCCGTTGGTCTCTAGCGGGAGGCAGAGAGCTGCATTTGGAACTTCAAATTTATATACATGTATACTTAATCTGGATTTTTAACGGTGAATTTCAAGTGAGGAGAAATCAGGCAGGACTCACGTCCGCAGGCGCCGCCCTCCTGGAAAAGCTCTGTCGTCAGTAGGACGAGGCCGTAGTAGGAGAACGCATTCGAGAACCTGAGACATACAGAACATTGTTTAAAGCTGTAGACCTTTTGGTTACGCCTCTCTTTTTTGAGAGATACAGAATAAAATTATGAAATAAGTCTTTTAAATAATCTCAAAGTTCTAGTAGTGACTATACAGTAGAGAGGTGGTGTGAGCTTCCTATACACTATCTAACTGATTACTGATGTGTGTTTGTAATGTCTTTCACACCATATGAACCAGAGGAGAACTGTAGTCCAGCGGAAATGAGGCAGGAACAGGTCCTTAATCTTCCCCCTGTCCTCCTGATGAGGAAACGAAGAGAAAGTTAAAAACATTTCACATCTGACATACAAAGTGTAAGGATGCACAGATAAGTATGAAATCACAGTATAGAATAAAACACGAAAAAATACAATAGAATAGATTCAATATCTTTTGCTACCTGCCGTGCCACTATGAGTTTGCCAAGTGGCATGGGGACTTTGTTCTCTGTAGCGATGCGTTTGAGCGTGTTCAAAGCTTTCTCCTGGTTTCCAGACAGCACATCATAGCGGGCACTCTCAGGCAGCCACTAAACATAAACACACACAAACACACACAAAAATAAATAAGGTGCATGCTCAGTCCTGATAATGTTGGCAGGATCATAGCAGAACTTACAAAACAGAGGATGGCGAAGATGAAGAGTGGGATTGTGGACAGAGCGAGCAGCCAGCGCCAACCCAGCGTCGGCATGACCAGGATCGCCAGCAGCACCTCAAACACCGTGCCCAGAGCCCAGAACACCTGCACACACACACACACACACACACACACATGCTTGTGTGTATGCTCAGTTTTGCATATTCGAAGTGTACATGCATTACAATTTAAAATTCTAATACAGTGGAACCTCGTTTCACAAGACGAGCAAAAAAAGTATAAATTGTGACTTGATAAATGAGCGAGTCTTGATATACGCGTATCACCGAGTATTATCACACATGCATGTTTTGAAGCTGAGCGTCACGTGATCACAACTGAGTCAATGGTTCCACTCTCTCGCGCGCTGTGTAATTGTGGGTAATCGCCTTCCCTGCTGGGTCTTAGTGTGCGTGCGACACCTGTATAGTTAACATCCATGCAAGTGTGTACTGTTTAATGTAACACGTGACCACGAATGTGCGTGTAAAACATTATTTATTTCATGTTTGTATGTGCATACACACACACACCAGTTTACCGAATAAAGACTCAAAATTCGCTTTGATATGCGAGTGCTTTGATCTACAAGCATGCTTCCGGAACAAATTATGCTCGCAATCCCAGGTTTAACTGGAGAGTGTATTTCATTTAAAATTGCAAAAATGCTCATAAGATTTTTTTTGTGCAGGTAAAACTGAATTTAATTTCTGAACTTATATAATGTACACGACATGCATAATGTCTTAATGAGACAGCTTGAGTATAAAGGCAATATATAAAATAATGATACCTCAATGAGAAGAATACACGTAGCTCTGGAGCGCATGGGCAGAAACTCGGCATATAACGTCACTCTGAAGGAGAAAGAAGAAGAAAACGATGAGAAGTCATTGGTGCAAATATTACACTGCAATGGACCAATGCAAAAGATCAAAGGTGCAGTAAATAGGGTCGAAATGTCATCATTTTAGAATGGTTGGAAGGACATGATAAGAGTTCAAGGTGTTGACTCGGCCTTTAGATTCTCCAGACCTCCAGTCTGATCGAGCATGTGTGGGATGACGTGCTGGACCAGTCTGATCTACAAACATTCCATCTTGTAAGTCTACAAGGTTTGGGAAATTCTGATGCATGTAAGATGCTCAGTCTTCACTGCTGTCATTGTAGCACCACAGACACACGGGACTCCACCTCTAATCAGCCACAGCGAATCACACATCCCTGATCACACTCAACTGTGTGTGTGTATTTTCTGTCTATTTAAGTTTCCATTTTTATGTCTCTCTGTGTGGTGCTCTACCTACAGGAGCAATTGTTATACAAACTGCTCGTTGTTGTGTTCGATAGTCCGTATGTACTTCTCACAGCTCATAGTTCCTGTTCCTCGGTTCTACATTTATTGTGCCTCATTAGTCAGCACAGAGTCTAGTTACTGTAAAGGTCTACGCTCGCTTCAGACTGCCTCGCTTCGTTACCCGCGACACCTGCAATTATAAAGCGGATTCATATTTAATGAAAGCAGCATTAACGCCAACGATCCGTGGAGGGGAAAAGTTCTATTACAAGATAAGAATGTAACCTGAAAAAAAAGTAAATTATGTTTAGATGGGAATTTCATACTGGTTTCATACACTCCCTTGCCCAGTTTCTGAAGGGTTGAATTATTGGGCTGCAAAAAAAAGCAAAGAAAACAACTAAGGAGATTTGAAATCTTGGGAGTTGGGTTAAGAATCCTTCAACACAACTTAAGTTGTGGAAGAAATGTGGTAGAAAAAACAATCACAAATTGAGATCATTTAAACACTTGCATGGTTAAAAACACACACACACATACACACACAGGATTGGGACTAAACAGCCGTGTGGTCACCAGAAAACCAATTGTTATTGAGATTCATCAGAAAAAGGCTTGATGTAAGATCACATGGTCTGATGAGTCCTGACTGACCGTATATGTGGTGACAGGGTGAGAACAGGAGCGCATAATCAGATGCACATTAGTATAGTCCTCTGAGACATATAACGCCTGTCAGTGTCTTACAGCACTAATGTAACTTCTGTGTTCTGATCTCACACTGTGACTGTGAGGGGAACTTACGACTGAGGCGCTCCTCCAATACCGAAACCGACCAGAGCTCTGAGAAACAAAATCCAACCGTAGATAGGAGCGAATGCACTGAGGATGCCGTAGAACAGAGTCCACAAAACACTCATCTTCAGACCCTGAAACACAAGCATATGAAAACTGTATTTATATGGAAGTACTACTGTAAAGACATCAATACGTTATTGTGAGAGGATAATAGGAAATAAAAAGGATATCGGATCAAAACATGGCCAATTTAGGTCTGGCACAGAAAGGTTAGTTTATTATGGGCCTTCACAATAAAGGGGAAACATGATGTTCATCATGACGAGGACAAATCCAAGACAAATCCAAGATCAGTGAATAATTATACACACCTAAAGTATACTGTAGGCTCTACATGGCACAGGGAACATCATCAAGTATTTAAACATCTCTTTCACATTTTGGTTTTATAAAACTGCTTACTCTATTACTACAGTATTGAGATATTGTAGTTCCATACAGGTCAAACCCACTGAGCTAATTATGACCTTTTTTACATGCTCTATTATTCGTAGATATATGATATAAACTCTACTTTTTAAAAAGTCAGTACTTATGCAAGGCCCTGTTATGTCCAGATTTTTTGTTGCTCTTGTTTGTTTGTATGTAAACAGGCAACGAGCCATTTGGCAGTCAAGAACGGCTGATGATCTGATTCACTGAAAAGAGTTAGAATTCTCCTCACGATTACGGGCGAGACCGGACAGTGCTGTTTAAATGTTCTGACACTTTAAACCCAGCAGAACTAAATGACTTTGACTGTGTAACAGGGACGCTGACGGGCAGGTGGTGACCAACTGGGGGACTGTCCTTCCAGATTCGACTCCATATTCAATTAGAACTAACGCATAAAGTTGATAAAGTGTAAATGTAAAAAAAAAGTATAGACATTAAAAAAAAAAAAAAAAAAAAAAATATATATATATATATATATATATATATATATATATATATATATATTTTAAGGCAAAATAAATTGAGCGTATCCCAGAATGTTGTACCGGATTAAAAATTCCTGCAATTTATAATTGTAATTTATACATTTGTAAAAAATATATTTATACTTAATTTATTTATATTTTAAATATTTTATATCTATAATAATAATAATAATAATGACTGAAATTACTAATATTTAAGAAGATTGTTGCATTATTAAATCCTGATAAAGAAAATCATCAATGTCCATTCTAACACAAGATCTCTTAAATTCTTTAAATTTTAAAAATTAAGTTGCATTATAAAAAAAAAATGACAGTAGAAATCCCATCTATGTTTAATAGTGGACGTCAGAGCATTTCCTCATGCACAGTGCCGTTGGATCTCACAGGGTTGGGGATAAACAGTCGTGTGATCATCAGAAATCCCCCCATTAATGAGAATATCTTCAGCGATGGAAAAGGTCATGTGGTCTGATGAGTTCAGATTGACTCTATTCTAGAGCGATGAGCAGGTCAGGTTAAGAAGTGAAGAGCATGAAGCGATGTACCCATCATGCATAGCGTCCACTGTACGAGACAGTGTTATGATCCGAGGATTCTCTGATTGATACTCACTGTTTTCCGTCCATATTTATCAGATATGTTTCCCCATAATGAAGAGCTGAGCATCATGCCAATAAACACCACCTACACCAGAGAGGGAGAGAGTGGAGACAGACAAATCACAAACATGACCAAAATAGAGATGATAATTTACAATCAGGATGGGAAAGGGTACAGCAAGCAGAAACGGAATGGAAATGAATGAAAAGAAGATCAAGAAGAGAGAGAACTGATAGAAAGTTAAAGAAGGGAAGGGGGAATTAAAAATGTAGATACAGACAGAAGAAAAAGTAGGGAGAGGGGGACGGCTAAGTAAAAACACAGAAGATGAAGAGGTAGGAGATGGGAAAATGGCAAAAGCTGCCACTAGGGAAAAATTAAAATAGAAGAAAAATAGGGCGGAAAACACACACAACCACACACACACACACACACACACACACAACCACAATCATCATCATCATGATCACCATTATCATCATCATTACCGAAGTGAGCAGTGCCACCTCCCAGTTGGGGAGCCTCCACTCACAGTGCAGCTGAGGGGCCAAGATACTGAGGATCATCATCTCCATGGCATCTGCCATCTACACACACACACACACACACACACACACACACACACACACATACAATCACATATTACAGATCAAAATAAAATGGTAAAAAAAAAAAAATTCCAGCAGTCTGACATCAATTTGAGCCGTGGACAACGTCACCAAGCTCATTGAGAAGATGTTGCTCACGTTCTGATGAAACAAGAATGTAAGCTTAACAGCTCGCAAGTGTTCCTATTAAACTGGCATTTCCACCACTATAACAAAATTAAAAAATCCCTGACCGCAGACCGCACTTTATAACACACTGTGAATATTTCCACCACGAAAATATCAATACAAAACCCAGAAGAGTCGTCTAACAATTGTGATGCGTATTGAATACATATTATAATGTTAACTAAAAGAATCAAGTTGAGCCAGCAATTTACCTTCCCTAGGATGCAATCACATGATTTATAAGTTCCATAAAAACCTGAAGCGTATAACAGTTAAGGAGTCGTGGCGCTTTAGGACTCGCTAAGTTAAGGGACATAAAAAACTGCCAGAGTCGCTAATGCTCATCTTCAGTGTTGGGTGTAACACGTTAATCCGTGAGCCAGACAGCAGTGATTCCGTTAGTGTCTGTGTGTGTAAAAGTTGTCCTACAAGCCCCGCCCCCGATAACCCCTCTCCCTTCTGTTATTCCTGCTGTTATACCACTATCTCACCTACAGTATGTGGTTGACTCGCGGTGAGAAGCGGTGTTAGCCATGAGCCGCCGTGACTGATCGCCCGACGTTCTGCGAAGTTCTACAAGGTCTACAAGATCACTGCGCCAAAACTTGCGCCAAACCGCGTAGGTGAGATAGGGGTATTAGTAGTTAACAGATTATGGCCCAAACTTCGCTGGATGATGATGGTAGAATAATTATAAAGGTCTTGACTAAAACAACATGCATGAGGAATCACAAAGGAGTTTTCTGCAATGGAAAAGTACTCGAACTAGTTACTTTTATCAGAGAGTAAAGCTGTAATGTAACTGATTAGTATTTAATACGTATGTAAAAAAGTACGTAACTTTAACCCATCATTAGAATTCCAGAAGCTCTTTTACACTCTCTGGTGGTATATAGCCTTACTAGTATATTTTATTTTCCATCATAACTAGATATTCTGTGAAATTCATTTATCTTTGTCTTCATAAGACTTCTCTTGTTCTCTTTAACCAGATCTCTGCTGTGGATGATGGGGTCAGAGGGGTGACGGCTGAGAAGCCTGAACAAGCTGTTGGAGAGGTGAATGTAGTCCTCGATGGTCTGCGTGACAATGCAGCAGCTTCAGGAGTGATGTTTGGACAGGTCTGTGCTCTGAACATTGAATTCCAAAAGGACTGGACTACACCTATAGAGCCATCAAGCCATTTCTGTTGGACTTGGAGAGACACGCTGTCCTTGGATTCACAAACAAACTCTTGTTGCCTATTAGAGCCGACTTAAATATTTGAGTTACATGTTGAGTCAACTTAAGTTATCATAAAAAAGCTGTGGAACGTGTTACTTTTATGGCTTATTTTTATTTTGTGTAGTTGTGCAATAAAAAAATCCTAAAAACTCAGATATGAAACTTTTTTTTGGATGGAAAACTGATGCTGTGTTGGGGCGCAGGGTGAAAAGGGAGCTCTAGGTGACACTGCGTTCGCTTCCTACTGAAAGGTTTTTGCAAATAATTTGTTCAGGAAAAAAGTGAACAGATCAGAGTGAACACTATTATTAAAACATTACAAAAATCACATAAAACACAATTTTAATCAATAAAGTAAATATTTTAAACTGCAACTGTTTTTACCAGTAAGAAGGCTGTGATGATAACAGGTTTTGCAAACATTGAAAAAAAAAAAAACTTCACCAGGAACACCTTGAACAACTTTGATTAATATTTATAACAATAAAATGATATTCAGGGACGTCAAACATATGGGATCAAGAAATTTCTTAGTATAAATTCTTCATTTCTGTTTATTTATTTACTTAATTGGTCCATTTTCATTTTTAAGTAAGAGTTTCTTATATTAAGATTAGAAAAAAATTATGATAAATCTTTATTAATCCAGAGGGAGATTTGCAGACATTTATTACCTATGACATATTATTACCCAGAATGCTGTTCAACTGCCCAATGCTCACTGGTCCAGTCAAAAAATAGCTCAGATAGAACTTTAGAGATCTCCATCAGTAATTATAACACAAGTGCCAAGGATGCCAGCCTTACCCAGGATAGACCCGTGAGGATTGAAAGTTTCCACTGGAATTGTCCAAAGCCGATGGCCTCCACAGCATCCTCCACCATGAAGGTATCTACAGCCAGATGAAGAGAGGAATGAAAAATTGTGTAGAAAGCACTGCTGTGGTTTGTTAAATTATTTTAAAAACTATTTTTAATAAGTCTGGAGTTTAAGCAGAAAACTTTTAGATGGTGCTGCTACTACGGCTCTTGGCTTTTCTTATACTGTCTTATACTGTACTGAATGTCGTCAGAAACCAAGGCAGCTGGAGGACTATTCAAAACTGTTGTTTCAGGCTTCAGAATGCAAAAAGCTATGAACGTATCTTGCTTGATAGCTACAGTTCATCACCCTTCTAGCTCTAGTCAAACCTTAAAAAACAAGACAACAATGTTGATTACATTTTATTATAGTTTTCATTTGCAATCTTTAGCATCAGTGGCTAGATGTAAACGTTAGCTCCGATTAAGCCTGTGGTTCTAATTTGCCGCACCAGATCTGTTTTGGTCATATCCTCCTGATTATTATTATCACACCACCTGTGTCTTGTTCGCTATTTGTGCCTTGTTTACACCTCTGTTTCTTTTTGGAAAATGTTGGACATGTTAATCAGTGCAGGTCCTACCCATGTCCCCTGGTGTCCCCTGGTGTCCCCGGTGTGTTTAGCTGTTCACGGAGACTTTTTGTCAGCCTCAGTGATACAGGTGCACTTCAAAGAATTAGAGTTTCATTGAAAAGTTGATTTATTTCAGTAAAATTCAATTCCAAAAATGAAACTTCTTATATTATACACAGACTGGTATATTTCGAGTGTTTATTTCTTTTAGTTTAATGAAAACCCATTGTGAGTGCTGTACATGCTCATATTTTTCAGTGTTAAAAAGACATAATCATCAAAATAGAAAAAAAAACCAGATAGTATATATCAGTCTGTGTGTAAAGAATCTATATAATTTAACTTTGAATTGAATTTACTGAAATAAATCAAGGTTTTGATTTATTTGTTAAGATTTATCATTTATTGAGATGCACATGTAATCTATTACTCGTGACACTCTGTGCTGTTGTGGATGGTCCCATATGGATGGGAAGAGGAACTGTCCAAGTGTCACACATGCTTCAGTTAATCACCTCACTGGGACACTGTAGACAAGTAGTTAAAAACTGAAGGTGTAATTATAAAGATCTCTCTGTGCTCATGCAGTTACTCTTATTTACGGTTTGCTCCGAACCCACTTAATCCTATTTGTCTTTATTCCTTTATTCCTGGCAAGTTATCTGGATCAGGCATTTCACTCACTGAACGTTCACAGGAACGACTGCGATGAGCTCTGAGCCACCTTAGCCAGGATCAGATCATTCTCAGATGTCAATCGGTGTTAGGCGTTCATTCATGAGAAATTTCATCACCAGTCCCGGTTTGACTTGAACGGCCCTCGTTCCTAGATTACATCAAATGACAGTGGGGTGAGACACGTACCGTCAGTAGGGTTGGCAAACTCTTGCGGTACCGGAGCTCCATCAGACAGATCCACAGAACCTGCATCGATGTTTCCGCCTTCGACCTGCACCATCTGATCCCTCGTTCCACACTCATACTCTGAATAAGTGCTATCGCCTGTACGCCGGAACTTCACCACACTGCAGGACAGATGAGGGAGACAGAAAGATATTATACAATGACTGAAGACATAATCATAATAATTCTCAAGTCAGGTCCGTCTGCACAGACTGCACTGTGTGGTGTAGTGATGTTTGGTACAGAAACTCTGGCATTCTGTCACTATGTAGTGGAGAATTACTGCAGTGTCGAGTGGTGGATGAGTCATTGCTCCTGCAGGCAGAATCGAGCTGACCAGACAAAACATAATCCTGAAACAACACAAGTCCTTTCTAATTGGTCGTGATGTGTTACCAAGACAACAGGAGAACATCCGGTCTGAGTATACTGTTATTATAAAGAAATAAAAAAAAAACTTCATTTTAAAATCAAAAATTGATGAAGAGAGAACCAATTCTAAGAAAATAATCCATGACAGGTTGTGTGACGTGGCCTGAAAAAGAAAGATAAAGAATCTTCTGAACAACAACATTCTCCATTAATACAAAAACACATTTTCACCGCCTACTGACTCCCAAGCTCAGTTATTCCACACGCACTCATGAAGACATTGTATGTGAACCTGAACATCCACTGTATTACACATATATAGTATTTTTCTGAATAGAAACACTAAACCGAGAAAATACAGGGGGAGGAGGACAACGCAATAGAGTACCAAGTACAAAAGGAGAAGATATTTAAAGAAAAAGAAGAAGAAGAAGAAGACAAGGTAGGCAGACAAAGAAGAAAACAAATTGAACAAAAGAACAATAGAGTAACAAATAGAGTAAACAGAAGAGCAAAGAAAAAGATGACAAGAAGGAGACATAGGGAGAAAAAGACAAACAGAAAATGACGGAGTGGGAACAAGAGAGACATGAGACACAGTGTGGACAAGAGACAAAAAGGCATGAAAAAGGAAAGAAATAGAGAAAGTGTTCTTGTCATTTAATGCAAGGAACTTCCAACATGGGGGTTTTTGTTGTTGTTGTTGTTTTGGATTTTTCCATGATTTGTCTCCCTGATTCAGCCATGTCCCATTCCCACCCGTCTCTCTCTCTAAGAGCACTCTCCCACCAAGGGTAAAGACTCATCACAAACCCTCTGAGAAACTTTACGCCAGCCGACCATAACTTTTCGAACCGCTGCTTATTCAACACACCCTAGTGTAACACACTCGGAGGAAAACACAATCCACTGGCATGAGCTCACAGACGCCCATGATTGACTAGTGTCATTTTGATGGACGTGAGAGTGCTGCCATGCCACCTCTTCACCCTGAGAGAACATCTGCTCCCTCGACTCCTGGCTCCTGGCGGGTTGTAGCATCACCAGGGAATCAAACTCACAATCTCTGGATGATAAGACAAACACTTCTGTTAACCCAGAATTCCACATTGTTCTGGACATCTACATGTCCTTGCTTGCCCATGCGTCCGTTAGTCTAAATATGGCACCTCAGTAGGCACAATTATCCCAGAAGCCAGAGACATGAGACAACATCTGGAGCAGTGAAATGCATACCTGCTGAACAGCAGGACTAAAATCAGAGGTTTACATGGCCGCAAGGACACGTCCAATAAGTTGCAATGTGCTTTGGCTGCAGCATTACCCGTAGCATTACTTCGAACTTTATCTTTATTAAAGGAACAGTGTGCTCTGGTCTTAAACACAGCTACTGTAGTCGTGCTGAAATTTCACACACCGAACGAAGCAGGGAACAAAGGACGCATGCTTAACCGGTGTCCCGGCAACAGTTATAGACTTATAAAGCTGAAGGCTGAACAGGCTTTAGTCAGGGTCAGGGAGACAAGTTCAATGGCAGCCTGTCCTGCATGTTGTAGGACAGAATCGTATGTGGACAGAATCTTTCTGAACAACAGGGAGATGATGAAGTGTGATGCTCCAATAACATGACTGCAGCAATGAGGATTTATATTCTTTAGCAAACCAGCTATCAGAGAGGGTAACTCTAGTTTAATGAAGAGCGAGGAGGAAGACTGGGCGTTGGGAGACATTGTGTAACAGCTGTACTGCCTGCTCTGCCACAGCCGGTGAGATGGCTCCTCCCTGCTAAGTGCACTTTCCCTCTGACTCATTTTTATTCTTGTGACAATCAACAATTTAATGCTGGCATTCAGTAGAACCCACGCTGTTGAGAATAAACACGAGGAAGTCATCGGCTGATTATTAACAGTCCAGCACGACTGTCCAACTCACGGCTGTCCAACACACGACTGTCCAACACACGACTGTCCAACACATGGCTGTCCAACACACGACTGTCCAACACACGGCTGTCCAACACACGACTGTCCAACACACGGCTGTCCAACACAGGACTGTCCAACACACGGCTGTCCAACACACGGCTGTCCAACACACGATTGTCCAACACACGGCTGTCCAACACACGGCTGTCCAACACACGACTGTCCAACACACGATTGTCCAACACACGACTGTCCAACACACGACTGTCCAACACACGACTGTCCAAATCCTGGGAGAATAGCGCTGAACCTTCAAGTTCATCGAAAAGTACAGTATAAGGTTGTTTTGGTTTATTTTTGGTCTCTCAAAAGGCAATGACTTGCTGGTTTTATGAGCAAAAATAGCAGCCGGTTTATTAAGAGAACATTCCTGTGCCATTCAATTTACCAGCTCTTTTTAACTCCATCTTTCATCACGACACCTGTTTCTCACTGGTTCATGCCTTACAGTACGTTAAATGTTTTTTTATGCTTGAATGATTCATTGCTCACTGTGCAGCTTAACAACCAAACACATTCTTCTGAAATTGCTCGGGTACAGGGTCTGGAGTGAATATAAGAAACAAAAAATTCCTCCAGGAAGCTTGAGAATTATTCCTCAAGACTGCATTAAAAATAAAAGAAAGAAAGAAAGAAAGAAAGGAATTTTCCAGCAGGAGAAGAGCTTGAGCTCAGAATCACATGCAAAAATGATCAAACTGAAATGAACATAATCAAGTAAACAAGGGAAAATTCAGAAATGGAATATACTGTATATTCAGTGCATCTAACAAGGAGTGGCGTGAGGCTGGAGTCAGTGCATCAAGAGCCACCACACACAGATGTCTTTAGGCAATGAGCTACAACTCTCGCGCTCCTAGTGTTGAGCTCCTCCTGAAACAGAGGCCACATCTTACCTGGACTAAGGAAAAGAAAAAGAACTGGACTGTTCACTGGTATAAAGTCCTTCTTTCAGATGAAAGTAAATTTAGCATTCTATCTGGAGATCAAGGTCCCAGAGTCTGGATGAAAATTGGAGAGGCATCAAAGTAGTTTGAAGTCCAGAGTGAAGTTTCCACAGTCTGTGATGATGTGCCGTTCCATATCGGGTCGTTAGCTGGAAGTGGTCCACTGTGTTTTCTGTTTTCTCTTAAGTATATAGTCATCTACCTGGACATTTTAGAGCGCTTTAAGCTTTATGGAGTCGCAGATATCCTTTTCCAGTAACGCCCATAACAGACTGATCACCTTCATGCCACACTGATGCAGTAATTCATGCTACAGTAGCCCCGACCTAGAACAGGGTATAGAGCGCAGAAATGAGGATTTCTGATTTTCATTAGTTTTAAGCACGAAAAAAATTAAATAAAAAAGACGTGAAAGACTGTATACTGCCATCTGCAAAAATCGCCTGCCTTCACATGCATATGAACTTGAGTAACGTCCAATTTTCAATCCATAGGGTTTATTATGATGTTGGCCTGGCTCGCAGTCTCCGCTCTAATTCATCCCATCAGGTTGAGGTCAGGACCTCGAGTTCTTCCACATCAAACTCGCTCATCCATGTCTTCAGGGACCTTACTTTGTGCACTGGTGCGCAGTGAAGGCAGGCGAGCGAATACTTTTGACAATATAGTGTATTTCACTTTACGTGCCATGAATCTAGAATAAGTTTCACTTTTTAAGTGAAATTTACAGGAAACAAAAAAACAACTTTTCCATAGAGTTCACATTTTCGAGATGTACGGAACATGCTTAAAATAAATATAAACTGAAAAAAAAAAGAACTATGCAGACGGTCAGTGAGACGAAAAAAAAAAAGATCTGACCCTAAATCTGGAGGCGGAGAGACTCGTACTGTATGTACGGTGTATATAAAGCGCTCTTTCCGAGGCTGAGAAAAGCAGCCTGAGTTTTATTTACTGTAAGTCAGCAGTGTGAAGTGTAAGGCCACTGCTGAGCACTGATCTGAGTGCTGTTACACAAAGAGAGAGTACTGAGAACCGCCAGTGCTCCTAATTACAGTAATCACAGCTCTCAGCCTTATCATGGGCGAATAAAGCCCTCGTGCAGAGACAGCCGGTGTAATTAAGCAGAAGCCTTTGTTTAGTCTCTCTAATAGCAAAAGCGCCTTCATGAACCCAGTAACGCTGCTTCACATATGATCTGAATACGGCACAGACCGAGAGAAACTCAATACAGCGCAATATCATTACTGTTAACACTTTTTAGCTTTTTTTCAGGGCTGCATTGTGGCTCTGATTTAATATTGAGGGTGATGTTAAATATTTTCCAGATCATGAGATTGGGAAGGTTCACAGGCTGGGGAAATAAACAGGACTGAAAAAAAACATGAGCTGGATTACTTTCCTAATCCACAATAGGGATGTTTGATAGAAATATGATGATTTTATGTGGCTTGAACAAAACAGCTGGCAAAGATCAAGTGCAGGGTTTCTATATCTATATAGATGTGGCATGATTATGAATAACGAAACTGGACTCTATATCTTAAACACACTATATGATGCAGATCAATCCCTGTTATCTGTTATCACCCAGATGAGGATGGGTTCCCTGCTGAGTCTGGTTCCTCTCAAGGTTTCTTCCTATTGCCATCTCAGGGAGTTTTTCCTTGCCCCCGTTCTCACTCATACACACTTCCATACATTTTTTTTTTCATTTCTTGAAGCTGCTTCGAGACAATGACCATTGTTAAAAACGCTATATAAATAAAATATCATCCTTTCATTAAGCGCTGACACCCTGAGTATATGGTGGTGGAGTAATCCTGAAAGAGACCACACACATCAGAATAAAATGTGATCAGTCTGAAGAAATGCCCAGACAGCATAAGAAAGCAACTGTTCCTTTAATCTGTGTGTGTGTGTGTGTGTGTGTGTGTGTGTGTGTTGTTCCGAAGAACAGGAGTTCAGGAGGAGGAGGAGGATCCTTGTGGTACACCACAGCACAACAGTGTGTAAAAACACGAGTATCTATTGCTCTCTTTAAGGCAGTCCAAAAAGCGGCATATTGCTTTACTTTTTTCTCATAATTTGATCATCCAATCAGTGCTGCATGATGAAGCCCCCCAAAGATCTCTTACATTTTGATATGTCTCATACTGATGTTTTGCCATCATAAACACACAGGGATGCCAGCTTTTGCCACAAAGTTGGAAGAAATTATCTTTAAAATGAACCATCCCTTGAAACAGTCCCCTCAAGCATGTGGACAAACTCAAGTGTCCTGCTCGAAGCCCTGACCTCAACTACACAAGATGTTTTGGGATGAACCAGAGCTCTATCTGCACACCAGACCTTCTCACTCAACTCCAGTAATGTTACTGCTAATTCAAAAACATCTAGTCAAAATAGAAACCTGAGTTTTTTAATGGGAGGTTTAACAAGTGTGCGCAGGTCAGGTGTCTGTCCACTTACATTTGGCAGCATAGTGTATATGTCTCACTCAGTCATTCTCAGGGAGCCTAGAGTCTATTGAGGGACGAGTTGAGGTACACCTTGGGTGAGGTACCAATCCATTGCAGGGCACGAAAGCATACACACACACACACATGCATGCACGCACGCATAACCTGAATAACCTGAGTATAACAGTGAGTAATGATGACCGAGAGAGAGAAGGCTGTGTATCCTACAATATGTAACTGGTAAAAGCAATAGCAGCTTCTATTAATTAAAGCTAAAACAAAAGCAATCTAGTATCTTTAAAAAAAAAAAATTCATCAAGAGCCCTGCACTCTGTCCAGATGGGATTAGATCAGATCAGATCTTCCAGATGTTTGACCCTCATAGACTCTATTACACAGCGTTGGGGTATGAAGGGAAGCGCATGAAGGGATGCTTAGGGCCCACAGTACGAGCCCCTGGAGGCAGAGTTATGGTCTGGGGTTGCTTCAGTTGGTCTGGGCTCAACAACACTCACTCATTCACTCACTCACTTACACACTCATCGTCTGTAGTGCTTTATCCTGTATACAGAGTGGCAGGGGGTTGGAGCCTATCCCAGTAGACTTTGGACAGGAGGTAATCGGGAATCAAACCCTCAACACTGGAGGTGCAAGGCGACAGTCCTAACCACTACACCACTGCGCCGCTGGCTCAGCAACATAATGTGGCAAAAAAAATGAAGTCAGCTGATGACCTGAATGTACCAAATGACCAGATTTTTGAGACTTTACAGAGGTTTGTAAACTCTCCCCTCATCGGTCCAAGAACTTGCACCAGCAAATGTGTCCCATACTCAAAGCTAATGGGGTCCAGTGATATATAGTGTGTATGACTTTTTGAGTATGGGATAGTAAATGAATAATTTATTCATCAAAGGCTCTACTTAAGACTACTTCTAAACTACTTAAGAAAGCTAGATAATGCATTTGAATTCTGTGTTTTTTTAAAATGGATAAACCACTAAATTTTCAGTTTTGTTGCGACAATCAGCGAGCACAAATTCCTGGATTATCCTGAACTGTCCCGTAGCACGCTTGTGTTAAATGCCTGCTTTATTGCCTACTTATTGCGTTTGAGACTATTAGAGACTACAAGCTTCAGTGTTTGCTGATGTACCTGTTATTAGCACTAAGAGCTTTACAAAGGTTTGAGACTCGCCGAAAACATTAGCTTTAAGCAAACATCTCCAGAAATGTTCCCATTGTGTTGGACGTGTTGGACATTTGACCCCTCCTAACCCTGGCACCGTGCCAGTGTCACCGTCTGAGAGCAGTAAGAGAAAGGTAAGAGCATCAGCAATGTTTCCTCACTGTGTAATGGAGGAAGCTGTCAGGGCATTCAAATAATGTTCAGGGTCAGATCAGGGCCTTAACAAACACCTAGTACACTAGATTTGTCCTTAGTTAAATGATAAAAGACATTTTGGTTGAAGTCTCCCAACCACGTAATTCCCTAAAGGTTTAATGTAATACCTAGCACCACTAGTAGTTAATAAATGGAGTAGAGAAGTTGGACAGCCATGATATGATGGGTGTGTGAAATGTGTTACACAAACCATAAATTAATTGTACAATAAACTGGTTCCATAAAACAAAGACTTAATCAAAGACTTGATCAGTTTGTACTTTGCAATACATTATCTGTTTTTCCCTTGAAAAAGCATTTTTAACTAACGTGTCATTATCTGCTATTCGATCAGGACTCCGAATCCAGAAATCCCATTGTATGATTTTATAACAATTTATTTGTAAATTACTGGGTGAAATAAGTATTTGATCACTTGCTTATCAGCCAGATTTCTGACCATTAAAGACCTGTTATTTTGCTTATAAAAGGTCCAGCTACACTCTGCTCATGATTCTAAATTAGTAGCACCTGTTTGAGGTCGTTAGCTGTCATAAAGACACCTGTTCACCCCACAATCAGCCAAAGTCTGAATAGATACATGGGGTATCAATGATGCTAAGAATGGTGAAGAATCAGCCCAGAACTACACTGGAGGAGCTGGTCAATGCCGTGAAGAGAGCTGGGACCATCGTTTCCAAGGCTACTATCAGTAATACACTAAGACGTCATGGTTTAAAATCTTGCATCGCACGGAAGGTTTCCCTGCTCAAGTCAGCCCATGTCCAGGCCCGTCTGAGGTTTGCCAGGGACCATCTGGATGATCCAGAGGAGTCATGGGAGAAAGTCCTGTGGTCAGATGAGACCAAAGTAAAACTTTTTGGTCTTAACTCCATTCGCCGTGTTTAGAGAAAGAAGAATGATGAGTATCATCCCAATAATACCATACCTACAGTGAAGCATGGGGCTGGAAGCATCATGCTCTGGGGGTGTTTTTCTGCACAGGGGACAGGACGACTGCACTGTATTAAGGAAAGGATGAACAGAGCCATGTATTGTGACATATTGGACAAAAACCTCCTTCCCTCAGTCAGAGCATTAAAGATGTGTCGGGGCTGGATCTTACAACATGACAATGACCCAAAGCACACAGCCAGGAAAACCAAGGAGTGGCTCCATAAGAAGCATATGGACTATTTAAAAGCAAAATAACAGGTCTTTGAGGGTCAGAAATCTGGCTGATAAGCAAGTGATCAAATACTTATTTGACACAGTAATTCACAAATAAATTGTTAAAAAATCATACAATGTGATTTCCGGATTTTTCTTTTTAGATTCTGTCTCTCACAGTGGAAATGCACCTATGCTGAAAATTGTAGACCTCTCCATGATTTATAAGTAAGAGAACTTGCAAAATCACAGGGTGATCAAATTCTCATTGACCTCACTGTATATATATATATATATATATATATACAGAGGCAGCGAAAAAAAATTATAAATATTTAGAATATGCTACATATTAATATATAATAATATTATGATAATATTGTGATAATCATACATCATACTATTTTTCTTTTCCCATACATTTTTGGTGTGTGTATGTGTGTTCAAAATTGACTTCATGGACTTGTGTCTTGGCACCTTATCCTGTCACCCACACACACACACACACAAAAACAATTCATAGACTGTTCTGCTGCAGTTCTTTTAGCATGACACTAAGCCTCCTGGCAGACACTCTGACACCATTTGTGTCCTGGTCTACTCGTCAATTTTAAAGGGACATCATCATCTTAGTAATGTCACTTGTTGATTTAAGACTTTACAGTGTTCCATGGTACTGAAAATATCCAGGCTTCTTTTTAAGCCTCTCCTGATTGATATTTTTCAACAAAGAGTACCGGCTGTGTAAGATCTTTGCACTGCATGGCTACTCTGGATGGATGTTATCAAGAAGATGACAAGAAAAAAAAGTGTTGCATCATTAAGAATGCATGTTTTTTTTTTTTTTCGTTTTTTTTTGTACCAAAAAAGTGCATGTGTTTTTATCTCTAAAACAGATTTAAAAGTAATGGGACTTAACATCTAATATAGTATGTATATATAGAATATTCTCTTAGGCACATGCATATACAATATATGCATTATATATATATAGAACAAGGATGCTGTCAATGGATAAATAAATAGCTAGAAAGCCAAATAAACAGTAAGTAATAAAACAAAGTGTGTATTTGGTGTGATGACACTTACGTACACGTACAATTTGTAAGGAAATTATAAAGAAAGTTTTACTGAGTATACTGCAACTTCCAATTCTGTGGTGGAATACTGATGTTTGGAAATCAGAAATGTTTTTTTGCTGACTCAATAATAAAGTCATACTATTTTAAACAAAACTACACCAAAGTTCATATCCTAAAATTGGGTGCCTAATACTTTTTCACAGTACTGTACACTAAAAGAAACATACACTACCGTATGTTTACGGTATCGCTACACACTATTTGTGATAATAAAGGAACAATGCCAGTGATCACACTAACTATAATGCTTGACACTTATCTCACTGGACCACAGGAACAGCTGTACTTGTTGATATAACCAGATAAGATATACCATTAATTAAGTGAATAATCGGACAAGGATGCCAATGCTACGTCAAATAGTTGACATCTACATAGTGCACCAAAAAGTAGTATTCATTCTTTGGATATCCATGCTTCTCTGTTCATTAATTTTTTATACAGCTGATCCTGTGAAGGGTGGTACTGTAGGAGCCTGGAGTCTGTCCCAAGGGCAGGACAAGGCAGGAATGTAACAAACAAACAAACAAACACACATAGACAGGAAATTATGCAAACTACATGTACCCTGACCAGATGAGATTTGAACAGTCAACCACGGACAACAGTGATAACCCCTAATACATATTATATAATATACACCAGATGGACTAAAGTATTTGGCCAAACCTGCAACCACATTGTATCCAAATACATACACTTCAATATGGATTAGGTCCCCGTTTTTTAGCTATAACAGCTTCCAGAAGGCTGTCCACATGATTATGGAGTGTTTCTGTAGGAATTCATATCCATTCATTTTATAGAGCGTTTATGAGGTCAGGTATGAGGTTGGAGGAGAAGACCTGGTTTGCAATCTCCATGTTCCAGTTCATCCCAAAGCAAAGCTGCTTGGTGGGGTTTAAGTTCTTCTAACTCATCACACCATGTCTTTATAGTCCTCGCTTTGTGCACTGGGACACAGTCATGTTGGAAAAGAAAAGGGTCTTCCCCAAACTGTTGCCACGAAGTTGGAAGCATAGCATCGTCCAAGATGTCTTGGTATGCTGAATCATTAAGATAGATTTTAAATAGGGATGAGGCGACTGATTGAAACACCCCAATTTGATGATTAACAGGTCTGGTGGATTACTTTTATCCGTCTGGTGTATCGTACGGTACTGGGATTTAACTGGCTGGGTTTCAATAACAACACAATGTAATAAAATGACCGATATTATGCATTGATACGTCATTGCTGGTTTTTAATGAGTAATAAATAAATGCTGGTGAAATAAAAAAACAAATAAGTATATATATTTGGCACACACACACACACACACACACAGAGGCTGACATCCACCCTGCGCTGTTTACAAAGCTCTCTCACACACACACACACACACACACACACACACACGCCTCCATGTTTTTCTTGAGACATGGACATGGAGATTAAACCGTGTTGTCCTGTATCATGTCCACGCCTGTGAGACAGTTAGATGAAGAGCAGTGAGAAGGGCGAGGAGGCTGTAACACGGCCCAGGATCTCATCAGCACAAATCTGTTATAGAGAGAGAGAGAGAGAGAGAGAGGGAGAGAGAGAGAGAGAGAGAGAGGGAGAGAGGACCGCGCTGTCTCACTCACGGCAGTTGTCTCAGCTGGAACAGATCATCGTCCATGATGTAAACCGGCGCTCGTGTCTTTCATCGCCCTCACATTCCTCTTCTTCTTCTCCTTATTGTTGTTGCTGCGCGCCGGGATTTCAGCACCGCGAGCGGGCGGACAGCGAACACGCACGCGCACACAGACACAGACGTGTACACTTACACACTTCGGTGGGCGGGGCGTGGAGGGGGCGGAGCCACAGCGATTATCGACTCGAGCCGCAGAAGTGATTAATGGGGGTGGGGCTCTCCAAAAGAAACAACAACAACAACAGTAATAATAATAATAATAATAACAACACTTATTATTATTATTATTATTATACAATTTTATAATGGATATTAAAATATTTTATTATTATTATTCTTATTATTTTATTATTTAATATTTTTTTTACATTTTTATTTTAAAATAATAAAATATATATATATATTTTTTCCCCCGAGCCTTAAAATCATTTATTTGCTTATGAGGACATTCTTCTTTTTCTTCCATAAACGCCGATAATATTTAAATTTTTTTTATACATTTAATCACTCACCATCAAAAAAAAAATCTCATATCTGAGCCAGTCAGCTAATTACAACTCTTAGTTAGCTGGCTGGTTCGGGTAAAGTGTGTTGTTAACTTATGTTGTGTTGTTTATTTATGTTGTTGCATGTATGTAGCTCTTTGGCCCTGGAGGAACGTTGTGTACTGGACTGGATATGGTTGGAATGACAAAGAAAGCCTACTATCTACACCGCTTTATTCTGTATACAGGGTTGCTGTTGGCCTGGAATCTATCCCAGGAGACTTAGGGGGTACAGCATCTATCACAGGGTACAAAAAACACACTCTATGGGCAATTTGGGAACACCAGTTAGCCTAATCTGCATGTATTTGGACTTTAAGAGAAAACCAAGCAAGCACAGACCCCAAGGCGAGGATCAACGCAAGGTGATGGTGCTAACCACTACGCCACCATTTTCTTTCAACAATATTTTTGTTGAATAAAAAAAAAAAAAAAAACATGCAATGTTTCAAAAATCTTGCCAGTAATGATTTGTAATTTGTAAAATCTCAGTGGAGTAAAGTGTTGCTTTTATTTATTTTTTATCTTTACTTTATCGAAAGACTGATGAGGTGGCCCAAGTTTGGCTGGTTAGATGGTTTAACATGACTGAAATGTTTTTTTGGTCTACATTATTTTAACGTTTCCCCAGCATTTTAAGGATGTGGCACAATTCCTGTTGTCCCTGATGGTGAACTATAATCAAAGATTGGCCAGCAGGTTTTTAAGCATGGGTCAATGTAATCCGGACAGGGCTAACGGGCTTTTCCTCACCTTAAAAATCCCACCATGACATCCCAGTACCATGTCACCCCGCCTTTCCACTCCCTCCACTGGCTCCCTGTAGCCGAGTCACAGGCAACAACAAAAGATCTTTGTTTCTTAGATATTTGACTTAACTTTCCAAGTGTTTGTCAACACAGATCATACCTCTAGATAGTCACCTAGTGAACCTGTGTAAGCATATATTGAATGATGAAACTTAACATCAAACATAAATATAACTTCAAAGTACTTCTGTAAGTCGCTCTGGATAAGAGAGTCTGCCAAATGTAAATGTCATGTTAGTATGTCCGACATTTCACCATCAGTCAAACGCTTGGATACACCTTCTAATCCCATGGTCTTCCCTGATTTTATATTTCTCCACTGTAAAACAATGCTGAACGCTTCCAAAATATGCAATAATCTCATCTGAACAGTTGATATTGAGATGTAGCTGCTACTTTAGCTGTAATCTGAGGTGCTGGTTGTTAACTGGTGATTTCTGAGGCTGGTAACTCTAACTGATTTAGAATGCAGAAAATGTCTCGCTTAAAAGATAACATTGGATTATAAGGTAGGCCCAGACTTTTAAACACAGAACCAATCAAATCATCTGGTACCCAATCAGAAACGCTAAATGCTAAAGAGGTAAATGTATCATAAGATGCATAACATATTTATTGGAGAAAATAAATGAAGCATATTCTGGACTTATTTAAAGAAGCATAATCCAACTATTTAAACATTAAACACATAATGAAATGTATAGTTATATAATATTTATTTATTTGACATCTTTTTATTCACCAATGTTACCACAAAACAGACTTCAAACACGTGAGAATTCAAAAAGTATTTTATTAGAACAATGTATTGTGAGGCTTATACAGGACAGAAGAAAGCAGAAAACTGAAATGTGAACTTCAGACAATATTTTTATTGTTATTTATACTAATGTGTGAAAACAATGTCAACATTATCAGACTAAACACACACAAACATATATATCCACACAAAAAGTGCAAGTTTATACATATTAGGTATAATATTCACATACAATGAATTGTGTTAATCCCGGGATTCCATTGCTTGTGCCAAAAATTCCTGAAATAAAAAAATATATATATATTTCACAAACTCAAATTAGCCTAACAGAAAATGTTAAAAAGTCAGCTCAATACAACACGCTAATGTAATAAATGTATTAAGACCTCACATACATCAAAGTAAGGAATAGGTTATTGCCGATCCAACACTGCTTAGCTGTTTTTCATTACCTTAATGGGGTCAGAACTAACGGGGCTCGCCGGGCTCCTTTCTCCCGCTTTCAGCTCACTGTATCTCACGTATTCCTGAGCCAGACCGATAGCCTCTTCCTTCCTATAAACATTTACACACACACAAAAAAGTTATGAACCAGAATAAAACCTAGAGGGCTGTCCTGTGCTCATTTCAGGTGCATCTGTAAATCTCCCTAAATCAGCTTTCTGGTTATGTGTCTTGTAAGGAGTGATGGATGCAAATAAAAACTAAACGATTAAATGAATTATCAAATGGATTAAATCAAGTCTGAATCAAAGTGCAACTTAGAAACTGTGCAGTCAGTGTGAAAACTGTGATATTTAAAAGAGGTCACCTGTTGTGCGTGCTCAGGTAGTTGACCATCTCCTCCACCTGATCAGACTGAGCCTTTAACACCAAGTGCTTCATAAGGGGTCGGAAGTGCTCGCTCTTCATCAAGCTCTGGTAGCGGCTGGTTTTAAACAGGAACGTCAGCACCGTGTCTCTGATCTGCACATAATGATAAAATGGTCAGAATGGAAACACAAACACACACACAGATTTAGTTCTGTAATGAAAAGCAGCCACACCTGAGAAGGAAAGCCTGCTAGTTCTCCCGTGCTCATACTTTCCACCAGCTGATCCAGGATGAGCGTCGGATTACAGGACTGCAGTAACGTCTAATTTGGGGGTATAATGAGAAAACATGTGATTCAATTTTAGAAATACCTTTTGGTTTTATTCACTGAACGATTATATAAAATTGTGTACATGTTCTAGGCTTCGTATTTAAACAAATATTTATCAAATAATCAAATAACAGAGTTAGGGTCATAATCAACAACATGCAGTTGTGATGTGGCCCAACGTGGAAGAGTCCTGTCATGTTTTATAACCGAAGCAACCCCAGGTCATGACACTACCTCCAGGGGTTTGTACTCAAAAGGCATTGAGTGTATTGTTTCACACGTGACAAAATGACCTTTTTCAGTTGCTGCCATTGTTTACACTCCTTCATAAACTGGAGAATTGTTTTTTTTCTCACTATGAAAGTGTTTTTCTTATGGCCAAACAACTGTTTGATCCTGTGAGTTCTCATAACACAGTGTGTGCGTGCGTGTGTGTGTGTGTGTGTGTGTGTGTGTGGGTGGAACTACTCTTACTTTTTCGGTCAGCCATTGCTGCATTGAAAGGTTCTTCAATACAGCCAGTTCCAGTTATTTAAAATCTCCTTCGTTGGTTTCTCTGCTTAATGCAGACCGATCGTTTGAGCCAACTGAAATAGCGAGTTTTTTTTTTTTTTGGCAGCCATGGAGACATTTGAGACGCATGATGATCTCATACCTGAATTTGTTGTTCTCTCTTTTTGGAGCAGGGGATGAGTAAGAGAGTGCCGAGAGAAAAGGCCATCAGGTTAAACTGGGCGAAGCGCTTGGCAATGCCAGTGAGATCCAGATTCAGCAGAAATGGACATCTGATCACAAACACCATAACAGCTTGTTTATTTTTGTAAATTTAGAAAAAAAAAAAAGAAATCTGCTCTAAATCATACTCTTCATATATTAATGAATGAGTTTGTTTGTTTACTGTAGCTTATGGAAAGAACACTTACTTTATCAGAAGAACAAATGTCTTGTAGAAAGTGGCTTGTTGATGTGGACTCAAAGGGAGAGATGCTGTCGAATATACCAAGATAAAGCATTTAGTTAACACACACATACACACGTCAATATCTTACCAATTTAAGCCCATATATCCATTTAGTTTAGTCAGAATCTCTTTGATTTACCCGTCATAAAGGGGGCTAGGATCACACTGCGCCAGGTCCTGGAAAAACTTGGAATCTGTAGGAACATTTAACATGATCGCAGTTTACAGTTGGGTTCATTCATGAGGTGTTTTTCCTAAAACAAATGTCAAGTGCAATAGTGGAAGAAAAATGATACAATTATTAGGAAGCCTTCATGTCACTGGTCAACGTTTAGCCACCAGCTGTGGTGGCGCTTAACATCTGGATGTGTTTGATCATGAGGTAACTTTAAGTAAGTTCAGTTCAGGCTTTAATCATCACACAAACATTACCGCATAGTGAAATTCTTTATTCTTCACATATCCCAGCTTCTTGTTAGAAGGCAGGGGTCAGAGCGCGGGGTCAGAGCGCGGGGGTCAGAGCGCGGGGTCAGCCATTTTACAGGGTTAAGGGCCTTGCTCAAGGGCTCAACAGCAGCAACCTGGTGGTGCTGGGGCTCGAACCGCCGATCTTCCGATCAGTAACTCAGAGCCTTAACACACTTCCCAGTGTAAGTGTAATCCACTGACAGTTAGACAAAAACAATGGGGAAAAAACACATTAAAACAGACAGAAATACAGTAAGTGATTACCTCTAAAAGGCTCGGCACCGCTCGAAGAGTTTCCAGAATCTTCTGCAAGTAGCTGATCTAAACAGGGAGCGAATCAAATGCCAGAGGTAACGTGATTCAAAAATAAAAAAAAAACTGCCGAACCAACAGTTAAACAAACTATTTACTTGCATATTTTTTCCCCGTAATGTGGTTTTAATGTTATGTCACTCGGAAAAGCAGAGACGATATAAACAATAACAGTAACACACTTACTTGCCCAAAAAAAAAAAAAGAGTCACCATGCTGAAATTGTTGGGCTGCGTCAGGCAAAGATACCAACTAACGTGATTAGTGGCTACTGGAACTGGGTTAAAAACTCCTCAACATATTATTAAAAATGTATGTTTTATATATTATCCTGGAGAGCTAATGCTGAACCATTTACTTTGTGGAAGTAATGTGATTGGGAAACAATAATGAAAATCATGATCAGTTAAACACTTGAAGTTGCACAAAAACAAGTACAGCACGAACCGATCCCAGAGTGATGGCGCATCAGGGAAGGAAGGGAAGCGCATGAAGCGATGCACTCATCATGCATAGCGTCCACCGTACACTCGTCTGGAGGCAGTGTTATGATCTGAGGTTGCTTTAGTTGCTCAGGTCTAGACTCAGTAACGTTATGTGGCACTAAAATAAAGTCAGCTGACGACCTGAATGTACTGAATGACCAGATTATCACACGAGTGGACTTCCTCTTCCCTGATGGCACGGGGAAATATTCTAGAAATCAAATTGTAAAATGCTTCTGGGAGCTGAGGGGTCATTGTCACACGACCTGGACACCACATTGTGTGCTGTAATCAAATCTATAGATGACTAAATGAGAGTCTTACAGCATGTGACTTTTTGGGGGCAGGCAGTGTATAATCAGTATCTACATGTTTACTTATGTTTATTTACGTCTCTTACTTCTTAAAAATCAAGTTTCCATACCATATTAAACACCAGTAATTTCTGCAGCACGCCGCTCCACAGCTGTGTGTCATACACCTCGTACTCCAAGCACAGATCTGCCACTAGACGCACAGCCTACACACACACACACATACAGTAATGATAAAAACTAATCATCATTATTACGAAAGACAATAGAGAAGGATTTATTTTGCATTTATTCATTTTCCTTGACTCACTATTACTATAAGCCCTAAAAAAAAAAAAGAGCCGTCTGTACCCGAGGTTCGTTGCTGTGGTTCTTCCATAAGCCCTTGATCATTCCCTCTTTAGGGCTACTGAGAAACCTTTCCAGATTGTAGGGAATGTTCAGGGCCTCCAGTTGAGAGAGGTACACGTAGCACTTCAGGTAGTACCTGTAGTGGAAAAAGCAACAAATTTAACAGACATTATGATTTCACAATAAATATCTGCTACTAAAGAAGACACTAAACATGTTTACGTAATTTCTGAATAAAAAATTCTGTACAACTGGACTAAATGAAAAAAAAAAAAAACACTGCTCATTTAACACTTTAATTGTACTCTGTTATTATAAACATATATTTTTTATAAAGATGACCTTAAATTGTAGAGCTGATTCTACATACTGTATTTGCCTAAGACACTATTTACAAAACGTAGACATTCTTCAGTTTCCGAAAGCCGGACACGTACTTGACTTTATCTCTTGGTGTGTGAGACAGAGCCTCCAGCGTGGGCGAGTCTGCGATGTGAATGAGGCAGAGCAGAGCGCGGCTGCGGTGCTCAAAGGTCAGTCTGAGACCTGATCCTCCTAACGGCTGAGAAAAAAGCAAAAGGAATGAAAGAAGGATTAACATTTGAAAACATCACTGACTTACACAGGAACCTGGACGGAAGACTCTTCACATAAACAGATTAGTACTGACAACCGTTTTGGACGTTCATTAACTAAGCATTAGTCCGAGTCTGCCTGAAGCACCCTGCGTTCATTCGTAACCACCTACTGCACGTACGATGCTTAAAGTCAACTCGACCAGTCTGTTATTGTGTTCTTTAAAATGTGCTCTCAAGCCAGGAAAGGCCTGAAAAGGGCTTTTTACACACTAGAATCAACGCTGCCAGTTTATTATCAAGTTGAGATGAAAAATTAAACATTACTTTACTTTACCTTGTAATGTTTACAGCTTCAATTCTATTCACTGGCCCGCGACATTATACACACACACTATAGATTACTGGGGGAAATAATGCACATGCTGAAACTACACTCTTATAACTGTACCCATGTCTCTGCACTCAGGATGGGACTGAGCAGTCGTGCCCTCATGTCCATAGGATGCATCTGGAGCAAATACACCACCCTGTAAAACAGAAGAGAATGTCTTAGACTTAGACGTGATACGAAAACATGCTGTCAAGTCTGATGATGATGTTTTTTTGTTTTTTTTCCACCTCATGAGATCAGGATCCTCAGTCAGATCAGTCACAGAATCCTGATACTGGACATCCTGTAGTGACAAACACCGTTATTCATTAAATCACACGATAATCAGTGTCTCTCTCCCTCTCTCTCTTTCTTCAAAATTTGATATGCTGCGTTTTATTAGATGTTGTCATATTATTCCATTAGATGCTTTGAACACGTCACCTTGTCATTCGCCCGCCCTGGTTTGCAAAGCCACTTCTCTAGAAGGATATTACGGATCTTGAGTAGATCGACACCATTAATGGATGCAATCTCTTTAGCCACTGCGTGAATATCTGCAAACACACATGTACAACAGGAAACAGTCGATGAGCAAATGCGTTTAAGATTTTTTTTTTATATTCATTTTGTAAGAAACGTATCTTTTTTCTCTATATGTATACAACATGGCATTTATTTTTAATCTGTATAAATATTACATTTACACATTCCAGTAATCATGTGTTGAACCACAGGATCTTAACTGTCCACAGAATTCTAACCCGTTTATTGTAAAAATATAATTGTGTTATGCTTCTGTCCGAATTTTCAATCAAAACCACTAAAATGAATCACTAAATTTGAGCACACAGTACAGTACGTACATGCAAAGCTTTATTGTTCCAAAATATTCATTCTTTATATTCACCATAATAAATGTCCATACTTTTCATGGCTTGCTGATATCTCTGTCTAGACTCATCGCGCTTCTCACTTACCAGCACATCAGCGTTAATAAAGAATGCTTACGCTGCATTCAAAGTCTAGTGACTGCTTGAGTGTTAATGCTTGGGTAATAAGTACTTTATTACGAGATTTGTTCTCACCAGGGTAGGTCTGTCCTGCAGGACTCTTCATGCGCTCCACCACCGAGCTGTGGTCGAACAGAGCCACGATGAGACGTCCGGGCAGCCCTGTGAGCTTCAGCAGCTCGGGACAGTCCAGCTGATAAGTCATGAGCGTGTTCTCGGTGGCCGACCGCTGGTACTGCAGCTGGAGCTTCGACGTGAACATTTCTCCCCTCGTCCGTAGCTCCTCCTACACATGCAAACAAACACACACAGAGAGAACCAGGGCGAGGAAAAATACAGAGAACAAGTGAGACAAATGTTTACATAACTTTCATAAACTGAATAAAGCAAGCGGTGAAATATTGGAGCTTGAGCAAAATGGCAATAAAAACCCAAAGCAGCTACGAATCTTACTGAAGTGCAAAAACTCTTTTATTTATTTTATGAAGCACATTATTCATAGAGTAACCAACCTGTAGAGCATCAGAATTTAGCAATTTGTGTACGAGGTCCAAGCTGAATTTCAAAAACATGGTTTTCTCTGCACCTGCAAACAGCAAAGGTACAATTTATGGATACAGTGCATCTAAAAATAGAACATTTGTAAATGTATTGATTTTAATAAAAAAAAAAAACATCAAAACTCATTCCACATAAAATGAAATATTTAAAGGCTTTTTGTTTATATTATTTCACTGCTAATTTCGATGATTCCTGAGGAAAACGGATGGCAGCAGAGAAACTCTTTCCAAATCCGAGCTGGTGAAATAAATTCATTAGCTCCCCACCAGGCATGAACAAACTGTCCCATGTTTTCGAAGGAAATGAAGCGACAACTAACCGTTAGTACCATAACCAAGGTAATAAGTTACCAACAAGAGAGTATATGATCATACAAAGCACACGATGTAACTACAAACAAAACGTTTTGCTTCATGAAAGTCAATCGGAAGTAAGGATTTCCTCTTCCTGGTTTATGAACCAACTTGTTCATGAGGTAACTACGAATATAACATAGACATAAACTCTGCTTGCCCCAGAGAGCTGGCCTACAGACTTCTTTTCCCACTACTGGACTGACCTGCTGGAAGATCCTGAGCGATTTTGTGCATGGTGGCTGCAGCCAGTTCCAGGTTCTGAATACAGAGAGCGTGTTTAAATATGTTCTGCATCACGGGGTTGGTGTCTCTGCACGGGCCGTGAGCTTGCGAGCGCTTCGTCTGGTCCAGAAGCAACGGCATCAGCTTGTTTTTAAAGACGTGGTTTACTGTCAGGATGTAAAGCTTATCCAGGTTAACCTGAGTAAAATAAAGGGGAGGAAAAGGAAACAAGCATACAAATTGTAGTTAACTTTAAAGCACAAGTTCCAGCTGAAAGACCTGGAGAGACTCGGCCATAGTCGCCTTTAGACTCGGCCATGGTCACTCTTCTCTGAAACAGCACAAACTAACATTATTGTGATTAAATGTAGAGATTCATGTGTTTCACCTTCATGAGTTTGGATATGAGTAGGAGTGTGGGTAAGGTCTCTTCATTCAGCTCAGGAGCTGGAGAAACAGACACAAAACAAATCTAATGCAAAGCATAATAATGGCACAGGGCCACTAGTTCAATCATCAGGTCATCATGTGATCATACAGTATATACTGTACGTGTCTGATTTATAATAAATAATAAAGTTGGAACAGATATTAAAGATTAAACAAGATTACAGAAATTGATACAAAACATGAAAGAGGTTCTAATGGCAGAAAGTGGGCGGGAATCTTTTCATCTCACAAGACCCTCACTTCATCCTCACAGCAATACTCACAAACAATCTTCCAGAAGTAAAGGTTGGTCTGGAGGAGAAGGTGGAAAGGCAGTCGCGTGTTGGCGAGAGGAGTCGACTCCAGAGATTTCTCCAGAAGGTACGTGCTCTCCACATCGGTGGGAGGGGAAGTCCGCTTGTGGGACTTCAGGTGCTGCAGCAATCCCATCATCTGCACAGTAACAGTCGAACATAAACACTGTTGAACACCAGCTTGGATTTTCATTTAAAACTAATTATCAAAGCTAAAATGCAGGAAAGGTTTATTGAGAATAAAACATCTCACACCTGGCTGAGTGGTATAACAGTGGTGCCGCCTTCAGCAGTCTGAATGGTCTTCAGGACCCTCTCGATGCGCTCATAGTTGTAAGGACTCAGCTGCAGGAAACCAACAAAAGTACTGAGAACCTCGTCCTAATTATCACACTAGTTTTGTATTTTGCAGCCTGTGACCTGCGACCTCTGTGAGTGAGTCTGACCTTGGTGAGTGCTGTGTGCAGACTGATCACCAGATCCGCAGTGGAGCTCAGCTGAGGAACAATCTGTAGGACGCGTTCCAATACATCCTCGTGCCCTTCTTCTGCCTCCTCGTCCCCTTCGGCCAGTGCCGAATCCTCTGCTCCGTCTTCACAGTGCTTATTATCTGCTTTGTCCTGCAGCAGGAGTGTGGTGATGTAGAGGTTAAGCGCAGAGTCGCTGTCCAGCCCGTAGGTCCTGAAGGACATGGAGAGATTGAACAGTAAATGATCTGATAGATGAGTGATGACAGTAGCACGGATTATAATATATTACTTAAAATAAAATCAGTAAAGTAAGTGTGAGCACATCAAGACAGTCAGTCTTTATGATTACTGTCGCATCTCTACAGCATCAACGTCATTTAAGTCACTTTTAAAGAGTGCTTCGAAGGTGCTGGTGCTTTTGTCCACTTTTAAATGTTTTAAAGAAAACAGGCTAGAGTGCAAAATCGGAGAAGAAGAAAAATGGGAAAGATTATGTTGATTTAGACATTTTGAACGTCAGTTTTCATTATTTTTTCATTAACCGTCCAGCCCTAGTGTAATTAACAGGGCTAAAAGTAGCTTTAAAAGGTTGAAGCGAATAAACCATGGAAAGTCTCTTTCTATATTTCCACTTTTTCGGCTTAAGAATATCAGCTACATTCACTTCAAGGGTTTCAGAGTTGAAAAATGACTTCCACAGACCAAGTAGTGCCCTTGCTTGGTGGTAATTAAGAGAGATTTGGGATTCAGCCGTGTGTTAGATGCTAGTTAGCTGTGAACAAAAACAACACAGATGGTTCGGAGGCAATTCTAAACGACTATTCTCAGATGTGTTCTCTGGCTATGAGTGCGCCCGTGACTGGTTTTAAAAGTGGGGTTTGTTTGACAGGCAGCCGCTTTTCACCAGTGCGAGTTGAACGCCCCGGTGCTGTTATGATCAATATCACCACTCGTGGAATGCCTCTTGTCCGATCAGATTACTCAGCTGGAACCAATAGCTGTATGATCAACTCACCTGCAGTAATCGTGTAAGATCTCAGCAGTCATGTTTGTGTTCTTCACAAGTACAGGAATCAGATTCCTCTTGCTTTCTGAACACTGTCTGAACACGGACTGAATGGAAATCTGAAACAGGATTATAGCAGGACATGTTTTTATTCTTAGTAGCCAGAGAAAGAATTACGGAAAAAGGTTTACACGATTAGAGTTATTATACTTTCTTTAGAAACACACACGCAAACAAACAAAAATATCTCTTAAAAACGACTCACGCCATATTTTCCGAGTCTAATCCCCCACTCTGCATCGGTGATGACAGACAGGAAGTTTGTTCTTTCTTGCTGGTCGTTATAAAGTGAGCAGAAATGGGCTCCGACCATCGCCACAGCCTGACGAGGACAATGCAAACATTAAACTGAAATATCTGGCCTGTGACACACTGCAGCAGATCTGAGGCAAAACACAGGTATGAAAATATATAAAATATGTCCCGTCCATGATCTTACCATTATCTTGTCATAGTTTTGCCAAGCGTTGGTTATTATTTTCCACAGAATGTCCAGAACGTCAGATTTGCCCAGAATAGTGCAGAGACCAATGGCTAAGTCACAGTCCACCACTCGCCAGTTCAGGACCTATGATGTACAAATTATGTTCATATTAAAGCATTCAAAAACAGCCCGAAGTCAAGTTTCTAATAATTAGAAACAGTTAAACTTTGGTGCATTTGAATTTTCCTATTGTACATTTTAAGAATTAAATCTAAAACCTTTATTTTCAGATGTTTAGGCTCTTTGGAATGTTTACCTTATGCAATAAAGACACCACGACCATGGTGACGGAAGAGAGAGCCGTCTTCTCGATCGCCTCCAGAGTCTGCTTATCTCGGACTAACCTGTTGTTAGTATGAAGCTGAGGAGAAAATAAAAAGGAAGCCTTTTTACACTAAACCTTAATACATATTAAGTTTAAAAGCTCATGAATTAAACCGCCTCATTTATTACCCTGATGAATAAGAAACCTTGTAATGCAGGTGCTAATGTTTTACATTACAATGCTATTTTAAAATGAAGCTTTTTCCGAAATAAAAGGTTAATTTGTGAAAATGCCTCACCTTCATGCTCAAACTGAGGTCCATGTTGTTGGAGACAAAGTGCTGTAAAATGCTGCCGTAGGACTCCAGCAGGAGCTTCAGGGCCAGTTCGAGCTGACTGCACTCCTGCAGACTCTGCAGCATGGTGGCCATGGGGCCCAGCAACGGCCGCACATAATCAGTGTCTGGAAAGCATCGCATCGCTATTTACACAATCGGCATTTTAAAATCCAGATTCCTAAAATCCAGTAAAAACAGTGTGGAACTCTTATAGAACAAAATAGTTGAGGATAAAATCCTTTTGTCAAGGTTTAGAAATCATGGAATAACGTAGTGCTGAGTGTAAATCAGACACCAGCAGAAATCTGTAAAGTTAGAGAGTGAAAAAAAAATGTTGTGCTGCAGCTGAATGTCCTGAACGCTAAGCTTGGGGTTTACTCGCACACGGGAACTGAATCGTGTTTATATCTGATAGGAAGCAGCATGACTGGTTATTCTTATGATACAGATGGGTATCAGCCCTCATTTAAAACTTCTCTCAGTTGAACACCTACACTTAGATTCTTCACTGCCATCATCAGCACCAATTGAGGAAATATATTTTGGAAGAACGGTGTCCATCACAAACACACAAATCCAGACCCTACTGAATATGTGCCAAGGTACACAGAAACTTTGGCCCAGTAGTTGGCTAACAGAGGTTATAGTGTTTTTTATTTTAGAACTTAAATTATCATCTGATAACGAATATAAACACCTGAACAGACAGGCAACACTTTGTCTAAAAATGATCAAATAGTGAATTTTCTATATTATATTGTACATGCAAACAACATGATGTCCTCCTTTTCTTTCTTCTTTAAATTTGTATATTTTTTATAATTCCACTCTTTGAATTTGTCTGTTATTATCCGGGCTCGAGGCTCAGCTTTTTTTTTGTCAAACAAAAATCAAAGTGGTGTGAAACCCTTTAAAGCCAACTTCATAGAACTCGTAAATCTATTTCAGGTGGTACTGTAATGAGAGTGTATATTGCTATTTGTTAATGTTCATATTTATAAGTCTTATCTTTCTAACTATAACATCTCTATACGCTGATGATGTCATCATAAATAACTCAAAAAATCAGTCGTTACTGAAAAATGTTTTCCTCCGGCTTGTTTTGTTTGTTAAAAATGTGCACTTTCACAAAGGGATCCTTGTGAAAAACACTTGATTTAAAGTCACAGACACTGGACCAGCATGTGTTGGGAATGAGTTAAGGAAGGAATGAACGAATGAAAAGGTAAGATAAATGAAAAAAAAAAAAAAGGGAATCCAGAATCAGAAAGTTAACACACATTTTGGTTTAAAAAAGGAGTACACTATATATGTGAAAAAAGAACCGACATTAATACCAGTATTATATTATTAATAAAGCAATCCTAATGCATGTGAAATGTTAATCTGGTATGAAATGTAAATTACCTTCCCGAAGAGCACAATATGACAAGCATGAACAGCCCAGGGGATAAAATGTCGAACCTACAATACGAGAAAAAAATAGAAATACAGAGCAATAAAAAAAATAAAATAAATAAATCATCACCTTGGTAAATCAGACTTTCTAAAATATCATAAAATACACTGCAGGTTAAGTGGCCTTAATATTTCAGCCTGTAAAAAACAATCCCCTAATAATCTCTCCTGGCTGAATACAGCAGCACCACACAAGCACCTGCGAGCGGCAGAAGACTGGTGGTGATCTTATACTGCACCGGGAGCACCGAGACCGGGTCGAGCACGATGCCGTCCTCATTAAAGACATCCTGGACGCTAGCCTCTGTGTAAGCGTCTTCCTCACCACTCAGCACAGCATCCTGCACGGAATAAAGAGCGCGCTAAGTAACACTACAATAAATATACAGAGACGAGACACAGACACACAGATGGAGCTGTACCTTCACGACAAAACCGTAGTCATCAATCTGACACTGACGGAACACATCAGCAGCGTCTCGGGTGCTTTTACACAATTCCACACAGTCGAGTAGCAGATCTATAAAAGAGCGAATCAAAGGTGATCATGGTGATTATCATATACTGCACGTCCACGCCAACTTCACTAAGTAACAGAGCTAAGAAACTGATGGAAAAAGGTGTATCGGATAAATGGGGAAACAAATAAAGTTAAAAATACTACTATTACTACAATATTTAACGTTAAAATTTTAAGTATTTAAGTCATTTTAAGATATTTTATGGAATGGTTTTTATGGTTAGAAAATAAAAATGAAAATTAAATATTTTGGTTAAGCTTTCATACATTCATAATTTAAGTTTGAGTAATAAGCCAAATACTGTATTTTATTTAAAATTACTTGTTGCATTACTGACTGTTTAATTTATTCTACCATTCTATCTAACTTATTAATTAAAAAAATAAACACACACACACACACACACACATATAAATATATAATTATTATTATTTTTTTAATAATATTCAGGTACCGGCATGGCAGATGGTGATGGCCTGACAGGCCAGTTTGTGGATGAGAGCTGGAAGATTGACTCTCTCAGGCAGCACCATGGGGACGTTGTCCTCCAGCATCTGACAGAGACGCTGTGCCGTGCTGAACAGCACTCGGCCTGTGCTCGAGTTAGGGTGGTGCTGGTAGAGCTCGCTAAAAATAATAAATAAATAATTAAACAAACAAACAAACAACATGCATTTCTACAAAAAGCAACTAAACAGTTTGAAAACATTCCATAGTTTATATATTATTATTTGTGAGACGTTGTGTGTGTGCCCTTTAACTCTCAGACACAACGTTGTAATGCTCTTCAAAAAACACTGTCTGTCTTTGGGTTTTTGGATTAGATAGGTTAAAACAAAACCTATCATTACTTTTATAATGATTTTTTTTTATAACTTCCAAAATGTTTATTATTATTATTATTTTTTTTGTCATAGAAACAGTCGGAAACAACCAGAGAAACACGTGATTGTGTGTATTTGTGCTATTTCTTTGCCGTTGTGACCCAGTTTCATAATTGTTCGCCCAGTCGTGTTTAAATAAACTAAAATTCAGTTCATTATATTGTCTATTTCTTGCTACGTAAATTGCAAAAGAAGGAGACAAAAAAAATTGTCTCTTTAGTGCTACATCATTATTACCTGAGGATTTTAAGAGCTTTCTCTACATTCCCAGCTTCTAAAGCTCGATCTGCCAGGTCGGCCCACAGCTCCTGCTCGGTCCTCTCAAGGTGCCTGGCCAGACGATGAAGTCCAGCCTCGGTGGACAGTGTCCTGGTTTTGCCATCCGGGTCGTTCGCGACCGCCGCTTTGGCCTTGCTGTCCGGCTCTTTAGCGTTAGTCTTGTCCGGATTCTTCTTCTGCGAATGACGCCACGCTCGTGTGTTCTCGTACGCAGTGATGAGCTGTAGGTTGAACTGCCTCCTCACTGCTGGATCATCGTACTCCTCAGGGGTCAGGAAAATGTCAAAGTCCTCCTGAGGTCCACATACACACACACAAAAAAAAAAATTAATTCATAATTAAAAAGGAGAAAAATATATATATTGAGAAATGATGTACCTGCAAGTGAGCGATGGCTGTGAACATCTTCAAGTTGTTTTCACACCAGATTATCTTTAAAGCATCATCTGTGAGAATAATAATATTAAAAAAAATTTCAGCATATTAATGAGCAATTTCCTTTTTAGTATTTAAAATGCTGTGAAAAACAGAAACATCTGGAAAGAATCCATCACCTCTCTGAATGCTCTGCAGATACTTTAACGCCTCCACCATCGTCTGGGCGACTTGCATCTGCAGCTTCTTAAGCTGAACAGCAAAAGCATCTTTAAGTATATCGTTTATTATTCACAGTTTGCACAGAATGAACTACGTACGCCTTGTACAAGCCAATCAGGCACACAACCTCAGGGATCTGCTCCTTGTTCTGCAGCTGGAGTCTCGCCCAGCTGGCCAGACGCTCGATTACCAGTTCTGCCTCAGAAGGCGGCAGCTTTTTCAACCCTGCTATACACCGGTCCCCCTGTGAATACAAAAAACATCCAGATTATAAAACCCTGTATATAGATATACAGTATATATATACACTACATTTATTTCCCCCTAAATCTGACAGGTTCTGAAATACTTTTAAATTTGTGTCCTTCGGTATCTGATACATCTGGGTCATCTAGGATGATTCCAGGCATTATTATAATAATAAAAAATAAAACAAAACCCAGCCTGCTGAGGGAGCGGGTGAACGTATAACACTGTGCGCAGGTAAACTACCTCGTTCTTTTCCAAAAGCTGAAGGCAATAGATGTAGTAGATTTCAGACGAGTTGAGCTTATAGGTTTCAACCAGTTTGAGGGAATCTTCCAGTGACGTGGACGCGTCTTGTTTTAAAATATGTCTTATAAGCACCTGCTCAAAACACACACGCACATATACAGTACAGTTGGCTGATGGTAGGACACATGTACATCATGGACTGTATCAGGGCATTAACATGTACACACACTCCGTTTGGGTGGGGAGGAAAAAAAGAAAAAGAAAAAAAAAAAAAAAAAACAACACTAACCATAGTCTCTTTAGAGTTCGAGAGCGTTAAGTTGCGAATTCCGTAACATCGCAGAAGTTTCTTCATCTCCATTAATCGATAACTCTCTTTTAAAAGCTCCTGTCTGGCAGATGAAAGAGATTTAAATGCAACAACAGTAAATTCCACACATAAAAAAACAACATATCTGCATTTTATATCTGTATATTCTCTGTAGTATTCAGTCTTGAGTACTTGGGGTGCTCTTTTTCCAGATGCTGCTGGACAAGCTTCTCTATCGTGTCGTTCCAGGGAACCACGGCCTTGTACATGATCTCGAGGACGGCGTCCATCATCAGCTGATCAAATATAATAAGCATTGTTCAAGCTCCTCATCATTCATCATGCATCCTGCCCACCCCTGACTATGACCATGTTTCTGTTAAACTAAGTATAAAGAATAAAACAAAACAGCTATTTTTACTTCAACACAAACTTTATAATACGCAAGCTTCTCTTACATTAGTGTCAGTCATACAGTGAACCAGAGCCACCGCTTTGGCCTCCCACTCAGTGAACAGAGACGTGATCTGAGAACTGCAGCAATCCAGCAAGTCCTGAGAACAATCACAACAAACTGGTCAGCGCTAACATCAGGAAAAAAGTGTCTTAACCAGTTAGTCAGGACTGAGCCAGGCCTTAATAACCTACACATAAATAACTACCTTTTGAAAACAAAAACTAAGGATATAAGGGAAGAACAACTGTATGTTTATTATAAGAATGTTTTGATTAACAGTAAACTGGATTTAGTATTCTAAGGAAGAAAGAAAATTTCTAAAAATAATAATAAAAAAAAACCTTCAGCAACTGGAAATAAGAATGTCTATATGAGAAATAAACAAAAAGGACCTTGATGTAGTCCAACAGGACGTGATCGAGGTCCAGTCTGTGCTCCAGGGCGTAAGGTCTCACGCTGCTCTCCACCACACCTGCTATCAGCTCCGGGGCCAGCACTTTATCCAGCATCAGAAACGCCATGCTGCGGGTACTACCCTACAAAATTAACACGTGCAGACAAGCAACAAGTGTTTGTGAAGGTTATTTAGTTACAACAACCGCTTATGTAAACAATCGCATGATTAATCTTAAGAAGCCAATGTACAGATCTTTACATACATGGATTTAAAATTTATGAACTGTTTACGGCAACTGTATTCTCACAACAGGGCCTTAATGGGTTCACATTTAGTATAAACACCATATAGTATTAATTTTCACATGCACTGACTGATGCTTTCGCAATTCCTGACTAAATATAACACAGATTGTTTCCCTAAATGATGTGAATTTTACTTTCAAGAGTCTTACAATCTTCAGGCGTAAAAAAAAAATAATATTAAAACTTTGCTTTTCACACTGGGTTTTAAACTCTGCCAGTTAACAACAAATCTATTATTACACACGTGTTAGCTAGTTTGTTAATGTTACTGATTCGATTTTTCCAACTAATGTCTGCTAAAAGGAACTGGGGCGAAAAAAAAAACAAGTAAAAAATTTTCCTCCCTTTCAAAACAGCCCTGGAGTATTGTCGTAACAAAAGAGATCTTATTTACAAAAACTGAGCAAGCTCAAGGACCCAGCACTGAGCATTTAATGGTGCTAGGGTTTAAACTCATGACCTGCCCCGGAAGCGAGCCGAAATCTCTGGAAACACAGCAATGTTCACATTGAATGAAGTCAACAGCTAATAAATAAATACATAAATCCATTGGTCATGTATATTTTCTATTCAAACTCTGTTATACAGCCAGGTAGTAAATCAGGTGTGTAGGGCAGCGAAACCACTTAAATCTCTAGGAGACTGTAGGACCTTCAGGACCGGGGCGGGAACCTGTGTTGTTTTTTTTGTTTTTTTAGGTAACCTAAGAAAATTAGATTCTTAAATGTAAACAAAAACAACAACAAAACGACAGTACACTACAGTAGTGACAGGCTGTACAAATGCTTCGCTCACGTACCACCTCGAAGTCGGACAGGGAGAGACGACAGTTGTATTTGGAGTAGAGGTCACAGAGTTGGCGCAGATTTGCCACCAATGACTTCAGATGCTCCACCTCCTCTGTGTTACAGTCCTCAACCTGCAAAGAACAAATTACAACTGATCACACACATTGCGTTATAAAAACATGTGGAGAACACCACTGCTCTATGTGGTAACTATACTTTTTCCTGAACTATTAAGCTCTGTTTCTGGTCCCTGGTGATTCACATCCCTATTTATTACCTACTAGATCTTTAATGTAATTCCTAAAAAAATAAAAAAAATAAAAAATAAATTGTTCTTCAGCTGACAATTTGACAATTAATTAACTTTTAGCTTGCGGAATCATGTCCTATTAAATGAACGTAAACAAAAACTAAACAAACAAACAACAAACAAAAAAGACACAACAACCGTACCAGGTTTGTGGACATCCAGAAGGACGGCAGGCCGAGCTCAGCGAGCATCAACCCGTTCTGAGGCCAGCCGTTCTGAAAGCAGGGAGATAACAGAGGATAAGTTTTATTACAGAACACTAAAGAGTTAAAATAAGTCAATTTAAAAGTGTTAAAATAAGTCAAAACGACCTGGTTAAAACAACATCAAACGAAAGCAGATACAATTTAACTTAACTATGTAAAAAGTAAAATAAAATCAGATAGTGACAGTTAATAAAAACACTAAATTAAATAAGTCATCAATAAAACCAAAACAAACAATAAAAAAAAATAAAGGAGATCAAAATGTCTTAGCCATGTGTAAAAGCCATTAAAAAGAAGTGAGCTTTCAGTCTGGATTTAAAAGTTTCTAATGTAGGTTTCTAAAATAAGATTTGCTTTGACGACTTTGTACCTTCTCTGTTAATTCCAGATCTCTTGCTCGCAGCTCCAACCATTTAGCCAGGATTGTCTGAACACACACACAAACACACACACACAAACACAATGAGGTTGTTTCTCATAACATTTCTGTATCATTAATATCCAGACAGATGTGTGTGTGATGACTGGTGCAATAAGCATTGATGGTGGAGGTAAAAATCTTACAGACCAGAAAATTAAATGGCCCTCGGATTTCTCATCAGGGATATTCTGATCATTTCGATTCATACACATTCACATTTCATATAAACTTTGACCATTTTCTTTTGATTGTGTAAAGATGCTTTGTGACAATGACTATTGTTAAAAGCTTTATACAAATATAATTGCATTAAATTTAACTTGTTTGTTCGTTTTTTAAAAGGCATTAAATAAATCATTAAATTAATAATAAAATAAAAATAACACCATTACTGCAGGACGGAAAACATTTTCTGAATTTCCAGACAATAAGTGTAGTTCCTAATTCCTATGTTTGGATTGTTTGTTGTTGTTTTTTTGCCTCAAAAAAAATCCAAATATTAAAATCTCATATAGAAATCTACCTCAGGAATCCATACAGGCCTGTTGCTATAGATACAGTTTATGAGACCGACATTACAGTAGAGAGTGGTCACCATTAACATCTCATGACATCATACCTGTCCTTTAGGCAACACCCCCCACATAAAGGGCACCACCACACCCTTTAACCAGATGTACAGCTCCTGAGACGGGACGTCTGACGGGATGGAGCTCAACAACACCTTCATAGATTTCTCATTAAATGCTCCCACAAACTCCGCCTGAAAAAATAAGATAATTATGATTAGGTGTACAGTGGAACCTTGGATTACGAGCATAATTCGCTCCAGAAGCAGGCTCGTTTTCCAAAACACTCATAAACCAAATCAAATTGTGGTACCTCAAATTATTCATTCCACAGCCCAAAAAAATAAATACATAAAAATAATTAACACAAAATATAAAGTAAAAATAAAAAAAATTAACCTGCACTTTAAATAAAATGAAAAACAAATCCTGACAGATGAGTGTTTCCGTTTGTGCACGCAGGCGCTGTGTATATCCGTGTGTGAAGCTAAAGTAAGCTCCCCCTCTCCCCCTTCTCGTCCTTAACAGTTACCCTTCCTTCACTCTTTTCACACACACGCGCACAACGAAACACTGTTTTATTGGAAAAATAAACAAGAAATCTCTGTAATGACACTCGATTGAGCGACACACTAACGGAATCACTGCTGTAAGGCAAAAATAAAACAAATTTACCTGCACTTCACCTTTGATAAAAAAAATCGCGACAGAGCAGTGTTTCTGTGTAGAGCAGAGAGAAAGAGTGTGTGTGTGTGTGTGTCTGTGAAGGTGAAAGTAGGAAGGGTCGCGCGCACAAACACACACACACACACACACAAACGGTAGACTGATACAGAGAAAGAACATGGATCTTTAATCTCTTTAATAAGACTTGCTTTGGCTTTACATGTGCGCTGTACACACACGCATACAGACACAAAATAAAATATGTTTTACACACACACACACATGTGGTCACAGCGTTATAGTAAACAGTACATACATGCACGGATGTTGATTATACCAGTGGGAGACGCGCACTAAGACCCAGCAGGGGAGACAATTACTCACAATTCCGCAGCGCAAGAGAGAGAAAAACTGTTGGTTCAGTTGTGATCACATGACGCTCAGCCTCAAAACATGAAGTCCATGCGTGCCACATGATACTCCGTGACACGCGTATATCAAGCCTCGCTCGTTTATCAAGTCACAATTTATTATACATTTTTTGCTCGTTTTGCGGAATGAGGTTTTATGTATTAGAATTTTAAATTGTAATAAAAACAAGAAGCAGATGCGTGATACATGATACTCGGCACTCGTAAATCAGGACTTGCTCGTTTTACAAGTCAAAATTTATCTCAGGGAGTTTTTCCTTGCCACTGTCGCCCTCGGCTTGCTCACCAGGGACAAACTGACCATTTTGATTCATACAAATTCACATTTCATACTAACTTAAATAATTCTTTTGACTGTGTAAAGCTGCTTTGCGGCAATGAAAATTGCTAAAAGCGCTATACAAATAAAATTGAATTGAATTTAATTGAATTAGGAATCTTTGCTCGTCTTGCGGAACAATCGCGAACCGCGTTACTTGCAATCCGAGGTTTCACTGTACATTGTTGTCATATGATTGTTTTACTCAACTTTAATATGTGAAAACACACTGATGGGGATCTTATGACACAACAACTGATTGGGTCATGTCTTTAAAATAAATAATTCAAAACAATCGCTTTTAACAGCAAAAAAGGTACAGCGACTCCTCTAGCCTTCAAAATGCAGCTCTCAAGACTCTTATGTCCATCAAACATATATTTTATTTGATTAATCCTTTTTTTTCTCATGGGAACACGTTGTTTTATTCTGTCGACACTTTAAAGAAAGTTTTCAAACAAGCAATTCATATTTGGTTCTAAAGTTCTTCTTTAAATTAATTTTAATCTTAAACATCTTATCTAGTTTTAATATTGAGTAACAAAAAACTGATTCTCGCCATAAATGTAGCTGTAGAAGCTGGCATGGCAAAAAACAAAAATAAAAGTAAGGAAGACTTGTTTAACATTCAAGGTAATGAACTCCATTCTTCTTTAACATAGTTTAGGTTTTGTAAGTGTCACTTGTTACCTTATCAAAAGCCTCATTTTCCAGATGTGTATTAAACCCACAGAAAGGCTCATCACCACCCCAGTCTTTTTTTATTTTTTTTATTTGTGTAAAATCCTCTCACATTTCTAGTTGACACTAATGTACAGGTCTAAGTCGGTGTGGAGGCGTACCTCGTGTCGGAGCCACAGGTACTGTGCCCTGCTGAGGTCCCCGTCTCTTAGAAGTGCGAGGATGTCTTTCAGGTAATCTCTGCTGTTTAGGAACTCGATCCAGGATACACCACTGAGCACAGCGAGGAACAGTAAGCACAACGTCATTGTGAACAATCTCACAGCATTTAATCCCAGCTCAAGCGTGCAAGAGACAGTTAACAGAACGTACTTGAATTTGTCTGAACCGTAGAGGCTGCAGAAGGTGGCGAGTTTGGCCAGAGCCGCCTGGATGTGGGCTGATGGGAAACGATTTGCAGCGTAGTTCAACATCTCTTCAGCTGTAGCGAGCGTGGGCCAGAAGGCGTTGAGGCAGTACTGGACCACATACTGCTCGTCCTGATTGGGACAAGAGAGGGATATGCATGCGACGGGGCTATTAGACACCTGATTGACGCGCTTTAAGAAGTACAGTACAACAGGGCAAAAGTCTTAGATACAACATTATCTATAATACTAATTTTGTTATACAAGTTTATCCTGTCTGCTTTATTATGTACAAATTCATTTACTACTTTTTATTTAGTCATTCATCTTCTATAACACTTTTCCTGTATACAGAGTTGTGGGGGCCTGGAACCCATTCCAGGAGATCTTAAACACAGGGCAGGTTTGGGAACACCAGTTCTCCTAATCTGCACGTCTTTGGACTGTGAGAGGAAACTGAAGGAGGACTTGAAGGAAACCCACCAAGCATAGAACATGAAAACGTCATGCACACAGACCTGACACAGCAATCAAACCCCTGAGCATGGAGGTGCGAGGCCACAGTGCTAACCTCTACGCTACTGTGCCGGCCATAACTATTTAATTAATTGATAAATAACATTGCAGAAGAATATTTGCATGCCTGTAAAAAAAAAAAAAAAAAAAAAAAGCATATTTCATCAGTTCACTGGACCAGTTTTCAAATCAGTTTTTAATTAAAAAAAAAAACTAATGTGGCCGTACGTACGTTTTCAAAACCATCTTTTCTTACAGCACGTTGACGAACGAAGACGTTTGCACAATACTGTAAGTTAAACTGCTGGAGGTTTTACTGAGTGTGCTGGAAAACATGCAAGAGTTTTCATGCCAAACCCAGGAGCTAACATTTTATTATTTTTTTTTTTTTATAAAAAAAACTGGTCCGTCATGTAATATACTGCTTTCTTTACAGGCATGCAAATATTTATATACTTTTTTTTATTATAACACCATGTACGCATGTTAAAATAGTACCATAATCTTCATCAGGTTGGTTTTGGCTTCCTCGACAAGTTTCGTCCCCGCTTCATGACCTTGATCGTTGAGTGACACCAAAGCTAGTTTTTCCATTACAAAGTCCAACTTCACCTTATACACCAGCTAGATACAAAAAAAGGGTTAAACGAAAAGAAGACGTAAAATGCAAAAAACACATGACATGTTATGTATCACTAGTTATTTGAGGGTTTGTTAACTGAGACTGTTTTAGGTTTTTCTTTCATAAATGGGCGTTGAGCCTAAAACTGTGTAAATGATTTAAATAATTCTGACAGAATTTTACCTCAACGTCAAGCTCGAAGGCTATTGCGAATTTCTCAGCTTCTTCAAACTTGTGTTTGTAGAGAAGTCTATTCAACCTGTAGAGGAGAGGAATAAAAGAGGACTTTACAGTGGAACTGTGGAAGACTATCCTAAATGAACTAGCCTGATATACCAAGTTAAAATGATACCTGTTCTCTGGGAGAGCCTCTGTGAAACATCTCAGGACTAAACCCAAACCTGATCCATCAGCACTGCCATGCACATATACAAATAAAAATATATACAATATAAACGAAGGTTTATGAACAGAACCAATTTCAACTGCATTTGAAACATAAACCTGCTCCAATGTAATGCTTTGTTCATAGGCAAGATATATATTTTTTATGTTTTGCGTCCATTCTCTAGCCTAAATAAGGTAGCTCAGACTGATCCTAATAAAAGAACTGTACTAACAGCGAACAGTACTGCTTCTTATAGTGTATAAATTATGTGTCAGTTTAGCTGTTATGTCCTCAACTCTGTATAGTAAGTCCCCGACTTACAAACGAGTTCCTTTCTGGAAGCACATTCATAAGTCGGATTTGTCCGTAAGTCTGACAAAGTGAGTCTTATATACCTATTGTGCACAAATGCACAATAAGTATAAAAAAAAAATTAAGCATTATACTATATACACTAAAAAAATGTATTTATGTCTCAATACTTCTGGCCACCAGGCAATGTCAAATAGGAGTCCAAGCGTTCCAAAGTTTTTGCCCGAGGAACTTACAATTTTCAGACACAAAGTGAAAGCACAGTAAAAATCCCCCTGCTCACCTTAGTGAATTATCTGTAACGCCTTCCAGCAAATAGATGACGTCCTGATTAAACACGAGAGTGAAAACAGACAGATGAAACACATCTCTGATGGTCTGAGACATTTAAAGTTTGATGTAAAGGTATTATAACCTGGTCGGGGTAGTTGTAGACGTACCATGCTAATGCTGTTCTGTACCAGTGATGACACGGCCGAGACCTCGAGCGAGTAAAGGACCTCCATGGTAGGAAGGGATTGAACCAGAAGCTTCCTTAGATGAGGCTGAGACCAGTGAAGATGTGAAGGAGTTATTAGTAAAGGCTTTAAAATCTGACAAATACTCTGGTTATTTAATTCTCCAAAAAAACGAGACGTCACAACCGGTAAAATTTATTTATATTAGTTTCATGCGCTTGATGTACACAGAAATAAAGAACAATATAACTACTATGTGGGTTGTGAATTAAGAGTTTAGGATATTTTATATCGAGGAAAAAAAGAGAAACCGAACACTATAACGTTTAAAATAAAATACTCTGACACACACACACCTTGTTCTCGGCTGCAGTAAGAGTCATGATCTTCATGCTGGTGCCTTCTTGTCTGGAATTAAACAGATTGTTATCCCCTTAAATGTGCACTTTTACAAAGTTGAAATGATGAGTTAGGATTTGAGTCTGAAATTGAAAAATAAAATAAACAATAGCTAATAACAATTTATTAAATTAGACATGCACATCAGTCAGACTCCAAGCTGCAAAGACTGGAGGAAATATTTGAAGTATATTTTAGTGTTTTGTGATTTTCCTAAATTAATTGAAAAAATTCTTGCAAATGATCATTTTCTGTTTATAAATATTGGATTTTAAATACTTGCATATTTAGATTTTATTACATAATGTTTTTTTATTACATGAAGTTATTCTTGTTCCCGTTGTCCAATTTATGCTTTTGAAACAACGGAAAGCAACTGTAACTAAGACGAAGCAATTTCTTTTTGGAATTTTGGAAGTTCTTTGAATCTTGAACGTTTATTTGGGATATTTTGGATTTTAAACTGTTTAGATTATTAAGAGAAAGAAAGTTCAGGAAAACAAAAAAAGCCAGACATCATCTCTGCATCAAACAAATCCAGGAGGCAGACACTTGCTTGCCAGTGGAAGCCGCGTCTCCTTCTGTGATCAGGAGGAAGTCGAGGATGTGGAGATCAGGCCAACAGCACAGCATGACCAGTGAGCGAGTGTCCCACAAACTCAGCATGTTCTGGATGGGGAAGAGAACAACCGGGTTTATCCGGATCCACAGATGCACCGTCAGAAAACGAATTCTGATCATCTGTTAGATTTGTTCCTCACCTCTTCGTTCAGCACATACATCAATCCGTCCACCGCGTGAATCTTCCTCACACCTGACACACACCACATGAAACCCAGTTACTACACCAACCTCCAGGACAAGCTTAACGCCTTGATATTTTGACACAAAGCAGTACCTGGCATTAAAGTTGTGTCTAGAGCATTGGCCAGTGACAGCGTCCTCTGATCGACCTCCATGCGCCATTGGGAAATACTATTTTCTCCACAAGCCTTTGAACAAAGTTGAAAAACAGTGTGAAATTAGATTAGAGCAACCTCTAAGCTCGCAGCATGGAAGATGACTTCATAACCAAAACAACTCCGCAGCTGTTGAGCAATGTGAGATCAATACCTTTTAGCAAATATCACAGTCAACATCATGCTGTAATTCTGAATATCAGCGCCCCGACTTTAACATGTAATCACAGCCATGCTGATATTCAGTATAACAGTATGATTGGGAGTGTGACATAGCTTTAATAGAAGATTTCCATAAACTAGAAATTAAAACAAACTAACTGAAACACAGACGCCTGAGCTGGACAGTGTGCTGTGAGACCCCCAGACTGACTGACACCCCATAATTCAGTCAAGTAATGATCTTTATGTAAAAACTACAGGTGTTATTGCAATTCCATAGAGCTCTACAGCGCACTGTGCTTCAGGAGAAACAGTCAGGTGAGGCTGCCGGCTGCTCCAGAGTCTCAGTGATCACTCGGTACAAATAGTGGCTTCATTTGTTTAAATGTGGAACGTCACGATTTATTGAACAGGGAGGTAGTGTTAATACAAGCTCGGTCATCTTCAGCTCTTCGTCATCACAGCAGATCGAAGAGAAGAGCCGATATTTGGGCTCATTTTCTTTATATTGGACCGGAGAAGAAAAGGTGATGTTTAGTAATATCAGTAATATCAGAGGGGAAACAGTGTGGGAAACACAATCGCTAGGAAAATTTATGTTGTGATGAAACCATTGCTAAACACATTTGCTAATAGGTTAGCAATTGATTGTGACCCAGCGGAACATGTGTAAATTTATATATATATAAAAAATATATATAATAATAAAAAAAAAAACACTGTCATACTGCTACTATTGTTTTCTAGTTAAAAAAAACATGCAGCAGTTGTTGTGATGGTTAAAAATAAAAATAATTAGTTAAAAATATCATATAAAAAGATACATTTTAAATGTTAAGATAAATATTTTGTGAAAATACCTTAAAAAAGGGTTTTGACTAGACTAGATTGACTGTAGGGTAGGGCTGGACAATAATTCGATATCAATATATATCGCAATAGATTTTCTTTCAATAACAGTGATATGATTTGTAAACACATTTCCGATATTTCGACATACAATTGAATATATATATATATACAGTGGCGGACTGGCCATCTGGAGTAGCGGGAGTTTTTTCCGGTGGGCCGGCCCAGTCAGTACGCAAATATATAAAAAAATGACGGAAACCATAATATTGATCTTTTTCCTACTCATATGGATGAGCGCGTTGATCACAAGGACGCCGCCGACAAAGAGCATGTTGTTGCGGGAGAGAGAGGTTGATTTGCGACAGCTGTTTAGATGTGAGATGCATTTTGGGTAATAAGGTCGTGTGTGAACGCAAATGTGAGATGTAAGCTGGGATATAGAGCCTGAGTTTTGTTTTCTTTTCAGTAGTTTTTAGTTGGATTTAAGTGCAGGATCCACCCGAAAGTTTGTACTATAACCTGACAATGCAGCAAATAAAAGTACATGAATTAACGGGCTGTTACGCTGCCGCGAGCAACATTACAAATAAAGCGGAAAAGCTAACAGTGTGTTTATATTACTGCGCGTGCGGATGTATTGCCCTCCCTCAATATAAATAAGACACCTTCACTTTTAATTTACGGTCGGAGAGATATTGATCCTTTCTCGATGCAGTGAATTTCTTTGAGCAAATTAATAATAATTTTAATGAATGGAAAGGAGGAAGAAAAAAAGGTTCAGCTGAAAGTTACACGAAAATAAAAAAAGCTTTAGAGGTTAATGCTGTGAAATGCTCCAAATGAACAGATTCTGCCTTTGGTGTGAAGGAAAGTTCCAGTTCCGCTCTGACGGCTCTAACATTACGGTCAGGGACAGCGAGGCTGGATCCAGCAGTTTACCACATCTCACATCATAATACACTGGATCATTAAAGTGGAGATTCATTTTTAAAACCACATACTAGTATAAAAATATAACACAAACAAAAACGTAAATAAAAAAGTATCACTGAACATATATTGGGTCATATTTGTAAAACAAAGGAAAGAACAATAAGTTCATCATTCAAAGTTCTTCAGATCAGTGTAAAGTTAGTATGATTTTGAAAGTGCTATAACTTCACCTGGCACAGTTTCACCCCAGTGGAACAATCTGACTACATGTGCAGTGCCATGGAAAAGTATTGGCCCCTTTCTAGAAACCTCTAGAGCCTGTCATGGGGCGTCATCAACACTCAACGCTGTTCCAGCCAAAGCAATGTGTTTTTGTTGTTGCTCACTCTTTATTTATTTTATTATTTTTGTTTCTTTATCCGGCTGAAGCAGTTTGTTTGTTGTTTTAATTTATATGAATAATCAGCCTGTTCTAGTTTAAATGGAAATATATTATTATATATATTATATTATATATTAAAAATATATATGTAATTTTAATAGGAGGAGCCTGGAGATATTATAGACTTTGCAAATTCAGTTTGCAGACATCCATTGTGTGTGTGCTCGGCAGGTTTTTTCTGAGGCTTTTTTTTATATTGTCCATATCGATATTGAAATTATATCGTATCGACCAAAATTAAAAAAATTTCCCATATCGTCCAGCCCTACTGTAGGGTTAATTAATAATGATAATAATAACAATCATATTGCTAAAACTTGACTATCATTTTGATTTATACACATTCACATTTCATACCAACGTCCATAATTTCTTTTAATTGTGTAAAAGCTGCGACAATGTAATCACTATACAAATAAGATTGGATTGATTTCTTAGGTTTTTAATTGACTAAAACTAGACTAAAATACTTAAAGGTTCCTTTGACAAAAACTAGACTAAAATGTCCAGACTTTTAGTCTACTAAACTAGGACAAGATTGACTAAATGTGATAAAAACTAACAGGGACGTTTATTCTGAGACTAAGACTAAGATTGAAAATAGCTGACAGAATTAACACTACGGAGAGAGCTAATTTTATTTCGCTCCTAACAGGAAATCAGACAGATTAGTGAAGTGAGATCTCAGATTACCCCGATCATGAGGTGGACCTCGCTGCCAAAGCTGGCCAACGCAGCTGAGAGACAGCCGTCTTTACTGATCTCTTTAGTGGAGCAAAAGTCCATGTGAATGTTACCTTGGATCTGCACAGAAAAAAATAATAATCAGAAGGCAAAGTTTTATACGCATTCAACAAGGAGTCGCCATTCGTAGTGAGACGCTTCAGACAACGTACCTCGTTTAACGTACTGAGGTCCATGTTTTCAATCGCTTTTAACATAAAAAAGAGAGAGAAAAAAAAATGATGGCTTAAACACTGAAACAGAAACACTGCTGTACTGATTCACGTAGTAAAAGCAGAAACTCGCACAAACCTTTCTGCGTCTTCTCCAGCGCGAGGTTGGACACGTGCAAGAAGCCGAGGCGGACAATGACGAAAAGATGGTATAGCCCTAAGGATTAAAGACAAACCAAGCTGAGGCCAGACTTACTGTAGACACAAAGACACGAGTGCGAACATCTGTGCTGGTTTTAATTCATCAGGGTGAGTTGGTTCATTTTCTTACTGAAACAGACGGCACTGATGTGCCAGTGTACCTGGAGAGCTCTGCGATTCCTGCAGTATGAGACTCTTGTAGGTCGTTTCATGATCATCCGATGTTTGCTGCTGTAGAGCCTGGAAAGAATCGTCACGCGCCATCAAACAGCTATTCAACTATTAAACCACACGCGTTTGCATTCATAGTAAAGCATCCAAAAACGCTGAATGCTTTGAGTGGACGAACCCACCGAAGACGACACACTTACTTTACTCAGGATGGTCTTCTTCAAGGGGACGTATATGATATGGAGCTTGCCGTTTCTCTCACCGACGAACAAAAACTGTCCCTGAGGACAAACACTCACAGCATCCACTAACGTATCTGCACAACACAACACACACATACATTTAATCCACTTCGCATGATTTATACTGAAGACAGACGTCTCTATACAGTCTGAAACATAATCTCAACTCTATCACATGTCTAAAAATTATTTTCCAGGTTCCTGTCCTGGTTTTCGGACGTGGTGGTGACGGTGTGACGGTGGAGGCGTGTTTACCAAAATACAGGTGATTCAGGACAGTCTGGAAACTGGAGTCCAAGAGGACCACGGTGCGGTCGGCCACAACCACGCAGCAATTTGCGTTATTGAAGGCGTAGATCCTGGAGTTAGGTGGAACCTAAATGAATAAAGAAATCAATAAAATAAAATAAAAAGTGTTAAATATGTATTCACCTAGGAAGGTTTTGTTGTGATGTTAGATGAACTGGTTAAAAAGCAGGATACTACTAAATAATGCTGATGAATAAATATTGCCAAACATCCTCCTACTGTTATTAGATCATTTGTTAATTTAATGGTTTAATGGTTGAATATCGCAGTTTAAATCGCAATGCAATTTCTTTTCTTTTTTTTTTTACAAATTGTTCAGCCGTACTAATTTCCTACAGCAACATGCTGCTTAATTCGCGTCACATCATTAAACCTTAAATTAAGATTTTTTTACTTTACAAAAATCACTTTCAATGACCACTTTATTAGGAACACTCATATAACTGGTCATGAAAGGTATGAAATCATATACGCAAAATACCAATATAATATAATAAACACTGACAACAGTGAAGATTTTATAAATAAAATAAAAAATAAGTTGTTCTCGAAAATATAAGAAAGACTCGATCTGTTTTTTATCTTCTTTTTTTTTTATTTTATAAACGTACGAGAGTAAAGTCTCTGCGGTAAATTTGGCCTTTAGTTTTCATCATCTTTTTTTGGTTGTTTAAGGGCTGATTAATGCGGTGACACTTTTACATTAATTTATCATATACTGTATAAATACATATGTAGTGAAGATTGTACAGTATAATATTATTAATGACATCCAGCAGGATGTTTACAGAGACCCTGCAACAAGCAAAGGGTGTTCAAGTCAAACTGGGACTTTTGATTGCACCACATTTGTTAGAGTAAAAACTCCCTGTATGTCTCGATCTAATCCGCTGCTACACTATTAAACTCATCCCAGTGTTTCACTAGTGCTTGGACACCATCAAGGCAGAAAGTTCTGCCTCTAAAACACTGGCCTGCCAGGAACTCCTTTAATGGCACAAACATGTGGAAATGTCTTGGAGTGAGACCAGGACGGTACCGGGGATTTAACAATAACTCCCAGGCTAGTTCTGCAACCTGGTGACACATTTATCCACCAGTTTTCATACAGTAGATGAGACGTTCCAATTGCTGAACGTTCACAAAGATGGCAGGCGTGGGCTTCGAGTCGTCTCGGTTGAGACGTCTGTACTCAAAGTCTTCTGTAAATGTCAATCGGGTGAGAAATCACACCTTAAATCATAAGAAATCATCAGTCCCAGTTTGACTTGAACGCCCCTTGAGGGATTCCAGTTGTGGTAAACTCAAGATAAAAAACTTTTAACAAGTTTTTCTTTCACAGATTAGGGAAGTATACAGACAGAGACAGACAGGAAGACAGACAGACAGAGACAGACAGTGACAGACAGACAGTGACAGACAGACAGAAAATAATTGTGAGATGTAACTGATGTGGTTTGTTTCTTAGTCAAAAACACAAAATGCACTTCATGATTTCAGACACTAGAGGGCGCCAGTGTTGTTACAGTGCGCTTGTGCAGTAACCTTAATTCTCAACACATGAATGAATTGCAATCTGGTCACCTGGTCCGAGGCGGAGATCCTGAGCAGAGTGTCCACCTGGTAGAGGGCGCTGCCGGGCTCCTGCTCGCCGCTCAGCCGCACCGTGTTGGTGTCCTCGTTCAACAGCAGCTCCACGTTATTCCACATGACTGACTGACGGACTGACTGATGATCCACACGGATCTCCGCTGATTGACACCCGGGCTGAGAGTCAGACTCACCGGAACAAGAAAACACTCAAATAAACCACACCGACCGTGTTTACCAGACCTAACGCTCTCATTACAAACTATTACACCTGAAAACACCCAAACATTATACTTATATATAATTCGCAGAAATGGTCGAGAAATAAACTCCTTATTTATAATCGCGGCTCTCTCTCAAAGGAAACTCCAAAACAATCTCACAATTGGCGCCATGGATACGTCACTTCCTGTAGTTTACTTCTGGGTTCCGGTTTGCGCTTTTTCATAACCTAGGTTATTTTTTTCATTTTTATTATTTAAAATGATTTTTTTTAACATTAATCACTACAAATTAATCGCGATTTTTTAAAACTTGTAAAGTATTATTATTATTATTATTCCAAAATGTATTAAAAATTAAGGTTACCGCACAAGCGCACTGTAACAACGCGGGCGCCCTCTAGTGTCTGAAATCATGAAGTGCATTTTGTGAGTGTTTTGGGGCTTCAGCTAATAAATCACATGTACATTTATATCAGTGCCGCATGGTGGCGTAGTGTTTAACACTGGGACCTCGAATCTCGAAAGCCTGGGATTCTTTCCCCCCACTCAGGTCTGTGTGTCTGTGGAGTTTGGATCTTCTCAAGGTGGTTGCTGGGTTTTTCCTCCAGGTACGCCAGTTTTCTCCCACAGCACAAAGAAATACAGAGTAGGTTAGTTGGTGTTCCCAAAGTGCCCTTTATGTCCACGTCCCGGTCCCCCCCGGAATCTCCTGGGATAGGCTCCAGCCCCCTGTAACCCTGTACAGGATAAGCTTTATAAAAGGTGAATGAATTTATGTAAATTTAAAATAACATTTTTTGTAAGGTTATGAAAGTTATCAGTAGGGCACTAGTGGCTTAGTGGTAGGTTTCTCGCTCGTCATGTTGAAGGTGGTTGAAAATGGTTTCAGTCGCCACCCAGTGCCCAAACCCCAGTCAGTAGATGCTGGGAAAAGTGGTGAAGGGCGTCTGGTGTAAAGTTGTGTAAGGATCAGATGGTCCGCTGTGACGAGCGGAAAGATAAGATGTTGAAGGACAACATAAAAGTAACATATAACAAAAATGCAAGTACGTCTATTACATATGGACATCCCATTGAGGCCCTGCGTAATCCCTTATAGACATGACTTAATACAAAATCTAGGAGTTTGGTGCCATGTCGTGATTTAGACACAGTATATAACCATGCTGAACACTAAAGTGAACACTTTATTTACTGGAAAGTGGAAATGAACATGGATTGTTTCACATGAAAGGTCAAATTTGTGATAACTGTTAGTAACCTGGCTTTAGTGACCGGTCTGAAGTAGCCTGGAGACGTGCGAAACTATTGGTGACATCCCTAAAAGGTGGGAAAAAGATCCGACTGTGTGGCCTTTTTTTTTTTCGAGCGAGAGCACGGTGCACTTTAGAGAAGAAACTGCAGATAATCCTCATAATTTCATCCATTAAATAAATAAATAAATCATGGCCACACATTAGGATCTTGGGTTTTTAAATGGATGGACAGTGATCACACACACACACACACACACCACTTTTCCCAACACTGTAAGAAAACGAAATACAACAGCACAAAACCTTGAAATGTTCTCTTACTCTTAAAAGGTGCAACCAACAAGTCACGGACAAAAACATGATTTAAACAATATTTATTTATTTTTGTACAGATGTATAATATTCCCCTAAAAAGTAACAGTATCAATATAACCTTGAATTACATTCTGTTTTACGAAACCGTCTTGCTCTCCGTCGAGCTGAAAATCGAGGAAGAGGATGTTGGAGTAAAGTGCATTAGCGCCCTTTCCTTTAAAACACTCAGGACAATGATATGCCTGCTGCAATGATTCAAACAGGTCCGGAAAAAAAAAATTAAAGGTGACTGTATGGAAGATCTCCATCAGCTACATTATAAATTCAACAACGTGAAAAATAATTAAAAAACAAACAATCTTTGCTTTAACAGTCTCTTAAAGAATTCATTATTTAATTTATGAATACAGCTTAAAGCAGTTAAACCCCAGACACGCAAAAAAAAAAAAAAAAACATCTGAGCACTGTGTAGAGAGGTGTAGCGAATGAGTGAATGCACACACACAACAGATGGATCTTTCCACACTTGTGCAACATGTCGTTGAAGGCGTCTGCGGCATTGCAGAGGGTATATTATTATATATCGTCAGCTTAGAAGGTCTGGTCGTCGTTACACGAATCAGTCCAGTGGCCAAACACCTCACAGATGTCGCAGTAAGGCCTCTCGTCGCTGGCGCTGCCGTGGTAGGTGGTGTGAGGAGGAGAATCGGGAAGTTGCGTCTGCGTGGGACAGTCCTCTGTGTCGTGGAGGTCGAAACAGTCGCAGATGTCGCAGAAGAGGCGCGGCGGCGGTTTCTTTTTGGCTTTAGACTCGGATAAGCTGCGGAGAAAAAAAACATGATGTGCTATTTAAATAGCGACTTGATAAACCTTCAACATTTTATTAGATCAGTCCGACTTGGGGCACATCATCTCGTTTCACCTGAAAGCGAGAAGTAAATACTGTTAAAGTATAAAAAAAATAAACAGGTGTTCTGTGAGCAAAGAATATCTTGGAGTCACCTTAAAGTAGACAGTGTTTTTTTTAAGTTTTTAATCATCATGAATCATCAATATGACAAATCAACAACAAACAGTTTGGTGTAAATCTGGTGATGATGAGCTTGGCTGCCTGTGCTGTCGCCATGGCAACAGAAAAATCAAGAGAAGCTGCTTGTGTAACTTGATTACATGCAGCAACAGTTAAACAGTGTGTATAAACAGACAAGATGTTAATCTCACTTCTCACTGCATCTTGGAATATTTGGAACTTTGTTAATCTCCTTATATTTGCTTACAAAATATTTTTTCGATTTCGATATTAAATTTCGAATCTTTCGAGCGATATTAAAATGCTCAGGTGTAAACAATCTGGAGTATGATAAGATAAGACCGATAAGACTGAGGAGAGAAATGAAAACACAACACAGTCCACCTTTCATGGTTGTCCATCTCACTGGCGGTGTTTCCGTTGAGCGCCGCCTCGGCCATCTTCTCCAGATTGGATTTCAGTTCCTCGTTCTTGCGCTGCAGGTCCACGATGACCGAGTTCAGGAATTCAACCTGCCACACGTGATGGTCAAAAATAATGTTTAATATTAACATTTCATATCAAACACCAGCCGGTACAACTTATGTACACTATCTCTATATCTCTCTCTGCACCAGTGACGCAGAGAGAATAAACACATCAGGTGAACTCTACATAGGCTGGTCTTTAAACGTTCTAAGGGGAGAGGATTGTACATGATCACATTGTGCCTGGGGTTTAGGTTTTTTTCTGATAATTTGGTTTCACTTATGGATTGATTCAGAGATCCACATCAACAGGCTCATGTCTAACACAGCTATTTATTGATCTGTTTATATTTAAAGGTAGGCTATTACATTATTGGACTTTCAGGTGGCTCTCAAAAGTGTGTACAAATAATAATAATAAAAAAAAAAACATGCTTGTTGTTTTCTATGTTTTATTTAATTTTATTGTTGAATCTTTCTCTTATAGATCTTTTCCTAATGTGACCTCATATGAGAAAAGAAGAGCCCCTCCCTCAGCTTGTCAGAGGAGACAAGGAAACTGTGTGAAAATAAGAGACCTTTAAAATAGTGCGTTACTGCAGTCTCTCTCACACACACCCCTTAGTCTTCATGGGAATTATATTTTATGTAGTAATTTGAACAAAGAGCACTAAGGAGAAGGAAACGTTTCATTGCTTGCAAGGTGGAACGATTTCTGAGAAACGAACACGGACATGACGACCATCTCGTCCAATCAGCCTTCAGATTTCACACTGGTCAAGCACCATAAAGTTCTTAATGCCTGTGACAGACAGACAGACAGACAGAGTGGAAACACTAAGTACCTGACACTCAGCTGTTACCTTCGCCTCTCTCATCTCGTCCAGAGCTGAAGACCCTGTGACACAGAGATCTTTATCAAGACGACTTCTTTTGTTCATTAGTCAGCACAAAGTCAGATTTTTCACCTTCAGATAAAATCATCACACTCCTGTCTGCTGTTATTCAACACTTGTAGCTTTAAACTGCATTCCTAGCTCACACGTACTTTTCTTAAGCTCCATATAGAACGTTTATGTTTAAAACTCTGTTCTGTGCAGACCTGTGGAGATTTCTGCAGGACCGGCTGTCTTAGCTGCTGTTAAGCCCTTCTCCAGCGCGCGCACCCGCTCCTGCATCTGAGCTTTTTCTTTTTCAAGAGACTTCACAGTGCTTTGGAGATTGTCTGCAGCCGCTCGCTCGCTACGCAGCACAGAGACCTAAGAGGAAACACATCACATACACACACGAAGATGAGAAATAAATCACGCGCATTATAAAAGTTGTATTTTGAGCTCTTTTCAGATTCCTGTTGCTTTTAGAGGCTTTATGGGACCTTCCGAACCATAGTCCAATGCCTTAACCTCTGAGCTACCCCTGACCCCTAACCCATGCACGCCATCAATACTCTCTCCTTCTTTCTGTCCCTTTAAATACGCTTTGTTTCTTTTTCCTTATTCTCTCATTTACTCTACTTTCATCCATCCAAATTTGTTGCCAGTTTCCAGGGATTGCTTTGTATCTTTCATTCCTCCCATCTCTCTTTTTTTTTTTTCTCTTATTTAAAAGATAAAATTATTGTGTCAATACCATAACCCGTGAACAGTGAAACATCTGATTGCGAGTGTTCTGAAAGACGAGCAAAAAATTTTAATAAATTTTGACTTGGAAAAACGAACAAGTCTTGGTTTACGAGTACCGAGTATCATAAGTTTTTTCTCTCTTGCGCTGCGGAATTGTGGCTAATCGTTTCCCTTGCTGGGTCTTAGTGCACATCTCTCACGCCTGTTACTGGTATAATCAACATTCGTGCACGCAAGTACTGTTTACTATAACACTGACCACGTGTGTTGCACATTAAAACATTTTATTTTGTGTCTGTATGCGTGCTGAATAAAGCAAAAGTCTTATTAAAGAGGTTAAAAATCCATTTTCTCTCTCTCTATCAGCCTGCTCTTTGTGTCTGTGTGCGCGCGCGTCATTGGACACCGTGCCCGCAAACACCCACACCCCCCTCTTCCGGAATGAATTAATGCTCGTAATCCAAGGTTCCTCTGTACCCCACCAGTATGTTTCTTTCTCTTTGTTCTCTCTCTTTACTTCCTCTCCTCTAAACTTGTCACCATCTCTTTTTCATTTCTGACTCTTTTGCCTTTCTCTCTTTTTTTCTCTCCCCGTTTTCCACTTTATCTTTCACACTCCTGATTTGTTTTCAGATTCCTGTCACTTGTCTCTTTTTGTTTCTGTTTCTCTCTCAAAATCTTTCTTCCAAATTTTTTTGCCAGTTCCCAGTCATTTATTTCTTATTCTCTCTCCCACACTCTGCCAGTTTCCAGGCTTTAAACATCCAGATGATGTATAACACACATTAAAGTCTGTCAGTGCTTCTTCTGCTCTTGTATAAAATCCAATATGATGCCAGTTTTTGCAACATTTTTGCCTAGTGGAATCCAGGAAAAAAGTTAAATTAAAGTAACATTGTTCTCCATTACAGTTATATAAAAGGGATGCTACATGATGGAATCAAATACACTACCTCGCTCTTTAGTGTTTCAAATACACTACCTCGCTCTTTAGTGTTTCAAGTTCTTTGTTTTTCAACTTCCTCTCCTCTAAACTTGTCACCATCTCTTTTTCATTTCTGACTCTTTTGCCTTTCTCTCTTTTTTTCTCTCCCCGTTTTCCACTTTATCTTTCACACTCCTGATTTGTTTTCAGATTCCTGTCACTTGTCTCTTTTTGTTTCTGTTTCTCTCTCAAAATCTTTCTTCCAAATTTCTTGCCAGTTCCCAGTCATTTATTTCTTATTCTCTCTCCCACACTCTGCCAGTTTCCAGGCTTTAAACATCCAGATGATGTATAACACACATTAAAGTCTGTCAGTGCTTCTTCTGCTCTTGTATAAAATCCAATATGATGCCAGTTTTTGCAACATTTTTGCCTAGTGGAATCCAGGAAAAAAGTTAAATTAAAGTAACATTGTTCTCCATTACAGTTATATAAAAGGGATGCTACATGATGGAATCAAATACACTACCTCGCTCTTTAGTGTTTCAAGTTCTTTGTTTTTTTCTAAGATCAAGGCACTGTTTTTCTGGACCGATTGCTGTAAAGTGGATTTCTCCGTCTCTGACTCGGTCTTCAAGGCGAGCTCCCTGTGAAAAAAAAAAAAAAAAACCAGAGCGACATCATAAGGGAAGGGAAATTATTATAAACTTTTTTTTTTTTTTTTTTTTTACAGAATAACACCAACTATAAAGATGTTCTGTTGCCAACAGTTACAAGAATCACTGGCGAGGATATTATGGGGTAAAACACTTTTCTTTTAGTAAAGTGAAGAGTAGAGTCTGTAGGCTCAAAGATGGTTTAGGACTCCAGCAGGAAAAGCAACATGAGTAGTGGAGCTCAGTCTCGGGTGATGTCCCGTGTCTCACCTCTTTTCCATGTCCTTTATCTGACTCCTGAGACGCTCCAGCTGCTCCTTAAGCTGCAACGTAAAATATTTCATATTTAAGTTTAGTGTACACTGTGTACAGGTCAGTACGCACAAACTAGTCAAAGTCAACTTTACTGTCGATTCTGCTACAGTCGTGGCCAAAAGTTTTGAAAATTACATAAATATTGGAAATTGCTATTTTTATAATTGCAATTCATCTCATCACTCTTCATAACATTCTGGAGTATATGCAAATTGCTTAGTCCTTTTTTGCCATGAAAATGAACTTAATCCCAAAAAAAACCTTTCCACTGCATTTCATTGCTGTCGGTAAAGGACCTGCTGAGATCATTTCAGTAATCGTCTTGTTAACTCGGGTGAGAATTTTTACGAGCACAAGGCTGGAGATCATTATGTCAGGCTGATTGGGTTAGAATGGCAGACTTGACATGTGAAAAGGAGGGTGATGCTTAAAATCATTGTTCTTCCATTGTTAACCATGGTGACCTGCAAAGAAACGCGTGCAACATTGCGTTGCATAAAAATGGCTTCACAGGCAAGGATATTGTGGCACCTAAATCAACAATTTATAGCATCATCAAGAACTTCAAGGAAAGAGGTTTAATTCTTGTTAAGAAGGCTTCAGGACGTCCAAGAAAGTCCAGCAAGTGCCAGGTCTCCTAAAGAGGATTCAGCTGCGGGATCGGAGTGCCACCAGTGCAGAGCTTGCTCAGGAATGGCAGCAGGCAGGTGTGAGCGCATCTGCACACACAGTGAGGCAAAGACTTTTGGAAGATGGCCTGGTGTCAAGAAGGGCAGCAAAGAAGCCACTTCTCTCCAAAAAACACATCAGGAACAGATTGATCTTCTGCAGAAAGTATGGTGAATAGACTGCTGAGGACTGGGGCAAAGTCATATTCTCCGATGAAGCCTCTTTCCGATTGTTTGGGGCATCTGGAAAAAGGCTTGTCCGGAGAAGAAAAGGTGAGCGCTACCATCAGTCCTGTGTCATGCCAACAGTAAAGCATCCTGAGACCATTCATGTGTGGGGTTGCTTCTCATCCAAGGGAGTGGACTCACTCACAATTTTGCCCAAAAACACAACCATGTATAAAGAACGGTACCAAAACACCCTCCAACAGCAACTTCTTCCAACAACAGTTTGGTGAAGAACAATGCATTTTCCAGCACGATGGAGCACCGTGCCATAAGGAAAAAGTGATAACTAAGTGGCTCGGGGACCAAAACGTTAAAATTTTGGGTCCATGGCCTGGAAACTTCCCAGATCTTAATCCCATTGAGAACTTGTGGTCAATCCCCAAGAGGCAGGTGGACAAACAAAAACCCACCAATTCTGACAAACTCCAAGAAGTGATTATGAAAGAATGGGTTGCTATCAGTCAGGATTTGGCCCAGAAGATGATTGAGAGCATGCCCAGTCAAATTGCAGAGGTCCTGAAAAAGAAGGGCCAACACTGCAAATACTGACTCTTTGCATAAATGTCATGTAATTGTCGATAAAAGCCGTTGAAACGTATGAAGTGCTTGTAATTATATTTCAGTACATCACAGAAACAACTGAAACAAAGCAAACTTGCTGAACAGCAAACTTTGTGAAAACTAATATTTGTGTCATTCTCAAAACTTTTGGCCACGACTGTACATGTAGCGTGCACATACACACAGAGAATTAAAATTACAATCCACTTACAAACAACACCTAGTCAAAAAAAAACACCCTTAAAACTACTATACAGCACAATATATCAAGTGCAACATAAGTAAATAATTATTATTTTTTTTTAAGTGCTTATTTGTTTTTAACCCATACTTTTTCCTGGCTGTCGTTGTCCCTCTTGCTGCTGGACAGCTCTTCAGCCAGCTTAGCCTTTTCCTGCTGCACAGATTCCACAGCCAGTGTGTGTTCAGATGCTGCTTTTTTCAGCTCCTCACTATGTGACAAGATCAGCACACACCCACGAACACATAAAATACATAAACCACAGCGGCACAAAGAGACTCTCGTCAGCCTGTAATACTCCAAACCTAATACAAAGCCCTGCACAAGCTGTGTTAGGAAATCTTATGTTTATTCACACCTCAATTTAAGAATGCATAAATATACAGTAATTTCCCCCAAAACAGTTTATTAAAACTATACAGCTAAACTTTGACTAAGTTCCTGTTTTTTTTTTCAAAGTAAAAATATTTGGCATTATTTGGCAGACATCCTTATTCAGAGCGACTTAAATTCTATCTCATTACACATCTGAGCTGTTTAAGGGGTTAAGAGACTTGACCCCAAACCTCATCAGTTCAGTTTGTAACCACACACTCGTTGTCAAAATGTCTGATCAGGCCATGCTGCATGTATATACACCTTCACATATCTAACACAAGGTCACCTATGCCAGTGATTTCTAACCCTGGTCCTGGAGGACACACTGCTATGTTCATCTTAGTGTTCTCGCTGTCTCTCATGACACTCGATTTTATTGACTAGCTAATTAACAGCCTTTACTGAATAGAAGTGGGTGTGTTAGAGCAGGGAAAACACAGAAGTGTGCAGGGCAGGGGTCCTCCCACACCCTGGATGGGAAACACTGACCGCGCCCTGTCTGCGTCTAAAGCATTGCTGGAGAATTTAAATTTGAGTCATTGCAATGAGACAATATATGCGGAGTGCCATTACAGTAGGGCTGAAACGATTCCTTGAGTAATTTAATTACAAAAATTGCTCAAGGCAAAATCTTCTGCCGCAAAGTTTTGCGTTTTTTGCGCAATTATTTGTTTGGTGTGACAGTGCGCTTCCGGGTGCAAGCCGCCAGTAAACACAGATGAAGAAGAAGCGCTTACGTCACCCCCAAAGCGAAAGGAGACGCAAACAATTCCCTATTTATTGATTTGAGGGAGCGTTCTGTTGCGGGCTGCAAAATGGAAAGGATAAAATTATATAACTATTTATTTAAATGTGTGCCTGAGTTTTTTTGATACTTAAAGTCATTTGAAATACCTTTTTTTTTTCCCTGAGAAAAGGCTTTAAAATAAGAATGTATGGTACTGTAATGCACTTAATTCATCTTAGTCAACTTTATTCACAATACAAGGATAGCTTAATGACTATGTTTATTTTTTATTAAATGCTGTATGCATTTAAAAATAAAAAGTTGATTTTTCTTAAAAGAAAATCAATTAACCTTTGTTTCTCTTATATATTTGAAATTACTGTTTAATCAAGGGAAAAAAGTACGTTTTATCCGATTACTTGATTAAATTTTTGGTAGAATACTCGATTACTAAACTGTTCGATAACTACAGCCCTACAGTACAGTAACTCATATTTGAAGCCACACACACAAATAATATTGTGTATATATATACACAATAATATTTGTGTGTGTGGCTTCAAATATGAGTTACTTTATATATATACACACACACACACACACACACACACACATACAGTCCTGATTTAAAAGTTTAAGACCACTTGAAAAATGGCAAAAAAAAAAAATCATATTTTGCATGGTTGGATCTTAACAAGGTTCCAAGTAGAGCTTCAACATGCAACAAGAATAATTGGGAGTGAGAGCAAACATTTTTAAGCATGCAATTAATTGAAAATAACAATTAAACTAAAATAGGCTGTTTTACAGCTGATAAAAATTTTAGAACCGCATGCCTTTAAAAGGCCAAATCTGTGCAAAGATGTGGATTTATTGTCATTTTCTGTCAGGTAGTCACACGTTCTGATGGCAAAGGCAAAAAACTCTCCCTTTTTGAAGGTGGTCGGGTTGTTAAACTGCATAAGCAGGGCCCCTTACAGCACGCCATTGCTGCTGAGGTGGGACGCAGTAAGACAGTCATTTGGAATTTTTTTAATGATCCTGAGGGTTATGAAACAAAAAAAAGCAAGTGGGAGACCCCAAAAAAATGTCACCAGCACTGAGCCGGAGGATCCAATTGGCTGTCTGTCAAGACACTGAACGATCCTCGACCCAAATTAAGGCCGTTACTGGTTCTGACTGCAGCCCCATAACCATCAGACAGCATCTGAGACTGGAGGGCTTCAAAAACAAAAAACGTCTTCAAAGACCTCGTCTCCTTAACGCCACAGAACTGCTCGTTTAGACTTTGCAAGAGAGCACCAAACATGGGACATTTAAAGGTGGAAGAAAGTTTTATTCTTTAATGAAAAAAATTTAACCTTTTCCTGGTCCTGATGATTTCCAACGTTACTGGCATAACAAGCAGATCCCACCCGAGATGTTTTTTTACGCGCCACAGTGGAGAGGGCTATAATGGTCTGGGGTGCTTTTTCCTTCAGTGGAACAATAAAGCTTCAGGAAGTGCAGGGACGTCAAACGGCCGCTGGCTATGTCCAGATGTTGCAGAGAGCATTCCTCATGACTGGGGGCCCTCGTCTGTGTGGTAACGACTGGGTTTTTCAACAGGACAACGCTACAGTACACAATTCCCGCAGGACAAAGGACTTTTTCCAGGAGAATAACATCACTCTTTTGGCCCATCCTGCGTGTTCCCCTGATCTAAATCCAATTGAGAACCTTTGGGGATGGATGGCAAGGGAAGTTTACAAAAAGGGAAAACAGTTCCAGATAGTATATACCCTTCATGCGGCTGTCTTCAACACTTGGAGAAATGTTCTCACTCACCTCATGAAAATGCTTGCATTAAGCATGCCGCAACCAATTTTTGAAGTGATCAACAATAACTGTGGAGCTACTCAGTACTGAGTTCATGTTTGGAAGTTTGATTTCTGTTTATGTGTTGTTTTCATTAAATTGCATGTTAAAATTTTTTTCTCTCTCACTCCCATTCCTTCTTGTTGCATATTGAAGCTCTACTTGGAACCTTGTTAAGATCCAACCATGCAAAATATGTTTTTTGTTTTGTCATTTTTTAAGTGGTCTTAAACTTTTGATCGGGACTGTATATATATATATATATATATATATATATATATATATATAAAAATAAATAATGTTAGAATTAATTTAGTTAAAATGCAAAGGAGGATAAAATAAGTAATCCAGGACCTTCAAAGCACACGTCACTCATGCAGACAGTTTGCACACACACGATATTAATCTAAGTTACATAACTGTAAAACATGAGATCTGTAATTTACTGATAATATATGTAATAATATATGTAATAATATATAATATAGAAAAGCGTTCCTCACATTTCTTTACAAAGACTGCTGATCCTCTCCTTCTCTGAGCTCTGCTCTTGTTTGGATTTGCTCAGCTCCTGTTGGTACTCCGAGTTCTGTTTCGACAAACTATCCAACTGCAACAGAGTCAAGTTCAGTTTATACACTTGTTAAAGGCTAGATCTTACCACAGAATGTGTTTAAATAATGTAAATAACGTCGTGTTCGAGTGTCAATGTGACAAAAAACCCTGAAACATGGGTCAGTAGGTGCGTGTACATGGTGCCTCGGGATCAATCGGAATGAAAATGCACCATGTAAACACTCAAGCAGGAGACCGGGCTCACCCAGAATAATTTTTATTAGAAATTTGGGGAGTAAATGGGCAAATATCCATCTAAACACCTGATCCAATAATTTTTCTCATGTTGGAATAAATATATTCTTTCTGCATCTTTGCCTGGCAGGGGGATCACCAGCGACCAGTCTACCATGATACCTTGTTGCTGAGGAGACTTTTATATTTCAAGTAGAATGGGGATATTTATAAAATTGTCATACTTGGAGTTAATATATATTTTTTGTTAAAATTCTAAGCAAACTTAGCAAATGATTTTCTCCTGCCACACAGGGCGCTTATGCAGCCTGCCATTGTGTGAACAGATTAGAGTGAAGGGTTATAGAGGAACTGCAACATTTTACCACCTCCAATGGAAACATAAATAAATGAATAAAAACCAAATAAAAAATAAAAAAAAACTAAAGTTGGTTTTGGGGTCAGTGTGGCGATAAACGAATGACCACATGAAAGAATCAGGAAAAGAAATCAGAATTATTTTTCTCCAATCTCTAAGGGTTACACTAAGTGAATCAAGTTTCCAGGAAGGAAATTTTGCTTCCAATCCTGACACACACAAACTCTGTGAGAACAGCTGGCTCTCTGGCTGAGGAAGGAGCACCAACTGGCTCATTTCATGTGTAGTGTATTGTCCAACCATTTAAAGACGAGACTGAATTCTTGTCCTCAAAGTCTCAAACCTCAAAGTCTGAGAAAAATATTGCTACTTTTGTTATATTTCCAGAAGATTAAACACGTTGCAACAAGCACAACCACCAAAATAGTTACATTCTAATTAAAAGCTTTGTGCATGTAAACACATTTTATCAAATCAGTGTCGATGTTACAGTTAAACTGGAGTCACTAATCGGAATGACTTTAATCGGAGCGAAGAAATATTGCTAATGACAACCAAAACGGAAAAAGTTCATTTATTTCAGTAATGCAACTTAAAAGGTGAAACTAATATCTGAGACAGACTCATTACCTGCAAAGCAAGATAGTTCGAACCGTGATTTGTCATAATTGAGATGATTATAGCTTACAGCTCGTGAAAACCCCAAATCCACAATCTCAGAAAATTTGAATATTGTGAAAAGGTTTAATATTCTAGGCTCAAAATATCCCACACTAACAGCTAAGTAAGCCATAACACCTGCAAAGGGTTCCTGAGACTTTAAATGGTCTTTCAGTCTGGTTCAGTAGGAAGCACAATCATGGGAAAGACTGCTGACCTAACAGTTGTGCAGAAAACCATCATTGACATCCTCCAAAAGGACGGAAAGCCTCAAACGGTAATTGCAAATGAAGTTGGATGTTCCCAAAATGCTGTATCAAAGGACATTAATAGACAGTTAAGTGGAAAGGAAAAGTATGAAGGAAAAAGGTGCACAAGCAGCAGGGATGACCGCAGCCTGGAGAGGATTGTCAGGAAAAGGCCATTCAAAAGTGTTGGGGACTTTCACAAGGAGTGGACTGAGGCTGGAGTCAGTGCATCAAGAGCCACCACACACAGACGGATCCTGGACATGGGCTTCAAATGTCGTATTCCTCTTGTTAAACAGCTCCTGAACAACTAAAAACGTCAGAAGTGTCTTACCTGGGCTAAAGAAAAAAAGAACTGGTCTGTTGCTCAGTGGTTCAAAGTCCTCCTTTCTGATGAGAGCAACTTTTGCATCTCATTTGGGAACAAAGGACACAGAGTCTGGAAGAAGGATTGAGAGGCACACACTGCAAGATGCTTGAAGACCAGTGTCAAGTTTCCACAGTCTGTGTTCATTTGGGGAGCAATGTCATCTGCTGGTGTTCATTAAGTCCAGAGTCAACATAGATGTCTAGCAGAAGATTTTGGAGCAATTCATGCTTCCTTTCACAGACGAGCGTTATGGGGATGCTGACTTCATTTTCCAGCAGGACTTGGCACCTGCTCACACTTCCAAAAGCACCAAAACCTGGTTCAATGACCTTGAAATTACTGTGCTTGATTGGCCAGCAAACTCGCCTGACCTGAACCTCAGAAAATCTATGGGGCACTGCCAACAGAAAGATGAGAGACACGAGACCGAACAATGCAGAAGAGCTGAAGGCCGCTATTGAAGCATCCTGGTCTTCCATAACATCTCAGCAGTGCCACAGGCTGATAGCTTCCATGCCACGCAGCATCGAGGCAGTAATTACTGCAAAAGGGGCCCAAACCAAGTACTGAGTACATATGCATACTTATACTTTTCAGTGGTCCAATATGTTCTATGTACAATCCTTGTTTTATTGATTGCATGTAATATTCTAATTTTCTAAGATTGTGGATGTGGGGTTTTCATGAGCTGTGAGCCATAATCATCTTTGCTATGACAAATCACGCCTTGAAATATCTTGCTTTGCATGTAATGAGTCTCATATATTAGATTCCCCTTTTAAGTTGCATTACTGAAATTAATGAACCTTTGCACGATATTCTAATTTTTTGAGTTTCACCTGTAGATCTTTAATGACAGCTCTACAGAAACTACAAATGTAGTTTCTGTAGAGCGCTCATTAATGATCTTATGTGTTTTTACTACTAGTTACATAATTATAAAAGGAAATTGCCAGTTTCCCATATGCAGAAATCAATCACCTGGCTCTGCATGTCTTCTTTGGCATTTTTAAACTCCTGGATGAGAGCCTCTGCTGCAGCTTTCTCTTTTTGCAGAGCGAGCTTTTCCTGGGTCAGTTTGTCCAGGGCCTGTGCTGTCTGTCCAGCACTCTCTGCAGCCTGGAACAGATTGTGAAGGGGGAAAAAAGTAAGTTTCAGAAAAATGGCATGGTGTACAGTAGGGCTTACAGAGAGCGAGTCAATCCAAACTGTTACAGAAGCCAAGATGAACTTGTTCAAACTGTTAATGTTTGCGGCCCTGCAAAAAAAATGTAATCATGCTTTTAGAATTTTTGCATTATTATTATTATTATTATTCATCTTCAGTTTCATAAATCTTAAAGTTGTTGAAAAGATCGATGTCAAGCATTTAGCCATTCGGTAAATTTAATTAATCCATGCAAAAATCTGGCCAGTTATTGCTGTGACAGATCTGAACAAATTAAATGTAGCTTATAATGGATTACTGGATGAATTAAATACAATTATGATGATGAGTAAGCCATGCATTAGAAAAACTAATCTAATAATATCACTCAACTGAAATAGTGCTTTAAGTGTAAATTATAAATTATTGTAAATTTTTATTATTACCTTGTAAACTCCTAGTGCACATAAGGTGTATTGTCTGTGTTTAATTAGTATTACTTTAAAAACTATTCTATCCTACTCCATGTAATCTTAGCCTTTTTCACGTTGTCCTATTAAAGAAATATAGCTTGGTGTGACTCTTTACATAAATAGCTAATTGTACTATATTGGACCAAGTGTAGCAGAGGTGCCAACTTTAATGAGCTCTTAGCAAGTAAAATAAAAAAATTTGACCTTAGGGAGAAAAGAATTTCATTTTATTTTTTACATTTTAACTTGCACAAACAAACTTGCACTAAGAAAGTGGTATTTAATAGTAAGCAGTTTGTTTAAAACCAACACAGTCCCAAATTTCCTGTTTTGTCTTGGCTCTCAAGGCGACCAAAATCAAACTATGCAAAGCAAAAGTAACCTTGATCAAAATTAAATTGTGCAAATGTCTTCCCACATCTTTTCCTTCTCGGCTTCTCCTCTGGCCGAATTATAAACATTTCTGATCTGAAAACCACTTCACCAAGAATCACCAGAGTGGTGCAGTGGTATATCACTCGCCCCATCATCTGGATATCGATAGTTCGATTCCTGGGTGACGCTGTAGCCTCTTGCAGCCAGGGGGCCTAATAAGAGAGCTGATTGGACTAGCTCTCTTAGCCGGGTGGGATGGGGGCACTTAGCACTCTCCACTCACACAAGCAGAATGACTGGATACTGCTGTCCTCCAAGCAGCTCAAAAAGATAAGGTCAACTGCTTCCATGACTGACTGGTAGTAGTAATAGCCTTGATGTCAAGGCATACACCACCAGTCAGTCAGTTAGTCAATGGGGGACTGACATGACTAAGACAAGACAGTGATTGGTGGGAACTGGATATGACCAAATTAATTAATAAAATTTAAGAAAAATCTGGAAAAATAAAATGGTACTGCTACAGTTATCACGGACACCTCTGTTACACCTTTAAATGAATCTAACAAATATAGTACAATATCATGCTATTCTCAAAACTGCCCTTTATAAATTATAAGGCCACAGACAACAACTACTACTACAACTACTTCTATTAAAACTAAATTGTGTAATTGTGCACCAACACGTACTAAACCAGGAACGTACTAAAACCTTGGCTTTGTTACAGATTTGCCTTGAATCCATGACTCTTAACCTGATTCAGCCCCAATACAACAACCTGGTTGGTTGACCCACTTGCAGTTACAGGATTACAATTAAAGTGAGTTAGCAACGTGCAAATTAAGAAGATCTACTGGAGTGGCAAAGCAAGGCAAGCCTGTTAGAGTGCAGGAAGCAGGTTAACTACACAAGTGCAACACTAGGTCTGAGGAGCCCGGTTTTAGTTGCGGAATACCTCAAGCTGCTTTGCTAGAGCACTTTTGTTTTGAGCTTCAAGTTGAGTCACCATGGCGTTGGCATCATCCTTTTCCACATGCAAAGCATCCCTCTCGGCTTGCGCCGCGGCCAACCTGGAGACTATCTTGTCTTTGGCTTCGGATAGGAGAGTAGCCTGCTTTTCCGCAGCACGCTGTTGCTCCTTCAGCTTAACGTTTTCAATCTCTAGGTTTTCTATCTTCGCTCCCAACTCGAGCTGCGATTTCTCCAATTGTTCGATTTTAATCAGGTAATCGGAGCACTTCTTGTCACCGGTTTCCACATTATGACGAAGGGATGCCACTTCCTGTTCTAGAGACGCACAAGATTCCAGGAGGTCAGTCTTCTCCTTAACAAGGCACGAGGTGGTGTTCTCCAGTTCTACGATTTTGGAAGCAAGAGCCTCTTTGGCTAAAGACATATCTGATCTTTCTTCATCACCCCTCTTTTGCTGGGATTTTAAATTCTCGATTTCTTTGGCAAGAGAAGTTCTCTCTTCACTGACTTTCTGAAGTACATGACATATCTCTTCAACTTTTTGACAACTGGAGATGGCAGTCTGGTTAAGTTTTTGCAAATCTGTTTTTCCCTCCAAACACATTTTATTTAAAGAGTTCCATAACTGCTCGACTTTCTCGCAAAGCAATTGTTGTTCCATTTCCGCCTTTTGTTTCTCAGTCCTAATCGACACAAGTTCATCATCAAGCTTGGCCTTGACATCCAAAAGCCCGGCTTTCCCTTTTTCAGAATTGGTCATTTCCTTAGTTAGTTCCTCAACTTGTTTAGAAAGGTTCTCCTTAATGACAGATAATTCATTCTTCTCCATTTCTAGCGCTCGGTGCCGAGCTTCCAGGATGCTCTTGGCCTCAGAGAGTGATCTGTTCTGATCGGAGAGATCACTGTTTGTCTTCTGAAGCTCCTTTACCTCACAGTTCAGGGAAATCTTCTCCTTCTCAAAGTTATCAGCATTTTGTCTATACTCTTCCTTCATGTGGTCCAAGTTGAGCTGCAATTTCTGGTTTTGGTCACTTAAGCTGGCACTGGACTTCTCTAGCAATTCTACATCAGAGCTCTTTTTCTGCACAACAGTTTGTAAGTCATCGTTTTCTTTCCTAAGTTTTGCCCGATCTAAATCGATCTGCTCATTTATACGCCTCGTTTTCTCCAGCTCTAATTTTAGGCTGTTTATCTCACACGATAAATCAGCCTCCGATTGTTTTTTCTCCGCTAAGACAGAAGCAGTTTCCAAAATTTCCTTCTCATACTTCTCCTTCAAGCTGCTCATTTCTTCTTCCAAATGCTGCTGTTTATCATTTTGCTTTTCAAAGGCAGATGTTATGTTGATTTTTTCCTTTTCAAGGGCTTGAATAGTCTTTTCAGCCTCTGAGAGTTTCTCATAAATCGTTTGCTTCTCCTGAGCAAAAGATGCTGTGTCGAGCTGGATCTTCTCATTGGCGGCCTTCACTTCTTCCGTACTGAGACGCAACTTTTCAACCAGAACTTCTATTTGTTTATTGAGGTCCTGCTTTTCACAGGACAGTTTCCTCTGGGCTTCAATGAGGTTTTCCTTCTCTTCAAGGAGTAAAAGCCTCTCAGAATCTGTGACTTCACTAGAGGTTTTAATTTCCTCGAGCATTCTGGCAAAACTGTCCTTGGAAGCCTGAAGCTCATCATTGTTCCTCTTAAACTGCTCCAGGGTGGTCTTTGTGGCATCGAGTTGGTCTTGAAGTTCTGACTTTTCAGCCACAAGACCCACTTTATCTAAAGTGGCAGTTTTGAGATCTGAAGCCATCTTTTCGTTTTCATTACGGAGAAGTTCACGTTCTGTTTGCAACTGAGCCATTCTAAAAGACAGCTCCTCTTTCTCAGTCTGCAGCTTTGACTGAAGCTCAGCATTTTTTGCAAACAGCAATTTAGATGCCTGCAGTTCCTCCTGGTAGGATCTAAGCTCCTCCTGAAACTTATCCCTCTCCTCACAGGCCTTGGTGTGCTTTTGGGCCAGATCTGCACTATTTTCCTCATGATGCTGAATCTCCTGCTGATATTTCAGTACGACTTCTAATTGCTCTGCTTTGTGCTTTTCTAGATCTCCTATTTGAATAACATGCTGTGCTTGAGTCTCTTTCAGGCTTGCGTTCTCCGCCTTCATCTCTTCCTGGATCTGTTTTAAATGCTGTAGATCTTTGGAAAGCTCTTCTTTCTCATTGCTGAGAGAGGACTTTTCTTCATGCAGCTGCTGAATGGTTGAACGCGCCTCCTTAATTTCGTGTTTTACTTGTTCATTAGCTGCTTTCAGCTCATCGTTCTCTGATGATAGATCCTTCTGAACTTCCTCCAGGCTAGAGATCTTCGTACAATATTCTAAAATTTGTTTTTCTGCATTTTCCATCTGAGCCCGAACATCATCCCTTTCCTTATATAGACGCTCAGACAACAACCTTAACTCGCCAACCTCAGAAGCAAGCTTCTCAGCCCCTTGCATGGAACAAGTCAACTCAGTAGTAAGAGACTGAGTGAGGGAGGGAGGGGGGGAAAAAGAAAGGGAGAAGGTTACGTTGATCAAACAAAACGTTAAATAATGCAAATAAATACAGAAACAAACAAAACAGGGGACAAGAAGCAACATCATATGGCATAAAGTATCTCTACCAAGGAAAAAAATGTGTGTATACAGTCAGGTCCGTGAGTATTTGGACACTGCAGTTTCCAAACCTTTTTTTATTTTTTGCCTGTGTACACAACTGCAGTGGATTTGAACTGAAGCAATCAAGTTGCGACTGAAGTGTGGCTTTGAATGAAGAGCGCTTTGAATGAAGTGTAACAAAAAACAAATGTATTACATATTTAGGAATGACTGCTATTTTGTTCAAAAGTAACGAGACAAATTAAATATTAATATTAGGATTTCTTTTCAATATTTGGAAATAAATCCTTTGCATTTAGTGACCCATGGACATTATGAAATGCTTAGTTTCCTCCCTTAAGCTGATTTGCCAGCCCTTTATTGCAGTCGTCTTCAGTTTCTGCTCGTTTCTGTGACTTTCTGGCTTGGAAGGTAAAGCAGCTCAACCTGAGCTAAGGTACGGTGACTGACTCGGGCCTTTAACATTCCATTTGCTTGCATTAAAGAAGCTCTTGAGTCACTTTTATACATGTTTTTAGTTTTTTATCCACCTTTACTGGGAAGTGGAAAGTGCTGTCCTATCAGTTCTGGAGCAGGTGCCTGTACAGTATCTGAGCACAACGTAGAGCTCTATACACTTCAGAATTCCCTCAGCAGTCACAGTATCAATAATTACCAGTGACCAAGATCGACTAGCAATTGCACATGCCCGAGCCATAACACTGACTCCACCATGTTTTACAGATAATATCTGACTCAAATCATAAGCTCTTCCTTTACTTCTCCATATCCTTCTCCTTCAATCATTCTGGAACAAGTTAATTTTGTCTGTCCAAAAAAATAAATCTTGTTCAAAGTTTGTGTTTTTTTCTTTCCTTCTTATATTTAGACAAAGTTTCTAGCAAAGACTACTCAGGCCATTCTGTTTTTGAGGCCCATCACTGATTTGCATCTACAAACCCTGAAGGTCTCTATTGATTGTACATTTATAGACCATGATGTACCTACCTCATCTAGAGTGCTCTTGACTTATCTAAATCCTTGTCCAGATTTATCTTTATCAAGGAAAGAGTTCTGTGATCATCAAATTTTAGTTGTCTTTCATCATCTCTCGTTTCTTTTGGTGTTGATGAGCTCGTTACAACATTCCTTCTGTTTAGGAACAGACCGGACTGTTGACTTGTCCACACCTAAAGTTCCTGATGATCTTCTTCACTTAACACTGTCAGTTCTTTGGACTATATCTTTAAAATTCCCAGGAACATGAAGCTACCAAATTCAACACCAAACCTTTTAATGCTTTTAATATTTTTAAAACGGGTCACATCTGACCATGACAGCACGTATCAGTAAGTTGTCTACTTTTAAGGGTGTGGCAATTAAGGGACTTTACAAAAATTACTATAAGTTTAATCTAATGGGTTTTTTTTTTGTTGTTGTTAAAAAAGTCTACACTTCAGTGTGTATAGATGAAAAGATAAAAAATTGATATATTTTGATGCGCATTTTTATATTTTTTTTTTATATTTTCATATTCTGCTTTTAATTCTATTTTTGATATATATTTTATACCCATTCTTTTTATACCTATATTTATTTTTCATTCTATCTTATGTTTATTTTACTTTTTGCTGGCATCCATTGGAGGACAGCAAAGAAAGAATTTCATTGTACAGGGACAAGAACTTGTTTATGATTAGTTCATTAGAACCCACTGGTCACAGAGGCACAAAAAAAAAAAAAAAAAAGTCACTGTCCAAATACTTATGAACTCAACTATATCAATTCTAACAATGTAAGTAAATAGTGGCAGGATGAATTTAATGCAACATGAACATCTTTATCGTGTGTGTGTGTGTGTATGTGTGAAGAACACTAATGTCATTGAAGATCTACTGAAACTGATTATGCATATGATGCATGTTATTTAGTAAGTCTTAGTATCTATTTTATTCAGTTAGTTCTGTGCCTACTGATCAGTTGCCTCTTCCAAATTTAGACCTACTATTATAAAATTTGTTAATTCACTAAAACGAGCAACCAACATACTTAAAATCTACAGATCTTTGATATGACTATCTGAATAAACGTGGGCACATGGACTTTTACTTTATTGTAAGGAATACGTACAACAATCTTTACTCAGTCCTTAGTGAATCTTCAGGGCTGTAAAATAATTGATGTGGATATGTTTGCTCTAAACAACTCGCGTTGTTTCCCTGCTTTTTATCATCGCCATGATTTCTGAACATTTGAGACAAACTGGTTTAAACTTCCTGCAGTAAACATGCATTAATCTGCCCGTTCGTCGTTGAAGATTCGTTTTTTTATAGTCTGTTAATTTTTTTTTTTTTAAATAAGCCATGCTCTATCGCTTATTTTTGCTGAGTGTGTGTGTTCATAGTTTAGTGAAAATAAAATAAAACCCATAACACACAAGCTGTACACCATGGAAAGAAGCCAATGAAACAAGCAGCTAGTTACAGAGAAGTGAACCAACCAAATAGTGACAGAAGTTGTAACGAAGATTTGCCAGTGAAAAGGTAAATCTTGTGAAAAACCATAAATGAAAGATGAATTAGGAATTAATTGCGAGGTGAAAAACCAACACAGCCCCGGTGGTGATCAGCAAACCTTAGGATGGAGTGAGCGCAGATTCCACAAACAATCCACAATGCAAGAAACTTAACTGGATCACCAGTTAAAACAAACCTGAACAAAACTGGTGTTTTACACATTAATCCTAAGAAGAAACTCTTTGTTTGGGGAATTCTGTTTTCAGTTGCATATAATAAGGTTCTGCTTACCGATTGACAGGAGCTGTTAACTCTGGTTCATGACTTCGCGTGCATGTGCAGATTTACAGACACAAAGGTGAACACAAACTCGCCTGCGTAGCTTACGAATGTCTGGAGAATTAAAAGCGCCGTTCACAAGATAGAACATCAGCACCACATAATTCCAGACCACCCTGACTGAACCATAAAAAAACTACAGTTCTGTGTCTCTCTCAAGTCAAAAACTCTTATATACATAAAATCAAAACCAATTAAGAAACCTGGTTTGCAAAACTAACCTACATAAGAGGTTTTGAAACTACAAACCCGTGTGTGTCATCACACACCACTTTAAGAACCACCACTCTATTAAATCATCCTCCTAAGTTGCACAATCATGAAACCCTGGCACCGCCAACTAGCACCAACTTCAACACACCACCAGGTCACACATCACACCCTCACAGAACGAATCTTTAACGTGACTCAGAAGAGTGTCTCAGAGAGTGATTTGTTTTTCTTTTTACTGGGCACGCATGCACAAAGCATTGCAAAACTCCGTAGGTTATATGTGTACAGAAAACAGAAATGAGTAGTTACCTTTGAGTCTTTTCGTTCAGAATCATTCGTTCTTTTGTCACGTGACTCTCATAGATGCTTTGCAGTGCAACAGATTCAAAAGAACAAATGATTCGTACAAGAAGATGTAAGAGATGAGCTACTCATTCTGTTCATCATCATATGTCCTTAGCTGCATTGTAAGATTTTCATTACTGGAACTATAGCCAAAATTTGTGTATGTAGACATGTTGGGGGGTCTTTTTATTAAAAATTTAACATTTTATTTTATTTCTGATCAAAAGAACGAAACGAACTAAATGACTCAAGAAAAAGATTCATTCTTTTTTATGAACGAGATTCAAAGAACCGAGTCACTAAAATGATTCAAACTAATCTAGTGATCTGATTCATCTGGCAGCCACAAAGTGCAGTCAGCTTATCTGTGTCTGCCATCTCATTTCTTTCGCCTCAATATTTCAAGATTGGTTCAACATTGTTATGTGATACATGACAAACTTCCATAATCTCTCGTCGCATGGGATTCAAGCCGAGATCAGAAAAGGAATACATCCACATACACACCAACGTGCCACGCGGCCCTAAATACTGAAATTATTTCATACCTGAGCCTTTTCTTTAAAGGGCACTAACTCCTCCACCTCTTCTTTAAGTTTCTGGCACTTCTCTTCAACGATGCAACGCTGCTGTTGTGCCGTTTCAACCTGACCCTGTAGCTCCTGTAGCTCCTTCGCGTGCTTCTCTAAGGCACTGGCAAGTGCTTTCTCTCCAGAGGCCTGGGCTTCCTGGAGCTTAGCCTGGATCTCCTCAAGGTTCTTTCCCTGCACAAAAAAATAAACAAAAAAAAACACACAAGCCAGGTCCTCCAAATAAGAAACTACAGTTCATAAGAAACACAGACAGTGAGAATACCTATGGAACACTAGTGACCAAGAATAAAACATAAAGTAGCATGCTAAGGTGATGTGACAGCTCCCTGTGCATGAACTGCTACTAATTAAACATCAGCAACTTCCTGATCAATCAGAATAAACAACTGAAAAGTACAGTGGTGTAAGTTTTGCTTAACTTCTTCTACACTAAAGGAAATTTCTGACATGGGGGCATCTGCTCGTACCAGCTGTTTGATCTTTTCCTGTAGTTTGGAAACCTCCTCCTGGTGTTTCTCGCTGCTGTCCTTCATCTCCTGCTTGGCTCGAGTCTGCTCCTGACTCCTGCTCTCCTCAGACTGAGCAACCAACTGCTTCTGCTCCGAAAGCTGATTCTGAAGATCCTCGAGTCTCCTGTGAATGGAATTTCAAATATATATGAATAAATAAATATATCTTTTTTCAAAAGAACCAAACAATCCCCAGTAGAAATATGGCGGCCTCATCACATTTGGTACTAAATCAGCGACTTACAGAAACATAACTCTAGTTCACTCTAGTTCAAAACGGAGAATTCTGGGAGCTCTTTAACTTTCGAATTATTCTCATTTCTTTATTATTCCTTAAATCTATCAGCAGTAAGGATAATGTTATATTTGTTAAAATAGAACGTCCCCGACTTACAAACGAGTTCTGTCCCGGAAGCACGTTTCTAAATCCGATTTGTTCTTAAGTACTTAACTGTGAACTCTGTCTTGTTGAGGATCATTTCCAAAATTAGGATTATTCACCATCAGGACAGCTTTACAGGACAGACCTTTTCAGTCATCGTGCTCCTGGACTGATTCATTAAAATCGCTGAAGGCGATTCATTTCTCCCGCACCCCCACACACACATACATACAATATACTGGACTTTAAACATTTTATACATTCACTTACACACTGAAAATATTGTATATATTTGTAAATATTAATATTTCCAGCATTGCAGTGTCTATCTTTTGTACAATACACATAGCTACTTCCAGGAATTAACTGGACGTGGAACTGCAGTCTGTCCATATCTGTGGAAATTCGTAACTTAAATGTTCGTAAGTCGAGGACTTACCGTATACTTTACTCATGGACAATTTCCACGTTCTACTAAAAGACTACTTGGAAATTCAATATCCATTACATAGATAGATAGATAGATAGATAGATAGATAGATAGATAGATAGATCCATCTATTTATCTATATCTATATCTATATACATCTTTTGTGAGTTGTTTGCTCATCTAGAGACATCCATCAGCATTTCATAAATTATTTAGTCAAGTGTGAATGTATATCCATCCCAATCTCACCTTTCTTTCTGTGTCAGATCTTCGTTCATCTTGGTCAGCTGACTTGAGCTGTCTCCAGATGACTTTATCAGCTCGCTGATGTTGTCCTCAAGTTTTGCTTTATCTTTGGTTAGCTGCTCGAGCTTCTCCTCACTAGATTTCAACTTGGCTTCCAAACCTGAGAGGAAAAACAAAAGCTCATAAATGGAGTTTATGTCTTACAAGTTATGCGTAGGGTTGAAGATGATGATGATGATGATACCGATCACTCTTACCAGACAGCTGAATCTTGAGCTTTTCAGATTCGCTAGAAAGAGATGTGCATTGTTCCTCCTTCTTGCTGAGTGTCTCCTGTAACTCTGGAGAAAGAAAAAAATAAAAGGCTAATTAGAAAAAAATTAAATACCTTTTAGTTTGTGTGTGATTTTATTACATTTGTGTTAAATCTTGCTATATATTGGAAAGAAAACAATAACAATAATATCTCAGAGCGCACACTTACTCTGAACAGCTTGGGTGGTCGCCAACTGTTCATCTAAGGACTCCGAAACTTTTTGTTTCTACAAAACAAAAGCAACTTCATGCCACAGTGACAAGCGAAACACAGAAAAAGCCATTTATATAAACGTACGTACAGCTCATGTGATATAAAAAAAAAATTAAAAACTGTCGCATTGGTTGCACTAAATGTGTCCTCACTGTGTGAGCTCCATTACATCATGCTCAGTCTTCTAACGACTGGCCCTGATGCAATTAGCACTGGTCCTGAGTCCTATCATCCAGGCTTCGTCAAAGTAATTATAAAGGTAAAAATTGTTTATTGATCTCTAATACAGTCATAGTTAATTTTATCTTTTTTTAGGGTTCTCTCCTAAATCCACCAACTGCAGGGAGGGCGAAGACCATCAAACGCAAGCTGACTGCATCCTTATGAAGTGCTGCTTACATGACTTCCGCTTGTCTCAGCTCACACATGCCCATGATTGGCTAATGTCAGTGTCATTCATAAAGACGACAAAGTCTGCCACGCCACCCCATAAGCCAGTAATTCCCTCATGAACCCCCACCCATAGACAGATGTGTCATCATCTGGGCTTAAACTTTAATTAGCCCGGATGACGCCCCATGAACTTTGCGAAATTCAATGCAGACGGATACATGTACGTAGGGCTGGACGATTATGGCAAAAATTTGTATCACGATATATTTTTTTCATTTTGGTCGATACGATATAATACTCTCTCTCAGGAGTGTGTGTATGTGTGTGTACTCCGCACACACATAGACACACTCGCATTTACCCGAAAGGAGTTGGGGGTGGGTGGGGGCTGTAAGGGCGAGTGTGTGTGTGCGCGTGCGCCTTTACAGCAAACACAACCCGCCCCCAACTCCTTTCGGGTAAAGGCGAGTGTGTGCCTGTGTGTGCGAAGCTGCCTTACACACAAACTCCGCTCTGTCGCGACACACGAGAGGAGAGGAAAAACTGATTTTTACCCTCTATGAGACTTGCTTTTGCTTTATACGCGCGCTGTACAAACACAAAATGAAATATGTTTCACACACATGGCCACAGTGTTATAGTAAATATAACACGCGTGCACGGATGTTGATTATACCAGTAAGAGACGAGCACTAAGACCTAGCAGGGAAGGTGATTACCTACAATTCCGCAGCGAAAGAGAGAAAAACCGTTTGCTCATATATTCAAATGTATATCGAAATATCGGAAATGTGTTTAAAAATCGTATCACACAAAATCGTTATAGAAAAAATTCTATCGTGATGTATATTAATATCGAATTATTGTCCAGCCCTACATGTGCGGACCATTTTCTGGTCACTGAACCTAATCACCAAATAAAAGACTAAAATCCAGGGGGATAAAATCTTCCCAGCTAACTGATTTGTCCACTATCACTTAATAGATGTCACACAATATACCAGCGATATAATGACAGAAAATCTCTGCAGAAGCCATGTTTCCCTTTCACATATAAAAAGAAAAGCAATTCTTAAAAACCAATCTCTTACCAACTCCAAAAGTTGTTGCTCCAACGAGTTCTTAATTTGCTGCACCGAGGCCAGGGTTTCCTGCAGTCCATCCAGCTCCTTCTGTTTGCTATCCAGCATGGTGTTCAGCTCAGTAACCTAAAGTCCATAAGAAATGTGAATTAGAAACACACACAGATGACATCATCCAATTAAGTGTAGAGCTATTTTCCTCAAAGTGCTCCGACATCTTTGGAAATCACTGGACATTTAGTATTTTTTTTTAAATAACAACAAGTAACCTTACCTTTCCTTCCTGCACGCGGGCCTTGCCCTCCGTTTCCTCGACTCGAGCCAACAGATTTTGGACGTCCTGTTCCCCTTGGCTCTGGTGAGAGCTAAGCGTCTGAATGAGAGCATTTTGGTCCTGAACCTCCCGAGTCCTCTCCTCCACCTGGTGCCCTAATTTAGAGTTGTCCTCTTCTAGCTCCTTCACCCTAATCTCAGCATTGTGCAGCTTTCCCAGCGCTTCCTCAAGCTCAACCAGGTGCTGATCCTCCGCGCTCTCCAGGTTAGTGCGGAGAGATTCCACCAGACGCTCCTTCTCCTCGGTCACGGCATGCAGCTGTTTCTTCAGCTCTTCGACATCTTGTGCCCATCTTTTAGCTTCAGTATTGTGCTTAGCTAGACATTCCTCTAGCCTGAGTTGGTGCTCCAACTTTTGCCTTTCCAAAGTTTCTCGCAGCATGAGCTCGGCGGCCTGGTCCGCTTCGGCCCCCTTACCCGAGGAAGCCCTAAGCTCCTCCATGGCTTGCTGATGAGAGGCGATAGCCGAAGCTAGCTTGGAGCGCCACAGCTCGATGACATCCGCGTTCTCCTTTTCTGCCTCGGCCAATCGGGCACGAAGCTGCTCGTTGTCTTTTGATAGAAGTGCTGATGAGGCCTGGATTTGGGACAAAGCCTCGCTGTGTGCTTTTGTTTCTGCGTCCAGCTTTGTACGCAAGGCAGCTAGTGCAATCTCATTGCTAGCAGTTTGAGAGGAGAGCTGGGTCCGAAGCAAACTGAGTTCTTCCTGGAGGACCGGTGCTGTCGGGTCCCCAGTTGATTGTCCAGGGCCAGCCTGCAAGTGTTTCTGAAGGGCGGCCACTTCTTTGTCTCTTAAAGTAAGATCCCTTTCCAGTTCGAGGATGCGAGACTTCTCAGAGACCGTAGCAACCTAAAGACAGGGGACAACCGGTAGTCTCGTAGAAAAAACACTTCCTAAGAAAGTGCAATCCAAAGATACAGGGTAATGATAAGATCTCTTAAAAACAAACAAGTTTATTAACAGAGCTGGATTCAAGCACTTTATCTGAATGAGAACAGGAAGTACACGGTCATTTCATCGCTGTCACGAGTTCCAAAAACAAACTTAACAAGTGAGGACAGGTAGCCTACACATACCGTGTTTAATTTAATAAACTAAACACATATGAGAAAAAAAACACATTTAATAAATAAAAATGCAGTGAAATGAGTGCTACTCAGTGTAAATCTTTGCTTTATTCTCCCTTAGCAGATAACAAATAACCGTAACAGACAAGGTGCTTAAGCTACTGAAACTAGTAAATACAAATATGCTGACTCATCACGTCCGCAATCAAACTTATTAACTGGGCTTAAATAAATATAACCCAAATCGCCAGAAAAGTTTACCTTTGATAAGGAGTGTGTGTAAAACTTAAAAAAATAAAAATTTCCTGGTGGTTAGTGTTAAAACCATGATTAGACAGACATAGACATAAGAGGGACCGTGTTATGTTTTTCAAAACTTGTGTGTACAATTTTAAAACCTAGATATACAGTCAGACCTGGGCAAACACAAACATTTAACTTTAGCTTCTGTTTGAATTTTGAACTATTTGATGTAATTTATGTGATTACAGAACAGATACGTGTCCCAGCATTAATTTTATTTATGAGAATCCAAAGCTTTGTTTTAGGAATCAATTATCGGTGACATTATTGTTTAAAATCACATTAAGGACAATGTAATTTATATCATGTACTTATTTAAACCAAAAAGAAATTTATTTCATCACTTATTATTTAATTACCAAATTAATTACTTATTAGTTTTATATGTGTCGAATTGTCCATCTTTAAAAAGGGAAAAAAAAAAAAAAACCAGACATGCATGTATATAAAAAAATACAACAACATATTCTGAACACAGCTGATGTGATCATCAAATGTTGTACTGTAATTTTATATTTGTAAAAAGTATGTTTAGTGTAATTTTACATTTCAGTCTTAATTAACTACAATTTTTGGACAAATATAGCACTTTTGCATTTCTGACCGTTTAGTTAGCCAACCAACATCTGGTGATACAAATACTTAAGAAATAACTACTAAATAAATAATTTATATAGAAAATAAAAGTCTCTCTCTCACTTACACACACATATATAGGGTGGGACATAAATTTACATACATAGGAAAAAATAATTCTTTATATTTTTCAAAACATGTTAAAAATACCATATTTTTAACATGTTTTTTTTTTCCATGGGTCAGGTTCAATAGTACAGCATTTAGCGGGGAGAATCTCTCCTGATAAATCAAAGAAGAGATTCTTCCCGCTAAAAGTTGTACGATGTACAATTAGACGTACGATTCATTCTAATTCAAGTACACGTTTGCCCCAGGTCTGAACAGGAACGCCTGAAGAATGACTTGGCATTTTTTTAAATGGTTCACACGCAGGTAAATAACTGTGTAAAAATAGAAGAGCATTCAATGTTTTTCCTTTGCACTAAATATGCACTAAATGAGCAGACAGAACTTCACATCATTTTGGCCCTGAAACATCCTGAGCAACCCGGTCAAAGCACACAGAGAGATCCTTTACCCTAGAGTCTTCTAACTCCCTCTGGAGTTTCTCAGCTTTGGTCTTTTCAAAGAGCAGACTTTGCTCGATCTCCTTAAGGAGGGCATGCTCCCGTCTGGTCTGCGTCTGTTAGTACAGAAGGAGGGGGAGAGGAAGAAAACACAACCAGTGCCACCATCACATGCCAGCCCAATGCACAAGGTGAGAAGAGGGAGGGGAAATAAGAATGAGGTGAGATGTCACATGCAGGTAATGTAAAAAAAAAAAGTAAGAATGCATGAGAACACCGCCGGATGCAGAAACATTGTAGAGGTTTGTCTCCAGTATAAAATATCTGGAGGATACAAATCAGTCAGGGTCAATAGGCTTTTGTAAAAGATGAAGTGTGTAAGTGAGCGAGCGAGCGAGCGAGCAGATTAACACAACAGAAACTCTAAGGAGAAAATCCTGGAGAGCACCAGAGCTCCTGAAGTTCTAATTTAAAACTGTATGGCCTTAGAATAATAAAAATTATCTGATTTTATAAACACGTTTTATTTAGGTCTAATAAACAAACAAAAACAAAAAAGCACTATTTAATAAATACTAGCAAAATATGCAATGGTTGTGATATTGCTGCGGTGTAAGCCTCGCTGCTAGAGGAAAATCTAATTTTATAACAGCAACGAATATACTTACATAATACGAAAAAATATATAAAATTAAAAACTGTTTAAAAATACGAAAGGCTTCTTACAATGCCAAGGAGATTTTAAATTAAATAATAATTACGGTTAAGTTGAACATGTGCGCTTTAACTTTTGACAGAATCACAGCCTGTTTTATACTCAGCACTCGGTAATGGGAAATTGTCCAGCTGTTTTGTGTCCAGCTGTTTGACGCATAAGCTTCTGCAGCTGAAGTTTCTGAATTCCACTGAAGATTTCGAATCAGAGATGACCAAAATACACTACAAGGCAAATATTTTGTGAGCACCTGACCAACATACCTGAATGTACTTGATTTACAAAAGACATTCAATACAATTACAACCAGTTTGAGCAAAAACACACACGGGTCTGAACTTCAGGTGATCACATGCTGTCAGCCACAAAGTGTATTAGAGATGCACTGCGAATCAGGACTAACAATTTGACACTTAAGAAGATTCTTATTAGAGATAGCTAAAAATAAATAAATAAATAAATAAATAAATAAACAAAACATAAAAAAAATAGAGTCAGTGATGTATTGTAATTCTTTGCCACACTGTCTCCAAAATAATAATAAAAAAATCATAATTATAATTAGTATCATACATATTTTTTATTGCTATGTGTTTACATTTGAGATGATGATACATTGCTGTTCCTCTATAATCCTACAGGTGGCACACTCTAGTCACACACTGGCAGTTTGTCAATAATAAGTATTTAATATTTTTTATTTCTGAGTTGATAAATAAGTACTGGCAAACATCCTCGTAAAGAAATAAATAACTGTGTTTAAATACAAAACAGTACATCCAAGAGTTTAAACTAAGAAGTTTAATTCTTAAATCTAATTAAGAAGTAATAAATCGCAGTTGTAATATGTGGCAAAATAATCTTGTATTAACAGTCAGGAACTTAAAGATGTATTTCAGAGTACTGCTAAATAGCTATATTGTTATCGCACAGACATGTACTGGTGTTAAAGTACAAATAATATAGTAACATTAAATGTGATAATATGATGCCACCAGGTATAAAACAGGCTGTGATTTCTATTTGATTTAGTCGGGTTCATGTTAATACTATAGTTATGAGCAGACTACGACAGAGAGCACTTTCACTAGATTGTCTCTTCACCTTAGTCACCTCCAGTATAACGGTTCCCACTGTTTTGGGGAGCTGTTGATCTCTATACATCATGTGAGCTGATAAGTTATGTATAATGATGTCACTGAAACAGCCAGCACTGCAGTAATACACATAGATAACATTTAAACAGTGCACTGTCACAGTGGCAGAGCTCTTCAGATGCTTCACTGCGTACAGTTTCTCCTTAAACAACAAAGAGTAGAGAACATTAACGGTCTGGTTTGTTGGTTTTGTCGACTTTTAAGGTCATGCATTACAGGTGGTACCTTCGACAAAGTTACAGCAAGCCAGACTCATCATGAGAAGATGATAGACAGCTGGTGAGTCGCGTGTTTTCAGTTAGTAGCCCCCACAAACATACAAGTTAATATAAGAAAATATTAATTCATCCATTAGTCAGTGATTAGTCACCACCTCAACCACGAGTGACCCTCTAGACGCAACTAGCGAAGACCGACAACAAGGGTTCTGTGAGGATTTCTTCAAGAACTCAGGCTTGTTAATTCACAAAAATGATTTTATATGAAACTCACTTTCTTCATGCCGCTTAATGTGTGGCCTGAAACCTTTAATCCCCGATCTACATTCTAAACTTTAGGTGAAGAGCAAGAAAAAAAAAAAATTTATGGAGGAGATGAAGGAACAATGATGAATTCAAGTGATGAGGGCTTTTTTTCATTGTCACTAAAACACCTACTATGGTTTAGTACCTACTATGAACTGCACATGACATCCGAAAAACGAACAAAAATCTGGACACTAATGCGGTGTGTGAGTGGAACCTGCACCAACGAGTCTTTACCTCCAGGTCTCCTTTGGTAATACACGCTTCTTCCACACGAAACTGGAGGTCTTCCACTTTTCTGTTGGTGCACAAAAAGATTCGAGATCATATTCTTTCTCTCTCTCTCACACACACACATGCAGAAAATTAAACCAGCTAAATAAAAATAAATAAATAAAACAATAGAAAAGATCATTACATCTGCTCTCATTACTTTGCACTTCGTAATCATAATAATAATAATATATTTAACAGGTCTTTTGTATTAAAAGAGCCAACAATCATGAAAGTTTTTTTTTTTTTTTTTTTTAGTAAAACGGCTGGTTTTCTCAAGTTGTCCAACACTTAACTACAGAATTCAGTACCTCCCCACTCTGTTATTAGTTATGCTTGCCAGAGGGGAAAAATCAAACCAGTCACAGGTCACACTCTCAGAATTTCTACAGATTACAAAGTTTAGTTTATTGTGCAAGAAAGAAACACAGTGAATATAAAAGGAACTTATTTACATGCAAATTTATACTGCAGAACAACCAGCAAGATCGCTGTAATAATGAAATAAAAATTAAATCTATACATAATAATAAAACTGAAAAGTTGGCAATCTTTGTATATTCAAAAAAAAATATTTGGGTAAGACGCAAGATAAGTAACAGAACACATCATAGATGTGACAATTTCTGGAACTTTAGTCTGGCTGTTTGTGTTTGATGAAATCATCAGTTTATCTCAAATCCAACAGATGGCGCTGTACATTTTTCAATACGCGCTTATGAGTGTGCGATTGAAATATATCTAATAAACGCGATCTCATCAGGGTAACAGTGTGCAGTTTGAGTGTAAAATTAAATTCCACCTGAACTAATTTCGAGCGAGCACATCTAGATAATAAATAAATAAAATAAAGTAATTAACAAAATATAGTAAGCTGCACTTATTCTGGCTTACAGACTGCAAGCAAAGTCATTACAGTGGAACCTTGGATTGTCAGAAACTTGGTCTGTGAGCGTTTTTTGCAAGACGAGCAAAATTTAAAAATAAACTATTAATAACTTGTCAAACAACCGAGGTCTTAATATACACAAGTACTGTAGTACGTATACACTTTGTCTGCCGAGCGTCATATGATCACAACTGAGCCTATGGTTTTTCTTACTGGCACTGTGGGATTGTGGGTAATTGTCTCCCATGCTCAGTCTCAGTGCACATGCGTCACTGTGCGCGCCTGTACTGTTTACTATAACCTTGTGACTGTGTGTGTATGTGTGTGAGAAAGAGAACGTCTAACGTTCTTTTTAAAGGTAAAGTGCAGGTTAATTTTTTATTTTTTTATATTTTGTTTTAATGATTTTTATATTAATATCTTTGGGTTGTGGAACGAATCATCTGTGTTCCTATTATTTCTTATGGAGGAAATTCACTTTGATATACAAGTACTTTGATATACAAGCACACTTCCAGAATGAATCATGCTCGCGATCCAAGGTTCCACTGTGTATCTACTACTTGCTCCAATCTAGAACCGTCTTACCTCCTTTCTTCCTCTAGCTGATTCAAAAGCTCCACCTTTTCCCTGTCTGCAGCCTCCACCAGGCTGCGCAGATCATCCATTTTGGCCTCCATATCAGCCACATACTACACAAACAAACATTTAAAAAAAAAATTTTTTTTTAATGAAAAAATCTAAATAAACCGTATAAGTATTTACCACATTATTATTATTATTATTAAAAAATCTGCTTTGCCCTATGTAGGCTGTGAAACCGTGTTCCTGACCTGTTCTTGACCTTCTCTGAGGATGCTGAGCTCCTGCTCCACTTCTCCTACTTGGCTAGTGGCTTTAGCGACCTCGGCCCGCTCCAGGTCACGCTCGGCAAGGAGCTGCTCGATGTGCTGCTGCTTCTCCTTCAGAGCCTCCTGGAGTGCCGTGGTGCCTGAGATCTTCCGCGTGTACCTCGACGAGGTTTCCGTCAGCTACACAGGCACAAGAACGAGACAGAGATGTTAAAACTGGTTATGTTATAAATTAGATGTTTATTCACATTTATCTTCGTTCTACTTTAGCTACTAATTCCTTGCTGCTGAAGCTCCATATACTCTGGACTGCCATAAAAACATCTGACACTGAGTGAGAGGGTCACTGGGACCATTTTCCACTGAGCATCAACGGCTCCTCTGTGGAGGTCATCGAAAGCACCAAATTCCTGGGTGTCCACCTAGAGAAGGACCTCAGGTGGTCCCTTAACACCAGCTCCCTACACAAGAAAGCCCAAACGTCTTTTCTTTCTAAGAAGACTGAGGAAGGCCCAGCTTCCACCACCGATCCTGACCACCTTTTATAGAGGAACTATCGAGAGCATCCTGAGCAGCTGCATCACTGTCTCGTTTGGGAATTGTGCCATATCAGACCGCAAGACCCTACAGCGGATAGTGAGAACAGCAGAGATGATCATCTGGGTCTTTCTTCCCTCTATTGAAGACATCTACCCCACACGCTGCAAAGCCACCAACATTGTGGCTGATCGGACACACCCCTCTTACACACACTTCACTCTCCTGCCATCTGGAAAAAGGTACCGAAGCATTTGGGCCCACACATCCGGACTGTGCAACAGTTTTTTTTGTTCCACAAGCTACCTGCCTTCTCAACAAAAAGGGACTGAACTGATAAACACACACACACACACACACACACACACACAAACATTATCACTCAGCTTAACTCAACTACCTCAAAACATTGAGACTGGACTGACTAATCAATACAAAGCGCAAACACACTGACCTACACCACCAAACTATCGTACACACCAACCTGTAAATGCTCTTTTGCACAATATTCATTACTGGACTACTTTTGGCACTTTGGCACTTCTTAACTTCTTAATTCTTGAAACTACCTCAACTCATCACCTCAACACCTTATTATTATGTTATGTTGTCGCACTGTCACTTTGTTGCTTTTGTTTGCACATTTGCAAATGCACTTTATGTTGTCGTAAAAAACCCTGTAGATAGTCTTCCTTCGTTAGGTAGTTTCTGTTGTAATTTATGTTAGGTCAATCTGTCTTCTCTCTGCTAGCCAGCTAACTAGGCCTCTTAGTTAGTTATAGATTAGTTTTTCTGTTAATTTATGTTGTAATTTTATGTTTAGAGGTAGAATTTTATGTTGCATGTAGCACCTTGGTCCTGGAGAAACGTTGTTTCGTTTCACTGTGTACTAACTGTATATGGTTGAAGTGACAATAAAGCCTACTTGAACAAAATATAAATAACGACAATGCTGATAAAGTAGAAAGACAACTTCAGAGGACAAACTCAAACCCTGTAGGCCAGACGTCACTAAATATTCTGTTAACGAGTGTGAAAGCAGGTTTGGTGCAAAGGTGACTCACCAGACCGGTGCGGCTGGGCTTGCCGCTCACAGACGACGCCACGGAGCTCATGGAGCTGATTGAGGAGGAGCTCGGGCTGCGTTTCAAACCTGCCGGCGTAGACACCTTCCGCGCTGCGGCCTTAGCCTTGGCCGGAGTGGTGGAGGGGAAGCCGATGCGCGTCACCTTGTGCACCGGGGCAAAAAGACCGTACTTGGGCTGACACTGGAAGTACCTGGAAAAAACAAGACAAAAAAAACAATAATCACTTTGTACTTAATGTCGTGATATTTGCTTTCTTTCTTTTATTTTATTCTTTTTTTTGGGGTTTTCCAATTTTCTCCCCAATATTAATCGCAGCCAATTCCTCCCTGTCGCCAGGGGGCTCCCACATTAAGGCTACTATTACCACTCAGTCGGGAGGGCGAAGAGATCCCGCATCTTTTCGAACTGCTTGCTCACGCACCGTTAGGGGCGGAGTAACACACTCGGAGGAAAGCGCTAGCCGCTCCTTCCGCGTGCGCGAGCTCCGGTCGCCCTTGATTGGCTGTAGAGCCGTGATTTATGTGGGTGCGCAAGTACCTCTCATCCCTCCCCCTTGAGAGAGCTCGGCCAATCAGCTCTCTCTGTGCCTCCGGCTGTGAGAGGAAAACAGCATCACCCGGGGTTCGAACCAGCGCCCCCCAGATGATAGGGCGAGCGCTTTACAACTGCGCCACTCGGAGGCCCTGTGATATTTGCTTTCAAGTAATAAATAATGAATGAACACATTAGGATCAGTGTGTAATGCATGTGTGTACCTGGTTCCAGCCACCGCACCATCGTTCTTCCCTAAAGGCTCGTCCAGCTCCACTCCACACCACTCACCTTTGGCAAAATCTGTTTCCCCTAAAAAGCGTACTACACCGGCTTTGCTCCCACCAACCTACAACATCAATTGAGATTATTATTATTCCGATTAACACACTGTTTGTAGATATTACCAGGAGCGTTCGAGTCAAACTGGGACTTCTGATTGAGCAGAACACAGTTATGAGAGTAAAATCTCCCTTTACTTCTCTTTTTAATCCGCTGCTACACTAATGGACTAATCTCAGTGTTTCACTAGCGCTTGGATACAATCGAGGTATTAAGTTCTCTCAGTACACCAGAACCACGATCCGAATGTCTGCTTCACGGCCCAAAGGTGTGGAAATGGCTTGGAGTGAGGTCAGGACTGTTATGGTGGACGTGGCAACAACGTCCAAGTTCCTGTTGGTAAACGACTGCGTGTACAGTTCACACAAACAGATGCGTCTCTCCCACAAGTTATCAGTTGATTTTTAAGCATCAGGTGATCGTTTAATGTTCACAGGAATACAGTTTATTTATACAGCTTTTTTTTTTTTTACATTTTTTATTTCTATTTTATATTTTATTTTAACCATGACGACATATTGTGTGTAGATTTCATTAGACACTTACAAGCTTCTTTAAAACCATTGCACTGTTGAAACGTTTTACTGTGACACACTGTGGAAACGGGAATCAATTTTATGATTTATTAAAAAAAATAAAATTTATGAGCTACCATTTAAAATATTACCACAAGTCCCGGTTTGACTTAAACACCCCCGTGTTTACCAAGATATTTTGCTCACTGGCTACAAAAAGCATTTCAACCTTTTTTTTTTTTTTGTAGGTAATATTTATTATAATAATAATAACAACATTGTATTATTTTATGCTGATACTCACGAGAAAGAAACTGACTTGTTTTAAAGCATAATATATTCATCATTAAAAGCTACTGTATTTTATATTACAAATAAGAGAAAAAAAATTTAGCCAACGTCCTCACCAGGACACGGTCGCCCATCTTTAGCTCGCGCTCCCCTTTCTTCACAGAGCCTGCCTCTGACAGGTTGGACACTGACTCAGAAGCCGAGCGAGTCAGGGTCGAGGCAGGCTTGGCAGGTTTTTTGGTTGCTGCGCTAGCCGGCGGAGCGACAGCTGGGGCGGTTTCTGAAGCAGCCGCCGGAGGGGTGACGGGAGTGGTGGCCGGAGCGGGCGCCGGAGTGGCAGGCGGCGCTGTCGTCGTCGTCGCTGTCGCGGGGGGTGTCGGAGAAGCGGGCGCCGTCGTCGTCCCATTAGCTTCACCCTCCACTCTGGAAAGCTTGGAGGGCCGTGTAAAAATACCCCTCAAAGGATCGGATTGAAAGTAGCGCACTCCTGCCACCGAGCCGTCGTTTTTCCCGATCGGCTCGTCCAGCACGATGCCGGCCCATTGTCCTGGGGCAAACTGGGTCTCTCCAAGGAACTGAACGTAGCCCGGCTTGTTCCCGTTCACCCAAACTCGATCGCCAACTTTAAACTCCTCAGCTGCATCCGGGGTTTCAGACGAAGCTTTGTCACCTGAAACTGATTTAGCTGCAGCAGCTAAGAAAATGAAAAATAATGTTATTTTTTAAATATGTGAGAATTCATCTTAAGAAATTGTAAGTACTAGATGTGGTTTGCATACAACTGAAAACTCGGACTTACAGGTTGGGGACGTCTTGCTGGTCCCGGTCCCAGCTGGTCTGCTGATCTTGCTGGGGGCTTTGAGTCCGCTGGGCTTGGCTGTACTCATGATTTCTCCGTTTGTTCCTCGTAAACTGGCTTGTCACAAACCATTGACTCCGTCTAATAACTTGCAGCAGCACACTGACGGTTTTACAACAGGGACCATAAAAAAAAAATAAAAAAAAGGGAAGTGGGGTAAGAAAAGTGGTGATTCTATTTAAAAAAAAAAAGTGAAAAACAAGAAAACACAAGCATCAGCGAAATGACAACAGGAAGTCAAAACTTCTAATGTGGAGTACGAACAAAACACAATGAAATATTATAAAGTCTAAAACCTTTTCCCTTTTGAGATTCTGTTAAATTTCAATTGAACTTTATTTACATAGCGCTTTGCATAGTTGTGTAGATCTGTACAATTTCAGTTTGCAGAAACGCAGACCTGTCTTGCTTTTAAGCTTAGATCAGCTATGATGGTGATGGTAATGCTTAGTGATAACCGCTCAAACGTTTGGGGTCACTTGCATATTTCTTTTTTTAGTGATTTATTTTCTACATTTTACAATAATACTGGGGATTTCAAAATTATAAAATAACACATATGGAACTACTTAATTATGCAACAATTAAACAAAGGTCAGTTGTTATTGTTAGGACACAGATGTCAGCCTTTCTGGAAAAGTTATTTCAAGAACAGTATTGAGTCAATGAATTCGCAAAACCCATCAAGCACTATGACTGACTCTCATGAAGATCTTCCCGAGAAAGCAAGATCAAAACGTACCTCTGCTACAAAGGAGAAGTTCATTTAAAGTTACCAGCCTCAGAAATCACCAATTAACGAACAGCACCTTAGATTAGAACCGTTATGAAGGATTTACACATCATAAGTAGCACATACACCTCAATATCAACTGTTCAAATGAGATTATTTTCTATCGTATTATTTGGATGCATTTAGCATTGCTTTACAGTGTAGAAAGAAATAAAAATCAGGAAATACCATGAAGTTAGAGAGTGATTCCAAACTTCCAAGAGTTAAAAGTGTTTCTTTAGCATTTCTGGACACCTGTGAGATGTGTTGCAATCCACACAGGCTACATCAGCTGTCCTGGTTACCCAGAACGCTTGGATGCTGCTCAGCACTGATCAGTGACAAAACCACAATAACTCAGCTACCTGGTCTGCCCAAAGTCTTTAAAACATTTAGAGAAACTGACACTCCCAAGCATATACGCAGGATCAGGCAGGCCAGCCAGAGGCGACTGAACGAGTCTGTTTAAATCACGTGTCTGCAAAACCAGACTCATTGAGACATGGATGAACGCCAGAAGAAGGGCAGATGTTCACACATCAGTCAGACAGATGAGACTGAACTTCAGACTAGGTGGAAATAAAAAAATTATAAAAATAAAAATCACACATGCAGAACGAGAGGACGTGACATGCCTAGACTGAGGAGGAAAAACAACACGTGGCCATCATACGCAGACAAAATCTGAGATAGTTGTGCAGTTGCTGATTACTAAAGATCAGGGCAGGGAAACACGCCTGACATGTCGGGTAAACTTGTTTGTGAATAATCTGATAAACTCTTACCACTAATAAGGTCACGAGAAAGCGCTCGAGTTCGTGTTAAAACTATACTGATATTCATAAATTCATACAAAGGGACGCTCAACTAACGAGTACTCACGTGATGTAACCTGAGCAGTTATGTGATGAAGCACAGAAGATCCCGTGTGCTTTGGCTGCACAGGACGAGATGCCAAAAATAAACGAGGATTGCGCCTGAAGAATTACAAACGGACAGATTTAGAGACGTCCTTAAAAACCCAAAGCAGCTTCGGTTGCATAAGGCTCGCGTACTCACCTCATACACGTCAGTCGGTCAGAAGTCATACGCTGATGAAATTCCAAAAACTTTTATCTTACTCTTCCGACAACCAGAACAAAGACGTGTTTCATACGTGTTTCTGGCATAAAGCTGCCCAGCTAGCAAAGGAGTGTTAAATAATATAGATATATTAATAAGCTTCACTAGATGATAAATGCATGATATTTTAAGAATAAATATGTAAAAGAAAACTTCGAGAAATATGCATCAGTATAAAAAGAATAAAAACTAAATTATTTTGCATTTAAACCTTCAAAGACTGTAATCCAATAGTTTGTCCGATGTATACCAAAGCTCATGCACAAAAGACTTTTAACCAGGGCACAAATACATAGGGGCCCAAAACAATGTATGGACAGTGTGAATAATATACAGCATATAAGCACATATAAGCATCAATGATGCAACTACTGACATCTTTAAAGCAAACAACATGACACAATGCTACACTGCCATAATTCAATTCGAGTTTTAAAAGTGGCCAGAGACAACAACTGCTGAAGTGTGTATAAATTTTCTGGGCCCCTCTATAGGTCATCCAGGGCACATCATCAGGACAGGATAAAAGAGCCTGCTGCACATATCACTTTACTCACACACTCAAGTCACCACGCATCAAGCTTACGTTCATACTTGTTTTCACTGCGTTCATCCCGATTTTGGGGGAACAGAACCCCGGTCCAGGACAGTTCATAGGACGTCAGACGTATTGTGGTGCTTGAGAAATGATCAGTAAACTCACAATCCTGAGAACATTGTGTTAGATGTAATCACAGAATTTACTACTCGTATGTTGTTCCTCTAAATCTAAAGCTACGGTCCAGTCTCTGTTTTTGGCTGCAGAGATGACGATGATGTCATAATTGTTTTGGGTTCCTCTTTATTCCTTTATTAGGACACACGGGTGCAGCGTGCATGCATTATGGCAGGAAGTCTAAGAGCTAAAAGTGGATGCCAGAACACAGGATCTTCCTTCAGCACAATGAGACTACAGACCTCACACCATTAAACTGGACTCGGGAGACTGTGACTTGGTTAAATACAGGCTTCATGCTTACACTTGAGATGTGCTCGTGTATAAAGTTCTGTCCGTCATCCACACTACAGTGCCTGCAGTGCCCCAGACGCTCAGATTCTGCTTGGCACTGATCAGTGACAAAACCACAAGAGCTTCCATCTGTAACCTGGTCTGAACAAATTCATTAAAATGTTTAGAGAAGCCGACACTCCTAAGGAGCCGAGCAAGATGAGGCAGGCCAGCCAGAGGTGACTGAACGAGTCTGTTTTTCTGCTGAACGCCACAAAAACTCAGATTTATCGTCGTGGAAATGGCGTCATGTCCTTGTGATAAGAACTTATTCAGCACTTTATATAATCATCAAACAGGAATGACCTTCTGGCTGCATTATTATTATTGTTTTCAATAACAGAAGAGATCTGACTTTCACCCTTACCACAACGCAGCACTTCGAGCATTCATGACGCTTCACGTCCTTCTGCAGCTCCTCCTGACACCCGAGCTTTCTACATGTGACTCACCTGTTCAGATTCCCACAGAGACAAATCTTTCAGCCCTTCTAAAAAGCTCATCCTGTTAAGGGTTGCATGAAGCCTGGAACATTCTGGATCGGGATCCATCGCATCACACGCACACGACAGGCAATACGAAAACATCAGTGAACCTAACACGCATGTCTTTGGACTGAGAGAGAAAACCCCACGTACAAACTCTACGCTCACAGACTCAGAAGGCGGAAATCGAACCCACAACCCTGATGCCCAAGTGTGTGGCCACGGTGCTAATCACTACACCAGCATTCTGCCCTTCTCACCCCTTCTGTAGACTTTAATGTGTACACCAGTATCTGATGAAGATCACACCCGAGTCTGTCGTCTCCTGGGGGTCTGCGTGCATGGAGTTGGCCTGTTCTCCCTGTGATCAGTCATGTTTCCTCCTGGTGCTCTGGTTTCCCCCCCACAGTCCAGAGACAGTTAGCGGGTCAGGCTAACTGTGTGTGTTATGTATTCTGTGTGCACTGTGATGGAGGGACTCCAGGCCCCCACGGCCCTGATTACAGGATGAAGCTGTACAGACCGTGACTGAGTGACTGAGTAATTTTGTGTATTGTCAGTGTGAAAGTACTGGTGTGAGATTAGACAAATGACACACACACACACACACACACACAAACAGAAAGGGTTAGCGTGTGAACCAGTACAGTCCTGAGTGTAAACATATAAAATGCCTTTCTATTTACAGCAGGTGAGAAAGTCCATCAGTACGCGCAGTGTGTGTGTGTGTGTGTGTGTGTGTTTTGACCTGACACAGCACAGACGTTCCGCAATGTCATTTCTTCTCCTGGGCTGCCTGGCCACGTCTATACACACGCTCGCGCGCGCTCACGCTCTCTCACTCACACACACACACACACACACGTCAAACCGCGCTAAAGCACCCGCAGGCTTCGAACCCTGGCCGAACCCTGGCCGAACCCCGTTGGTAGACTCGCGGTTGCTAACTAGTAACAGAAAATACTAGAACTAGCTAACGGTTATTAGCCCGCGCGCTAAAGGTTAGCATACTCCGGGAAATTCCTTCACCTAGCCCCCTGAGCTAGCAGGTTTAAACACATTCTCTACCTACGCCAGATTCTCTCCTCCTTCAGTCGTTTTTATGACGCCACACGGGACTTTAATCTGCCCCCGGGGGCATTTAATTTACCTGTCAGGATCCCGAGGAAGGCGGGCAGGTCTCCGCGCGCGAGCGGGATTAAAGCCTCGGTGGTTACTCGTACTTGTGCGGATTTCACCGGGAACTTCAGAGACTCGCCGTGGTCACGTGGTGACGTAGCGCACGCGCGCCCGACGCTGCGTCCTAAACCACCAGCTAGCGCACTACGTCGAGTGCTGAAGTAGTTCACGTAGGGCTCTTCGTGCCTGGCGTGTCGATCAGGACGGTTAAACTAAAACTAAAGTACTGTTTGTAAGGTGTATTCATAATAATAATATAATAATAATAATAATAATAGGGGTGTGTCACTTTCTGCACAAAAAAAGCATAATGAATAAAATCTGACTCATTTCTGGACCATCAATAACTCAAAACAATGTGCATTTTATTCATTCATTCTTCTATACAACACATCCTGTGTAAAGGGTCACGGGAGCCTGGAGCCTATCCCAGGTGACTTAGGACGGACACACACACACACACACACACACACTACGAGCAGAAATGAGCCTAATCTGCATGTCTTTGGACTGTGGGAGGAAACCAGAATACCTGGCGGAAACCCAGAAGTGCAGATGATTCGCTCCACAAAAGAATACGACGAGCATTTTTACATTATTCAGTTATGATACCAGTGTAACATCAGTATACATTATACAATGAGGCCTTTCAAATGTTGTACTGTTCTGTATTTAGATTTAGCAAATATGTGGTTTCAGTCTAACACATCAGACTATAACCCGTGTGTCTAAACCATGGGAAACCACCAAGCATGGGTAGAACATCATCTCCATGCACAAAGACCAGAGATGAGATTGAAACCCAAAAAGAACCTTTTCTTGTGTTTAAACACAAAACCACACCAACCGTTGGAATAACAGGTTTACCAATGACATCATCATAAAGAAACATATTCACTCTCTTTCAGTAACCCTGTCTGTGTTTGGTAAACCCAGAGCCTAAGCGTGAAACACTGGGCGTGTTGCAGGCAGGATGCGTGGTACACCCTAGATTGTAAGACATTATGCACTTGCCTCACAAAGGCTCGAGGGTATTTCATTAAAAACAAACAAACAAAAAAAGTCACATTGAGAATGATAAGTCAGTATTAGCTAACTAACCTGCGCTAACGGTATAGCAATGTCTTTTGGATTTACAAAGCAATAAGGCAGCATGGCAAGGTAAACCTGCTGTACTTCTTTGTTTTTCTGGCCAAAAAAAGTTACACACAGAGTTGCATCTGGTTTCATCAAAATCTTCTCCAGCAGATCCCAAAGACAAGGTTACAGTCAGGGTAGGAAAAACTCCTTCCATGTGATAACCTGGTCATTCAGTACATTCAGAGCGGCAGCTGACTTCATTTTATTTCCACATAACACTACTGAGTCCAGACCTGGGGTCCGTTCTTTGTACATCGCTAACTCAGTTAGCTGGATTTGATTATTGTGGATTTGTCCTGATCTTGGGTTTTTTAGTTCTTCGATGCGCATCTCGCACTTGCTGTCATAGCGACAGGTCCGTAAGCTTAAACCTGTTCGGAAGCAGGTTTGTTTCATGTAAACAGGATTTAGGCTGCGCTCCTGGCAGGTTATGATTGGTTAAAGAGCACGACTGACGCGGTATATAGGGAGAGGGTGCCTTAAAAGATAATAAAGATAACTACGCTAAAGATTACCATTTTGTAAGATGTTCTTTTACTTCACTTTTATACTGTATATATATATATATATATACACACATAATTAAAGTTAAAAATTCGACATAACCCTCTAATAAAAGCTCTTGCTCCGCTTTAGAATAACTTGAGCCGCTCTTTTGCCATTTCGTCAACCAATCGCAGGGCTTGTGATCAGTGTTTCCACTGTCGATGCATATCGCCTTTTAAACCAACGCACGAACGCGCTATAATCTTAGACAACTCAATCCAGATATACTAATCATCAACAACAGGTGAGCTCGAAGAACCAAATTAGCACAATGATCTCATCTCGGATGTGTCAATCCATCTCGGATGTGTCAAGCGACGTACGAAGAACGGACCCCTGTTCAACTAAAGCAACCCCAGACCCTAATGCAATTCAATTCAATTTTATTTGTATAGCACTTTAAGCACTTGTTGTAAAGTTAAATAAGTGAAAGACTCAACATGTGACAGAGAATCGCCACCTCACAGTATTTACTATGATGTAACAGTATAGGGTCTGTGTATAAAAACTGCAGTCAGTAACATGTGAGACAGGGAAGCGCACCGGCTGCTGGTCATCTCAGGGACACTGATGGTATGATAATACCGCTCTTTACTTATACGACGGACTGATCACTTGAATCTTGATTGAGTTACTTTACATTTAATTAATTCACTATAGTGCTCATTACAAGGGAAAGAGTAACGTATGGTATGCTGTGATTGTTGTTTAAGTTTAAATGTATTCACAAAAAATGTAATATGATGTTGTGTATTACGTGTCCTTTAAAGGATTAATAGAATAGTATGTGTTAGTTAGTTGTGTTAGAAGCTTAGTTAAATAATTCTGTTGTATTTGTTAAAATTTTATTTAGCTGGTGTGTTTTAAAAGTAGTGATTTGACTGTTATTTACCAGGAATAGTGATGTACCCTTTTTTCTGGTTTTCATTTAAGGTTATCGACCTCGCTCTCTCTCTTCCTCACTTAGTCAAATCTATTTTGAACAATTGTTGTGTAACCTGCAAAGCTGTCAGACACAAGAATTAAAAGTGATTCCAGAGTTGATTCCCGTGTCCCCTGTAGTTGGCTATGGCTTCTTTCGAGTTTGAAGCAGAGGCTGATGTGCAAATTCCCAGATAACTCGACAATTGTCATTGTCACAAAGCAGCTTTACACAATCAAAATAATTATTTAAGTTTGTATGAAATGTGAATGTTTATGAATCAAAATGGTCAGTTTGTCCCTGGTGAGCAAGCCAAGGGCGACAGTGGCAAGGAAAAACTTCCTGAGATGGTAATAGGAAGAAACCTTGAGAGGAACCAGACTCAACAGGGAACCCATCCTCATTTGGGTGAAACAGAAAGCAGGAAATGATCTGCATTTATACAGTGTGTTAGGTGGCAGGAAGTTCAGCTATAATAGCTGATGTTAATATGGAGTCCAGTTAGTTATTGAAAACTTAGGTAGACTTGTTTTCAATAACACACACCCCTAACACAGCCACCAGGGGCCTGGAGTCCGTTCTACTGTACGTAGGCAGTTCAGGTTTCAATGTAGGCAGCACGATGGTGTAGTGGTTAGCCTTGCACCAACCTTGGTTCTCCTCCGTGTGCATGGAGTTTGTATGTTCTGCCCAGGGGTTTCAATGCGTTGGTCATTTTAAATCTCATTTATTTTCTCTGCTTGGCACAGGCCAATAATTGGACACCATGAGATCAGTAGTGTATGGGGACACCGGAACTGAAATGGACGTTTTCCAATATAGAACAAAAACAAGACAGGGCACAATAAGCCCAGTAGCCGTTGGTGTGACAACAGCCTGTGAAAGGTATATTTGACACAAAAGATGTTTCACTGACAGAATAGGTTGTGGCATGACAAGGAAGCGCTAGCTGCTGGGTGGGAAGCGTCAGATGAGCACACTGAGGATAAAAATAATGCGGGTATAGGTAAATGATTTCTGCGTTATTTAACCCTTGTGACTATAGCTGCATAAATCAGATTTAAAACACTGATGCCTACCTACAAAGCCAAAAACCTACCTTAAAGCTTTTCACACAAACTCTACTGCACCATGCTCCCACCGGTCCCACAGTTTAGCCTTGCTCATGTAGACAAGACGAGATTAAACACTTTTGTTTTGGCACAGCTGAGTCAATGACGCTCTACATACTGTAGGACTAATGAACTACTGCTTTCTGAAGAATTACATCAACAGTTTGCATGTTTTTTTAACAACATGCAAACTAGTAGAACAAGTAGAGAGATGCAATTATAGATGGAGCCTTTCTGTAAGTTGATCTGAATAAGCTCCCCGCCCGCCACATGCTGTAAACGTACTAAACATCATCCCACTATTTGATGTTACCCAAAACAGGTCAGGTTCTCCCAGATATAAATTTAAAAATTTTTTGCTTTAATGTCATTCTTACTCTTCTAGTGATCCTTGCTGATGGCACAACTTGGGCAGGTTGTCTAAGTTTGGGCAACAGTCAGTCCAAGGTCTTGCCTTTATCCATTCGTAAGTCCATTACAAGTAACCTTCAATTTTTAGGTGACACTAGGTTTCCTCATAAAAGTTCAAGCCTTCTCATTTATAAGTAAGATGGCTTTATGGAGACATCAAGAACAGGTTTGTGCTACGGCCCCGCACATTAGACGACATCATCACATATAGCTAAAGTGAACTAGTAACGGAAGTACCTGCTGCCGCAGGCCTTTATTTAGCATAAACAGAATTAATGTTTGTTAATTTTTTAACAAATCCCCGATTTCCAATTTTATTACAATTGGTGAGCAAAAAAACAAAAAAACAAAACAAATGTAAAGTGACTATACTGTATATTTGTTCATTCAGCTTGGGTAGGCACTTTATCCTGGTCAGGGTCACTCGGAAAGAATGCGAGATTTGACTTGCACACATTTAATTCACACGGTAATTAAATGTAACCTATTCACCTACAAGATCATGTTTAGGAAGAAACTGGGGATCTCTGGTCAGGATTACAGCACTCCAGTTGAAGAGAGACTGTAGCGAGCTGGAGTTGTGAAGGGACAACACTTCCTGCATGCCAGTTTACTGAAATTTTATATTAACGGCAAATGTGTGGAGTCCTTTAATTTATGAATGGAGAGACTGCCGCTTAAGCAGCTAATTGTAAAAGTCAAACGAGATATTTTATTTTTTTATATTTTTTTTGAATCCCTCAAAACAGCTTGACCATGGCCTTCAAAGATTTAGGAATAAAACAAGTTCAGGACAAACCCTGTAAAAATCTAGACTTAAAAATAATTTAGTGTTAAAAAAAATAATAAATCGCAAACGCATACCAGTAATGATGGCCAATGGGAAAGAAACTCGTAGAGACCCGACTGCAAGTATAGTTTTACCAGACTGTTAGAAACGTGGGTCTAAGAGGACAAAAAAAAAAAAAGGAGATTCTGTTTTTATAAAACTGTACATTACATAAAATACTAGTCTAAACCATCGCTTACAAAAGTTGCCATCTGTGGATTTATAAAAGCACAAGCAAATTAAATGACCCTTGGTTTTTGAGGTCAAATTCAGTAATGTAGGAGAAAAAGACAGGATTTTGTATAAAATCTGCAAAACAAGGATGGCCAGGATTTTGACATCAGACTGGACAGAAGGTGTTCAACAATAACCTCTTAGGATCATCCTGCAAAAAAAAAAAAAAAAAAAGAGGAGTTCTTTTTCACAGAAAGTATTCTCTACTCGTACGTAGAGACAATTCGAACTCAGGAAGTCAGCTTCTTGTTTTTCGCCTGATTTCGAGGAGATTCTTTAAGCAAGCCTCGAATCCTCAGGTAAACCCCAGTCGCCTCAGCGACCTCCGTGAACTCTGGTGTGTCCTCAAAAGGGATTATACCCTCTGCGAACTTGCTTCGGTGTGGAACGCCTGTTATTTTCTTTACAGCAGATTCTTCGTCGTTTTCGTCTACTTGTGCGTCCGACACGGGTTCGCTCTTTTCTTCAGGAGTTTCGTTAACTCTGCTCTGTTCGAGGTCGGAATCACTACCCTGAGTAACCTCGTCCAGAACTATAAGCTCATCAAGCGACTGTCCCCCTGTGTCCTCATTAAGAGAGTCACTCACATGACCGTTGTTGCTTTTGTCCTCGTCGGCACCACTTACAGGTACTTCGACAAGTGAAGCAGGTGTGCTTGAAAGTTCCTGGTCGGGCTCAGAGGGCTCCTCTGCCTTCGACTCGGATTCTTGCACGCCCTGATCCCCCTCCGGTAACGGAGATGACGGGGGCGAGGCTACGCCAGGTGTGCTGGTGGAGTCACTGTTGCCGTTATCTGCACTCTCGAGCTCCGCCCACAGCAGCCGCTGCTGCTCCTCCAGCTCCTCCAAGGTTAGTCCATCCTCCGACTCCTCCCCACCGGCTCCGCCCCGCCCCGGTAGAACCGGAGATCCTGGGTGTGTAGGAGGTGTTGGAGGGGGTGTGCCTTTAGGGAGAGGCGGTGGGGTGGGCGTGACTGGAGGTGTCCCCAGGGGTAAGGGTGGAGGTGTGCTTATGCGTGGAGAGTCTGGAGGTAGTGGAGGCTGAAACTGGAAATCGTCAAATCGGTCTCGTACAGGAGTGTCAAGATCTGTCGACACACACAAAAAAAATAAAATAAAAAACTAAAAAAAAAAACACGGTTTACACACCCAATGTAGTAAAGCAAACTGGTTACACACAAACATCAGTTTAAACAAAACTACACCGATTACTGAAATTTAAATTATTTATTTATAAAAACTTTTACTAATCATTAAACTTTGCAAGATTTAAACGACGCTGCCATACCCGAGTCTGTGTCCATATCTGAGCTCCCGCAAGCGTCAGAGTTCGTGCGCCGCTTCTTGGTCTGCTGTGGTGTCATTTGCGAGTCGTGGCACCTTTTCATAGACATGGACTCGGGCTGCTGACAAAAAAAAAAAGAGGTCAAGATTAACACACAAATATGAATTAAAAATCCTCATCTAGAAACTGAAATGAAATGGGTTTTACCGCTGGATACATATCTGACAACTGAGCAGCAAACGTTGCCTTCCAGTGTTGAGGCTGCATCGGGATGGAACCAAATGACCGATAATCCTGGAAAATAAAACACATTTAAAAACTTTTTTTTTTTTTTTTTTTACATTTGACCATCTTGCTTCATTCTATGATTTTATTTAGTGTGGTCCACCGTCACAGCCTCATCATGGCGAATTGTTATCCGTTGAGCTTTAGGGTCACCAAGAGCTTACGGCCCCAGTGAGAGATCAGCCTAGAGTTTAGTACTGATGGGAATTACCAGTCACCTCCTGTTTAATCACGATACCTCAGTTAAAATTGCGATTCTATAAATATCCCAATTCAATATTATATTTTCCCTGTTTTTGTTACATTTTTTAACCTGTAGCGAGTATTTAACTGTAGCCTGTTCCTTATAACATTAGTTCTCTCAGTTAAAAACCAAGCGAAGCATCTAAACACGTACGTCTGTCCTCCGCCATGATTATTAGTCCTAAACAAACTTGGAAAATAATTAATTCCTAACACGTGTAATGAAAATGTGTAAATAGTTAAAAGTGCACTATTTGCAGGATTTCAAAGAAAATGTGAAGTTTTACCTTCTTAAACTTTAAATGCCTCCAAAGTCACTAAACTCAACTTGACGGTGAGCGCACAGACGCACATGCAGCTTCTAACACGGACATGCAGTGTTTTGTGACCAGTGTGTGCTTTGTAAGCGTGTGAAATGAGTGGCTTTGAGACTAATTTACTCTCAGAGTTTGGGGACAAAGGCAGATTGAGGAATTTTAACATGCGCAAGTTTTGATAATGTACCACCATAAAAATCTGTTTCTGTTGTTTCACTCAGACTGCGTACAGAATCGGTTACGTCTGAGGCTGAACAGCTGATCAAACTAAAAACCAAACAATTCTGGTAATTGGAAGATCGACAGGTTTAGCTATCTTACAAACATATTAATCGTTTCTTTTTGTTTTTTTATCGATTTCGGAGGATTACCAAACTAAAGATTTGCAATTTATAACTGAATCCGTCATCCCCCCCCCTCCCACCGATCACCCACCTCTACTGACTAGTGACCTTTATTAAACTACTACAATATAGAACACACACACACACACTTTACGAAAAGCCACCCAACACGACTGTACACTTACATCTCTAACACCGGAGGGCGCCGACACGTTAAAACCGGGGAAATCCACTAGCTTTGAGACATCATAGCATACAGTTTGATTAGGGCCGTTTGAGTCCTCCTCTCCTGAGGCTTAGAAGAAATATTGCACAAAAAGTTTATTTCATCATCTGTGGGTCATCCCGCATATACATTATATTCTCAATATAATTAGATTTTTTTTCTTCTTACTTTTACCATCATAGAGCGTCAGGCCCGAGTTTTCCATCTCTGCTTCTTTTAACCAGCCGGGCGGGTAGCCAAGCTCTCTCATACGATAAATAAACGGTGGAAGTGTGTTAGCAACAATGCCGAGGGCATCCTGAAGATCCTTACTGCAAAACATACGACAATATGTATAAAGCGCACACTATAGTTATTCTAGATTACTTATAAAAGTGCCTGTCAGTGCTATAAGCTGCATAATGACAGAAAAAGAAACAGAAATTCTGAGAATCAACCAAATCAAATGTCGAATCTTATTTCAACTTATTTCTTACTCTCAGACACAGAGTAAAAAAAAAAAAAAATGCTTGGTGTGTTTCGTCTTTTTAGTAAAATGTAGTTATTAGTGACCTCACGATTCCCGGCTTGTACTTGGAGAAGCGCTCCTCCACCTCCTCCACATGGTAGCGCTGGTTACTCAGAATGTTGCCCTGGTTAACCTGCGCAAACTCTTTCCTCTTTGCATTGATCCGTCCCATGTCTTTGGGCTGCATAAAAAAAAAAAAAAATTAAAATTAAAAAATGCACAATTAGTTTAAAAAAAAATATAAAAAATTCATAATTATCCATCTATTTAAACCAATCATTACAACCGCCACCATCTTTAAAATGATTACCTTTGGACAGTCTCGTAGCTGGTGGTCATCAGCATCACAGTTAAAGCAGCACGGTTTAGGTCTGGAAAAGATCATTGTGTGAAACTTGGTGTGCGTTACTGTTTCTATAGAAACAGCCAATGCACTTCAATGGCAATAAACCCATCACACTAACATAGAGATGTGGAATTTTTGGTGCTTTCCATAAGCAGGTGTTTGTTCAATATTTAATTAAAGAGTCTCCAGTGTCGGTGCATCCGGGGAACGACAAAAATCCACAACAATGACCAACTAGAAACTGATATAAACTCTGATATGGTCATAAGAGGAATGAAACACTCGGGGACGTAACCGTAACTCCATGTGCTATTCCTTATATTTCACCCTCCACAAAGAACAACCTTCTCACAAAGGAGGATTTAAAAAATAATAATAATAAAAAAAATAATAATAAAACACATATGCCTGGTTGGCACCTTCTTAGGAGGAAACCCAAACAGACATGACACACAGTAACCTGAGCTCAGGATCGAAACACGAACCATGAAGCTGTGAGGTAGTGATGCTGCCCGCTCGATATTTACATTTACATTTAGGCATTTGGCAGACGCTCTTATCCAGAGCAACTTACAAAAAGTGCTTTAATGTTTACATAATTGGATACATACTATTTAGTATTCAGAATGATCGGCCATGACCGGTGATCAGTGTTACATATTCAGAACCGATCGTTCACACACTACAGAGTAGCGCGACACACAAAAAGTTTTTGGGAGTTTAAATCTCACAGCCACCCTACACAGCCATGAGTCTTGGGAGCAGGGAGAAGGGGTGGCAGCATACCTGAACTCTAACAGCAACATTGTTTATTATAAACATACTAAGGAATGGTCAGTTAAAGAAAAGTAATAAGAATCTTCGTACGCAGTTAAATCGTAATTAGCAAGTCAGACTTTTAAAAAAATATATGTATTAATTAATTTGAAATCGGTATCAGGCAAGAAAATTGCTACTGGTGCATCTCTACTCCCCGCTGCACGACCTAGTGGTTACACTACAGTTACTGCACTTTAATATACAGTAAAATCTTGAATTGCGAGCGGTTTGCAAGACAGGCAAAAATTTGTAATAAATTTTAACTTGATAAATGAGCGAGGTCTTTAGTAACACCTTGAGTACTATGTATTCGCTTTGTCTGCCGAGTGTAATGTGATCACAACTGAGCCAGTGGTTCTTCTCTCTCTTGCTCTGTGGAATTGTGGGTAATTGTTTCCCATTTCTTAGTGTGCGTGCGTCACTCATATAGTCAACATCCGTGTGTGTGTGTGTGTGTGTGTGTGTGTACTGTTTACTATAACATTGTGACCATGTGTGCGCGCGCAGAAAGCATATTTTTTTTCTTTTGTGTCCAAGTGTAGTGACTGTTCTTTAGTAACTGTCCTGCAGCAATGGCCTCCATGAAAAAAATTAAAAGTTAAAAAGGCTGAGATGAATCTGTTTAACAACAATGCAACATCACATTTCTGTCAAATCCTCAAAAGGAGGCAAAAGCAAGAGAGGTTCCATGTTAAAGTCGCACAAAAAGAAAATATTTCATGAAGCCTACAGAGAACAGTATTTTCCATTAGAGTGAGTGTGTGTGTGTGCGCGTGTGTGTGTGTGTGAGTGAGAGAGAGAGAGTGAAACGTCGTCCTACACAATAACCGCGCTCTCCTCCTCCTCTCACATCTCGCTTACTCCAGCCATGATTCTTTTTAAAAGGTAAAGTGCAGGTTAATTTGCTTTATTTTTACATGAATATTTTTAGGTTGTGGAATAACCAGAGTTTCCATTATTTCTTATGGAAGAAATTCGCTTTGATATACGAGTGTTTTGGATTACAAGCACGTTTCCAAAACAAACTATGCTCACAATCCAGGGTTTAACTGTAATTCTATCAGTCTCTTCAATTATCTTATTAGTAACTAAAAGACAGACAAACTCTGCATGAAACAACCACCTCAACTGGAATAATCCAATACACCAGGGAAAACAGTTATCTCCACATTGTTCATAGAAATCCTGATGCCAAAGCAGCTGTGCCACATCTGGCCAACAGCATTCCATACCTCTTCTCCTTGATCTGCACTTCCTGCCCCTCCAGCGCCATGATCTGGGCAAACACTTGCTGATACCTTGTAAAGATGTCATTCAGGAAGGCACACATGTACGTTTAAGAGGTATAAATAAGTGACTTAAATTTATTTTTTATTTTTTAAACAGTGCACACACAGAGGTTAGTCAAATCAAGCATGAAATAAGTGTGTATACAAACATGATGTTAAGGATACTTGGGAACGTCCCATCCATCTGTCAACTGAGGATTCTCATTGAGAAGGGGCTGACCGAGTTTATCCAGACAGAAGGTGGTGAAGTAAAGCACGCTCCCCACCACCTGCACAACAACCAGAGGCAGAGACTTTTTTTTTTATTTTTTATCAAAAAAGCACAAAAAAAAAAGTGTGTGAGTGTATGTGTTGAACTCTCACACAAAATGCATCTCGAACATGTTTTTCTGTTGGTGCTGCATTTGTTTCTTGGGTTTCCTCCATGACAAAACTTGAGTTCTGGAAACAAATCACGTGCAAAAAATAAAATTAAAATTACAAATACAACTTTAAATTACATTATTCTACTTTTTTCACTGTGCTATTATTTATTTATAATCATTATCATATTTATTATAACTTGCGGGCAATACCAAGCACCCTACACTGCTTCTACAGAATTTAAGAGTTCAAGTTCTTGTTCAGTTCACCAGCTGGTGTGCAGATCTCCAAAAAAGCAGACAAACATACAAACAAATTTCTTCGAGGAGAAATTGTTACTACACATTAACCTGGAGAGAGGTTTAAACCATTTCCAAATTATTTGGAGTTCAACGTACTACAGTGAGAAAGATTAGTTGCCAGTCTTCTCAGAAGTGGACGTCCCAGCACATTCACTCCCCGGTCAGACCATGTAATTAATGCTCAGAGAATTACCTAATTCATTCTTTTTTTTAAAGCTACCTTACATCTCAGACTCTACAGGTGTGGCTGCAAAACAGCTTTGGGCTTGTTTTGCAGCCACAGGACTTGGGCACCTTGCAGTCACTGAGTTAAACATGATCTCTTCTGTAAGCTTGCTCAAAATTACCTAGTCAAAATCCAGACCTTAATGCTTTAGCAGGACTTTAAAAGGGCTGTGCATAAGCGAATTCCCAAAAACCTCAATGAACTAAAGCGATGTTATATATTGAAGAATAAACGAAAAATTACTTGAGTCTGATAAAGTTGTACATGAAATGATTACTTCAAGGTATTGCTTCTAAAGGTGGATCTACAAGTTCACAAATTCTTGGGGGGGGGTATTATTTGCTGCTAATAACAATAATAATAATAATAATAATAACAACAAATTTCATTTATAATGCACTATATATTTAAAGCAAATCTTAAAGTGCTACAAATTAATTCGACCAAAAAGCTTTAATAAAAAGACCAGATTTAAAAGCATCGACAGTCTGTCGCATCCTCAGATACTCTGGGTGAGCATTCCACAGTCTAGGTGCAGCTGAACAATAATATTTAACTTTACCATGGATGAGATTTAAAGATTAGTTCAGGCTCTAAACATCATACTAGGTTCCAGGGCAGTACCGAGACTGATTTCTTACCCAAAGCTGCAGGACCTGAGGATCGTACCTGTGGTTGTGGGTGTAAAGCCGACGCATCCTGGACATTATTCTGCTGGTGGTGCTGAATCAGACTGAGGATGTGGTCCTCAATCTCCTGCCGGCACTGTCTGAACAGCAGGTTCACACACAAACCACAGAGCGGAAACATTTTCATCACTATTCAAAGAAGCATAAAAATGAATAAAAGTGACGCTTACTTTGAGATGTTGTTGTTTCCGAAAAGAATCTGACAGAGGGGACCATCAAGTTTTGAATTGACCACGTTAATACCCCTGGAACAGAGTTCACAAGAGCGCATTTACAATCGCAGAGCGCAGTCGTACAATCATAAAATATTTTTGGGAAAAAAAAATTAATAAATTAAAAAATTTAAAAAAGGTTATGGCAGTATACATGAAGATTTAAAAAATAAAAAAATTAAAATAAATAAATAAATAAAAAAACCTACTTAGGACGACTCAGGAAATTTAACTTTCTCTTCAGTTCCTCATGTGAACAAGTAATTAAGGAGAAAACAGAACAATCCTGAAAGCCAATGAATGAAGAAATAAATTTTTCCCCAGTCATGTCATATGGCAGGATTTATACATTCTTTCACATATACACCTATTCTAGCCCTTGTTCTAGCCCTCATCCTCGAACCAGGCTCACCGTCGGTGTTGTTGATCTGACACACATGTGGCTGAACAGAGAGATCACTATGATCTTGAATGTAGAGTAAAACTTTTGCTGGTTGTGTTGTCTTTTCGATACTCTGCCTCTCCGTTTAAGGCTACCGTCTCCCCAGTCACTGCTGTGCAGGTGCGAAAGTGTTTATTTGTAATTTTGAATTTGAAGGAAGAGCATCGTGCAGCAAATTTTATAATTTTTTTTTCCCCTCGTGATCCAAGGGTGTACCTGGTGCCGAAACAACTCACAGAAGAGCATAAACGTAAGCGTTTGGACATCTTCAAACACATTTTGAATGGATACCTTTAGGAAAGTCAAAGTTTTTTTTTTTTTTTTTTTTTTTTTTACAAACTGAGAGTGAGCGGCAGAGTATGGAACAGTGATATCCTTAATCACCTTTCAAGAAAAATGTTTAAAAGTCAAATATTAGCTGAAAAATTCATTAATCCTTACAGTTTTCTGTAAATCTCAAAGGCCAGTATCGGGACAATATCAGGAAAAAGGTTCAGCAATCAACAGCGCTCGTTAGCTGAAAAGGACCGCTATCCGAGTGTGTTGTGATCTCGCATGACGATGCACGTCCCCACACTTCTGCCCACAATGACTTCATTTTGAGGTGTAAAAACGTCCTCCCTATAGTCCTCATATCGCTCTATCAGACTTTCACCTGTTCGTTCCCCTGAAAGCAGCCGTAGAAGGACAAACACTTACTTCTGATGAAGAAGTAGCTCAGCCTAAAAAATGATTTAATCAGGAAATACGAAAACAGTTGTCGACAGATGGACAAAAATAACGAGAGTTTGTTGAAAAATGATGCAATTTCATTCAAATAAATACTACAGCCAGAGTGCTGAACATTCCCCCCCCCACCTTGGTATATTACTAGTATAAGATGTATTTGTTTTGGAAGCCAACAAACTGTGTCTGACATGACCTGAGGTCAGATTTAGTATTTAATGTTTAATTTAAGAGGGAGGTGAAGGAGATGAGCTGTCACTTTAATTCCCAGGCTGTAGTGAAGCTGTGAAGAGGAAACGAAATCGAAAGTCGTTCTTGATCAGGTCCTTATGGTGCGAGATTTACTTAGTGTTAGTAATATTTGTATTAACTTAAAGGTTAGAGATAAAGGATGAAGGCAGAGACGAAGAATCGGGTAAATGATGAGGATGACTGAATCAGGACGGAAGCGCAGCTCTCTCTCTCTCTCTCTCTCTCTCTCTCTCGCCGTGTCAGATATTTGAACTAAAGCGAAGTAAGAAAGCTGACAAGCAATGCTTCACGTGCACATTCTCTCCTCTTAATATTTTTAAATATAAAACGAACACTAAGCATAACGCCTCTCGCGCGCGCTCTCTCTCTCTCTCTCTCTCTCTCTCTCACTTCACTAGCTTAGCATAGCATAGCCCTAGCTTTTGAAGGATATTCTCCGCCTTGAGTCGCCTCACGGCGTCCTCCCGCTCCTCCAGCCTCTCGTGCAGGTCCGCAGCTCCGTCCTCCTCGTCGTCCTCTTCGGTAAACCTAATGTGCGTGGCGACAGGAGCGTCCGCTTCGAACTGCTCGAACAGCTCACTGTCTCCGAAATCCACCTCCATGTTTGTTAGGGTTCGAGTGAGCCCGCACGGGGTCAAAGGGCAATACAAAGGCGCGCGCGTGCCCTGATTGGCTGGGCGAGTTCCCTGCCCGGGCCGCGTCCCAAATCGCAACGCTGGGCACGCGAACACACCGGAAGTGTCGCTCCTCACCAAGTTCACCAGCAGGCCAGCGATGTAGCTCACCATCTCTACACAGTTGTACAAAAACAGCCTTATAGAAGACATTAGAACCCGTGCTGCTACTGCTGTTGCTGCTGACCCTTTCCACGGAAATGTAGCTCCTGACTATTTGTTTCGTCATTAGATGACCTCATTGATGTAATTTACATATTAACTGAGTCGTCATGGTTACTCGCATACAGTATCAATACATGCCAATGGTTTTGAGAGTGTCACCGATATTAATTTTTACAAAGACTGACACAGGACTGATGGTAGTGCTCACCAACAATCAGAATCAGGTATTTAAAGAGGAAATGACTTTACGCTCCAGTCCTCAGCAGTCCAATCCCTGTACCTTTTGCAGAATATCAGTCTGTCCCAGATATTTTTCCTGAAGAGACGTGGCTTCTTTGCTGCCCTACTTGAAATGTATGTAGGTGAGCGCTACCATCAGTCCTGTGTCATGTCAACTGTAAAGCATCCTGAGACCATTCATGTGTGTGGTTGCCTCTCAGCCTAGAGAGAGTGGGCTCACTCACAATTCTGCCTAAGAACACAGCCATGAATAAAGAATGGTACAAAAACTTCTCCCAGCCATCCAATTACAGTTTGGTGATGAACAAAGCCTTTTCCAGCATGATGGAGCACCTTGCCATAAGGCAATACTGATAACTAAGTGGCTGTGGGAACAAAATATCTACATTTTGGGTCCATGTCCAGGAAACTCCCCAAATCTTAATATCATTGAGTACTTGTGGTCAGTCCTCAAGAGGTGGGGACAAACAAAACCCCACAAATTCTGACAAACCCCATGCATTGATTATGAAGGTATGGGCTGATGGGCATCGGTCAGGATGTGGCCCAGAAGTTGATTGACAGCCATGCCAGGGCGAGTTGCAGAAGAAGAAGGGTCAACCCTGCGAATAATGACACTTTGCATAAACTTAATGTAATTGTCAATATAAGCCTTTGACCCTTATAAAATGCTTCTAATTATACCTTTAGTATGATTAGTAACAACTGACAAAAAGATCTAAAATTACTGAAGCAGCAGACTTTGTGAAGATTAATATTTGTGTCATTCTTAAATGTATTAGCCACAGCTGTCCATTATTGTTTTAGGATTATGTAATGTGACTATTTATATGTTTATAGAGCAGATATAAAGTAAATGGTTATTGATGGAGTCATTAAGAAGTGAGTATATTAAAGGAAAAAACTTTGGGTAGGACAATCATTAGTTTTTAGTAAGTAATTATGCAACATTTAGCATAAATGGTAAAAAATATATTTAAAAAAATGTTAAAGTTTCTAAACAGTGACCAAATCTAAAGTCAAAACCACTTAACTGGTAACAGTTAACTTATTCACCAGAACTGGGATTACCCTTGACTATTACAATGTCTAGATCAAATTCATTAAGTCGCTTTAAAGATCAAAGCTTTTTACAGAGAGAGACACTGTGAACTGAACGTAAGCTTTTAATAATAATAATAATAATAATACAAAAGAGGAGTATGGTAGTTCATGAGCCCTCTGACGGTCTATTGTTTGGTGTTTCCCAAGAGATGATGGGTAACCTGCTGCTTGGTGACAACTTCTATAAACAAAAGTGTGTTAGAAACTTAAACTGAATTGTAATTTTACCTTAAACACTGTCATTTAATACACTTTACCTGTAGGTGGCAGTATCTTAAAGGGATTGAATACAAAAATGTCCAAATAGCACAGTTAAGTAATCATTCATTCATCACACTGCTTATACTGTGACCATATACTGGCTGACCATGATATTAAGTCATATAGTCTCACATTAAGTAATAATCCTCAGATATTGATTCACATTGAATTGAATAGAGAGAAAGTAATTAGGTTGAGTGTATGATGTGTTTGTGTGTTTACAGACCTCTAGCTCTTTCTTTTATACCACACAAACTTTGTGTCATTGGTCACTAATCGTTCAGTGTGTGCTTAGTGTATTTATTTCCATTGCTCTTCCAATTTTTGAGAACGTAATCAGTTTTGTCCATATTTGTTACATGGTACAATACATGGTTTTTCACATACACCTTCTCAGTAACTGTGTTTAATGTGTCAGTACTATGGGTGTTTTATCACCATGGCCTTAAATAAATGAACACAAAATATAAGCTACCCTGGTGATATGGACTTGTGCTGATATGTTAAAGACTTGAGAAAGACTAGGTGATTTTTTTTTTCTTTAATAAGTGGACCATGTCCATAACAATCTCAGAGTCAGGTTTTTGGCTGACTGGAGTTGAACCCCAATGTGTTCTTCTGCTCTTGCAGCTGATCCCCCTTTAGGTTTGATATTGTGTGCATACTGAGATGCTTTTGTGCTCACTAAGTGAGTGTCTCAAAAATGTTTGGCCATTTTCCTCAGAAATCAGTTGTTTCGAGGTGTTATATTGTTAGAGTTAGTTAAAGATACACCTTGGAAAGGAGAGGTAAAGCTTTTGTTCATCAATTTCAGTTGATGTTTGTAAATGTTGTCTGCTTCTTTTGTGAACTCATTAATTCATGCATTCTTTCATTCATTTTCTATTCTGCATATCCTATACAAGGAGTCTATCTTCAGAAAACTTTAGGCACAAAGCGGGATACAGCTTGGATAAGGTGCCGATCCATCACAGGGCACACACCCTTCATACTCACATACAGTACTATGGGGCAAGTTTGGGAATACCAATCAACCTAATCTGTATGATTTTGCACTGTCTCCGAAATACCTAAATAAAAAAAACCTTATACATATATTAAAAAGTTTATGTTTTTTCTTTTAATTTATATATAAACTTGCTTAATTCTGAGTAGGTGATGACCTGGATGTTAACTTATTAATGCTGGTTGTGACCCAGAACTTTTGAATCTACCTACATTAGAGTGTTAGCCTTCACTCCCCCTGGCCACCCATGACCCTGTCACCAATTCACCAAATTACTTTCCTCGGATTATTTTGCAGACCAGGAACATCCCACAAGAGCTCTCTCTCTCTCTCTCTCTCTGGCAGACACGTGTAACAATACGTAGGAAGAAATGTGCAATTTTCTAGCTATCAGCAAGAGGGCGCTGTTAAAACAAACTGGATGCAAAGTTTCCGGGGAAAAAGAAAGCGTTGAAGAAGAAGTCGCAACCCAAGAAAACAAACGGAACCGGATTGAGGAAGCGTGCAGCGTTTGGTGCAGCTGTTTCATTGTATTTTTTGCCTTTCTGTTGTGTTTATATCACCTCTGTGTTTGCTTTTTAAACAGCGAAGGTTCAACTGAAACGTTATTTTATTTACCCGCTCCGCCATACAGTGTGCATTTAAAATAAGGACGTTATTAACTTTAACTTCCAGGATCAGACTTTAACAGAACAGATCTGGAATCAGTTTATAAACACCAGGATATAGAAACTAACAATCTGCTGTACTATTGGCAAAGTCTGGAGTTTAAAGTTGTTGTTTTCTCCTTAAAAGACCTGGAGGGTGAAGTGACCCAGAAGTTCAGGATCTGTCAGATAAAATATGGCTCCATTGTAAATCATATTTATATATTATAATACATATAATATATATATATATAATCGTATGCATTATATTATATTTTAATTGTGTGCCAGTTTCTCAAGACAATTCCGTCATAATTTCCTTATGCATAATTTAATTATTTCTAATAGTTATTCCAAAATATTCCTGACAGTAACCCAGGAAAGAATCCATTAAATAATACCTATACAGTAATGGCCAGTAAGTCTGTCTCAGTCACCAACTTCCCATACTGGGAAACCAGCAAAAGGAGAATTCGATACTTGTATCTAGTTGGTGATGATTCCTTTCAGCTGACCAAACCGAGCACAAATGAGGTAAAAGTGTTGTTGTTGTTTTTTTTAACAAAATACATATCACTTTGTAAACGTTGTGTACAATTACCAGCTTTGTTTGCTAAGGAGCCAATAATCCAGTTAATGTCTTTATTCACTAAGGAGCCAGCAATCCCTCTCTTCCTCGGAGCTGATCTCTTCCTAAACACGGACGTCCGCACTGAGAACCATCCCAGATACCATGCCAAGTTTGCAAAAAAAGGCCTCGCAACCAAACTGGCTTTCTCCTCAGGTGTCACGTCTCTGAGATAATTTAAACAGCCCGAACCTGTGAAGTGTTCAGGTGGATTTTGCTATTAATGAGATACTGTTATTGTGATCTGCAGACTTTAGGTTCCAGGGTTTACGAGTTCCTTGTTCCAGTAATAGTTTGTGGTTCTACTGTGTTCATGGGGTTTTTCGAGTGGCCTTTGAGCTCTACAGCAAACACGAGCAGCTGTCAGTCTTGGAGTCGTTTCAGGTAGTGTACACGTTTAATGAATTGGTTAAATCGCCAGGTTCATTTATAGTATACATGCACTGATCACTTTATTAGGAACGCCTGCAGCTCTAGATATCTAAGAAAGAAAAAGATATCCAAAATTAATAATAATTAAATATAAATAAATTAATAATAATAAAAAAGAGAGAACCTACATCTGACCAAAAGAATCAACCCCAGATCATAGCCCTGCCCCCTAAGGCTTGTATCTGTACACTAGGCATGATGGGTGCGTTGCTTCATCTGCCTCTCTTCTTCAGCTCTTTTTTTCACACTCCATTCATTGTGCTCCCTAGCAAACTGAAGGTACTCACGTGCCACATCCAGGCCTGATTACTGCCAAATGTGTTGAATCAAGAAATCACTTTAATAAAGCCTGTCTGACAAAAAGGAAAGTAAAATTTAAGTTTTGGTGTGGTCTGGACTCTGAGATGAGATCAAATGCTGTGGTATGACTTTAAACAGGCAGTTCTTGCTCGAAAACCCTCCAGTGTGTCTGAATGAAAACAATTCTGCAATAAAGAGTGGGCCAAAATTCCTTTACAGCGATGTGAAAGACTCATTGTCAGTTATCTCAAACACTTGACTGCAGGGAATTAATGAATAGAATTATCATTTAAAACTGTATTTTGTATTAACTTAGATCAGAAAAGTGCTTTGAAGTTTGTCATTGCATAGATCCTTACACTGTTAATAAATAACAAGTGATAAGCTAAACCAGAAAAAGATTAACATGTAGATGTCTTCATAACATTCCTTTTGTTAATTCTATGTTCAATCAAAACTGGATGAGAGATAAAAGGATATCTTGTTCTTGCAAGTCTTATACTGAAACGTCTGGTAGAATTCACACACTGCAGCTGAAAAGATATCATGTCAGATAAATATGTAGCCACAACTAAATTAGGCCTAGAGTTGATTACAAAGCTGCAGTTTCACCTCAAGGAATAAAATGTTCACTGATTGTCATCTAGTTTACAAAATTGTATTGTAGCAGCGCCTTTGATTTGGGAAATCACAGATCTCCACGTAATATATTTCAAAATGGTACCATAGTGACTCATTCATTCGGCAGAATCCCATCTAAGCTTAGTAATTTAGCATTTATCATTTAATAGCTTATCTAGGTTTAAATTTCACCTACATATTTTTTCCCCCCTTTTTTCTAAATCTGTGTGTGATAGCCGGGGAAAACGTTTCCCACGGTAACCATTTGACATTTTTGGAAAATGCAGACGTTGCTCAAACTGAAAATGGTTTTGCGTGTCTGCTATTTATTGATTTGGATTTAATCCAGTGTAATAAATATGATGTATGTTTTAGATATGCAGATCTGTGCCAAAGTCTAAAGCATTTTCACAACTACGTTTTTAGATGATTTATTTGTAATCTAGTATTGAGGAATAGTTCTCCAGGATTCCTGAAGGACTTTCTCAGACCCTCATTTTCAGTCCAGTCCCTGTCCAGTTTTAGAGGAGTATCTTTTGTTTGTTAAGCCACACAGTGACCTCGAATCATTCAAGCATAAAAAAAATTCAAGGAATGAACCATAGAGAAACAAGAGCAGATGATCAGGCTGGTGATTAGTATACTGCTGATGCTAAATGCTGAGTGGTTGGAACAGATGAGAGGGGAAATAGGGTCGCTGCTGAGGTTGTTACATAAGCAACCAGTTTTAACCAGCATCTTTAGGCACTTTGCAGCCTGTTGCAGGAAAACATTTGTTTGCTTTCTTAAACTTAATCCACGTTGTTTCATTTAATATGAAGAAATGAGGACTGGCTCAAGACTATTGCACAGTCCTGTGTCCATGAAAATTCTATTGACCTATGTGTATACTGACAGGGTAAAAGTCGCGCACACTAATAATTCTCTTGACTGCCTTCATCTTTAATTACGGCGTGCAATGTGGTGGCCAGTTCATTTGTGAAAATTATTCCTTATGCTCCAGGAATCACTTTTGGAATATTTTTGTTCCATCAGGGAAGGAAAAACTCCACTTATACTCCACTTGTGATAACCTGGTCATTCAGTACATTCAGGTCACGACATTTATTGCCACATTATGTTGCTGAACCTAGACCTGCCCAACTGACCTTTCTTCAATGCTTTATGCTCCCTAGCAAACCAAACCCTTTTTTCTGATTAATCTCACTAATAAGTGGTTTTCCTATGGGCACACAGATCCCAATCATGTCACATTGTGTGCGTATAAATGCTCTTACTTTAACTATTAAACATAAATATAAACAGTTTTTTTCTTTCTTTAAAACTTTAAAACAGACAGAAAATCTGTAGGAATAGAGATTTTTAGCATTTTTTTAGAATCGTATGTGTTTTCTCAGAATCTTTATTCCACCTTATTTCTCTTTTTAGGATTTGTGGAAATCTCGGATCAACGATGATCAACTGCACTTCATATACAACATTGGAATCCAGTTAGACGAGGAACCATCAAACACCAGTGATCAAGAGGAACCAATGAGGTTAAATAATTTATCTAGTGATATTTCTGTATCTACTGAGGACCAGTTAAACTGTCAGGACGCAATGGAAGATTTGGAGGAAGTGATCTTAGACTCAACATCAGGCCAAGCTGGTAATTCCTCTTCTGCAGACCATGATTACTGCTCCCTAGATGAACCAGTTGAGTCTAAGCACCACGGTGTACTAACAGAGAGGCTTTATAGCATAGCAAACAAAGTGAACTGCACATCAACTGTAGACAGGAACCAAGAGGTGACCATGGTGAAACTTCTGGACTATGTTGAATATTGGATTGATGGACAGTTAGATGAAGCGAAACTGTCAGAAGCTGTGATGGTCTTGCTTCAAACTCACCGTCAGGGCTACTCCATCTACTCCAGTCCTTTACTACAGACTGTGGCTAGCTGGCTGGGGCGACGGTTCCATGAGGCCAACAGCACTGTGAGTGACCAGGTGGAAGGATTTAAGATGAGAAATATCGAGCACATTAAAGACCTGCCTCCAGCAGAAGATCTAGCAAACGAGCTCTTCCCTGAAGCCATGAGGGACCTGCTGATACACTGGATGGGCCTCAGTGAAGAAGCAGCAACATGGAAAAGGCTTAGTGAATATCCCATAGTTTTGCTAATACTGGAGTTTGCCAACCACAACCTCATCACTGGAGTGGCTCACGTCTTGTATTCCAGTCTCATATGCAGGTAGAGAGATGTTTCAATTCCTGGAAGTGTTTACTAGGTTCTACCAAGTCTGAGCTGTCACACATTACTGTCTGATGAAGGATATCAAGACGGAGATTTTTGAAGATGTTAACAGCTCTTACGTTTGTGCTTGAGTTGCGGTGCTGTGGCGGGAAGCGTGACCAGGAACGCCATCTTTCCCACCATGAGAGCAGGCTCAGTGATGAGCTCTTCTTGCACTTGCTTGGACTTGTGTATCTGTGAAGTGATCTTCACTAGTATTATACTATATGTGTTACGGTATTTCACTGTATGACTAATACTTTGTGGACCATGACATGTATATACAGGTCCTCCTTAAACAGTTGACACAAAGATAGAAGCAAGCATTTTTACAGATTGTGTTCGTATGCTGTCACAATCTAGTTTCTTCTCAGTCGAACTATGTTTAACAAGTATACAGTATATGTTCACAAACTTATTAAATTATTGAATGCATTTAGTTTGATGAGGTTTTTATTTAAGGTGACCCACATGTCTGCTCACGTGCTGATTGTATCAACGTTTTAGCAAATTCTGATTAAATCCGAATACTGATCATACTTATTTTCCTGCATTTTCATATCACATTACGATATGACTTTGGTGTATTTATGCCCCTGACCAAACAAGCCTTTGAACTGTTCTTTCTTTAAAAAGAAAGTCAAGATTAACATCAGTAATAATTAAACTCATTACAACCCAATCATCAAATAATCATTTAATTATCCCTTTGACTAGAACCCAAGTCCCAGCTAAAGAAAATCAGATCCATAGAATGATGCTGCCACCACCATGCTTTAACGTGTTATTTGACCTTGCACTTTTTTAGGAATTATGCACAAAAAGTTCTACTTTTGTGTTATCAGACCAAAACATTTTTGTCACATGGGCTGGGGTGACTTTTAGGCATGCTTGATTTTAATTTTTTGCTTAAAATGATTGGGGCATTTACCCAATGAGTGGCATTCAAGTCAAACCTGGGAACCTTGTGCAGAATAAAAGAACGCAGTTATGAGAGTAAGAACTCCCCTTATTTCTCTTTATAATCCCCTGCTACACTAATGGACTACGCTAAAAGTTTATCTTAAACAAACAGGAATCACAATAAACTTTTAAGTAACTGGTGCAACCATGGCAAGAAAACAGAAGATGCACAAGGCATGACAAATGACTTTTGCACCCAATGGTAACAGCAGGAATAAAAGAACAGACAAAACAAAAGATATACAATGTAAGAACAAATAGCAGATTACTTAATAATAAAAAAAGTGAAATGAAATCGATATAAGATGTATATAAAGAGGCGGAGTGGTTAGCTCGATTCCCGTTTCTGTGTGCATGTAGTTTGCATGTTCTCCCCATGCTGGGTGGGTTTCCTCCGAGTACTCCGGTTTCCTCCCACAGTCCAAAGATATGCAGATTAGGTTAATTGGCGTTCCCAAATTTCTCGTAGTGTGTGTGCTGCGATGGACTGGCACCATGTCCAGGGTGTACCCCGCCTCGTGCCCTAAGTCTCCTGGGATAGGCTCCAGGCCCCATGTGACCCTGCATACAGGACAAATTGGTATAGATGATGAGTGAGTAAGTGATAAAGATATAAAGGGGTGGCACTGTGCAGGTCCCCCTTGTACCACCAAAACAGCTCTGATTTATCGTGTCAAGGACTCTGAAGCTGTGTTCGTGGTCTTTAAGTCCTGTAAATTGTGAAGTGGGCCCTCCAGGACATGCTACACATGCCCAATCTAATTGAGATTTGGAGGCCAAGTCAATACTTTGAACAGTCAATGTTCCTTAAACTATTCTTGAAGTACCTTTGTAATGTGGATGGAGGCCACTACTCTTGGTCAGCAACAAAGTTTAGGTGGGTGATACGTGTCAAAGTAACACCAATTTAAATGTCAATACCCAAGGTTTCTCAGGAGAACACTGCCAAGGAGCATCACACTGCCTTTACCGGCTTGCCTTCTTCCCATAGTACATATACCCATGCCATCTCTTCGTAGACGTCAGACCGGTCCACTTTCTTCCATTGCTCCATGGCCAGCTGGAATGCACTGTATGTTCAATCCCAATCAGTCTTGGGTGCCCATGGATTATCTTTATTTAGCCAGTTTGATGCCCTTTCTTGATGAGAAAAAAAACAGAATGCCTGGAGAGAGACACCCACCAAGCACAAAAACAAACTCCATGCACACAGACCTGTGGCAGAAATATGACTTTTCAATTACTGCCACTTCTTGACAGGTTTCACTAGAACACTAGCATCTATCAGAGGGTTTCATGTTCTGGCTGGTTGGTGTTCAAGAACAAGGACTCGGTAGTCTAGAATTGAAGGGAAAATGAGAAAAAGGTTTTGTCCTCAGTAAGTGATAAGCATGCTCCACTGGTCAGGTTACTGGTTTAAGAACAATCTATTTCTGTTTTAAGAAGCTTTAGTATTGCTTTTGGGTCATTATCCATCCGTGCTCTGTACACTTCAGAATTCATCCAGCTACTTTTATCCTCAGTAAACCGTTCTATTGGGAACCATACGAACTCAGCAATAACACTGTTACCATCATGTTCGTAGAGGTATTCTTTGGAACACAAGCCTTCCCTTTGCTTCTCTTCTCCCATCATTCTGATGTTAACAAGTTAATAGTGTTGTCATCTGTTTTAAGAATCATGTTCCAGGAAGCAGGCTTTGTTTTTTATTGATCTCTACCGAAGTCTAATCTGGCCTTTCTGTTTTTGCGTGGTTTACATGGCGAGGTAAAGCCCCTGTATTTACATTCAGGAAAGTGTTTCTTGATGGTTGACTTTGACTATGATATGCCTGCCTCCTCCAGAGTGCTCTTGGCCCAGTAAGATATTCTGTAGTGGTTGTTCTCTACAAGAAAAAAGATGTCTGATTATCCACTCTAAGATCATCTACCTCCACACCTTTTGATTTTACTTTAATCGTCACCAAAAGCCAAGTGCTAGAATCTGAATGCGTTTTTGGTTACCAGTAGTGCAAAGAGTACTTAAAAAGCAAACCTAATTTGAAATGACGAAGTAAGAGACACACTGAAATGTTCCTAAAACATTTTAAACTTTTAAAGCAGCGCAACAATTGTTTATTACCCCACCCACAAATTAAGGTATGTGATATGAAACAACCTCTGCTCTTCATAAGTGGCAACAAGTTTTTGTGTTACTTTCTTGCCATGTGTGTGTAAAGCCAAGTGTGTATTTAATAAAGTTTTCTTTGTAGGACACTTAAAAAAAACCAACACAATCTTTTAAAGTGTAACTGTGAAAGATGGTAATAAACAGTAAACAGCAAAATTTTTGGACTAACAAAATTTAATGTGATAAGCAGTTACAACAACTTGGCACACTTGTGGCCACTATGCCAGTGTTTTCTGATGGAAAGGGTCGTCATGTTCTTCATAGCTTAATTCTAAACAATGTGTTCTATCTGTTCTATCCACAGGTGAAACAGGTTTATATTTAAAAAAAAAAAAAAAAAAAGATAAAAAGAAAACAAAAGTTACAACATCCAAACCCTGTAAAGCTATGCAGCGTCCTATTGCACCTTTGTGTAATTTTCCGGAGATCTGCGGTACAATCCTAACAAAACATGAACCGTAATCACTCGTATTTACATCTGGATTCTTTTGAGACAAAAACTGGTATTCGAATAAATTACAGATGCAAACCAACATCCATGCGATCTAAAGCCTCAGCTTACTATACACGAGTTATAAATGAGCTGAGCCGATGATGGAAGAGTGAAGCGGTGGGAATTCAGACGGGGTCCATCCCTCGCGACGAGAATGACGTGGAGAAGCCGAGGCCCATCCCCCTCTGTGTGTGCGTCTGTGAGCGTGCCATTTCGTACTGCACATCTAGGTTACGGAACATTTCTTCTTGCTGCTGCAGCGTCTTCATGTCTTCCTCTTTGATGTCTCCTGAAGACGCTTCCTCATCAGCCTGGAGATGAGAAGGAAAAAACAAATCAACATTAACTTATACTCAAGTGCAAAATTTGTAAAACCTTAAGACAACATGAAGACTACAAATAAATTAATACATAAAAAGGCTTTATGGTTTTTACAATTCAGCTTCACCAGGTGTTTAGGTGATATCTATTACAGTCATTTTAAATATTTTATTTTTTGCTTGATGCAGACTAATAATATGACTCTTTTGAAACAGCAACCTTTATGTTTTGCCAGGCAGTGTACATAAACATTTAACCTTACATTATTTAGGCTTGTGATACAGCATGACATTCCCATACCATTCCACCCTTGAACTAAACCTGTCTAACTTAACTTCAATCAACACATCAAGCATAAATACATCACATTTTCATTACTGATTTGAAAAACATTTACATGCAGAATGAGTGCAGGATCTAAACTTACTTTGATGCCCATCAGTTTGCGGAACTTTACGTTTTGGTCTTTGTTGCCAAAGTTGAGCTTCTCCCAGAGTTCTGCAGTCTGGGATTTATCCTTCAACACAAAGAACAAGGATTTTAAATTACGGCGATAATCACTTCACTGGATACGTTTTAGCTTTCCGAAATACTAATTAAACCAGACATTGCACCATTTTCCAAATTTTGTACAGTTCTAGGTTCGTATTTACAAAGCTTCTTAGTATTCTCTCAGAGCTCATATCTTAGTTTAAAAAGTCCTAGCCAACTGTTGAAAGTGTGTCTTCTTTTGAAGCAACCAATTTCCATGCTGTAGTTACTATATTTAAATTCTTTACTTGTAATCCATTTCAGATTGATGGGAGCAAAATGGCTCACATTTTACCAATTTACATGACTGCAGGAGAGTCTATTTAAGTTGCACTTTTGGATGGTATGTAGCCACCAATCCGAGAGAGATGGAAAGAAGTAAAAGAACAAGATAACCAAATTGGACAGAAGAGCAGTGTTTCCTTTAACCTTCAGTGTTTGGAGAATATTTTTATCTTTCCGCCATTTTGTCCTCTGCTATACAAACTCGTAAGCCTCTTACTAGGGGCAACTTTTGGCCTTAAGAAGCTTTCTAAATATGGGCTCTAAATTTGTAGTATATTAGTGCTTTTTATCTAGTAATCTTTTCGTATAACCTTTGTAATTAACACTCAATAATCACTTATTTCTGACAAAAGCTTAAAGTTTTTCTACATTTCCTCAGCAGCATAGATTAAAAACGCACACAATTTCTTACCCCTTCCTTCTTCCCTTGCCACAACAGCTTCCGCTTCTTCTCCTGCTCAGCAAACTTCAATGGATTGACGGCGGAGGGATTATAGTAGCTCGGCACAGCGATGCCCGTCTCTGCCAGCGTTTTGGCCTGCAGCGCTGCCATCTGAGCTGCCATAGCGATCTGTGGTGTGACCTGCGTCCCTGAAGCCAGCAGCGCCGCCACGTTCAGAGCCGGACCAGAGGCAGCCGCTGGGGCGTTCTCACAGAGGAGCGGAGTCGCCGCCACCGCCGCTGCTGGAGATAGAAAATCTATTGATGAAGCCAGTTTTCACCAAATGAAGTGAAATAATTATAGATAAAGCTCTTCACCTGCTACAATTTCTTGCTGCTGCTGTTGATGTTTTTCCAGCAGCTCTTTCTCTTTCTGTTCTTGAAGTTTTTTGGCTCTCTCCAACCTATGTACCAAAGTAGAATGTAATCAAATAAAGCTTTTGCTATAAGGAATTGAAAAAGGTTTCTACCAACTTCTGTGACTGTACAGAACTGTATATAACTCAGCACATCTTCATGTATATGCTTTACCTCCTGGCCAAAGCCTCTTGTGCATCCATGGCTGTGTTTCTACCCCTGAATGCCACAGGACTGGGAGAGCGACTGAGAGTGATCTTTTTCACTTTCTCAGTCCTCTTCTTTTTCTCTCTGTTGCATAAAAAAAAAAATATACAAAATATCCAGCTCTGACATTTTGATCATTAAACATTTAGACATTATTCATTTGACAAAACCAGATGAATGTGCAACTTAATGAAATGATTTGGCTTTATCATGCGAGAAAAGTGTAATACTTTTAAATTTACACAAGTCATTACAAATAATCTGAAAAAACAAGAAACAGAAAGAGTGATGCACCTGCTTTTGCTGCGACTTTTGCTCCTTTGTCTGTGTCTGGAATGTGATCTGGATCGCGACTTGGGACGTCTCTTCCTCTCGCGACTCTTCGATCTCCTCTCATGGCTGCGTGACCGAGACCTCCGTTTTTCTCGACTTCGACTTTTATGCCTCCTGTGATCATTAAACACACAGACCGTTGATTTAAGTCTGAGGTATACTGGTAATTGAAAAAACTGTGGTGCATTAAGGAAGATTAATGTTTCAAATGGTATGATCTGATGTTACCTGTTCATAAAAGTGGCACAATTTATTAAATAAAATCAATTGTAGTGTTTTTATGTTTTCTTTTTGTGCTGAGACTAAACGATGTCTGTTAAAGCACGTAGTAAACACTACATAGCGTTGTCCTCCCCTGAAGTCTTTCCAGGATTCCTTTAAAGGAGGTCAGCTGACCCCGGTGCATAACCGGAATTCCCCTCGCGATTTGGATGCAGTCTGACGAGAGTTTAAAGCAAAAGTAACACCAAAACACCAAACCTGTGTCTTTTTTTTATTTTTATGCTTGACATTGTATATTTGTGTCAAAGGTGTATAAGACTCACTTTGTTGGGCTTATGAACAAATCAGACTTGTGAACATGCTCCTGGAACGGAACTCGTTCGTAAGTCAGGGACTTACTGTATACGAATAATAAATAAAGTAAAATAAATCTGAATAAGCTATGAACGTTTAATGATAATTCCATGCAATCATTCAGACAATGATGAGACACTAAATATGCATATTTAGGATTCTGTTTTGTGACATTCGCACCGGGTGTGCGAGTAGTTAGTAAATAAATAAACTGACAAAAAAAAAAAAAAACGTGCAATTAAACAAAATTAGCTCCAATAGCTGCCATTAAATTTCTATTCGAATATAAGGAGGTCTGACTGTTTAATAATATTAGAAAATCTAAGTGGACGTTTGCGATGTTACCTTTCCCTTGAGCGAGACCTGGACGGACTCCTCCCCCCGGATGACCTCTTCTCCTTTCTGCGGTGCCGCTCCTCTCCGCTGTCTTCTGAAAGCCTCTCGCGCTCTTTATCCGAACTCTGCAGCAGGTCCTCAGATCGGCTGTGCGATCTGACCATCTTGTCCCCATCCCTCCGCCGCGCCTGTTTTAAGAAGAAGTGGTCTCTTTCAGGAAAATAGTGTGACAAAGAGAGTTAGTATGCCAGTTTTAGAACAAGCATCTTTAAAGATGATTAATACGCACAGCCCCAACCACCCACTCCTCACCACATCTACATCTCTCAGAGAAATTCAGCGGTATGAATCTCACATTCTTAGGGCACGCATCTCATCTTTATTACACAATACAATTAAAGAATTTGAAAAAAGTAAACGATCTAATTCTAACTCTTAATAGAAGGTCGTATTCAGAGTTCAAAATGATGCTTTTGAAATTGACAGACTTTTCTTGTCTAGGGCTTTGAGAGCAGCTGGTACTGAATTGTTTTCTATATCCGCCTTTAAATCAGGCACTTGCCTTTACAATGTGGGAACTGAGAACGAATACTGAAATAATAGAGATCACCCCACTCTTTACTTTCAACTGCTATACAATATCACATTAAAGCATGAGACATAAAAAAACCCTCCATTTTATTATAAGATGAAAGTGAGACGACTCAAATAAAAATCTAATAAAACTATATTGTGACTACATTGAGACAACCATGCATTAGGAATGGAAATATCCTAGTTATGATAAACAAATAAATGTAGAGCAAGAATTCTCAATCTAAGAAAGTGTGTTCCACTATCGTCAATCAGATAAAAGAGCATGATTAACCGGATGCAGTCTAATATTTTGAAGCTGGGAAATGTGAAGCTTAGGGCTAAATTTGCTGTATCTGCCAGTGAGAGTTGAAGCAGAATGTGTTGAACAGGTCAAAAATGGATTTTATACAGCCATGGGTTAAAGGACAAGCTGTCCTTGTTTTATATAAATAACACCGATCAGCCGTAAATATTACAACACGACACATATCGTGCCCAGTGGTGCGCCGGGCTGGCTCTGTTCCGTCAGGGCCTCTGAGGGTGTGCTGTGGCGTCTGGAAACTGTTGGTTGCGGGGTTCGCATCCCATGGACGCTCGATTGGATTGGGATCTGGGTAGACGAGCCTTAAAAGGGCCCATGATTCAATTACATTACAATTACACAATAAACATTAAGTTTACTTAATGTTATGGCTGATCAATGCGTTATAAACATATACACGTGTATTTGCGTTTATTCATGAGGGTAACTGATTCAATGTCAGTGTGTCATACCTACACATTTAATGCTGCCTTCAAATACAAATCCACATGAATTTATACATACATAGGTTGGAAATCTAAATGCTAGCAGAGCCATGTTCTGCCTTGCCAGCTTCCTATGCAAGCAGAACGCAACTCTGAATACGGCCCGTGTCAGTGTTCTCTTGTCAATCAGACTTGCTTCAGCTTCACTTTTTAATGCGCTAGTTTTATTCTGAAGCGACTGCGATTCCCAAGTACTACGCTTTCAAACTGACGGTTTCATGACATTCCCAACATTCATGCATACAAGAGGACAAAGATCGATCAAGATCAATGCAACTCATGTGGGGACTTGGAAAGGATTAATGCAAGGTTGCTAGACAGAAAAATATAGATATATAAATGTGTATACATTTTTAGGCAAGTGGAAGATTGAGGCTGATAGTTACCTGTCCAGTTGTAGGCATATAATTTTGCTATCTGTCAGCAGGGTCTTCTGTTCAGAGTGTCTCTTCGTGCATTAGCACGCTGAGTGTAATTTGTTATAGAGATGTTATCATGTGATCTAAATACAGGCTTTTACCAAAAAAAAAGCAAATTCCCACACAATCTGTTCTCTACTTTAGTCATCTCTAATTTCACATAACTGACACGTGTGAGATTGAGAAAAACCAAAGAAATAATCACTCAAGAACTACTTCAGTTTTGACATTTTATCATGTCCTGTTAAACCTTCATACTTACCCTGTCCTAAAACTTATGACAAATTACATACTGACGTGACCACATCAACTTAACCTACGTGAGTGAAATGGTCTTTAGTTTAGTTACCTCTTTGCTTCTGCTCCGGGATCTTCTGTGCTTCTTGTCACCTGAAATTAGGATGTACAGGAATATTTAATGCACAGGCGCGCACACACACACATCTCTTCGACACACACATACTATAAAGACACTGTACGATGTGTGCTGTATGTTTTCAGTACACACAGGCTCGAAGTTAAATTAAATTCAGTCCTTATTCATCACATATACATTACTGCACTGTGATGGTTCTTATTCTTATCATGGGGTCAGAGCACAGGGACAGCCATTACACGGCACCCCTGGGCCGGACAGGGCCTTAAGGGCCATGGACAAGGACGCAACAGTGGCAACCTGGTAGAGTTGGGGCTCGAGTTGTCGACTGGCCAATCAGACGCTTGGAAAAGCGGTTACATTATTTACAGGAATCTTCCGGACTGTTTATAAAGAGTTAATGCTGTATGTAAACCTTTGAGCCACTGCCATTCTGAGAGATATTTCGATTCGTCTCCACTTAAATGTTTTAAAATGTCCTATGGAGATGCCTCACTCATTGACTTTTTAAAAATAAGGTCAAATGAAACTGGTCGAGTTGTAAGACTGAAGTTTAATATATTTAGCCTAGGTGTATGTTAACTTTTCACCACATGATTTTATGTACAGTGAAGCTAAGTAACATCTTTCAATTATTTTTTTAATCTAGCCAGCTATTTTGTATGGATATCAGAGGAAGAAAAAAAAAAAGTTACCCGATTTGCGCTTTTTGTCTCTGGAGCGACATCTGGATGGTGAGTGATGTCTCCCGCCCCTGGGTGATTTAGAACTTTCCATGCCGACCCTTTAAGTCTACGTCAAACACTGAGCTTGTGCTTCAGGACAACGACATTTGCCTGAGAACAGAAACACAGATTTAAATCTTTAGTGGCTGTCTTAAAACGACTTAGTCACTATGTTTTTTTGTCAGTGGCTTGATCCTAATCTACACAGGTGGATGACCTGACCCGACACCTTGCTTCATCTCTAAATTATGCTTTGAGTTGACACATAATAAGGGTGTGAAATGTAATGCATGTTACAAAACTAGTTTTGTAAAAAAAAAAATAATAAAAAAAAATTCTAATTAAAGCAATACCCTTAAATCTAGTTCATCAAGCACAAATACTTTTTAATCATGATCACAAAAATCTAACAGATCCAGGTAGGTAACACCCTCCCCAATCTACCTTTCAGGTGCAGAAAAAAATATAAAGGGAACACACAGGTTTGTATTTATACACTTACAGCATTCAGCAGACCCCCTTATCCAGAGCGATTAACATTTTTTTCTTACTATACACCTGAGCATTTGAAGGTTAAGCACCTTGCTCAAGGGCCCAACAGGGACAACTTAGTGGTGCTGGGGTTTAAACCTGAGACCTTTCGATCAGTTGTCCAAAACTTTAACCACTGAGTTACCCAATACCCCATAAATCGTTTTATACTTTACCTGCATATCCGACATGTACAAGTGCATTAGAAAAGTGAGTTCGTGATTTGCCTTTGAAAACACAATGAACCCCATCCGACCAATAAGATAAAGAAATTAAGCAGCACCGTGATCAAATATTTATTTAATAAATAAATATCTGTATTTGACACAATCTTTTTACACAGCAGGCGAGGCTCAGCTCGGCTTATCTCTTTTACGGCTTGAGAATTTTTGTGCTCAGAGCAGCTTTTTGTACCGCGAATGAAAAAGAGCCCACTCACATCCACTCTCTTTTCACCTTGTTTGGAATCACAGTCAGGTAATTAGTAATAGTTGATATGGGGGATTTCCATCATTTCCACAATTAAATTTTATCTATTTAATTAAAAAAAAGGGAAAACATGTATGTATATATTATAATGTTGTATTATCAAAGATAATGCACATGAAAAGTCTCTGATCTGCCTTTTCCTCCAAACTCTGTGAGAGAATCAGACTCAAAACCACTACACACAACTCAAACCTCATTTACACACGTTTAAAGTGATAAAACCGTTTCTTTATAAGATGAGATAAAATGAGATATACCTTTCTTCATCCCACAGTGGGGAAATTTCAAAATCCTACAGACGTGCACTCTGAACAATTTACGCATTTTCATCCCATTTGGTACACGTGAATTATTTGCTAAGTTTGTTTAGAAATAATTACGATGAATGGGAAAGATATATACTAAGCAGTTAGCAATATCACAATTTTAATTGAATCAGCACCAAGGTATAGTTATAATATGGTATTAAGAGGTGACTGGGTATTCCCCCCACCCCACTACAGCTTAAAACTTTGGAATTACTTTCTCACATCATAAGCCTTCCTGATTTTTCTCTCTTTATACATCGTGAAGCAATGCTAAAGGCATCCAAATTTTGCAGTCATTTTTCTTGAGCAGTTGATATTGAGTACTGTCTCTCTGATCTGAGTGTCTGCTACTCATGATCTGTAAATCCTTTATAACGGCTCTAATCTGAGGTGCTGTTGATTAATTGTGGATTTCTGAGACTGGTAAATCTAACTGAACTTCTGCTCTGCAGCAAAGGTACATTTTGGTCTTTCTTTCCTGGGAAGGTCTTCATGAGAGCCAGTTTCATCATCGTGCTTATACAATAGAACAAAACTGTTATACGTGCAAGAACTATTCCAGACAAACTGATCTTAGTGTCTCAAACTTTTAAGTGTGTTTAAAATGTGGTTGAGATCTTTGCACAGACCTAAAAAAAAAAAAAACAGGTAGCAGAACAACAGACCAGCACCAAAAAAAGATGACGTTAATATAATATAGTGACGTCACTTACACGGAAATCCTGGTTATCATAATGTTACCCCTTTGTTGGTTTTCCCTTTTACGTAAATAAGAATTCACCAGAGTACACTTGCGTCGTCCAGTGACCCACAAAGATAAGCTCCCGTTTACTCAGCAACACTTGCTGTGTGTGTGTGTGTGTTGGTGGTCCGTTTGTGGGCTAGTGGTTGTTAATGACGTCATCAGCGATACGATACAAGGTTTGTTTGTCCGGAGATGTAAGCGAGCTAACGGGGCTAGCTATGCTAATTCGCGACGGCTCGACACCAAACAGCAAGAGATATAAATATTCAGTTTCAAATCCACCCGAACACATTACACACACTATACACACACACACACACACACACTGCGCGGTGTATATGCGTGTGTGTGTGTGTTATCCTTTAGGGTTACTCTGGTTTGGTTAGAGTGTATGAGCGCGCGGCGGCCTACAGAGTCACTATGTGTGTGTGTGTGAGTTATGCTCAGCCGGAACCCGAGCATAATACACTATCACTGTGGTACTTACTGTACTTATACACACACCATTACGCAAAAGCCGATATTTAAGCACACACTTACCGCTCCTCAGAGTTAATAAAGGTGAATTATTTCCTGCTGTGTTCCGCCTGCGGGCTGCGACCTCACCAACAACAACGCAAACTGCAGGCAACACAGCGCGCCGTAACCCGGAAGTGCTTCAACTCACTTCCTTCGCTTTGTGTGTGTATAATACATATGACCCTGTGTACACACAGCATAGGATTTACATTCTTACATTATTTCAAACTATTACAAGATGTTATATAACACGGTAATCTGACATTGTGGCAGCACCAGAGATCATGCCACACTCAAACACTACCACTACTCTACTCCTCCTCCTACTGCTAATAATAACAACAATAATAGTAATAATAATAACAAGAAAAAGTACCATTATCATAAAAAAATAATTATGATTAACTATGATGATGCTGCTGAGAGACAAACCACGATAATCCCCTCACTTCAGAACAATGAGACATTTATACTAAACAACTTTTGGTGATTGCATCAGTTAAAGATCTGCTACAATGGAGGCGGAAGGAGGCCTTTCACAAAACACTGATGACGTGCACTTGGAACACAAAGCTGAATGGAGAATGACAAGAGAAAAGAGGTCAAATGCACTTGTTTAAAAATTGAGGGGTACTTTTTTTTTTGTTTTTAAGACATACACTCATGAGGTTTCACTGGCAAAAAAGTCTTTGATTGCGTCCTTATTCCTGCACAGGACACTCAATAATTTATCTTCTCAGATTAATTGACGTTTACAAGACGCAGAAATTATTTAAAAAAAAAACGATTCAACTTCTCCAGCCATTTCAGATGATACAACTTAGACGTCTGAAATAGAGAAAGACAATTCAATAAATGACTCAAGTGTACATATCAAAGAGGAACCAATTAAAAGCTCTCAGGAGGACGATAAGTTCTTACTTAATGGTCTAGTCCTCTTTGTCACTAGAAGTAATGATGATTATGATAACCTGCTGAGTGCCTACACAAGTACTTGTTATGATGTGGCTATGGATGCGGTCACACAAAACCGTCTGACGTCTATTCTAAACCCTCTTAACCCAGAAACAAAATCTCCTGCATGGAACCATTTTTCTGTATTTCCTGACGATAGTACCAAAGCTATCTATCTATGTATTGTATGAAAGAGTTCAATCGAGGTAAAAATGAGAAAGACCTCAGTACTAGTTTAATGAGTATACTAAAGGTGATAAAGATGATCCTACACCAACTATTAGTACTGCTTATAATAATAATAATAATAAGAAGAAGAAAAATCATCATCAAAAATTGTGATGATAATGACGATGATACTACATTAACTATAGTACTACTACTACCACCACTCATAATAATAATAAGAAAAACAAGATGACAAAGAAGAATCATCGTCATCAAAAAAGGTATAATAATAATGATCATAATGACGATGACGATACTACACCTACTACTACAACAAATAATAATAATAAGCAGAAGATGATAAAGAAAAATAATAATTATAATGATTCAATTAATTGTCATTACAAATGAAATTATTTTTTTGTATCTCTCAATTGAGAACCAAATTTGGGCACTGGTTCTGATCTATCTCCAGAACTGCCTTGGTAGGAAAGGGGAATTAGTGTTACTGTAACCCAGGGTCAGTAACCCAGAGCTTTAACCATGCTGCCTCCCTGCTGATGTTGATACTAAACCAACTACTTTTACTGCAACTTATAATAATAATAATGATGATGATACTTACACCTACTACTACTAATAATAATAATAAAAATTCCACATTTTCACTTTATAAAGTAATCTGCAATAATGTCTCATACAAAGCATTTTATTTATTGTGTGCAGTATAAGGTACACCTGTGCACTACTCATGATGTCAGATCAGCATCTTGATGTGGCACACCTGTGAGGTGGGATGGATTATCTCAGCAAAGCAGAAGTGCTCACTATCACACATTTAGACTGATTTGCGAACAATGTTTGAGAGAAATGGTAATATTGTGTATCTGGAATGAATTTTAGATCTTTAAGTCCATCTCATGAAAAATCGGAGCAGAAACAAAGGTGTTGCGTTTATATTTTTGTTGAGTTTAACACTAATTTAGCATCTGAAGTTTCATCTGATCATCTTCAGTAACCACTTACACTCAGTAACACTCCGGATGCACCAAAACCCTAAATCTTGTTCGGGTTTTGGTGCATTCGGAGCTTATCACAGGAACCCTGGTTGTGGGGAGGAAATACTGGGTGGAATGGGGGCAAACCCAAGGAACAAGCAAAGATCTATGCAAATTGTCTTATCCGTTTTCTGAACACGTGCTTGGAAACATTCGTCTTAAAATATTCTTACTGTTTTCTTATCAGTTTTATTGCATTAAAACATACATACAAAATGGGTTATGCATCTAATTTGGTTATAATATACTAAGCAAAAAAAATCCTGAGCAGAATAAAATAAACCCTTTTCAACATAGCCTATTTAATGCTTGCAAATCAGGAGTCCATTTGTCCACCCGAATACTGAAGTCCACAGTTAGAGGCTTCATTTTGGAAGGGTTGCTTTCTTCATCCAAGGCTTCAGTCACAGTCTTCATGCATCCTTTTTCTTTTCCTATTAAAAGACATGAGACACAAGAAAAGAAACAAGGACAAGAACTGAGAATGTTTCTGCAAATCTAAAATTTCACTTCTTTTTCATGTAGCACCAAACTCTTTGTTTTGTTTAAACTTTTCAGAAGTTGAACACCTATAAAGCATAAACTAATCTGTCTGTTTAGATTTAAAGAAATTCCATTTCAGAAGTTTGTTCACTTACTGTAATTACAGCTGTGGATCAGTTGCATGTCTTTAGAATTATTATTTGCAAAGAGACACTCTGACATGAAGTAGCAGTGCTTTTATTAATTCCGCTCCCCCCCCCCACCCCCACCCCCCACCACACACACATTTTTGTTATTGTTTTATATGTTGGAGTTTTATGATGGTTTTGCCTATCAAAGCACTATGATTCCCAGCATACACTGTGCAAATAATCTCTACCACAGACATCAAAAGGGTATGATATTACTACCTTTCGCTTTGATTACCATGTACAATGTGGTGGCCAGTTCATGTGTGAAAATGATTCCTCACGCTCCCAGGACCACTCTTTTACAATAAATATTGGAATATCCCTGTGCCATCAGGGCTGAAAAACACTATTGATGTGATAACCTGGTCATTCAGTATATTCAGGACATCAGCTGATTTCATTTTATTGCACCATGTTGTTCTTTCAGCTGCTTCCAGCAAGGGGTCTCCACAGCAGCCCATCTGGTCCACACATACAAGCGTGGCTTAAGTTTTACACAAGATGCCGTTCCTGACACAACCTTTCCATTGTATCCATCCCTGCATCCAGTGTCTGGTGTTTTGGCCAATCAAACCCGGGAGTCAAACCCAGGCCTTCTGCATGGCCGGCGAAACACCTACCACTGAGCCATCAGTGCCCTTCATTTTATTAATGCTACTATCTCCACTATGCATCATGCTGTCTCCTTCTTACTCTAATGCACCATCACTCTGGAATAGGGTCAATCTGAATTTATTAAGTTACATGACCCCTTTCCATTGCTCCAACGTCCAATCTTTATGCTCGCTTGCAAATTCAAGACTATATATTGAATGTAGAGCATTTCTTCAGATTGATTGAGCTAAATGAAAGACATAGAGAGGCCAAGAGTCTTTCAACTTCATTACTAAGAAGAACTTTTCTCCATGGATCCTGAGCAAGCACTTCCCATTTTGACCCAAAAATGTTTCTAAATGCAAAACAGCAGTGAATGGCACAATGTTGTCCAGTCAAACATTCAGTAATTGATTTTACCAGTTATACAGTAATGTTTAAGGTAATAAATAAATAAGTACTGCTTATTCGTATAGTGCTCAGGATTAGCTATCTGACTCAAAGCCCATATAGTTGTTCTATTTTTTCTTTTTAGTTTGCATGATATACCAAAAGGGGTTTTTCCCCAGTATTTAGGTCAGGATATCTTTCCACAGAACACACTTCTGTGGGTTCTGACGAGTATTTCAAGATGAAACTGGGATTCTGTTGGATTAATCAAATTGCGCTAGAATTCAAATATATCATTATTTCATTAGCATACACATATTACCTTTTAAATTAGTTGGCTTTAACAGCTTGTCTTCATTATTGTCTTCCTTAGGCTTCTTAATTTTGTCCTGTAAAAGATAACATCATTATGAAAGTAATGATGTTAGATGGTATATATTTGTCTATTCGGGGTAGTCGCAAAACAACAACAGTTATCACAGTAATAATTTCAATTTTGCTTAGAGTGCAGTAATCTAGGTTGTGCATTATTATTTGAGGATTCATAGGATGAATATAACTTTGACCAGAGAAGATTAAACACATCACTACTAATCATAATTGCCCTTAATACCGTTAGAAAACAAGTCTTTTGCTATACATTTTTGCAAATGTACTGTATGTGACACCTCCAGGTCCAGCACTACTACTAGTTTTCGCCAAGGTTTTGAGGGACTGGCAATTATTCAGTGTTTATAGAACTATCAAACTATACTGTAATCTAACATCTAATCTTTCATCTAGGCCATAGTGATGTCCCGTTTCTTAGTAATGTAAGTAACTGCAGATTGACTCTTGTAGCAGATTGCAAAGATGTCAAACCCCTGGTTCTTAGGTTTAAGGCATTTAACCTTATATAGGATGAGTTCCGTCACATTACCATCCTGGAGGTCACTAGTCAACAGTGTACTTATCAGCAAACTTAAATATAAAGCAGGATGGGAGAAGAGGTTTCTAGATTAGTTTGGGCTGTAAATAGTCCATACATATCCTGAATTAAGCTTCCCTATGATGCATTGCATGGTCTGCTCCAGTCAGAACAATGGGCATATACAGTCTACCTGAGCCTCCAATAATGACCTGGACTCCATTTTAACTTAAACATCTTCTGTTGTACTGAACTTCCCGTCTTACATAGTATGACTGCAGATCAATTCCTGCTAGCTGTTTCACCCAGATGAGGATGGGTTCCCTGTTGAGTCGGGTTCCTCTCAAGGTTTCTTCCTACTACCAAGGAGTTTTTTCTTGCCACTGTCGTCGTCGTCCTCTGCTCGCTCATCAGGGACAAACTTATTATTTTGATTCATACACATTCACATTTCATACAAACTTAGATAATTCCTTTGATTGTGTAAAGCTGCTTTGCGACAACGTCAACTGTTAAAAGCGCTATACAAATAAAATTTAATTAAATTGAATATGTCTCTGGCCGCAAGAAGTGGCAGGATTATTCGACTGTGACTTTTGCTCTAGTGAAGGTGGAGATGAAAAGGCAACACTGGATTCAATAGTTTCTAAAGGATTAGAATTTGAAATATGTCTACTGTCTAACATTAGCCCCATTGGCTGGGACAGAAATATAAATTGAAATAAATATTTATAACTCTGCATGTTAATTACCAGAATCCTCATCTTTACTCAATTGGAACCCTGGGAAGATCTCATTTATTCAGTCTAAGCAACTAAAAACTTTTTTTCTTTACTAGGCTGCTACTGTACTTTTCCTGTTTACTATTAGATTAGAGTGCTTCAGTGAGTGATAGGAGGATAGTTGTGCATATAAAGATGTAAAGATATATGATTTGTAGTTTGTAACAGTTCTCAGTACTTCAAAAGTAGTACTTCAGTCAGTACTTCATTCATTCCGTGAATAGGTTTGCCTCGCATTCAGATTAACAAGGGCACCAATAGCATTTCAAAAATGCCTTTGAGGGCCTTTATGAAGGATGCTGTGTTTTATGATATCCTGCACACACATACCATGGGCAATTTGGGAACACCAATTAGCATAATCTGCATGTCTTTGGAATGTGGGAGGAATCTGAACTACCCAGAGGAAACCCACCAGGCACGGGGAGAACATGAAAACTCCATGCACACAGACATGAATCAAACACAGATCCTGGAGGTGCAAGGCGACGGTGCCACTGTGCCGCCTTAAGGTGACTATTTTTCAAAAATGTGTCATTGCTCTGACCTTAATAGTGTGACCTATTTAAATGGTAGGACAGATGTATTGACCATTTAGTTTCATGGCAGGCAAATGGATCCAAAAGATTTGAAAGTAGTTTGGAAATATAAAGAAACTTCAAGAAATTCTTCCATTTGTGTTGTACATCAATGTCTCTGATGCAATGGTTATGTGTTGTATTGCATCAGTTACAGAATGATAAGCTATTGGATTGCACATGAATCAAAATACTAACTTCAGCAAATCACAATTAGCATGTACGTTCCGAACAGGCAGAGACACTGCCTTTTATACACGCGGTTGCCAAGGGGTGGGAGGGATGTAAGAGATATTAACTTAAATTTTGTAGGTCTTTAGAAGTCATTTAACGATTGGCAGAGTCTCAGCTATACAGACATCTAGTGAAAGTTTCACCACCTAGGTGGCAGAACAGAAAACAGTCTGGACTTATGTCTTCCTTGATCTCTGAGAGATGGTAGGCCCAGCCGATCAGTGTTGGAAGATCATAATAAACGTGGTGCGGGGTGTGATTAGAGCTGAGAGGTAAATGGGTGCTGGCCCATTTTTAGCTTTGTAGGCGAGCAGGACTGAACAAGTACCAGAATAGCCTGTGTAGAAAGCAATGGGTGAATTTTTCTGATGTTGTAAAGAAGAAATCAACAAGAGAGATAACAATTGACAATGTGTGGGGAAAATGACAGTTGATTGTCCAAAGTTACCCCAAGACTGCGGGCAGTGACTAAAGAAGTGATCCGATTGTTGTCCAACGAGATCACAACGTCTTGACAGGGGAATCAATCACATGGGATGAACAGCAGTTCAGTTTTATTGATAGTTAAAGTTTCAGTTTCAGCTGATAAGCTGTCATCCAGGATGAGATGTCTGCCAACCATGCTGAGATCGGGGGGAAAATCTGTGTGCTTGAGGGAGGAAAGGAGAGAATGAGTTGCGTGTCATCTGCATAAAAATGGTATGAAAACCTGTTCAAGAATATGACCTTACCAAGAGACTGGGTATAGAGGAGAACAAAAGAGGACCAAATACTGAGCCTTGTGGGACTCCAGTAGATCACCTGCATATCTCCTCATACGACCTATATCCTATGTCAGAAGCAAACCATCACCATGCTGTGCCACAGATTCCAAGGCTTGTATGGATAGACAAAAGAATCTTGTTGGTCACCATGTTAAATGCAGCTGAGAGGTTCTGGAGAATCAGGACAAATGAAGTTTTAGCTGATCTAGCAGCATGGAGATTGACAGACAGAAGAATAGTCGCTGTGGAATAAAGCTCTGCTATAGTGGTTTTTGTGGGAGCGAAGGTCTTACTGATTGCTCCTATTTTTCCATCACAGAATATGGCAAAGTCATCAGGAGTCAGAGGGGATGGAGCTGGTGGGTTGAATAGTTAGATGAAGATATTGTGGAGTTTGCAAGGATCATCAGAAAAACTTCCAGTTTTTCCTTGTAGAAGGCAGTGTTAGCAGAAGTCACTTCACATGAGAATTTGGAGAGAAGAGTATGGTAAGAAGGCAATATCTGCATCAAACTTTCTTCCATTTTCTCAAGGAACACTCTTTCCTCATCAATGAATGAGTAAGTTGCAGTAGTCCAGTCTTGAAATAACACAGGACTAAACAAGCACCTGAACAGCCTGTATAGAAAGACATAGGCAAAAGAGAAAGTTTGTGATTGGCTTTAGGCAGGATAGGAAGGGTAATGGTGAAGGATGTGTGGCTGGGGAAGAGGTGCAGAAAACCAGGTAAAGGAAATTCCCTTGTGTGTGTGGGGCAGTTGTTAATGAGAAAGAGTTATGGAGAGGGGGGAGGAAAGAGAATTGGAGTTTGCCAGAGGGAGGTTGAATACTCCAGTGAAAGCATTATTATTTGGAAATATAAAGAAATTGAACCAAAGGCAATATATAAATTTAGCATAATCTTAGGATTTGTCAGTTACTGTCCAAAATACCTCTTCATCAAGACAGTATCCCAGAGGACCAGGAGGCAGTAGACAACAAGGATGTGGAGGTCAAGGGGAAAGGTTACCTTAACAGCATGAAATTCAAATGATGAAAAACTGAAATGAGACAGTGGGAGACGTGTAAAGGACCATCTCTTAGACCACAGCTGCAAATTTCTTGTGAAGGGTGAGAGAAAACATAGGCAGAGGATAGGGAAGCCAGTGTAGCTGAGTTCTGAGGAGATATCCAGGTCTCGGTGCCAAAAGATCAAGAGCAGTGGGAAGTTAGGGCTAAAATAAAATCTGCTATCTTTACAGGAGACTGGCAGTTTCAGAGCCCACCTACCACCAGTGCAGGAGAATGACACAGCGGTGGAGGGTAGTTGAGGTTTATGGGAGATCTGCCCCTGCTGTGTGAGAGAAAGCATCTCAGCTTGTGAGAATAAACTCAATTACGTGAGAACAAGTTACTTTAGACCTACTTCAAATCACACTACAATTAACACTACAGGACAGCAAAACTATGTACACAATAAAGAACCAAGACGTTCTCAAAATATTACAAAAGTCAAAACCTACCCTACCAGTGAAGAAAAATCCAACATAGAAAAACATTAAAACAACTTATTAATACAAATGTAACCCTTGGCTTAAAGTGATATGCCCAGATTACGCCATCTAGGTTGTTTATCTACCCAGGAATATAAAGTAAAAAATAAATAAACCAAGTGAAATGACGAAAACATAAAGAACCGTAATGGCTCGATTGAATCAAAAACAGATAAAAAGATTAAATACAAATTTATTTTACACAAAGAGTCTAAAAATGATCCATAAAATAAAATCTCTTACACAGTTTGCCAAGTAGATATCCACAGGAACCACAATACTTTGATAGCAACAGAAAGGACAAAAATCACACAGCAAACCAACACAGAGCAAATAAACCAAAGAAACTAAAGAAACAAAAAAATAAATAAAAATACACTCCCTTACACTAAGCTTCCAATATCACAGCTAATCATACACCTGAATACAGATTTTATTTAATTGAATTTAATTGAAATTTAATTGTAATTAATTTAATTAGAACTTTATTAATCCCAGAGGGAAATTGCTTCTTCGCATATCCCAGCGTAACTGGGGTCAGAGCGCAGGGTCAGCCATTATACGGCGCCCCTGGAGCAGTTAGGGTTAAGGACCTTGCTCAAGGGCCCCAACAGTGGCAACCTGGTGGAGCTGGGGTTCGACCACTGATCTTCTGATCAGTAACTCAGTGCCTTAACCCTTTGAGCTACCACTGCCCCAAAGGAGAGTTTAATTGAGTGTAATATCACAAATAAACAAAATGTCCAGTACCCTTTCACACATATACAACACAATAGGGTAAAATAGTCTTAAAATACCCTATAAATCAAAGGTGCAAAAGAGCACCACCCAGCAAATAAGGCATCTTTCAATACAATTTCCCCTTCCCAAAAAAGATAAAATCCCCGAAATAATTTCATAACTTTTAAGTGAGACTCTCAGACTATAGTAAACTTTTTGCTATCAGCACTCGGCATGCACGCACACACACCCTTTGTAATGGCAAACACATATTTAGACAGTGACTTGTGGCTATACGAAAAGCGAATAGACGACTCACCGGAAACAAAAAGCAAAGGGGGATAGAAACCAATATTGCTGCCCATAGAACAGGAACACAAAAGGAGCGTTGCTGTACGCTACTAAAAACACTTTTATCAAGTCACATAGCATGTCTCAAATCACTAATTGTGCTCAGGTGCGCATAATTTCCTGATGCCGCTCCATGCCAATAGGTGCGTCTTCCTGCGAGTCATACACCAGCAAAGAAAAAAAAAGAAAACTCCAAAGCGCTTAACCCAATAAATAAATACTTAACTGGTTACATTCTACCCCCGGTTTTGAAATCATCGACCTGATGATATTAACTTTAAGGTCAAAAGAAAGCAAAAACACTGCTAGTTACTGATACTTGCGAACTAACCAGGCCCCTCATGCTACCCCCAACTGTCTTTGACACATGATGAAAATTGGGATGGTAGCCTGCTGATGCTCGGGTAGTCCGTTGCAAAGGTGGTCTCTTGTTAGTTAGTCTTTTGAAGCCAGTACAGAGTCACTAGGCAAGGGGTCATAGACAGGAAGAGACTCAGGATTAACAACTCCACTGGACGACCTAGAAGCACCCTCAGAACTCTGATGCAAAATGGAGCAGAATTCAAAGGGGATTTTTGAACAACCTTCTGGTCATGTTGTCCTTTCTACGGTTTGCTGCCACCTTCAGTCGACTTGTAGCTCCCATAAAGGCAACTTGTAGTCTTGCTTGATGGTCATAGATCCAATCATGAATGCTACCCAAAGTGGAAGTCTCAATTCTACCCAAAAGGAAGTCAATGGGCAGCTGTGGATCTTGTCCAAACATTAAAAAATATGGAAATTCGCATGTAGACTGATGTGCATAGTATTATAGGAAAACACCACTTGGGGGAGGTATGCAGCTCAGTTTTTCTTCTTAACAGTGGGCAAAGTGTGCAGTAAGTTATAGAGGGTGCGGTTAAATCGCTCACATTGACCATTACCACTAGGATGGGCTGGGGTGGGTCCGACATAACTGTTGGAGTACTGTTAGGTTTAAATGAAAAATAATTGTGTCTAAGCTAAATTTTACACCAAGAGAATAAGAGTTATTTCTTGCTGTGTTCGCCGCACCTTGATACACTTACCGGTCTGGGCCCGATTGACCAGAAGAGAAAAACACACACACACAGGCATGATGTCTGAAGATCTCTGTTTATTCTCAGCAAAGAGAGCACATTTAAACGGTGCTACGTCCTAAACATCAAAAGAACCAGTCATTAACATGTCAGTCATAGAGGGACCCAGGGACAGACAGGAGAGAGGAAATACATTTGCAGTCTAACAACAGATTAAACAGAAGGGTTCTAGCAGACAAGAGCCATTTGGATGTATACTCGTCTGGGTACAGGATATAGAAGGTGTTACCACAGAAGGCATAAGGAAGCACAGTGAGGGGTCTGTTCTCAGAGCACAGGAATCTTTTTATTAGAATACAAATGTCTTACAATATTATAAAATCTTACAACTACTTTTAAAATTCCTTCCTTGGTCTGAGTGGATGTGATTGGGGATGCCAAACTTGTAAAATCACTTATTAACCAATACCTTGTCAACTGTGCATACCGTCTGATCCGGGGTAGGTACAGCCTGGGTGTACTTTGAAAACACATCCATCAAAACAAGAACATTCTTCATTCTATTCTGTGATGGCTCTATCATTGTAAAAGCAATAGCCAAGATTTGGTTAGGCTTTGAGGCTAAGAAATGGTCAAATTACGTCTGAACTTGAGGCAAACTATCCTTATCAACTGTGCAGCATTCGCATTGTTGGCACCATCTATGGAGTTAATTATGTGCCAAAATTTAACAAACAAACACAATCTGCTTTGCAAAGAAAAAAACGACTTTCTCACAAATGCAGCGTTTTGCAAACAAACACAATCCGATTTGCAAAGAAAAAAATTCAACTTTCTCACACATGCGCCCAACCTATTTTCTCACAAATGCAATGGAGCAACTCCCTCTTCCAAAACAGCAGATGGCGCTATCGGTCAATTTACTCTATTCTCCCGAGACCTCAAACAACGTGTTTATATGGTTTACCCTTATGTCCCAGAGGAATATGAGCGGGGAACAGTTTTGAGGTGTCCATTATATATCCAGACAGCCAGACATATTAACAATCCACTATCTTTAGGAAAGAGCCCTGTAGGGGAATAATACAGTTATATCAAACCACAGCTGCATTTTAATTAACTATTGAATTATTAACTATAATTAGTGATCATATCTATATTTAAATAATCTGTTTCTGTAGTACATTACTACATTGTAGACAGCTGTTGCAGCGTCAGGTGTAGATACAGTAAGATGCAGGAATCATTGTATTAGACCGCATGAAATTTATGAAACTTTTTACAATCTGGTTTGTAATAGAATTCTGTCTGTAATTCAGTATGTTTACTGTTCATTTATAGCTTTTTTCCCCTTATAACTTTGTTAAAGATTATTTAAATGTAGATATGATCACTAATTATAAAAGATTTTGATGCTTCATGTCGCATACGTCCGTTATGGATATAAAAAGCCAAACATGATGGCAGTTCTTTCAGCCTTCAATAGTTAATTAAAATGCAGCTGTGGTTTGATATAACTGTATTCCCCTACAGGGCTCTATCCTAAAGATAGTGGAGTGTTAATATCTCTGGCTGTCTGGATATACTGTATAATGGACACCTCAAAACTGTTCCCCACTCATATTCCTATGGGACATAAGTTTAAACCATATAAACACGTTGTTTGAGGTCTCGGGAGAATAGAGTAAATTGACCGATAGCGCCATCTGCTGTTTTGGAAGAGGGAGTTGCTCCATTGCATTTGTGAGAAAATAGGTTGGGCGCATGTGTGAGAAAATACGGAGGGTGCATTTGTGAGAAAATACGGAGGGTGCATGTGTGAGAAAATATGGAGGGTGAATTTGTGAGAAAATACGGAAGGTGCATTTGTGAGAAAATACGGATGGATGCATTTGTGAGAAAATATGGAGGGTGCATTTGTGAGAAAGTTGAATTTTTTTCTTTGCAAATCGGATTGTGTTTGTTTGCAAAACGCTGCATATGTGAGAAAGTCGTTTTTTTCTTTGCAAAGCAGATTGTGTTTGTTTGTTAAATTTTGGCACATAATTAACTCCATAACCATCGCTTTACATCCTCAGACACACCTGGCCAAAAACATTTTTGTCGCACCAGCTCCATTGTACGTTCTGCTCCCTGATGGCCTGCTCATCATGAAGTTTCTGCATCACTGCATTATTTAAAGATGCTGGGAGCAAAAGCTGAAGAAAAGCCTTGCCACCCTGAGACTGGTAACACTGACGATACAAGACGCCATCCTTCATCTTTAACCGTTTCCACTGTTTCAGGAGTTTACCTACACCTGCGCCCAACCCCTGCCTTCATTTAAAGGATATTTCTCCTTGCTCCACAGCTTCAGAAACACTACTAGCACTGCATCAGCTTCCTGAAGCCTACACAGATCTGCAGGCATTTAGCTAGGAAAAGTAGTAATAGATGCTTGTATACCTTTACCCTGAGGTCGTTTGGAGGAGAGTAGTTGGACTGGCTCAGGTAGAAAACTTGCTGGAATCACACCTTCCGGCACAGGTTAAGCAGGGTACACCCGTCAGAGTGTATCAGCATTCCGATTACTACACCTTGATACTGAAATCAAAAGCAGCCAGTTGAGCAGCCCATTTCTGTTCTAAAGCACCAAGTTTAGGAGTATGAAGATAACTTGAAGATGGTTATTATCTGTATATACCACACTTGTGTCCAAAATTTTTCCTTCATGGCCCATTTAAGGGGCAAAAACTCCAGTTTCATGGAACTGTATTTAGACATATTCCTCTCCGAGGGCTTCAGTCCTCAACTTTGGCCAGGGGTAGCTCAGTGGTTAAGGTATTGGATTACGGTTCGGAAGATCCCAGGTTCAAACCCCACAACCACCAAGTTGCCACTGTTGGGCCCTTGAGCAAGGCCCTTAACCCTCAACTGCTCAGATGTGTAATGAGATAAAAATGTAAGTCGCTCTGGATAAGAGCGTCTGCCAAATGCCCAAATGTAAACTTAGCATAGGCAACAGGCCTGACTCGGTCGTCCTGATCCTGTTAAAGAACGGCTTCCAATCCGCTATAATTGGCGTCCACTTCTAAGATGAATGGTAAAGACAAGTCAGCATAAGCCAGCAGGGGAGCACTCACCAACTGCTGCTTCAACAAACTGAAACTCTGTTGACACTCCTCTGTCCAACCCTCCTTACAAAATCTGGCTGAATCCCTTTCTCTTGGCCCAAGTCAGGTGGTTACTAGGCAATGAAGCGGTGCTGTCAACTTGGCAAAACCTTCTATGAACTGCCTGTAATAACTTGCAAAGCCAAGAAACGAACAGAGTTCTAAAACTTGGTGCAGAGGGTGCCAATTAACATCCGTCCCAATATTCGTAGGGTCAGTGGCCACACCTTTGACAGAAATCATATGCCCCAAGTAGCTCACCTCAGGTTGGAAGAATGAACACTTGTCCAGTTTGGCCTTTAGGCCTTCTTGTTGACATTTTAGGACCACCTCCAACCGTTTTAAGTGCTGAGACACTGTAAAAAAAAAAAAGTATAGTGAAACAACAGGGATTGAAAATGTTGCGAACAAAACATGCGCTTCATCATTCTCTGAAAGGAACTGAGACACTGCAAAGGCTGAAAGCCATCCTGTTCCACTCATATAGCCCAAAAGGTGTACAAAAGTTAGTCTTCATCCAATGTTTCTTAGCCACCGGGACCTGATTATATCCACTAGCATGATCCATTGTAGAGAACCACCTGGCACCAGAAATGGCATCCAAGGACTCCTCAATTCTTGGAAAAAGGAAACAAATCTGTTATGGTCTTGCTATAAAGTTGACGATAATCAACACACATCCGCAAGCCATCCTTTTTTTTACTAGGACAATAGGGAAGCATACAGGCTACTACTCTCACTTATGATTTCAGCCTCTAGTAACTGAATAATATGAGCCTTAACTAATCATAAACTGACAGAGGAATACGTCTTTAACGCTGCTTAACTGGAACCTGATCAGTCACGGGAATGTCAGGTTCAATTAACGCAGCACCACCCAAATCACCATTGTGTGCGGAAAACACAGAAGAATACTTAGATAGTAGAGCCCTCACCTGACACTGTTTTTCAGAGGTCAGTGAGGACAGATCAACAGCATCTATCTTATCCTGCATCTTCGCATCATTAATTTGGCAACGTTTTACGTCGGATGCCCTTCCTGACAAAACCCTCTGCATTTATCCAGACTTGGGACTGGCACAAGAAGACACTGGATTGCATTAATTATAAGCACGTCACAATTAGGAATCACTTTTCCAAAGACTTCCACATCCAGCTCTAAATAGCCTACAGTGTATATGAAATGTCCAAACCATTAGCAACCTTAAGCTGCAACCAGTGACCCAAATGAAGTTTTTCTTACCCCCATAGATCAAAATTCTGCTAAGAAAAAGCTTTTAGTGACGGTAGACACCATTGAACCAGTGTCCAACAAACAGGGGGTCCCCACCAACACTGACAGTTACACAGAAAGATAGTAAAGGGGCCATATTTCCGGCATTAGGAAAAGAAACCACTGAGCCGATCACACACTCTTATGAACTGTGGCTTCAAAGCACAGAAGGTTCTAGTTTTACTCAAAACGACCAGAGAGCTGGGACTTTGATCCTACTGTCTGAGAGGGACCTGAAGAGACTAAACGTACCCAAGACACATTACGAGTTAGCTGATCAAGTTGTTCTTGCTGCTTTTTAAGCATTTCTTTAAGCTTAATCTACTAATTAAGAGCCTGTAAAAGATGGCGCAGACACATACACCCCATACTGCCCGTAAGTAGAAGAGGTTGAAAAACGTTTATATCTGGCACCTCTCACCATACCCTCCCACTCCCACCTGATAGCTCCCTCCTCGGCCTCTAAAAACAGGACATTTCCTCTCTCACGGAACATAAATTAACCTTTCAGTAACTACTGGATTACCACTGAAAGGAGACCTTTAGCCCCTATCAGCCCCTACTGCTCCATCATTAACATTAGAGGGGACCATTCCAGAACTTGCCTATAACAGATGATTATTATCAGCCTTAAGCTGGGCCATCAGGTCTCGCAACTGCTGCATCTCATCCGCCATAGTGCCTTACTAAACAAAAAAAAATTTTAAGCTCAGAAAAGCACAGAGCAATATACTCTCACACATTAGCTGCTATTTCCACCCAACAAACCAATTATCCCAAAAAAACAAAAAAGATTAAAATGAATGAAGCCTGCTTTACAACAAATAAAATCCTGCTGTTTACGCCAAGATTTAAACCCTTGGTTTCAATGCTGGACTGGCCATAGGGCATACCGGGCATTTGCCCGGTGGGCCGATGATGATTTTCGTCTTTTGTGGGCCGGCCGCCGATGTTTTTTTTTTGTTTTTTTTGTAACGTTATAAACTATTAAAGGTGGCGGATTGGCCAATTAGTCATGATCGACTCTGGGCTGGACCAATTACAGCCGAGGAGGTCAGATGCACCCTCCCCCTTACAACGGCTCAGCAATCACATATCATTGTTGAACAAAAATGGAGAACAAAAAACGCAAAGCAGCAGGAGGAGCCGAAAAAAAATAGCGCCAAAAAGAAACTAGCCCTTCAGGCAGATGCTGTCAAATGTGCTAAAATATCACAGTTGTTTGGTGGCTATAGTGGAGCTTCCACTTCAGTAAAATTAGCAAGTGATGGAGGCCAGCAGCCGCAGGATGAAGAGGGAAAGGGGAGGCAGGAGGAGGAGAGACCCGAGGCGGCAGGAGGAGGAGAGACCCGAGGCGGCCGCCGGTCCAAGTGGCAGAACTGAACTTGAGGTAGCCTAAGTAAAACCAAGTAAAACCATAAGAAAAAACTTATAAAAAAAAGTAGGTGTAGCTTATTTTCGTTGTGCTTGCTAACTTTTTACAGTCAGTTACAATAACTCCTACTGTGTACTAGTTAGCATGATGACAGAGTTTCTATGCTGGTGCTATGATGTTACTGAGAGTGAATTATTGATAAGGTTAGTTAGTATGGGCTGCCAAACGTAAAAAACGTAATCGTCCCGTATTCAGAGAAAATATTACGCGTTACGTATTGAGGTGAAAAGGAACGCGATTTGTCCTGTATTTCAGCTAGAATGAAGAAAAACACACACACGAAGCTGGAGTTATCCTGTGTCTTTACGCTGCGCAGCTGCCTCGGCTTCTCTCATTCTCTCCACTCCTTCTCCTGTTGATCAGCTGAAATAGGTTGAACAGGTGATGGAGAAACAGGTTTATCTTTTAGGTGACATGAATGAGTTGAAGGGAAGTTATGAACTGTTTCTGAGAGACTTTTCTACATAGCTGACAGCTGGTAACTGTGCAGGGGCGGGTCTAGCAAAGTTTTGCCAGGGGGCCAGGTAGGGCATTAACAAGGAAAGGGGGGCACAAAGAAATACTTTTCTTTCTTATTCTCATTTTTAATGTCTAGCTTTTAAATAATTATCTGAATCTTACAACCAAAGTGGTCATTTGATGTTAAATGTATAGAAATCCATTATCGTTTATAGTAAATAGAAAGTCTAAAAATTTTAAGTCTCTGTACGCCCAGTAAGCTTAACATCTGTGCAGTCTGAAATTATGTCGAAGAAAGATGTCGAATCTATTTAATTATTGTAGAAAAATAATTGATTTCTGTGCATTTGTGTTACGGTTAAGCTGATTGTGGCAGCCCAGGTCTCTGGATGACACTCCAGCGATCGTGATCTCTGTGTTTTGTTGTGTTGTCAGTTCTTGTGCCATGTACTGTGTGTAAAATGGCATCAAAAATTCAATTAAGTGTTATTCTTTCTCAACTTTCTTTCTCTGTCTCCTTTCACTTTTTAAAGGTTGCCATGTTTAAAAAAATATTTTATGCTGCCATGCCGTTTGTTAATGTGATAAATAAATAGTTTATGAAAATATCACGAAGTCTGTAATTTATTAATTGAAATACTCATTAATGATCATGTCTCACCACCATGAGTTGTAGATAGTTCAGGAGGTTAACTCGACCAAGCAGTCTTTTGTTTTCCGCTAAGTACTGTTTAGAATACCAGAATAGGGAGGATGGTGTAGGTTTAAGTTTATTAGATTGATACATATATACCAACAGGACAGTGTACATCGCTGTCAGAACAGCGTTTGTTTTCATTTAAAGGCTCTATGGCTTTGCCAATAATACCTAGTGGGCCGGTCTCCAGTCAAAATGCACGGGCCGATTTTTTGTCTCAGTCCAGCCCTGCTTGGTTTAAAGTGATATGACCCGTTTACGCCACCTAGCTTGTTTCTCTACCAGTTCTCTAAATTGGGTATAATAGCTTAAATAAATGAAATGTCCAGTACACTACCACACATATACAACACAATAGGGTAAAATAGTCTTAAAATACGCTATAAATCAGTGGTTACAGGACAAAAAACAGGACAATGAAACAGCAATATAAAACCGTGGTATGAAAAAGCAGCTAGTGCTCTCAGCCGCACCTGCAACACAAATATATTTAAAAACATAAATAAGGCATCTTTCAATACGATTTTCCCCTTTTCAAAAAAGAGAAAATCTCCGAAACAAACTCTTACCTCCTAAGATGCCTTCAGGAACTTCTACTTCTGCACTATAGAGAGCATCCTGACAGGAAACATTTTGACCTGGTTTGGGAACAGCACCATGCAGGACAGTAAGCTCTACAGAGGGTGGTGCGATCAGCTGAGCGTATCATCTACACCAAGCTCCCTGATCTGCACTCAGTCTATAGCAAACGGTGCTGGACCGAGGCCAGGAGGATCGTGAAGGACCTCAGCCACCCCAGCAATCGAATGTTCTCTCTGTTGAGGTCAGAAAAGCGATTCCGCTCCCTGAGGGCCAATACAGAGAGACTGAGGAGGAGCTTCTTCCCACAGGCGGTACGGTCCCTCAATCAGAACCACAGGACTAATCTAATTTTGCACATTACACACTTGTGGACATTTGTCTTTTTGCACTCCTTCTGGACATTCATGGACACTTATGGACACTGCACACCTGCACATTTACACATATTTTTTTATTATTTTTTTCCTCGTTGCACATAAGATACTTTTATGCATATTTGCACAACCCCCCTGGACATTTCTATTTAAAACCCACTTCATCTTCACGTTTCTATATTTTTTAAATATTTGTACAGAAAAAATTTCTTTTTCCATATTTGTACAGGTAGATTTTTCTTTATATTGTGTATTTGTACAGCTAGGTTTTCTTATATTTTTTCTTTTAGTTTATATGTTGTCTATAGATATATATTTTTTTCTTAGCTAAAGTTTTTTTCTATATTTTATTTCTATTTAATTCTATATTTATTTCCTATTAATAATCTTTATCATTTTTAAAGTCAAAAAGGGTGGTACTGCATATTGAACTGTGTGTGACTGTGTAAGTGACAAATAAAATTAGAATTTTGAATTTGAAGTGAGACTCTCAGACAATAGTAAACTTTCTGCTACCAGCACTCAGCGCACACACACACACACACTTAACTAAGGACAAACATTTGAATAGTGACTTGTGGCTATACAAAAAGCGAATAGATCAGGCGACTTACTGAAAACAAAAGGCAAAGGGAGAGAGAAACCAATATTGCTGCCCATAGAACAGGAACACAGGCAAAAGAAGCGTCACTTTTCCTTACTGAAAATACTATTATCGAGCCACATAGCGTGTCTCAAATCATTCATTGCGCTCGGGTGCGCTCAATTTCCTGATGCCGCTCCATGCCAATAGGTGCATCTTCCTACCTAGAAAAGAAAAGGAACTCCAAAGCTCTTAACCCAATAAAAATAAATAAATTCTTAAGCAGTTACACAAAGAATTAAATTTTCTAAGATTAAGTATCTTAGACCTTGTTAATGCTAAGTTGTACTTCCTTAATCATCAGCCACATACACTCTCTGTTTAAAAAAGATTATTAAATCCGGCACATACAGTCATGGCCAAAATTGTTGGCACCCCTAAAGTTTTCCAAAAGAAAAAGTATTGCATTAGCACATGTTTTGCTTTGTACATGTTTATTCCCTTGTGTGTATTGGACCAAAACAAATAAACGGAGGAAAAAAAGCAAATTTGACATAATGTCACAGAAAACTCCAAAACTGGGCTTGACAAAAATAATTGTAATATTATAAATAAGATTGTTTCAAGCATGTGATGCTCCTTTAAACTCACCTGGGGCAAATAACAGGTGTGGGCAATATATTTTTATACTGCCCACATATTTTTATATCAAACCAAGTTCACTTGGTCTTTGCATTGTGTGTCTGTGTGTGCCACATTAAGCATGGACAACAGAAAGAGGAAAAACGTCCATCTCCAGAGATCTAGATTTGCCTTAGTCCACAGTGTGCAACATTATCAAGAATCTTGCAACCTATAGCACTGTAGTTAATCTCCCTGGGCATGGACGGAAGGGGGGAAATTGTCTAGATGGTGAATAAGCAGCCCCAAATTTAAGCTGTCCTGCAGGCTCAGAGAGCATCAGTGTGGCCCAGGAGGACCCCACTGCTGATACAGAGACATAAAAAAGCAAGATGTATATAAAATTGCCAAAATGTATTTGAGTAAGCCAAAATCTTACCAAGAAAATGTCTTGTGGATAGATGAGACCAAGATAGAGCTTTTTGGTAAAGCACATTGTTTTACTGTTTACCGAAAACGGAATGAGGCCTACAAAGAAAAGAACACAGTACCTACAGTCAAATATGGTGGAGTCAAAGATGTTTTGGGGTTGTTTTGCTGCCTCTGGCACTGGGTGCCTTGACTGTGTGCCAGACCCATGAAATCTGAGGATTACAAAAAGCATTTGGGGTTGCATGTAGGGCCCAGTGTCAAAAAGCTAGTTTTGCGTCCGAGATCTTGGGTCTTTTAGCAGAACAATGACCCCAAACATATTTCAAAAAGCACCCATAAATGGATGGGAACAACGCGCTGGAGAAATATACAACCAGACTGGTTTCTGGTTCTCCAATGTCCAGTATGAAACAAAGATATTTAAAGAGCAAGTTCTGAGCACTGTACAAACAAAACCTTTCTTTTATTTATACAGATACAGATTTCAAACTACTGGCACATGTGTTACAGTACAGAAGGGCTGTTGCTGTTAAGGGAAATTGTCAAATTTTAATTTTTTTTTATCAAGTACAGGCCTGGTAATACTGATCCAAATGCTGATGTTTTTTCTACATACTCAGTGAAAATCCCAGATAATACACATAATCTAGGCCAGCAGTTGTTATCTCAACTGCGTGGCAAGACCATAAAACTGTTAAAGACACTGTTTCCTGCTTCCTTTGATCTGCCCCTGAGCGCAGAATCCTCTCTCTGTGCTGACCTCATGTCATGCTTGGACAAACCAGGATCATATTATTATTTTAGCTCTCATTCATGCTATCTAGTGAGCTTATAAGCAACCTATGGCTATTAATAGGTTTTATGAACTTTACATTCTATGCAAGTAGAAGACCATGAGAGCCTAAAGCATTCCTGAGTCATACTGCAAATTTAGCTAAATAAACCACAGAGAGCAACGGTTCTCCAAGAACTTAGTTAGTAAGAACCTGCAACAGAATGATGGAGGTTATGAATACATACTTGCATCAAGTTATTTACCTGACTTAGTCTGGAAATACACAGGTTGAGAGGAATTATTTATTATTTGTTTTTATAATTCTATTCCGCCCTTATGTCTCTAATTAATGCTCTCCTTGCCCGGTCTGCCAGCTTGGCGGACAGCAATGTCTTGGTAGGTTTGCATTTGTACCATACTCTGTGAGATGTTCAGAGCATGGGATATTTCATTATAACCTAACCTTCTCCACAACTTAATGTTCTTTAACAAACAGCTGTATTTATACTGTGATTAGGTATAAATAGGTGGACTTTATTTACTAATTAGGTGACTTTTGAAGGCAATTGGCTCCACTAGCATCTAGTTAGGGGTATCAGGCTAAGGAGGGCTGAATATACACTACTGTTCAAAAGTTTGGGGTCACTTCGAAATGTCCTTGCTTTTGGAAGAAAAACAGTTTTTTTCAATAAAGATAACTTTAAACTAATCAGAAATACTGACGATTTCCTACAACGGTGTGTACTACTCCCTTCAGAGAACAGCACAAACAGGATCTAACCAGAGTAGAAAGAGTGGGAGGCCCCGCTGCACAACTGAGCAAGAAGATAAGTACATTAGAGTCTCTAGTTTGAAAAATAGACGCCTCACAGGTCCTCGACTGGCAGCTTCATTAAATAGTACCTTGCAAAACGCCAGTGGCAACATCTACAGTGAAGAGGCGCCTCCGGGATGCTGGCCTTCAGGGCAGAGTGGCAAAGAAAAAGCCATATCTGAGACTGGCCAATAAACGTAAATGATTAAAATAGGAAAAAGAACAGACATTGGACAAAGGAAGATTAGGATAAAGTGTTATGGACGGACGAATCGAAGTTTGAGGTGTTTGGATCACACAGAAGAACATTTGTGAGACGCAGAACAACTGAAAAGATGCTGGAAGAGTGCCTGATGCCATGTCAAGCAAGGTGTAGGTAACGTGATGGTCTGGGGTTGCTTTGGTGCTGGTAACGTGGGAGATTTGTTCAGGGTAAAAGGGGTTTTGAATAAAGAAGGCTATCAGTCCATTTTGCAACGCCATGCCATACCCTGTGGACATCGCTTGATTGGAGCCAATTTTATCCTACAACAGGACAATGACCCAAAGCACACCTCCAAATTGTGCAAGAACTATTTAGAGAAGAAGCAGGCAGCTGGTATTTCATCTGTAATGGAGTGGCTCTCATTACCATCGAATAGTTTTGAGAGTTCAAGGCTTACCTTTTCCTGGGTGGCTGCTGTTCTGATGGTAGGTTCTGAGTGCTGCACCACAAAATCACACTGCTCTTCAATTTGATTTTTCCCCTCCAATAGATCTTTTAGCTTAACATGTACTAAACCAAGTGTTCGCTTGATAGGTTGTTCATGTACCAGCTTGAGCTCTGGGTCTTTTTCTTTTTTCTTCTTCTTCTTTTTGGATTTTGTACTTGCAATTTTGACCTAACGAGAAAATTTTATTAGAAAATAATGCCAGTGTAAAAACACAATTTCTGTATGTCTACCAGTAGGGAAAAAATCAGACGGATAATTTTAACCTTAAAAGCTCCTATCTGAAAGAAGGTACTATACCTCTTTATCTTTCATGTTTGTTGATACTTTGATTCCAGCACTTTCCATTGAAGGTGCAGGCCAAGACAAAACCTAAATACAGTACACCATTGAAAGTGTCAGTCTAATGGGCCATTCATATGATAATACACTTAAATCAAGTAAAATCAGAATCAGAAAGAGTTTTATTGAAAAGGGAATTTTAGGAATTTGTTTCAGTAACAGAGCTTCCAGAACAAAACAAATGACAAGACAAAACAGCACGACACACACACACACACACACACACACACACACACACACACAACACAGTGGTGTTGCACACAATGTTGGACATATATTTATTGCCAGTGAGAAGAATGTTTTAGCTGTTTATGAGGCAAATTCCCTGGGAATAAAAAAAAATTTGTGCCTGACTTTCCTGGTGTTCGATGCTCTGTAACGTCGACCCGACGGCAGAAGTTCAATTAGAAGGTAGCTAGGGTGTGAGGGGTCCAAAGTGATATTCCAAGCCCTTTTCTTCACTATATATCCATATATTCAGTTCTTGCAGCGTGAGCAGGGGAGTGCCAATAATTCGTCCATCCTTTGTAGTCTTCTGGAATCAGCTTTCATAGCTGAGCCACTGCATAGGTCACTGTAATGCATAGGTCTGGAAAGGATAAACCAGGCAGTGGTCTGTGAGCTCCACCCTTTCCAACTAGTGTTGACATTCAAGGCCTGTTATAAACTCTCCCTCATCATAATTGCTTTTATAGACTTTTTCATGATTTTGTGAGAAGGATGCACAAGGATGGAACCATCTGCTTTCATGAGAGGATCTGGGTGATGGAAATGGGTCTCTTAGGAGTGAAATCAAATGGGACGACAAATGGGCAAAAATTGGATTGAGTTGACCTAGTAATGTGTGTGTGTTCAAGTCAAACCGGGACCTTTGATTGCACAGATGGATAGAACAGAGTTATTGGAGTAAAATATTCCCATGTAGCTCCCCTGTTACACTAATGCACTTACTCCAAGGTTAAACAAGTCCTTGGATACCATCAGGATAGAAAGCTTTCACAGTATGGCTGAAGTTACAAACAGATTGCATGGTTCATATCTAAAATGCTGGCCTCCCAGGAACTTCCTTTAATTGCTCAAACATGTGGAAATGGCTTGGAGTGAGGTCAAGACTGTACAGGGGACATGGCAAGAGTGGCAAGAATCCCTGTAATGTGCAAGTGGTGTTGGTGAATGATTGTGTTCTTTGTTAAAAGTTATCTGTCGATTTTTAAGGATCAGGCATTCCATTTCCATTTCCATTTCCATTTAGGCATTTGGCAGACGCTCTTATCCAGAGCGACTTACAAAAAGTTAACTAGGTTAACTAGGTTAATAACTAAGTACCATTAGTCCAACACATCTGAGTTTTTTTTTTTTGTTTTGTTTTGTTTTTTTTTTTTGTTTTTTTGGGGGGGGGGGGGTTTAGTCCAAGTACTGGAGAAACAGATGCGTCTTGAGTCGTCGTTTAAAGATAGTCAAAGTCTCTGCTGTACGGACATCTAGAGGAAGTTCATTCCACCACCTAGGTGCCAGAACAGAAAAGAGCCTGGATGAATGCCGCCCTCGATCCCTGAGAGATGGTGGGATGAGGCGAGCAGTGCTGGAGGATCGGAGGGAACGTGGTGCAGTGCGTGGTGTAATTCCACTTGCAGGGAACGACTGCAGTGGGCTCTGTGCCTGCATCATGGATGTACAGCCTTCTTTAAAACGTTTGCACCATTCAGATGTTTTACTGCAGCTAACAGTCTGTGTTTACCGACATGTTGGCCTACCAGCACTTGTCTAGTCTCACATCTCTCTCTTAAATCTGCTCACTCTGCTCAAACAGTTAAATGTCATTGTAACTGTGTTAGCAATGTTCTCCTTCAATGTCAGAGCACCACAGATGCTTCTTACAGGAATATTCCTGAACCAATAGACTCCTAAAATATTTACATATTAACATATTTAGTGAGTTTCAGGGTGAAATTTCCTTTTAAATAGCAAATATGACAGCTAAATAAATGGGAATAAATAGGAATATACCAAAGAAAAGTCATTTAATGTGAACATTCTGCTATCTTACAAGTGCTGGCATTATTATTGATATTATTATTATTATTATTATTATTATTATTATCCAGTTCCAACCTTCTGCTCTTCCACAGTGAGCCAAAGGCCTCGGAGAATAAAGTTCTTGAGAGCTGCCAGGTCTCTAATGCGATGTGTGCTTGCATAATTAAACTCGATTTCTTCAGCCCACTCTTGCTTTGATGTCCAGTTTATAGCTATGGGGGTGCTGGAAGCTAAAACAGTAAGAAAAAGTGAAATGAGACTTGGTGCATGACCATCACTGAAGAATATCAGTCTCACTATTAATAACCGGATTCCAAAAAAGTTGGGACACTATACAAATCGTGAATAAAAACTGAATGCAATGATGTGGAGGTGCCAACTTCTAATATTTTATTCAGAATAGAACATAAATCACGGAACAAAAGTTTGAACTGAGAAAATGTATCATTTTAAGGGAAAAATATGTTGATTCAAAATTTCATGGTGTCAACAAATCCTAAAAAAGTTGGGACAAGTAGCAATAAGAGGCTGGAAAAAGTAAATTTGAGCAAAACGAGGAGCTGGAAGACCAACTAACACTAATTAGGTCAATTGGCAACATGATTGGGTATAAAAAGAGCTTCTCGGAGTGGCAGTGTCTCTCAGAAGCCAAGATGGGTAGAGGATCACCAAGTCCCACAATGTTGCGCAGAAAGATAGTGGAGCAATATCAGAAAGGTGTTACCCAGCGAAAAATTGCAAAGACTTTGCAGTTATCATCATCAACTGTGCATAACATCATCCGAAGATTCAGAGAATCTGGAACAATCTCTGTGCGTAAGGGTCAAGGGCGTAAAACCATACTGGATGCCCGTGATCTCCGGGCCCTTAAACGACACTGCACCATAAACAGGAATGCTACTGTAAAGGAAATCACAGAATGGGCTCAGGAATACTTCCAGAAACCATTGTCAGTGAACACAATCCACCGTGCCATCCGCCGTTGCCAGCTGAAACTCTACAGTGCAAAGAAGAAGCCATTTCTAAGCAAGATCCACAAGCTCAGGCGTTTTCACTGGGCCAGGGATCATTTAAAATGGAGTGTGGCAAAATGGAAGACTGTTCTGTGGTCAGACGAGTCACGATTCGAAGTAATTTTTGGAAATCTGGGACGTCATGTCATCCGGACCAAAGAGGACAAGGACAACCCAAGTTGTTATCAACGCTCAGTTCAGAAGCCTGCATCTCTGATGGTATGGGGTTGCATGAGTGCCTGTGGCATGGGCAGCTTGCATGTCTGTAAAGGCACCATCAATGCAGAAAAATATATTCAGGTTCTAGAACAACATATGCTCCCATCCAGACGTCATCTTTTCAGGGAAGACCCTGCATTTTTCAACAAGATAATGCCAGACCACATTCTGCATCAATCACAACATCATGGCTGCGTAGGAGAAGGATCCTGGAGTCCAGATCTCTCACCTATAGAGAACATTTGGCGCATCATAAAGAGGAAGGTGCGACAAAGAAGGCCCAAGACGATTGAACAGTTAGACAAGAATGGGAGAGCATTCCTATTTCTAAACTTGAGAAACTGGTCTCCTCGGTCCCCAGACGTCTGTTGAGTGTTGTAAGAAGAAGGGGAGATGCCACACAGTGGTGAAAATGGCCTTGTCCCAACTTTTTTGGGATTTGTTGACACCATGAAATTTTGAATCAACATATTTTTCCCTTAAAATGATACTGTACATTTCTTTAGTTTAAACTTTTGCACCTCCACATCACTGCATTCAGTTTTTATTCACGATTTGTATAGTGTCCTAACTTTTTTGGAACCCGGTTTGTAGTTAGGAGATGGAAGCGCTCTCTCAAAAACTATGCAAAACCAAACCCAAAGATAAGCATATCGATTATTAATTTGGGATTTATAATTTTTTTTTTTAAAGAATTTTAAACGTAATATTTCTTTGTTTTTTATAATTGTCAGCAGTTGTGCGATAACAAACCATGACCATATGATAAAAATGCCATAGAAGGCCCAGGATATAATCTTGATTGCTTCAATATAAAACCTACTGTATGCAGTCATTGTGTACTTTTCCCCAATATAAATTTGTAAAATGGGTGAAATAACGAACAATGCTGTACATTACAAGATCCATATAAGATTTCTGTAATAGTAAACTAAGCAAACTGTTTTATACTTTAATATTTCTGGTATTCAGTGCTCAATAAACCTTCATGAACTACAGAGACTATAATTGTCTATGTCAGGTGTTTACCATTACCCTGCTGATTTGATGTCACACATGGGATTGATGTTACTTTCTTATTCTCTCCTTGGTCCTGTGGGATATTTTCTGATGTTTGGCTCCCAGCATAAATGTGCTGTGAAAATTACAAGTCAAATTAATTCATCAGCAAAATTTTTCACTGTACCCCAAATAAATTTATTATGCTCTGTATTGACTCTACTGAGCAATTAAAAGACAATTCTATTCAATCCAAAGACCTAGAAAGATTTACTGTGTATAAATTAAATGTGTCTACTTGCCATAATAGTGTTGTAGAATATCAGTTGGATGGCTTAATGTCTCAGGGCACTATTTAGTACTCACTATACAGAACCATACCTATTTACAACAATATTTACTTAGAGAATCGAGAGAGATTAAACACAACAATTTAAATAAATAATTCCTAATTACAGTCTTGTGCAAAAGTCCAGAGCCATCCCTCTTTTCATGATATTTTGCTTCCAAAAAGTCAGTCTTTGTCTTTTTATTGTACTCTCAAAGAATAGTTCTCCAGGCTTCCTGGAAGACTTTTTAGCTCTCATTTTCGGTCCAGTCCCTGTACCTGACCAGTTTTAGATGAATGGTTTTTGTTTGTTAAGTCACACAGTGACCTATGAATTATTCAAGTGTAAAAAACATCTAACTTAAGACATGAACCAGTTCGAAACAGGTGCAGATGATGGCAGATGATCAAGCCGGTGGTTAGTATACTGGTGATACTAAATGCTGAGTGGTTGGAACAGACGAAGGGGGAAATGCTGACTGTTGCAGTAAAACACTTGTTTGCATTAATTTTTTTTTGAAAATCCATATAGTTTAAGTTAATATGAAGAAAGACTCATGAATGCACAGTACCGTACATTTTATACATATAATCAGCTAATATTTCTACAGTGACTAGACCCTTGAACACTTGCATATGCCTTTAAGCTGGAAAAAATAGGGATAGAAAAAGGAAAAGGAAATTCATTTTTTGCTGCCAAATGTAATATGAAAAATATTATAAATAATATAAATGCAAAACGAATGGTTATGACTATAACCTCTGTTCCCTGAAGGAGAGGAACGAGGTACAACACATATAGTATGGGATATCACGCCCTCTCGTGTCCTGGCTGAAGCCACCTTTAATCACGCCGTAAAGGCAGGCAAACCTGTGGTGACGTAGGTGTAGCCCCGCCTACACCTATAAACCATCGTCGCCACGGTTGACCCTCAGTTCGATAGCCGCTCTTCGCCGAGCGTAACTATGAGGCGGGGCAGCAATGTGTTGTACCTCGTTCCTCTCCTTCAGGGAACAGAGGTTATAGTCATAACCATTCGTTCCCTTTCAGTCGATTCACTCGGTACAACACATATAGTATGGGACATATATTCACGCCCCGCCGAGTATCTATCAAAGTTAGTCACAAGAACCCTGATAGCTACTCTACTGCATCATGGACCCCGCAGAGAGGACACAATGAGCCACCGAGGGGGCCGTTACATCAAGTCGGTAGAACCGGACAAAAGTGTGTGGTGAGGACCAACTGGCTGCCGCGCAAATCTCACCCACAGACATTCCTTTGAACAGAGCCCATGATGTTGCCATAGCTCTCGTTGAATGTGCTTTCACACCCAGAGGCAATGGGACACTCTTGCTACTATAAGCTAGTGTAATAGCCTCCACAATCCAATGGGAAAGCCGCTGTTTAGACAGCGCTTTACCCTTTACTGGACTGGCAAAGCAGATAAACAGTTGATCACATAAGCGCATATCTACTGTACGGTCCATGTACACCCGTAGTGCACGTACGGGGCACAAATTATGCAATTTTCTCTGCTCATCAGAAGCAAAAGGAGGAGGAAAAAAGCTATAAAGGTCAAAGACCATAGAGCTATAATCAGTGGAGACGACCTTCGGTACATAGGCCGCGTTCGGCTGTAGAGTAACCTTTAACCCTAGTAAAACCCATTAGCAGCAAACTGCGTACAGGATGGATGCACAGACAAAGCGTGGAGATCGCCCACTCGTTTAGCAGACGCTAAAGCAAGAAGAAGTGCCGTCTTATATGAAAGAATTTTCATATCTATAGACTCAACTGGCTCAAAAGGAGGACCACAGAGGGCCTCAAGCACTAACAATAAATCCCAAGACGGAACACTGGACCTCGTAGTGGGTCGCAGACGTCGCACTCCCTTTAAAAATCGCACTGCCAGCGGATGAGCCCCTGGTGACACTCCGTCAAAACCAACATGACAGGCTGATATAGCCGCCAAGTACACTTTAATAGTAGAGAAGGAAAGGCCTTTCTCTAATAGTTCTTGTAGAAAAGACAAAATCTCCACCATGGAGCACTGAAATGGAAGAACATTATGTTCTTGACACCATTGCTCAAATGCTCGCCACTTGTAAGCATATAAACCTCTAGTAGACGAGGCCCGAGCACTTTGGATTGTCTCAATCACATTCGGGGGAAGCCCTGTTGCTAACAAATTGGACCTTTCAACAGGTAAGCGTGCAAGTTCCACAGCTCGGGACGCGGGTGCACTACCTCTCCCCCTGCCTGAGACAGAAGGTCCCTGAGGAGAGGAAGTTTCCATGGTTCTGCTGCTAGCAGGCTGACTATCTCTGCGTACCACAACTTCGCCGGCCAATGAGGTGCCACCAGGATTAGTGACAGGCCCTGCTGACGTACCCTCTCTGTGACAGGCAGAATCAGTTCTACCGGAGGGAAAGCATACAATAGAGCTGGGGGCCATGAGTGTGCCAGCGCATCGATCCCCAGTGGGGCATTGCGATCTGTTATGGAGAAGAATAGTGGGCAGTGAGCATTTTCTTTGGATGCAAAAAGATCCACTGCTGCCCTGCCGAAGCGCTCCCAGATCTGAGCTACCACCCATGGGTGTAATCTCCATTCCCTCACAAGCGGGCCCCCTCTGGATAGAAGGTCCGCCCCCAAATTCAGGTGCCCTGGAATGTGAGTGGCCCTGAGTGACAGAAGATGAACACTGGACCATAGCAATAGAGAATGAGATAGTTTCAGCAGGGGAAGTGAACGAGTCCCCCCTTGTCTGTTTATATACGACACCACTGTTGTATTGTCTGTCCTGATCAGAACATGATGGCCTGTTAGAGCCAGACGAAAATGTCTCAGGGCTAAGAACACTGCTAACAGCTCCAAATAGTTGATGTGAAGCCTGCGTTGTTCCTGTGACCACGCCCCCCTGACCGCGGAACCGTCACACAGAGCGCCCCAGCCGCTGAGGGAGGCATCTGTTGACACCACTTTGCGAAACGATACCCTGCCTATCGGAGAGCCCTGACGTAATAGCCTGAGTTCCCTCCAGGGCAGAAGGGCTGACATGCATGACGGTGTCACCGTCAGCCTCCTGTTGAGGTGGCGCGCCGCACATAGGCGGTGAGAGCGCACCCAGCGCTGAAACGCACGCATGTTCAACAGCCCGAGAGGCACCACAGTGATCATAGACGCCATCATTCCCATTAGTTGTAAAAACACTCGGAAACGAAGTTTGTGTTGCAACTGAAACAGAGCAAGGCAGCGCTGAAACGCGGCTATTCTGTGCTCTGAAAGACGTGCTCAGCTGGTAACGGAGCATATCTCCAGACCCAGGAATGAACACTGTTGACTCGGAATCAGTGAGCTTTTCTGCATATTTACTGAGAACCCTAAAGTCTGAATTTGAGACAGAACTAGTGCTGTCTGTTTCTCTGCCTGCTCGCTTGAGCTCGCTATTAGTGCCCAGTCGTCTAAATAGGCTAATATGCGAATGCCTTTCTCCCGAAGAGGAGACAGCGCCGCCTCGGCGCACTTCGTGAACGTTCGGGGAGCTAGTGACAGGCCGAACGGCAGCACTAGGTACTCGTAGGCCACGCCCTCGAATGCAAACCTCAGAAACTTTCTGTGGCGCGGAAAGATCGCTATATGAAAATAAGCATCTGTGAGATCGATAGTAGTGAACCAATCTCCCGGGCCTATTGCATTTAGCAGTTGCCTCAGGGTAAGCATTTTGAACTTGTACGTTCTTAGAAACGTGTTCAATATTCTCAGATCCAAAATAGGACGCAGTCCTCCCCCCCTCTTCGGAACGACAAGATACCGGCTGTACCAACCTGAGTTCGCTTCCGAAGGAGGCACCACTTGAATCGCCCTTTTGCTCAGAAGAGAATTTATCTCTTCCCGAAGCACCACTGCGGCGGCGTCCGACACCTCGGTGTTGATTATGGAAGAGAAGCGCGGTGGCTTTATGCGAAACTGTAGTCGGTATCCCATAGCGACTGTGTTTTGCACCCATGTCGAGACTGCGCATGCGCGCCACTCGAGAACGTGGGACGCCAACCGGCCCGCATTGATTTCTGAAAGGGGTCTGCTGCCCCCTGGCGTTCCGCCAGAGTGCAGCCTCATCGATGGCACTGGGCTTTTTTGTTTTGCAACATTGTAAACAGGAAAACTCTTTATTGGTTTTAATAATGTAACATTCACATGGTTTACAAAATGCACCATTTTTGGGGCAATCACACTGTAAACATCAAGGGTACTTGCTGTAAGTCCCTGAGAACTTTTTAACACGCCCCAACTGGGGTTCATAATTCGCACATAAACACTTGTGTGTGAGGGGGGGGGATTGTGCTTGGGAGACTGTGTTAGGGAAGTGCAGCGCCGTTTGGGACTGATTTCCTGAACATAACGTAGCGGCCTCTTGGGCGGCATTGAGAGAGGAGAAACAGTGTCTCCCTGCTGCCAGAGCTCCTCTCTCTTTAAAATCTGAGCTAGGAGGAGTGAGGATTCTTCCTCCTAGTCGCTGAATCCTTTCGGACGCCCGGTGGGGGGCCCATACCCCAGGCCCACTGCCGTGGGTTTTGCCTGGGAGGCTGTTGCTTCACCGGTCGAGAGCTCGAGCTAGCTGCCGGCGGTGGTCTCTTATGAGGTGGTCGCGGAGTAGTCATACTTCGAGCCTGTTTGGGCTTCACCTCTCGTCGCGGAATGATGTCTCGCAACGCTTCGGCCTGTTTCCTTCTGAAGTCAAACTTTGCCTGAATGGCATCGAGTGACTGGCCGAACAAACCCTCAGCAGACAGCGGTTCGTCCAAGTAGACAGCCCTGTCTCTATCTGGAATGTCAGAGAGCGTGAGCCATAAATGCCTCTGTGCTACCACCGCGCTCGCCATCCCTCTCCCGAGGGAAAGAGCCGCACAACGAGACATACGCAAAATGTAGTCTGTCGCTGTCCTGACCTCGTTAAGCAGCGCACAGAACGGGCTCTCCTGAGGCACCAGTGAGCCGAGCTCTGCCAAACACATTGCCTGATATGTTTGAAGCAGCGTAGCGGAGTTGAGCGCACGAGCAGTGCCCGCTTGAGCGCGGTAAATCTTCTCCAGCTGGGCAGAGGAGAATCTACAATGTTTAGACGGAAGGAGAGTAGGGCCAGACACTCCATGATTATGCGAGGGTGCCAAATAAGCAGCCAAAGATGGCTCCATTGGCGGTGGGCTAACTAGTCCTGCCTTCTCAGCTCCGTCTAATTCCAAATATTGTCCGTAACCGGGCACTGATACACGGGTCGACAGCGGCTTGCTCCATGACGACGTTAACTCGCCGACAAAGTCGGGAAACATGGGCAAGCAGTTCTTAACTGTTGTCGGTTCAGGAGGAAGAAAAAATCCCGCGAACCTTGACAGTTTCTGAGCCGGCTGCGGGGAGGGCCACTCCACCTCCAGCTTCTCGGCCGCTCGGCTAACGCAGTAGCAGCGGAGCTCTGAGCAGGCGGCAAAATTTCATGCTCGTCCTCCGACAAGCCCTGTATCTCTAGGCCGATGTCGAGCACGTCATCGTCCTCGAAAGCATGCTGCTCGGTGCCTGGCTGCTGGCCAGCGCTGTAGGAGAGCCCACGGTCCTCCGACCCCTCGAGATACTCCATCTGGTCCGCCCAGCTAAGTGCGGGGACTTCTGACGGAAATTCCTCATCAGCAGACACAGGCGAAGCTGGGACTGCTGATTCGGAAAGGAGGGGGTCCTGCTGAGCGACTGTATTTCTCCCCAGGGTCCTTTCCACGAACGTGACCCGTCTTTCCAGCGTTGAACACCGGAGCTGGCGACAAAGCGCACATGACTCTGGCTCAGCTAGAGCTCTCCTAGCATGGCGAATCCCCAGACAGACGGGGCACGCTTCGTGCTGGTCCTTCTCATGCAAGGAGAAACCGCACTCCTGAGGGCAGGGGCGAACAGCGGACCTCTTCTTAGCTACATTAGCTTCCATGCTCATATTAGCTAGCGCTGTTAGCACAGCTAAACAGAAGCCAACTAACTGAGATGTCGCTAATGTTCTGACTGACAGTGAACTTAAAAGTCAGCGCTCCGCGGGTAGACGACTCACCAAAATGAGGCTGTTGTCGCTAACGCCAACAAGAGCAGTTAAGCTGATTTTAAGCGCAGTCTTGTAACGTAAAACGTAGAGTTTACTAGCAGCACCTAGAAAACTCTACAGAAAAGGTGTTCACAGCGAGGTGAAGAGCGTAAGAACTGAGGGTCAACCGTGGCGACGATGGTTTATAGGTGTAGGCGGGGCTACACCTACGTCACCACAGGTTTGCCTGCCTTTACGGCGTGAATAAAGGTGGCTTCAGCCAGGACACGAGAGGGCGTGATATCCCATACTATATGTGTTGTACCGAGTGAATCGACTGAAAGGGAACATTATTTATCACTTTGGATGAGAATCTGCCCAGGCTGCCGTAATCTGCCCTCTATTATATTCATAGATCACTTTAAGTTAATTTATAATTTTAGCCATTAATAAAGCATGCATTTCAAAATACCATACTGTACTATCAAAACTGCATCTAACTTAATGCTAGATGTTGCTCCTCTCCTGAGTCATTATCATACCTCTGAATCAGAGACTCCTCTGTTTTACCTAAACTTAGGTAAAGGAAGTGCCTCAATAGCAGCTAAATTTAAAGTTATGTCTGAATACTGAATACATATTCATATAAATTTACTTACACTTTTTTGGGTTTGAGCTTCATCAAGGAATTCAAAAGACACTGAATAACTGTAGCTGACCATTGGGAAGTCAGCTGCACCATCCAACAGCCAATTGGAGTTGGGAACACCCTTCATCTTGTTAACACACACTGTGATTTCTGCTTCTTCAGAGACTGATGCTTGAAATGCAAAAAATGTACAGGTACCATTACCATTGTCCTCCTCATCAGCAGCAGCATCAACAAGATAAGCCTGATCACTACTGATTAAGCTTCGACTGGCTAATTGCACAATCAACAACATTTAGCAAAAATGTAGTGTTGTTGGTTGTTAAATACAAAATGAAAAATTGCCACTTCATTTGATACACCTGTTCAACTGCTTGTTAACACAAATATCCAATCACATGGCAGCAGATCAGTGCATTTTGCATGTAGACATGGCCAAGACAATCAGAATTGGGAAGAAAGCTGATTTAAGTGACTTTGAATGTGGCATTGCGGGTACCAGACTACTACCAGACTAATACTGGTCTGACTATTTCAAAACTGCTGATTTACTGGGATTTTTCTCTAGTGTTTGCAGAGAGTGATCTGAAAAAGAGAACATATCCAGTAAGGGCAGTTTATTGGGTGAAAATGTGTTGTTGATGCCAAAGTTCAGAGGAGAATGCCCAGACTGATTTGAGCTGATAAAGAGGTAACAGCAACTCAAATAACATCTTGTTTAACCGAGATGTGTTACATACATCTCTGAATGCACAACACATCGAGCCTTGAAGCAGATGTGCTTCAGGAGCAGAAGACCACACCAGATGCCACTTCCTGTCAGCTACAGTAGGAACTGGGCTCACCAAAAGCTAATCTCACATGGAATCATTAAAATTGTACAATGTCATGTCATCAGCAAACTTGATGATGTGGTCGGAACTGTGTGTCACTACACAGTCGTGAGTTAGCAGTGTGAACAGCAGGGGACAAAACACACAGTCCTGGGTGGCCCCAGTGTTAAGTGTGGTGGTGCTGGAGGTGTGCTCTCCACAATCCTGAGACTGAGGTCTTCTGGTCAGAAAGTCCAGGATCTAGTTACAGAGGGAGGTGTTCAGGCCCAATACGCTCAACATCTCGATAAGGAAATCATAGTTCGAAATCTATGTACAGCATTCGAACATAGGTCTCCTTCTTGTCTAGGTGTGTAAGGGCCAGGTAGAGTGGTGGAGATGGCATTGTCCGTTGAACGATTAGGGTGATATGCAAACAGTGAGGGGGGCAGCAGGGTCTTGATGTGTCTCATGACTCATGACTATGAGTCGCTCATAGCACTTTATGATGATTGGTGTGAGTGCAACAGGGTGTGGATATCATTGAGTCAGGACACAGAAGACATCTTCAGCACAGGAACGATGGTGGTGGACTTAAAGCACTCAGGGAGATGTTGAAAATTTGTAAGAACATCTGCCAGCACATTTTCTGATCACTCTGCCAGGGATATTGTCTGGTCCAGCAGTTTTACATGGATTGACTCTGTGTAGAGTTTTCCACATATCAGCTGTGGTGTGACACAGCACCTGGTCGTTGGAAGGAGAAGTGGTCTTCCTTGCTGTCACGTCGTTCTGCATGTTGAACCAAGTGTAGAAGCTGTTCAGCGCATTTAAAAAGGAGCCGTCACTGTCACAGGCAGGTGATGATGCATCACCGCTGTCCCTGAAGTGGTTTTGGATTGTCTAGGTGTGTGGGTGCTTTATCTCTCTGATAGCCTGGAACAGTTTGGCCCTTGCTGTTCTTAGGGCCACCTTGTCCTCCGCTCTGAAGGCAGAGTCTCGGGTCTTCAGAAGTGCACACATTTTCGCAGTTTTTTGGTGGGGTGTGACTGTGAGATGATGTTCTTGGAGACAGTGACGTCATCACTGCGCTTGTTGATGTAGCTGGTGTAGGCATTTTAATGTGGACAAAATTCCCAATCCATTGTCCACCATTCAAATGTAGGGTTTACATAATGTAGACAAAGAATAACTGCTGCATTCTTTATCTTTATTATGTAGTGTTTTAGCTCTGGGTCAGAGATGAATTGAATCTTTAAGGATTCGGGTTCATTTTATTAAACTGAATTAAAATTTATAGCGTACACTTTAATAAACTACCTGTCCAGCATTTAGTACGATTGAGTGTATCTTATCAATTCTGCTTGTCACATGGCCATTAATGATAACACAAAATCTGGTATTTATCAATTACGAGCAAGGTAACTTAAGATCTGGGCAAATGTTTAGACTTCAAAATATATGACCAAGACAACAGTTTTTTATAAAGAAACAAGAATTTATTTAACTAATCTACGATAAATGAAACTTTGCTACTTAAACACATGCATGCACACACACATACATACACATAAAAACTGTTTGGAGGGTAAAAGTAATGAAGTTCTTCTAGTATGGTTTACTACTATTCAAAGAAAGTCACAAGAGTCTTGGGTTTAGTTATGGAAGGAGCACCAATTTTCAAATTCAAATTTTATTTGTCACATACACAGTCATACACAGTACGATATGCAGTGAAATGCTTATACGACCGCCGGGGACCTTAAAAAGAAAATAAAAAAACTATATATAAGGAATAAATATTAATAAAAAGAAATAAAATACAAAGGAAAATAAATGTAACTAGTAAAATTAACAACTGTACAAATAGGGCATGTAAAAATATCACAAAAATAAAATATAGGAATATGGGGGGAAATATATATATATATATATATATATATATATATATATATATATATATATATATATATATAAATTTTTTAAAAATGTTTTAAAGTGGCATTAAAATGTCTTAAAGTGTCAGAGTGGCAAAGTGTCATGTGCAATGGCAGGTAAACATGTATTGTATAAAGTGACATGTGCAATTGCTTCAGATATGTTAATATGTATTGCATGAATGTGTCCATGATTGTCCAGCCAGTGTCAATGTTTAAAAGACGTTACTCCTGTGTGGTGTAATGTGATTGAGAGACCTTATCGCCTGCGGGAAGAAGCTCCTCCTCAGTCTCTCTGTGTTGGCCTTCAGGGAGCGGAATCGCTTCCCAGACCGCAACAGAGAAAACAGTCCATTGTTGGGATGGCTGAGGTCCTTCACGACCTTCCTGGCCTTGGTCCAGCACCGCTTGCTGTAGATCAAGTGCAGGTCAGGGAGCTCGGTGCGGATGATGCGCTCAGCTGATCGCACCACTCTCTGTAGAGGTCGTCTGTCCTGCATGGTGCTGTTTTCAAACCAGGTCGTAATGTTTCCCGTCAGGATGCTCTCTATGGTACAGGAGTAGAAATTCCTAAGCACCTTAGAGGGCAGTCTAAAGTCACTCAAGCGTCTGAGGTGGTAGAGACGCTGCCGGGCCTTTTTTACCACAGTGTTGATGTGACAGGACCATGACAGGTCCTGCGTGATGTGAACACAGAGGTATCGGAAGCTGTCCACTCTCTCCACTGGGTTCTCATTGATGATGGGGGTCTGGTAGTTCCTCTCCTGCTTTGTACTAAAGTCCACTATCAGCTCCTTTGTCTTGCTGACGTTCAGGAGGAGATTGTTCCTCTGGCACCAGTTCTCCAGATTTACAATCTCCTCTAGGTAGGCCGACTCATCATTGTTGGTGATCAGGCCCACCACGACAAACTTGATGATGGCGGTGGAGTTGGTAGTGGCCACGCAGTCGTGGGTGTACAAAGAGTACAGGGCTACAGGGCGATAGTCATTGAGGGAAGCAGGATGAGGTTTCTTTGGGACAGGAACAATGATGGACTCTTTGAAGCATGTGGGGATCAGCGACTGAGATAAAGAGATGTTGAATATCTCAGTGAACACACGTGCTAGTTGGTCTGCGCAGGCTCTGAGGATACGGCCTGAGATGCCGTCTGGTCCTGCTGCTTTCCTGGTGTTCACTTTCTTCAAGGCTCTCCTCAAGTGATGCTCGGTGATGATGAACGCGCTTCCGGTGCTGGCAGTGACTTTCTGTCTGCAGCCGTTAGCATTAGCATCGCTAGCTTTAGCTGCAGCCTCGAAGCGAGCATAGAAAGTGTTCAGCTCGTCTGCCAGAGTCACGTCCGCGTTCGTCATACCGGTTGTTGGTGTTTTATAGTCTGTAATTGTCCTTAATCCCTGCCACAGGCTCCTAGAGTCACTCTGTTGGAGTTGTGAATCTAGTTTTCTCCCGTAGCGCTGCTTCGCCTCTTTCACCGCCTTCCAGACGCTGTATGACGCAGCCTTGTATGGTTCCATGTCCCCCGACGCGAGTCCCGTGTTGTAGGCAGTGGTGCGAAATCTCAGAGCTTCGCGGATGGTTTTATCCACCCACGGCTTCTGGTTGGGAAATGTTATGATAGTCTTTTTCTCTACGGTATCGTCCGCTAATTTCCAGATGAATCCCACAACCGCTTCCGTAAACACGCTGACGTCATCATCAGAGCTGTTTCAGAACATGTCCCAGTCTGCGTCATCGAGTGCGTCCTGTAACGCGGCCACCGATTGGTCCGTCCAGCGCGCGACCTCCCTCTGAACCGGAACTTCCTGTTTCAGCCTTTGTTTGTATTTTGGCATGAGGAAGATGGCGGAGTGGTCGGATTTACCAAACGGAGGGCGAGATTGTGCCCTGTAACCGTTCTTGACCGTTGTATAACAATGATCCAGTGTCCTTTTGCCCCTGGTGGGGCAGGTGATATGCTGATAAAAGTTCGGCGCATAAGGCAACTTAGGCAACCGTTTATATTCCGCTTGTGGTGGAATATAAACGGCACTGATTATGACCGATGTAAACTCCCGAGGTAGATAAAAAGGACGACACATGATGGACAGTAGTTCCAGGTTTGGTGTGCAGGAGCGTGTGAGAGGAACAACACTCGCGCTGTTGCACCAGCCGCTGTTCACCATTAAACACACCGCCTCCCCTTGACTTCCCCGAGTCCCGCGTCCTGTCCATGCGGTGAACCGAGAAGAACTCGGCCGGCTGGATGGAGTGGTCCGGCACCGCTGGGTTCAGCCATGTCTCGGTGAAGCAGAGGAGATTGCAGTCCCGAATGTCTCTCTGGAACTTTGTCCTGGCCCTGAGGTCATCGAGCTTGTTTTCCAGTGACTGGATGTTGGCGAGCAGGATGCTAGGCAGAGGTGTGCGGTGTGCACGGGCTCTCAGCCTGTTCCTGACGCCGGCTCGTTTCCCTCGGGGCCGCCGCTTCGCTTTGCCGATTTTAAAACACTGAAAACTAACTTAAAAAACAAAAACAGAGAAAAGGTGGTCGGAGCAGTCGTGACGGCAGCCGACCTCACCGGCGCCATCTTGAAACTACAAGCAAGGTATGTAGCTTTGTTGGTTGTTGGTTTACTTGCATTACGTTTCATTCTCATCTGGTGCTTCTCTAGCGAAGGGAATCACGACATTGCTAAGTGGTTGGTGCCCTGAGGTTGAGATGATGTTTTCTGGGAAAGCCGTTTGGTGAGGTGTGGTTGCCTGGTGACCGAGGGCCGTGCTCTGGAACTTCTTACTGATGGTTTCTTCATTGCTGGACCTTGGAGCGGATGACACCAGCAGAGGCAACCGAGCAGCTTGGAAGAGGGCGTTGGTAGTCAATTTTTTGGTGTGAGCTTGCTGGTTACCATAGGGTTTTTAGCCTTCGGAGTCAGTCTGTACCACAGGTGATTGGTCTAATCGGATGTGGTTGTGTAGCTTAGCCATGCCTTATGTGGTTTCCCCTTTTGTGCATACATTAGCCCAGCTGTCACGTGGGGCCCATTCGATTCGAGTTTTTAATACTTTTTATGAAGAAATTTTAGATGAGCTTTGTTCATGCTACCACTTTTCTGTGTTCAGCAATGTTCTTTTAACAAAGCAAGCTTGCGATTGATATCACACACCCCATATCTTGTACACTCATTCCTACCTTTATCTAAAAAAATGGGTTGGTAAATGTTGATTACACCTTTTAAGTTATGCAGAATAATCAAACATACACAGGAATAAAACATACTGAGTAAATATATTGTGACGGGGGGCGGGGTTTCGCTTGGGAACCATCATGCTTTGCGGGAGGGGCTGTTATGTGTTCACCCTGTTGGGAAAGGTGTTTTGGTTAGTGGCTTCGGCCCTGTTTGTGTGTGTGGGTGTGTGACATGTGAAATGTGCTCCAGTTCAAGCTAGTGGTGAATTGGATGTAGGCTCCTGAGTGAAGGTGCTGCTCATGCCTTACATGCTGTGTGCTTAATAAAGTACTCCCAGCCATTGCATTGGGTAGCAAATAAGCTCACTCAGTGACACAATTGGTGTCAGAAGTGGGATGGAGAGTCGCGAGTTAGAGCGCACCCCGGAGGAAATCCGGAGGATCCAACTAGGCCGCCGAGTGGCGGAGCAGCTGAGAAGGAAGAAGACCCTCCCTGACGGAGCTAGCGCGGGCAAGGAGCGGCAACCGGAGCGGAGCGGCGCGTTCCAGGTTCCGGCATTGGACCTCGGAGAGGATTCCTCCAGTGACACGGCGCCGACGCCGGAGCAAGCTACAGCTCCGTGTTCCGTCCACAAGCGAAGCGACCTGCAGCTACGCCTGCCGGCCTACAACGGCGCCGGCGACCCCCACGCGTTCATCGCCCAGGTAGAGCTAGCCGCCAAATTCGCGGGCTGGTCCCTGGCGGAAACAGCTGTCCGGGTGGCCCTCTCGTTGGAGGGTGACGCGCTGCGGGCGTTGCAAGATCTCCGGGCTGATGAGCGGGGGGATTGGGTGAAGCTGCAGCAGTCGCTCTGTTTCCGCTTCGGCGCAGGGGACCGTAACGAGGCCGCGGGCGAGGAGTTGGCAACCCGCGTGCGGAGCGCCTCTGAGCCACTAGGGGCGTTTGCCATGGACCTGCGATCTCTCGCGCGCCAGGGCTATCCGGATTTCGGACACGGCCAGCAGGAGGAGCTAGCTCGTCGCGCATTCCTTCGGGGAGTCCGGGCGTACCGGCTTCGCGAGCACCTCCGGTTAGCGGCACCGGCGTCTCTGTCCGAGGCGCTGCGCGAGGCCGAGCGCGCCGAGCCCATCTTGGGTGAACACCGCGGCGAGAGAGCCGAGGTGAACCTAGCCGGGGACAGGGCTACCCGTCACGGCTGGGCCTCGACCCAGCCTCCGAGTTTCCGCGACGCCGCCGAGGCCAGGGACCGCCAGACCACCGCTGCAACGTTCTCCGGCCGGAGGACAGCGTACCCCAGCAGCCGTTAAACTAACTTCGGGGGGCGCCGAGGGGAAACCGCCTCCCACAGCCATCTTTGTTTCCCCAACTGCCGGATTTAACTTCCGGTCGGGACGTGTCGGAAATCGCGCGGGGGTCTATGTGGACTGCGGCCTGGACAACGTTTCGCTGCGGGCGCTCGTGGACACCGGCTCTACAGTTTCGCTGCTGCGCGGGGGATTGTTGGAGCGTGGAGAGCGCGGTCGTGTGCTGCCGGACCCGGCCGTGAACATTCGCACCGTGTCGGGGAGTTATCTGAGGATACGGGCCTGTCGCACAGTGCGAATACAAGTAGGTACAATCATTCTTTTTCACCCATTCTTTGTGGCGGATATCGAGGATGATTGTATCTTGGGATTAGACAGTTGTTGCGGCAAGAAACTGTCTTTCTGGGACACGTCATTAGCGCTCGAGGGATTGCCACCGATCCAGCCAAAATTGCCGCGGTACAGAATTGGCCTGAGCCGTCGAATGTGTCGCAGCTGCGCACTTTTCTCGGGTTAGCGTCGTACTATCGCCGGTTCGTGAGGGATTTCGCTACGATCGCCAGCCCGCTGCACGCGCTCACGAGAAAGAACCAGCCGTTTCGCTGGGACAGGGAGCACGCGCGTGCGTTTACTCGGTTACGGGAAGCTCTGGTTACGTCGCCCGTTCTCGAGTATCCTGATATAGCTCGTACGTTTATTCTCGACACGGACGCGAGCGATGTAGGGCTGGGGGCCGTCCTGTCTCAGGTTGCCGGGGGCGAAGAGCGTGTTGTCGCTTACTTCAGCCGCGCGTTGTCTGGCCCGGAGAAGAATTACTGCGTCACGCGGCGCGAGCTGCTAGCGGTCGTCGCGGCCCTTAAGCATTTTAGGCCGTATTTATACGGGCAATCCTTCTTGCTGCGGACCGATCATGCTTCGCTAGTGTGGCTGCT